>NC_057386.1:71618989-72346489 GCF_019320065.1 Cervus canadensis
CCTAAAAGCTGTATAGCACTCTTTATTCCCCCTGAATGTCCCTCCTCTTTTATGCTTATAATGGAAAACTGTCCTTCTGTACGTGGTAAGCCTTCCAAGATATCCAGGTCGTAACAACCTCACTCTGATAAATCTCTCTGTAGTCACCTCAACTCAAGAACTGTAAAGTTACTGGCTTGCAACTGCTTACTCAAACACTGGAAGAGCAGAGGCATTTTCAAACTTTACTGTCTGTCTACAAGAGGAAAAGGTCTGCAGTAGTTGTCTCTCAGAAAAAAATTTCTTTTGAGTCTTTTAAGTTATCATAAAAGAGCAATTTTATAGCTTGCAAAGAATGCTAAATGTGGTAAATTTCCATTAAGTGACCAGTTATGAATGATTCAATCATTAACAAATGGAAGAAACTATTTTAGTTGGGCTATTACCTTATTGGAAGGATTGTATTGGTAGTTTTCACACTCATACTGACTTTTTATACCAACTTTTCAAGATGCATATCATTATCTCCATTTTACTAATAAACCTGAGGATCAGAGGTTGAGTTTCTTTTTTTCCAGATCATTTTCTAGTAAGCGGTAGTTCTACAGTTTAAACCAGAACAGATACTGAAGTCTATTCATCAGGTTAAAACAATAAGTAATTCAAATACTAAATTCACAGATGAAAACAGAATAGGCCAGAGGAGGAAAAAAACTATCCTTTGTACTTAAACAACAACCCACCAATCCTGCTGTATTTCAGTGTTTGGAACACTGCTGCTCCTGCACCAATCTCACAGGTGCTGTTTATGACCACAAACACGCACATCTGCAGGGGTGAGTGACATACGCGGGGCAGGCCGCCTGCGCCCTCTCCCTATATTTAGATCCTCCAGCTCTGCTCTTAATTGAGTCATTTAATCAGAACCCTCTAAAAGGGAAACACATCCATATTCATCACAGGCATCAAAGGAAACATCTTTACAAGTTATATCCTTTTACAAACCAACATGCGGTCTCACGCCACTCTCCCAATTGTTAACTCCTCCTCTGGGAAGAACGTGGAATTTTATTTCTTTTTATCACTTGAAAAAATCACTTCCCTCCTAATTCAGTAAAACTGGGTGGAGGCCACTTCCTCCACAGGTGAGAGAAATAAAACTTGTTGCTCTGTCATTGTCAGGAATTTTAAAGCGAACCATTTATTTTATGCGCTTGCGAAATGGACACAAAAGGCAGGCAAAATCAGGACCCCGTCTCCAGACTTTCAGATCAGATCCCCACCATGTTTCTGTCATTTTAAGATGTTTCTAAGTGAGAAAACAGGAGCTTCACTTGGAATGAAAAAAGGCAGGTCTAAATGGAAGCTTTCCACTTAGCAGCTGTTCTTTGAATAAAACACCTCTGAGCCTCAATTTGCTTTTCCATGAAATTTTGATTTCACCACCTACCCCACTGGGTTGTTACCAGCCTTAAATAGGAATACGTAAAATTGATTTGAAAATTCTAACATGCTGAGAAATGTAACATATTTACAGAGCGGGTTCACAGTAAGCTAATTTTAATATTCTGTTTACACACAAAGAAAGTTTGTGTCCTAGTTTTTATCTGTCCAGTGAAGTTTGAACTTTGTACAAAGAAAATGATAAAAAGAAAAGCTGATAACCACTGCAGTCATTCAGCTCATTTGACAAACCCCCAGAATATATGAGATACTATTCTTTATTTTTAAATATTTATTTATTTGGTTGCTCCGGGTCTTAGTTGCGGCATATGGGATCTAGTTCCCTGGCCAGGAATCAAACCTAGGCCCCCTATATTAGACACTATTCTAAGCACTGGGTCACAGCACTGAACAAGAGGGAAAAAAAACAGTTTAAAAAAAAAAAAGTTCATGCCTTCATGAGACCTACATTCTAGTGGTCAGGTCATCTCACTGAGAAGGTGATCTTCCCACAGAAGCCTAAAAAGGTGAGGGATGGAGCCAATCTGAGGATGCACATATCAAGCAGAGTGGGAGCAAGGAAGGGCAGAGGCCAAGAGGCAAGAATGTGCCTGAACTGTTCCAGGGGCAGCACGGAGTCCAACACAGCCCGGATGGAGAGAGGAAAGAGGGAGGAGCAGACAGGAGAGCCACTGGGACTCTGGAGCTTTCCCTCTGAACTGAGCTGGGGGCAGAGATGCCAGCGTGGTCCCACCGCCAGCTTCACGGGGTGACTATGGTGTGGGTGGGCTGAGAACAGGCTGAAGGTGGGGGAGCAGGAGGAAGAGGACTGATATAGCGGAGGAAGCAGTAAGGAGACCAGTGAGGAAGCTACAGCAGTTGTAGTGCAAGATGATAAAGGCTGGCATTAGTCCAGCAGAAAGGGTCAGGCCTTGGCCACTGTGGTGGCTCAAATGGTAAAGAATCTGCCTGAGATGCAAAAGGTCGGGATTCAATCCCTGGGTCATGAAGACCCCCTGGAAGAGGAAATGGCAACCGATTCCAGTATTCTTGCCTGGAAAATCCCATGGACCGGGGAGCCTGGAGAGCTATCCAGTCCATGGGGTCACATGACTGAATGATTAACACATTCTGAAGTTATGGCTATGAACAAATACATTTTATGAAGAAAATACCTAACCATAAAGTTGGTGATGTCTGTTTAATTTTTAATTCTGGGGTCTTAAAATCCCATATCACAGCCCTATGAGATGGGGTACCTGAGGTGGGGGTCAAAGGTCACCAGAGAAGTAGCTCAAGAATGATCATGGGAGGCAGAAAGGAAGTGGGTGTGTGTGAGTCAGTCATGTCTGACTCTGTGCGACCCCATGAACTGGAGCCCACCAGGCTTCTCTCAAGAATGATCATGGGAGGCAGAAAGGGAGCGGGGGAGAGAGAGAGTGTGTGTGTGTTAGTCACTCAGTCAGGTCTGATTCTGTGTGACTCCATGGACTGTAGCCCACCAGGCTCCTATCCATGGGATTCTCCAGGCAACAATACTGGAGTGGGTTGCCACTTCCTTCTCCAGGGGATCTTCCCGACCCAGGGATTGAACCCATGTCTCTTGTGTCTCCCACACTGCAGGCAGATTCTTTACTGTCTGTGCCACCAAGGTAGCCCCAGTGAAGGGAATAAGGACAGTAAATCCTGTAGTAATGAGGGAGGAGGGTGGGGAGTGTGGCACAGTCTGCCATGACAGTCACAGCTAGGTGTTTTTATGGAGGATGCTGGAAGAATGGTCTGAAGCGGGCAGTGGGGAGACCCCCACTCCTGTAGACTCTGTGGTATGAGGGTTATGAGAGAAAACAGCCGGAGAAACAGCTCCCAGGGAAGCAACATCCTCAGATGAGCCTGATCTATGTTCAAGACCATTCACGTAACAAATAACCCAGAGGTCTAACAATAATGGAATGATTAACTTATAGTACATCCGACAAAGATGTTAACTGTTAAAAAAGTGGGGGAAGGACAGCCTTTCATGTCTAACATGGAAAAAAAAAACATATGATAATTGTTCAGTTAAAAAAAAGCTGCAGAACACTACACACAGTACAATCTCATTTTAAAAACTCGAACAGAAACAAAACCTGTACATGTAAAATATATGTGTACCTTGAAAAGCCAGGAAGGAAACAAATCTGAACAAGCAGTTACTTTAGGGAGTGAGCTGGTGGAGAGGAGAGCAGGAGAGCAGACCATTTTTACTTACAACCAATAACTGTTTCCAATTTTAAAGCCCCAATAATAAAAACAAATAAAAACTCAAAGTAGGTTAACAGATTTGTTCTACATGGCCCCAGAAGACAATATTATGACTAACAGGTGGCAAGATTTATCTTTTTATAAAGAAAAAAAAAATCATTGAAAGTGTTTCTGTATAGAAGAGAATTATCACTGAAGTAGGATTTTCACAGAAATGTATTCCTATTTATGGATTTGGGATATATGACCTAATTCTGGGTGAACAGGATATTTGATGGGAATGTACTTTTTTATTAAGCAATTCAACCACATGATCAAAAAACTCAATTTTACAAAATGGCATATTATAACAAAAAATAAGTTTCCTCCCCGTTCTAGTCCCCTTCCCATTAATAATTCAAATCTCCTTCACATTTTTCAATGCATGAACTTTTTTACCAAAGAAATGTTCTGCATTAATCAGATACCTCAAAAGCAATTCAGTCCTGTCCTTTCCCAGTGTGTCAGTCTGTTGTTTGGAAGAATAAAATAACTCCTTAAAATCTAAGTTTACATAACCGCTAAGACAAACATTGAGATCGGCCAGATTTCACTCCCCTTCACAATCAATGACATCTTGTTTTCAATCTGCCAAAAACCCAAGCTGGACTTCATAGGCCTTCACAGAGGAGAAACTGAGCAAAGAGCGGCCGCCCGCTTTACCCCACAGCAAGAGCTCCCTCCAGCTAAGAGCAAAACAGCAGCAGAGGCGCTTGTCTTTCATCGGGTTAGGGAAATAAAGCTGTGGGTACGAGCAGGCGTCACCTACAGATTAGGTGAGACCTGCACCATAAACCTAGGCCTCTTTCGCCTCAGATCAGTTATTTAGTCCAGTTCTACCTAGTAGCCTCCCCAGAGTCAGTTATTTACCAATGGGGATGGAAAAACCCAATAAACAGAGTGCACTTAGAAGGCTTCCGAATGCAAGTTCTCCTCCTCTGTATGCTCAACTTTCTAAGAAACTTTTATTCTCCACTAATTCACTATTTAACTGAACAATTCTGTAAGTGCTTACATAAAGGTACAGCAGGAAAAACTGGGGAGGCTGCAGTTCGCAGCATCACCAGGCTCAGAGCTGTTAAGAGGAGGGGAGGCGTGAAGGGTGGAAGAACCACATCGTCAGGCTGACTGTGATAAGAGTCGCAGGACGTGTTCAGGCTCTGTAATTATCTAAGGGAGGGTGGACAAAAACCTAGGCCAATTCTTCACCACAACTCCATCTCCTGTGCACCCCGGGCTTTCTGTTACTTACCCTGATGCAGAAATCCAAACGAGCTTCAGCTATCAACCATGTGCATCAGTGGGGATGAATTACAGAATGGATAATCCAAAGCAGCCTTAATAAAAATTAACCATTGCTTCTCAAATAGGTATTATGCTTTTACCAAATAAGCTTTTCATTCCTTAGCACACTTTGCTTAATTACACTAATCATAAAACTATTCTATACTCTGAGAATACAGCAAATTCTAAAGAAATGCCTGTTCAAGATTCTAATATTGCTGTGGAAAATACGTAGACGACAGAGTTAACTATAGTGATTTTATTATATTATAAAAACTTAAAAACCTATTTTGTCACAGGAATCACTCTAATCCTCCTCTCGAATTCATCCTATTGGCAGCAGTCTTAACAGAATATCTGAAATATCCCAGTTCGAAGACTCCATAAACTCTCACCACCCACTTCAAAGGACTGTCATGCCGGTGGTTCTATGGGGAACACCACGCAAGAGCGTATCCATGGTTGCCGTCAATTTCCAAAACAGCTCAAGCATGCAGAGAGAGCAAGAAAATCATTCTGCTATCACCACCACCGCCGCCACAATGAAGCCCCAAGCACTTATACCTATTAACTCTCTTAATCCTTACAGGAATCTCATGACGTAAAGACTGTTTTAGAGATGATGAAACCAAAGTGCAGCAAGGTTAAGGGCTTGCCAAGGCAACCCGTCTACCATCCTGCTTCTCCTGAATAACCTCCTCCTTTGTCTCATGCATAAAGAAGAGGGACTGACAAGCAAGGATTTGCTTAGTTTTATTTTAATCCCTCTAGCTCCTTCCCGCCCCAACTTACTTTTGTTTTTGGTGGTGTTTTCCTTCTTGGTACCTTGCCACTTTCCTAGAATATGGAAAAACCAAGAGTTCTACCAGGGCAGCAAGTATGAGATTAAGTCCATTTTCATCTAAAGAGCCTAAAACAGGGATAAAAAGTTATAACTCAACAAAGACACAAGGCAATTAGCACCATTTCTTCACACTAACAGCCCACATATGTGTTTGAGTACTAATATTCTTTTCTTGTGATGAGTCTGTGGAACATTACAATTATACTCCTCTAAAGAAATTCATTTTCTTTACATTCTCACTGATTATTCTTTTTTGTTTGAAATCTAGTTTATTTTTACCAATTACTGTGTAGTGGTTTTTTTCCTCTTTCATATGCCACTTTTTATTGTGTGAAAATATACAAAACATAAATTTTCATTTTAACCATTTTAAGTGTGCACTTTAGTAGCATTAAGTATGTTCACCCCATTAAGCAAGCATCACAATCATCATCTCCAGAATTTTTCAAGGTTTTTTCTTTTTTAAAAGAGTAGAAGCACAGGCTGTATTTTCTTATCCACTCCTAAAAGGGAAACACTTGGGCTATCTCAAACCTTTCCTTTATAAATGATGCTCTAAGAAACAACTTGGGCTTCCCTGGTAGCTCAGCTGGTAAAGAATCTACCTACAATGCAGGAGACCCCAGTTCAATTCCTGGATCAGGAAGATCTGCTAAAGAACAGACAGGCTACCCACTCCAGTAATCCTGGGCTTCCCTGGTGGCTCAGCTGGTTAAGGATTCGCATGCAATGCAGGGGACCTGGGTTCAATCCTTGGGTTGGGAAAATCGCCTGGAGAAGGGAAAGGCTACCCATTCCACTATTTTGGCCTGGTGAATTCCAGGAACCCCCAGGAATTCCAGTCCATGGGGTCACAAAGAGTCGGACATGACTGAGCAACTTTAACTCACTAAGAAATAATATTTTAAAAAATAAGTTTTTAGTAGCCAGCCTCTGTTAAGATTGTAAAGTTTCCTTTCATTCTGATTTCCTCAGAGATTGACTGACTAGATTTTTTTTTTTAATGTTTTCTTCCAGTTTTACTTCAGGTCCTTTACTGAAAATATACACAAAACAGGACAAAAATTACTGGCTCTTTTTTTTTCCACGAGGTTAACACTGTTCCATTCAAGTAAATGGAGAGATGGAAAATAACTAAAGGACTCTGCCAACTATCACATTTTATTCTAGAAAATATTAAGACATGCATTTTAATGGCTCCTACATAGCTGGCAGTCACAATGCTATGGAGAGACGGGGCAAAACGCAGTGCTCTCAACTCGGAGGATCTGGGGGAAGGACAACGACACAGCCAAAGGCAGACAGGTGCGGCGGCGGCAGCGGCCAGGGACACAGCCACGTCTGGGTCCTATCTGCTCCTGGTCCCCTTGGTTCTCCCCTGGCCCAGGGCTTCTCACCCTCGGCGTCACAGGACATCTGGCCAATCCCTAGCCTCTCCCCATGAGATGCCGGTGGTAACAGCGCTGCCCTCCCCACAGCTGTGACGCCCAAGCGCTACTCCAGACTCTGCGGAGGACCCCCGCTCTCCTCCAGGCTCTGCCGACGACCCCCGCTCTCCTCCAGGCTCTGCCGACGACCCCCGCTCTCCTCCAGGCTCTTCCGATGACCCCTCCAGGCTCTGCCGACGACCCCCGCTCTTCTCCTCCAGACTCTGCGGACGACCTCCGCTCTCCTCTAACACTTTCCTCCTCTTCGTGAGCTCCTGGTGCCTGCGGTCCCAACCACTGTCTTTATGAGCCCCTACCTCTAGACTCCAGCACACAAGGAATTGCTGATTCCTTCAAGGAGGGAAAAGGGGACGCTTTCAAAGACACATATTCTCTTTTCTCCTCAGAGAACAAAAGGGGGTGGAAAACAGTAACCCTCAGAACTACCTGGGGAGCATGGAGCACCTAGCCTAGGTATCACCTGGCACCTAGTACTGGGTATCAAGATATCGTTCGTGCTCGCTCACAAAGGACCTACCCACACGCCACAGGTCCTGTTTCCTGACATGTTTTTAAAGACACTGAAATGAAAAAATTCACTCAAAACTACCACGTGTCAAGCCAACAATTCTTATTGCTGCTGTACATGAAACTCATCTGTGATGCTTTTTTAAATGCTCCCTACCATAACCCCAAAATCAGGCCCCCAGGGATGGGCCCCAGTGTCTGTGTAGTGGCTATCCTTCACAGGATTCTGATGTGCAAAGTGAGAATCACTGGGCTAACACAAAAATCATAAAGATACTGCCCACATACCCTCAAGGAACGCAGTCTAAAAACCGAATGAAAGTGAAGTGAAAGCGTTAGTCCCTCAGTCATGTCCAACTCTTTGCAACCCACATGAACTGTAGCCTGCCAGCCTCCTCTGTCCATGGAATTCTCCAGGCAAGAATACTGGAGTGGGTAGCCATTATCTGCTAAGTCTTCTAAGATAACTCTAATAAAAGCTATTAAAACAGAAGCCAACTAGACAAAGTTCATGTTTTTCCCCAAAGTTACAAGCTCTCAGAGCAAATCCTACATTTATGACCCCTTATGTCAACTTTATCAAGCTAACAGAGACACTACCAACAGAAGTATAAATAAAGACTCTCAAAAACTTGCTGAAAGACTCCATCCACTAAGCTGGAAGTGGGCAGGACACAGGAGTTCTATCAACTGCATCCAATTTCTTTCAATCCCTTGATTCTAAAAGGCCATCCCAATTACTGGAGTTACATCCTCAAAGATGCTATAACATGAATAATGATGCTTTGTTATTTGACTTTTCGTATGATCATGATAGTGAAAGTGAAGTCGCTTAGTCGTGTCCGACTCTCTGCAACCCTATGGACTGTAGTCCGCCAGGTTCCTCCATCCATGGGATTTCCCAGGCAAGAATACTGGAGTGGATTGCCATTTTCTTCTCCAGGGGATCTTCCCAACCCAGGGATCGAACCTGGGTCTCCTGCATTGCAGGCAGACTCTTTACCCTCTGAGCCACCAAAGAATCATTGTCTCCTCTTATCAGTAGTAAGACTGCTTCTGCAGGGCAAAAACTGAGACGCTTCTCTCTCCCTCCCCGAGATAGAACTCGGTGCTGGACGTGTCAAACACTTGCAGAACTGATTAACACCAGCTCAACAAAAAGCAGACCCACTCAGTGAGGGTGCACCTATTTTTAAAGTAGGCTTTCCTGGACTAAAGATCAACAGCTCAGCCTGCACAGTGTGACAAGAAGTCTTCAGCGTTTCCATGCAAACAAATGCTATCAAGACGGTTTGAATGCTGATCATTTCGATGATAATCAAGTTAATTTCGTTCACAGTTTAACAGACGACCATTTGAAACCAATCAAACGTTCTCTCAAGCCTGAACAAACGGAATAGAAGTCCTGAGCACACAACACGAACACTGGGGGAAGAAAGAGGTTGTTATTAATTACACCGGACTGCAAAGCCAGCAAGGACACAGCACAACAGGAAGCTGTAACAGATGGGATGGCAGAGGGCTGAGGGTGTAACTCCTACAGAGACACTCACTGCAGCCTTACCACTCCCTTTGCAAAGCTACCCATAAAATTAAAGACACACTTTGATAAAACCAAAAGACTCTTGGTGCCTGCATTGCTCTTCCCTCCCCAGCTTTGTTTCAAGAGTCTGAGCGATGTGTCTGACTAATGCTTACAGGTTCAGGCCCCCTGCTCCTACTCACCGCCCCCCAAAAGGACTCAGGAATGAAGAGGAGAGGTAACGGGCCCAGGGGTAAGCCTGTGGGTGAGATTCAAAAGCTTCCCCGAGCCCCACCCCCCCAGCCCCCACCCCCAAATGTTGAAATACTTGTAGATCATTTTGAAAGAAAGGAGATGGTGGGGCAGAAGATGCTGACAAATTCTCTTCTGTCTAGCGACCGGGTAAAAAACTCAATGCTGAGATAAGACTGAGTGTACCTCAGTTAGGTAAGGACCCCACCAACAACTGGTGTCACATGAAAAGCCTTTCTGACACCCACAGTTTTAACTACAGTAAGTCCCCTACATATGAACTGTCAAGCCGCGGACATTCAAGATGCAAGTGTACCCTGTGTGCCAGGTGTTGTACCTTACTACTGTACTTTTCGAGGTACTCTACTGTAAGATCAAAAATGGCTCCTTTATTGCTTTTAATGTATTGTTTAGATGAACGGTATTATAAATCTATACAGTACAGTACTACCATATAGCCGACTGTGTTAGTTAAGTCTACCTAGGCTAACTTTGTCGGACTTACCAACAAGCTGCACTTAGGAACGGGCTCTCAGAACTTGTTTGTATGCAGGAGACTTACAGTATTACCCTTAAGAGACAATTAAATGCTGATGCCTAACTTAAAATTTTTTTCACTTTATACGAGGCTTTACTATGTGAGGAAACTTGTTATTTTTAATACCTTATGAGCCAGTCTAGCTCAATAATCAAAACCATGTTTCAAGACCATCGCTGTGTCTCGTATGAAAAAGGAAACACTGCAATGAATCAAATCTAATCCCATGACTCAGGCAGGAGAGAAAGGGGCCCATCTCGATATGCTCTATGAAGCACTGGTGTCCTTAAGGTGCACTGATCGTGCCAGCTGGGAAACTGCCTGGATGTGGCAGCCCCGAAGTGCTGGGAACACCTCACGTGCTAACAAGGAGACTCCGAGCCCAAAGTCATGAGGGGCGTGGGGCAACATCAAGGAAATGAGCTGGAGCTGGCTTGTCTCTCAAAACTCCAACTTAAGATTTATCGGGTACCTCTTTGTACTCCAGCTTCTCTCAGGAGGCAGGGAAATTGTGGCTTCCTTTCCTTCAGTGAGAAAAGCGCAGTTTCCCCAGACTGATCATTCCTGGTCCACAAGAATGATACAATCAAGTAAAAGAGAAGACACTGTCCCCATTGCAATGAAGAGTCTCATCCAGGACACAGCAGAACATCTCACTTCTATTAGTTTGCATTTGTTTGTGAATTGCTTGCTCATGCCTTTTACCAATTTTAAGAGATCAGAATTTATTTATTTTTTCATTGAGGCATAATTGGTTAATAGTGTTTCAGGTGTATAGCAAAATGATTCGGTTATACATATACTCTTTTTAGATTCTTTTCCATTACAAACTGGGCTTCCCCGGTGGCTCAGATGGTAATGAATCCACCTGCAATGCAGGAGACCTGGGTTCAATCCCTGGATCGGGAAGATTCCCTGGAGAAGGGAATGGCTACCCACTCTAGTACTCTTACCTGGAGAATTCCATGGACAGAGAAGCCTGGCAGACTATAGCCTGCAAAGAGCCAACTCACTGGAAAGATTGAAGGCAAAAGGTAAAGAAGACAGCAGAGGTTGAGATGGTTAGATAGCATCACCAACTCAATGGACTCGAATCTGAGCAAACTCTGGGAGACAGTGAAGGACTGGGAGGCCTGGTGTGCTGCTGTCCATGGAGGTCACAAGTGTCAGACATGATTTAGAGACTGAACAACAACAAACCAGCACAAGCTATACCAAGATATTAAATACAGCTCCCTGTGCTATGCAGTGGGCCCTTGCTGATTACCTGTTTCATATACAGTAGTGTGTATCTGTTAACCCAACTGCTCATTTATCCCTCCCTCACTCTCACCTTTGGAAACCGTAAGTTTATTTTCTGTGAGTTTGTTTCTGTTCTGCAATTAAGGTCACTGTATTATGTTCTTAGATTCCACATATAAATAACATCCTGTGATATTTGTCTTTGTCTGTCTGACTTCACTTGATATGATACTCTCTAGGTCCATGTACCAATTTTCTGCAGGGGTGTATTTCCTATTGATAAAAAGTTTCTTACAAAGAAAGTTTAACTTGCTGCAGATTTGAAAGGTTGTGTTTTTTAATGTGATCATTCATAAATGTGTGCTTGGTCACACAGATGTTCAATGTATAAATTTTTCCTTATGGTTTCTGCCTTTGGAGCCATCATTAGAAGAGCTCTATAGGCAGCTATTAATACTACCCTTCTACTATCTTTTGAAAATGACAATCAATTCACTCAGTCAATGACTATCAAAAATCAATCTCCCCCTTCCATTCTGACATTATGACAAGAATCCATGCCAGAATTTTTCTGCACTGAGAATGTATTCTCTGATTAAAAAAAATTTTTTTTAACACTGATGAACACTGTAAGAAAAGCACAAAGATAAATTCAGAATCCTTTTAAAAGCTCTGGGCCAACTTTTATCATCAAAGGAGATTCTTTTCTTAATTCAACTACTATACTTTTCTTAAAAAGATTTATCTGGAATTGTCAGGGAAACACTTGCTCTACAAATTCCCAAACCTGGTATTTTACAATTTCATTTATCGGGATTCTCATTGCTTAACCCTTACCAATTCATTTAATGCATTAGACGCCTTAGAACCTGTGACCCCTTATCTAGATTGGATTCGATATTGCTCTCATTAACATTCTAGACTCCAAAATCACATTGCTTCTTACAAATGAACATTAATATCTTCTGAAGGCTCACCATGTGCCAGGTCCCAGGCTAAGTCCTTCATGTATTCTTCACGTCGCTGACAGCAAGATGCACCTGCTCCAAACCAGGAAATTTACAATCAAGGGCATGTGGTCCCCACATGATGGTTTTTTCCTCAGCAGTATATGAAATAACATCTTACGATTAGCAGCATCTTGGATAAAATATGGAAGGATAACTCATCTTACTATATCAATTCTGAGGCTGAGACTACTATCTCTACTTTTCAGATGAGGAAACTTGACGTTCAAAAGTTAATGGTAGCTTTCCCAAAGTTAAAAAAAAAAAAGAAAAACCAAAAAGGTAAGTAAATGTTAGGAGCATGGACTTAAACCCAAGCAACCTGCCTTTAATGCCTCATTTCTTAACCTGTTTGCGATCCCTAGGCCAGAATCATCTCTGCCAGCACTCTTCTGCAATCTTACTTTCAGGCCACCAAGTTATATCAACACTAAAAAGCAACAATTACTAGTCTGCTCTACAGCCACATCAAACTTTACCCCAGGCTTCCTTGGGCTGTTCAGACTTTAAATTCTCCATAGATTTCCTAGCATGCCACCCATGACAGTTATTCCCAAACGTCTCCATTATTCTTATACCTTCAGTACCGTTTTCTGATCCTCCACTCCCGCTCACTATCCCAATGGAGGGACTGACCTGTCTCCTCCTCTGCTGGGGAAACCAGCCAAGCTGGCATGAGTGCGGCCAGCCACTTCCCTCTCTTCTATGGACCCCAATCTGCCTCTTTCGCAGTCTCCCTCCTTACCATGACTGTGGTTTTGTCACCGTCTCCAGATCACTAACTCCATCATCTGTGATGGTTCTTTGTCCATTAACTTCTTTCCCTCAACCTTCAAATATGAAGAAGTATCAACAATTTTGAAATGTAAGTCACTTGAGGGCGTATAAGACTATTTCTCTTATTAATTTACGCAGCCTCTTCATCTCAGCTGCATTCACCTCATGAACCCTGACCTTCTCTCCTTCACCCGGAGCCACACAACACGCTCCCCAGAGATTCCTCTGGGCTCTCTCTCCTTTTGGCTTCCTGGTTTAACTCCCCTGACCCCACATCTTCCAGTCCCTTCTTTGGTCTACTCCAAACATGCCTCTCCTTTCTACTAGTTCCTAATTGTGGGCTACAGTGGAAGAGGCAACCCACCAGCTCTCAGCTTCTCCATTCATGACCCTCTCCAAATGCCCGTCCATTCCTAGATGTTCCACTGTCCTTTCCAGCAGCTGACTATGTGGAGTCTACAGAAAGCTCCGAGCCCCTCCGTAGACTTTAGCTTAGCTATGCGTCTTTAACTTGCCTATAGAATACTTAGGTACACCGCCTTACATACCTGTCATTCACACAACCTTCCTTCCACAGCCAGTTCTTCTCTATTCTTAAAGTAAAGGCTTTATTAATTTTCTACCCACTCAGGTTGGAAGGGCTTCCCAGGTGACCCAATGGTAAAGAATCCACCTGCTAATGCAGGAAACACAGGAGACACAGGTTCAATCCCCGAGTCAGGAAGAGCCCCTGGCCAAGGAAATGGCAACCCACTCCAGTATTCTTGCCTGAAGAATCCCATGGACAGAGGAGCCCAAAGGGCCACAGTCCGTGGAGTCAAAGAGCTGGACATGACAAAACAACTATGCACGCACTGACTGGAGACCTAAGCGTAATCTCTGACATCTCTTTCCCATTACTCATTCGTCAAATAACTACCAAGTGGGTTTTTTTCACTCACAAAACCCACTCCATCAGAAAGATAACAAAGTGCTTTCTTATCAATCTGCTGGCATATGGGCTTTACCCTCTCCAGTGCAAACTGCACGTTCTAACACCTTCAGTGACTTCCCAATGCTTCCTTATTCAGGCACGCTGAGGTCCTCAAATCCCCATCCAACTTCACCGTGGGGAACACCTCTCCCACCTCACTCTACAGCAGGGGGCCCCAACCCCAGGCAGAGCAACCCACAGTGAAAAACTGGGCCACACAGCAGGACGTGCGTGGCGAGCAGCAGGTGAACGAGGGAAGCTTCATCCGTATTTACAGCTGCTCCCCATCCCTCCAGTTACAGCCTGAGCGCTGCCTCCCGTCAGATTAGCGGGTAGCACTAGATTCTCAATGGAGCACAAACCCTAATGAGAACTGGGCATGTGAGTGACCTAGGATGCACGTTCCCTGTGAGAAGCTAATGCCTGATAATCTGGTTCTGCACTATGGTGAGTTGCATAACTACTTCATTATATATCACAATGTAATAATAACAGAAGGTGCACATTACACTGATAGGGCATAATAAATGCAATGTGCTTGAATCATCCCCAAACCATCCCCCACACCCACCCCCGTCTATGGAAAAACTTTCTTGGATGAAATCGGTCCCTGGTGCCAAAATGGTTGGGGACCACTGCCCTATAGGACCCCGTCAGGGATACCCCCTGTGGAAATACCCTCTGGAGCTGCATGCTGGCCTCCAGATCTGTGCTGTCCAAAAAAAAGAGCACACTGTTAATTAGGTAGCTATTTAAACATAAATTAACGAAAATTAAAAATGCAGTCCCCAGTTGCACTAGCCGTATTTTAAATGCTCAACAGCCACTTGTCATGAGTGGCTATAGTACTGAAGGGCGTTCATTACAGAACATTTCTATCACGGCAGAAAGTTCTCTTAAGGCTTATGTTCCCTCCAGTCTTCCAAGCCACTCTTCTGCCCCATGTCTCATCCTTTCCTTGGCCCATGCAAACCTACAGGTCCTTCCACACCACAGAAGACCTCACCTGTGCTCTCTGTACAACTTACCCTCATATTATTAATACTATGTAACAACTCTCAAAATGTTGCATCTAATTTTTCACTTTTTTCTGTCTTCTCACTAACTACTGAGCCACTCTGAACTAATAAAGATTTGCTGACTAAGTGAAGCATATGCTCATAACTACATCAAAATTATCAAGTAAGGAGATATTTCATACCCTCCTCCTCCATTAAAAAGACATGTTCTCTTTCAACTGAAAAAACCCCAAAAATCTTGCATTTAGCTAACTAAATAATGACTTAATTTAATGCCTAATTATAATACTTGAAAGATAATTAGTTCCCTTTTTTCTCTTGTGGTATTTGAAACTAAAAGAAAAAAAAAAAAACTATAGAGGTCTGAAATACTTCCACTTTGCAAAAGCACACCGCAAAGAAACCACAAAAGATAGAGAGGTAAAATGAATGAATACTTTGAGTAACTATACGCTATTTGAGATTGTAGGAAAAAATACAATATAGCTGCCCTAAAATTAAAAGGAAATTACAAATAAAGCATTAAATAATTATGCATGTATTTTTGAAACAAAAGCTAGACTCCTCTATCCTCTATGACATAGTGAATTTTTATTTTCATTATGAGGTTAAAAGCATAAAATGCATAATTAACTGTTGTGTATGTTCTATGCGTTCCTTGAAACGCAAGCTTGTCTGTCTCAAGAAAATTAGTTAAGAAATCAATCCACACACCACAGACCTGGGTTCTAAATAAGGCTCCTATCTGAGCACAGGAACCAAGCAGAGATTTGGGAGAATTGCCAGGTATGAACTCCCTCAAACCGTAGAGTCTGAAGCTTTATCTTCAAGAGGGAATCTTCCCTAAAGTTCTCATTTTAGCTTATTAAAAAATCACAAAGATGTTAAGTTAAACTACTCAAATACTGCACTTCCTAGTATCTGCCTAAAAACCTGATGCAGTTACTGGAATTGAACTGTTTATTAAAGATTGGTTTTTCCCATCTGAAAGACAGTTTTCATTATGCAAATGAATGTTCTACAGGGCCTGCTACTTCTGCAAGTCAGCCAGCAATAGCTGTAAATGTTACTTTTTAGCCTAGGATTAGCAGTATGTCTTTAAAACTGACACTATCTTAATAACGAACACTTTGCTTAAAAAAAAACAAAAACATAAAGGTAAGTATTTTCTGTATGTTGCAGCCAACAAGGTAGAACATTAATTTATCTGTTTAAACAGTGTCTTTTTTTGATCTTTAAAAAAAAGTTTGTGAAATAATTTATCTTCCTTATTCCTTCCAAACTTTACACACTTCACAGAATCAAACTGTTTGCCTAATCTGAAACCTAAATCCTAATTAAACTGTGTTGGCACATTAGACTTTAAAAGGATTTGTATTATTTTGTAATTTAATTTCTAAACATACCACATGAATTTATAATTTAAGGTCTTCATTGTAATGCTCTAATTAAAAACTAGCAAAATTAGTGTGAATTATAACATGAAGGGATTTTCCTCTTGTTCTTTTGTTGTTACGAAGGATGACTGCTATATCACATTTTAGGGATAATAACAGCTTTTTGCACTATGTAAATACTAGGGAGATTCTTCTGTTACTAATAAAATGATTATTAAAATGTAAAAAAAAATAATGAACACCAAAGTGAAGATTTAGACTTAGATTTAAGTAAATACATTCATGCAACTTAGCTTAGCTTTTTTTTTCTTTTTAAAGGTAGTAACTCCAGAAGAAGTATTAAAAATACTTCAGGTATTTTTGCAGCAAATCAGATGACAGATCACCAGATTAGCTGGAATAGCTGCACTACGAGGTAATAGCAGAAAACGGATATAAACAGTCAAGAGATTTCAGCTCAAGGCAAAACAGAGATGCCTCTATTTGCTATCAAAGCACGTCCTGCTCATCTTGGTACCAAAATGTTAAGACCAGAGCCTCCAGGCTGGTGAATACACATTAAGATGCTCTTAGAAGGAATTTCCCCCAGGTCCAGTGGTTAAGAAGCCATCTTGCAATGCTGGGGACGCGGGTTCAATTCCTGGTTGAAGAACTAAGATCCCACATGTCACGGAGCAACTAAGCCCGCAAGCCACAGCTAGCGAGTCCATGTGCCCAACAAAGATCCCACGTGTGGCAACTAAGATCTGATGCAGCCAAATAAATAAGCAAGCCGTGGTTTAAAAAAAAAAAAGATGCTATGAAGGTGGGGTTCCTGCAGAAGGCATGGAGCACTTTTTCTGGTACTGTTGTCCTGCGCATCTCTTCCATCTGGCTGTTGCTGACTTGCATGCCCTTTAACGATAAACCGGTAACAGTGATTCAAAAAGAAAAGAAAAACCACCAACAGAAGTACAATGGCAGAGAACACTTCATTAACCTCAATGTCATCTAATAATTAAAGTCACATTTCTCTACCTTTTAATATTTAAATTATCCTTTTTCTCCTAAGACCTTCCAATTCTTTCCCGAGTACCCCCTAGCTCCTTCCCTAAATACCTCAATCTTTAGCTTTTGGTGAGAAATGTGATTTTCTTTTTTCTTCTTGAGAGCTGAAAGAGGAGATTTGTATAGTAGAATTGCCTGATTTCATTTGCGCTTTGTACAATCTTGGATCTCCCATTTTCTAGAAAGGGTTCATTGATTAAATGAGGCATTTTCTTTTCCTTCTCTAAAAAAGAAAAAGATGAATTTTACTGTGTAAAAAAGTCTCTGTGAGGCTATCAGACTTTATCCCGTATCATCTCAAACAATGTTGGGCACACAAAGGCAGTATCATGCCAGAAAATTCTTCTTTTCTCCCCTCCCCAAGTAACGCTGGGTATGATCAGACACAAAGCCCCAGGAGCACTGTGAAGTGTCAGCTGCTCAGCTGTGTCCGACTCTTTGCGACACTGTAGCCCACTAGGTTCCTCTGTCCTTGGGATTCTCCAGGCAAGAATACTGGAGTGGGTAGCCATTCCCTTCTCCAGGGGATCTTCCCAACCCAGGAATAACACATCTCCTGCCTTGCAGGCGGATTCTTTACCATCTGAGGCACCAGGGAAGCCCAGGAACACTGCAGGCATGGTGGAAAAAAACCAAACACCTGGGAACCTGACAGTGAGAGAGATCCAAGCGTGGGCTTCCCTCCTCCAGTCACTGGCCGGTGACTTCAGCCAAGTCCGCCGTCCCTCCCTGATCCCCGATCACTCAACTCGATAGGAACCAACTGGAGCAGAAAGTCATCCGAGCAGTTTTTAACACTCAGTATCTCTATGCTTGTAAAGGAAATTACAAATCCTATGTTTATCAGCACACTTGGCAAGGCAGGCCCATGGATGTCCTTCACCTGAAATATCACGCAATTGGGGTACTTTTGTGTACACACAAGCTTACCAGAGCAAATAAGCATGTTTGGATTAGAGGATGCAAGCGAGACAGAGGATCCAGGGTTTCATCAGATTTCTTAAACAGCCCTGATGGCCCTGCCACCCACCCAAATTTAACAATGGCTGAACTACAAGACTACACTAAAGTAGACATTGAACGTAAAGAGAAAAGTTTTCCAAGGAATTTGCAGTGAACTATTTGCATCTCAAGATGCAGTGTTTACCAACCAAAGGAAGATTAATTTTAATGAGACAAACAGGACTATTGGAACATTTTTTTAAGCACCATCAGTTTGTGATCTTATAAGGGAAAAGAAAGTGATAGGTTTCTAGACAAGCAGAGATAAAACTAATTTGGCTTTGAAATACATTACTTTTATGCCAGAATTATTCCTCCAATTATGTTCTGCTTAGATACGTAGAATCACTGTTTCCTTTCTTAAGCACTTAAAAGACAACAGAAAATGACCCAGTAGAGCACAGTAAGAAAAGGCAAATATGCCTAAAAGCGTAAAAATAAAATTAAAGCTGTGTCTACACCAGAATAATAAAGCCCAGCAGAACAATGATGAGTTGGGTACTCTAGATATATTAATATATTTAAAAGGGAGGCTCTATGGGTGGGTGCAGGGAGACTCAAGAGAGAAGGATATATCTATGGTGGTGGTTTAGTTGCTAAGTCGTGTCTGACTCTTGCAACTCCATGGATTGTAGCCTGCCAGGGTCCTCTGTCCATGCGATTCTCCAAGAAGGAATACTGGATTGCCATTTCCTTCTCCAGGGGATCTTCCTGACCCAGGAATCAAACCCCAGTCTCCTTTCAGGCAGATTCTTTACCCACTGAGCTATGAGAAAAGATCCCATATATACTTAAAGCTGATTGACATTGTACAGCAAACTAACACAACACTAAACAATTACCCTCCAATTAAAAAAAGTCAGTTAAAAGGGGGAGAACAGTTAAAAGAGAGAGACTCTAGAGTGAGGCGGCCTTGTTCACATCACTGCTAAGAATATAATCACTAGTTATGTAGCCTGAGGCAAGACAATGAATTGCTCTGAACTCAGTTTCCTTACCTGTAAAATGTTGACAACAGTACTTGGGGAAGTTTTGAGGCTTAAATGAGATACGAGTATTAAAGACAAGGATATGGTAAAATACCAGGGGAAAAAAAATCAGCTACTAGTAATTCTCCTACCCAAAGCTCCAAATCAAATTAGTGTCCATGACACCAATGATAAATAGGATCCACAGAAAAGTCAACCTCATTTTATGCAGCAGCTTCAATGGTCACTTCCAAGCTTTTTTAACAAAAGCAACTAGTAAACAGCAAAATTAAGTGATGTAGCTCTTTCTGTCTCTGACCCCACAAACTCATCCATAGAGGTAACAGGCAGAGTAGCAGCTGAAAGAAGAGTAGAAAGCAAGGATGAAGAGAGGCAAAGGTTCTAGAGGAGCAGTGTCCAACACTGTCCATCTGTGACGATGAGAACGTTCTGTGTATACCTTCTCCAATGTGGTAGCCACTAGCCACATTAGCTACTGAGCATTTGAAATGTGGCTAGTGCTGCTGGGAAGGTGAATTTTTATTTCATTTTAATTAATTCCAATTTAAATACCCACATGTGGTTATGGCTACCAGATTGGATAGCACAACCCCAGATGACAGATACACTGAACAAGGAGTGCCAGAAATTTAAGCAGAAAATAAGGATCTTCTTTTCCTGAACTGTTCATATGTTCAATTCAAATATTAGTGTCTCTGTTTTCAGTAGAGAGCAGGTAACTCTGATTAAAGAAATAACATATCAGCAGATACATTAATACAGTGTGACTCCATGTTAAGGATCAGAGATGCAAAGTATGTGGTCCTCTGATATTTTAGAAGGTCTCTAAGGCCAAGTTAAATTCAAGCTCACATGAAGCATGATTCAGTGCAGGGATCAGAGCTGCAAAGGTCCTTATCAGCACCCCCAAAGCATCTGCTTGTCCACTACCAAATGGAAAGCTACTTAACGCAGACTTAATTTATCTTATCTACCTTAATTTATCTACAATTTTTTTCAGAAACTCAGAGTTCTGAAAGCCTTTCTTCTTTTTCAGAAATACGAGTGTTCCTCACCAGTTCCGCATTTCCGCTATAAACAGAATCCATGTACCACCCATATCTGAAGGATAACGCCAGACTCCTGCTCAGCTGCCCCTGTAATATGGTTTAATTATGATGACTGAACTAATAGGCTGACATCATAGACTTTTACAGGCTGACCCCATGTCATCCTGATGTATCATTTTGCACCAGTTCAGTGCTGTAAATCAATTTAAGATCTCAAGCAGGTTGAAAAGGCTGGTAATGATGCTTTCTGTGCCGTCTCTGGAGACTCTACATTATACACAACTTACATTATTTATAAAGCCTCAATGATGCCTCCATTAGCCTTGTAAGACTACACAAATGAGATCTTTTATACACACACAACTTGGCCTTGATTATGGCGGCGACTGCAGCTTAAATACACTCATCTAATTACACTCAAGTTTATTCTTTTTCCAATCTAACCAAGTTATTAAACCCAGAATTACTAGAAATCAAAATTACAAACTGCAATTTAGTTTTCAACTAATAAATGTATTTGGAAAAATGAGACACTTCCTTTGAATGCTTCACTGAGCTTAGTAGAAAACTGAATTCCAAGAGGTATAATAAGTCAACATGTTAAATGGCCTGAAAATTGTCACTTCTCTAAAATGCAAAGGTCATCAGCTCCTTCGGGGTATTAACACCAAAGGACACTAAAAACAGGAAAAATGTATTTTGTTACATACCTATGGCTGGAGCAGTCAAACCTAAATCAAGGACAAATCCCTACCCTCAGAGGAAACCCGATCCTGCCGGAATCCTCCAGAGGCTTTGGCATCACCCACCTCTAGAAAACCATCTCCCAAGACCCTGGTTACAGTTTCCTAAAGAATTGCAATAGTGCAGAAATGTACACCACCTGCACAGAAATATCAAGTAACTGCAAAAGAGAAAGACGGAGGGAGAGGGGAGCACAAACACTGAAATCAGTTACAGCATATTCAGGCCTGGCCCCTCCAACAGAATAACACTGATGCAAAATATTTACACCACTGAAAAACCCCGGGCCATGAACACTGATTCGGGCCCGATTCTTTTTCAATCGTGGCTCCAGTACAGCTCACCTACCTCCAATAAAGCATCAGGCGGTAATTAGAAACAAGATGAAAAATCAACCCAGCGCAGAGAACAGTTTTCTCATTGTGTTCCTGAAGGTAAGCACGCTATCCACGGCAGGCCACGAGAACGAGAAATGTTCTGAAATCAAGGCATTCTGCGATTGAGCGGCGTGCTCAAAGTTTCAGCAGCAGGAACCACAGACCGAGAAATCAGGCAACTTGTGTCATTCCACCTACTCAAGAAACTTCAGCTACAACGGTTAAGAGAAGCTCAGGGGAAAGAAACAGGCGGCCGGTTGTCACAGCCCTTAGACAACGATGCTTTCTCGGGAGATGGTTGGGAGACGCGCCCGGATTTTCAGCAAGGGAAGTGCTTTACCGGCGATCTTGCAAGTGCATGGAAACAACGTCCGCGCCGCAAAATAAACAAAAGCCGCAGCTACTGTTGTTACAAGAACCTGCAGGCATCGGTTCCCCCGCCCTTCCCAAAGTACATCAAGAAAACGCTCTCCCTGGAAGCCTATATATATATATATAAATCAACCAGAAAAACAAGCCCACGTCTCTTTCACCCCCACCACCCCCACCACCCGGCAGCAACAACCCGGAGAAACACTTAACAAAGACCGGGCTCAGAGTAAATGAACAGTTGTTGCACCGCGAACTCACAAACACATGCAGTGAGGCAATCGAATCCGGGAAAGGGAAAGGAATGAGACGACACTCGGAGACTCGGCGGGGGGGAGGGGGGATAGGCGGAAGAGGGGAAAAAAAAAATTACACGCCGCCGCCGCTGCCAGACCTTTGAATAAATTAGAGGGAATTTCGGTGCGAACTTTCCTTGACCTCGACCCCCAAGAGGCTGGTGGGGGGCAGAGGAGCGAGCCCGCCCCGCACGCGGAGGGACCCAGGGCACCGGGTATCCCCCTGGCGCGAGCCCGGCTCCGCGGAGAGAGCAGCGCCGGCGGCCGCCCTCCGACTCCCGCAGGGGTCGCCCGGGCCGGCGCGGGACACAATGGGCCCGCGGGCCGCGCCGACCGCCCAAGCCCGGCTGCAGGAAGGGAAAGGGAAACGGGCGGAGGGGGAGGGTGGCCGCGGAGGGCCGGGCGCAGGCAGGGCCGGGAGCCCGGGAGCCCCGGAGCCCAGGAGCGCGGCTTCCCCACCGCAGACCCAACAAAGACGCGGGGGGCACCGCGGCCCGAGCCCTGCCCGGCTGGCCCGGCGCCGAGGGCAAAAGGTGGCAGGTTTGCTCCTTTAGAGCGGCCGGGAGGCGCCATCATGGGCGGGGGTGGGGGTCCCCCGATCCGCCCCACGCGGGGAAGAGACCCCCCTCCCCGCCGCAGCCCGCGCCACCGGCCCCGCGCTCCGTCGCGGCCACCCGGCCCGCCCGCGCCCGCCCCAGCCCGAGGCGGCGGCGGCTCTGGAAAGCCCGGGGCGCCGAGGGGAGGGCGGGGACGCGGCGGAGGGGAAAGTTGGGTTCGGGTCTGTTTCATTTTACCGGGTTGGCTGCGCGCCCATCCGCGCGGGCGCACGAGTTGGCCGGGCGAGCCGGGTCCCCCGCGGCCCCGGTCCGGGCGGCCGGGCGCTGCGCCGCGCTGCGCTCGCAGGGTGCCTCCCCGAGCGTCGGCCCGGGCTCAGCGGCTCGGCCTCTCCTTCCTCCTCCCGCCCGCCCGCTCGCTCGCTCCAGGAGCCTGGATTGATCTGGTCGCGCTGGCGTCAGGGAGTCGGAGCCGCCCAGCCTCCACTCCTCGGCTGCCAATATTCGGCGCACTCGCTCGCCCGCCCGCTCGCTCGCTCACACGCGCACCCGCGCGCCGCCGCCGCCCGACCAGGGATCCTCTCCAAATTCCCGACCCTGCCTGCGCGAGCGCTGGGCCCGCGCCGCCTCCCCCGCCGCCAGCCCCACGCCCCGCTTGTTCCGAGGAGAAAACATTACTGCCCCTTCCTCCTTCCGTCCAGGGGGAACCGACTTGTGCCTTACCTGCCGCTGAAGTTTCGCTGTCAGTGTTTATTTCCGAAATGTTCATCCACACTCCCACCGTGCCCACCGAACCGCACTGGAAACGCGAAGTGCATTTTGACAATTACCTTTCGAGGCTCGCCTTTTTAATGTCTAGTTTTCCTTGCCCCTCAGTGATTTGCAAGCCCCAGAAGTTGCACGTACCCAGAACTGGATAACCTAATGACTATTGCCTGTGCTTACACCAAACCTTGAATCAATCAATACGTGTGTTTTATGCCAGTTCGGGATCTAATGATTCCAGTTGGTTACCTGGTTGCTCCAGATGACAAATGCCACAATAGAACTTTACAATTTTTCCAACCAGTTTCTAAGTCTTTCAAATGACACCAACTTCTCCAAATAAAAACGAACTAGCTCCCAGCAACCTGATCTGCATAGACATTGACAGTATCTTTTTGTAAGATTTAATTTTTCTCTTGGCCAGCTCTCTGTAAGCTGGCACGAAATCTTGGATAATTACCATAATGCTGAGTTATGTTTAGAGGCGAATAATTATTCTGAGGAATAAATTTCACATGTACGAAAACAACTATTACCTCCAGTATTTTTAGAGAATTAATGGTACTCTCCAATTGTTTATGTACTTTTACATGTGCACATTCATTTAAAATTCTTATTTATTAGCTATTTTATTATTTCTGCATTCCATGTTTAGTTATTCAGAGGAAATGCAACAAGTCCCCCAAAATATGTAAAACCTGTTTATACACAGATCAGAATATTTCTGCTAATTTCTTCATTAAATGATTTGAGCAGTTACAGATCAATTCTTGGGCCTCATCTTACTTTCCCTAAAATCAACATTTGACACAATTCTTCATTCTCTACTCCTTGAAACAATAGTTGGAGTGAGCCTTGTTAAATGCCACTCTGATCAGGTCATTCCTCTGCGCAAACCCTCCTTTGATAAATAGAGTATGCTATATCCATACAATGGAAACTTATTCAGTCATAAAAAGGAATGAAGCACTGACACAAGCTACATGGATGAAACCTGAAAACACTATGCTAAGTGAAAGAAGCCAGACACAAAAGACCACAGATTGTAAGCTTCCATTTATACAAAATATCCAGAACCGGCAAACCTATAGAGATGGAAGGTACAATGATGGTTGCCTATGTTTGGAGGAATGGAAGGGCTGAGGCTGGGGTGTGATAGCTAAAGGTTATGGAGTTTCTTTAAGGGGTGACAAAAATGTTCTAAAATTAGTCTGGGGCTTCCCTGGTGGGCCAATGGCTAAGATTCCATGCTCACAAAGCAGGGGGGAGGGTTCAAGCCCTGGTCAGGGAACTAGATCCGACATGCCTCAAATGAAGATCCTGCATACTGCAACCGCTTCCCAGGTGGCGCTAGAGGTAAAGAATCCGCCTCTCAAGGCAGGAGACTGATTCCATCACTGGGTTGGGAAGATCCCCTGGAGGAAGGTATGACACCCCACTCCAGTATTCTTGCCTGGAGAATCCCAGGGACACAGGAGCCTAGCAGGCTACAGTCCATAGGGTCACAGAGTCGAACACAACTGAAGCAACTTAGCACACATATTGCAACTAAGACTCAGTGCAGCCAAAATAAATGAATAAATAAAATGAAATTAGACTGTGATCATGATTGCTCAACTCTATATAGATATACTAAAGCTCATTGAACAGTACCTTTTAAGTGGGCAACTTATATGACATGTCCATTTTATTTCGATAAAGCTGTTTTTAAAAAAGACATGTTTGGATCCTGGATTCTGGGGGGAAGCTATAAAAAGACAAAGAGCTGTTAATTTTTTTTAACCTATAGATAACCTTTCCCAGCAAAGCCTAGTAGCCCCAAATGATAATTACTAATACTACAGTTCAATTCAGTTCAGTCGCTCAGTTGTGTCCAACTCTTTGAGACTCCATGGACTGCAGCATGCCAGGCCTCCCTGTCCATCACCAACTCCCAGAGTTTAACCACACTCATGTCCACACATGCTATGAAATTTGATTTTGCCCCAGGTGCCAGGTATTTCTTTCAATAGCAATAGAAAATTGAACTGTTTTTAAAAGGACCTAATTGAGACAGTTGTGAAAACTTCAGTGTGGGTTACCTTGATATCATTGCATGCTCCCAAATCCTCCCTTGACTCCCCATTTCACTCAAAAGTTCTCACAATGTGGATAAGGCCCTTCATGAACTTTCCTTCTTGCCTCCCTTGACTGCTCCAGACCTGTTCTCCTGCTCTATCCCTTGCTCCTTCCTCGAGTCACCGTGGTCTCCTCACAAATCTTGGAATCACCCGGGCCACACTCACACCTCAGGACGTTTGCACCAGCTGCTATCTCCCTGGAAAGCCCTTCCCTCAGATGCCCCCAGGACTCTCCCTCACCTCTCTCCAGTCTTCACTTAGACATTCCTCTTTCAATGAGGCCTACCCTGGTCCCTCTAAAATCTCACCCCACCCCCACCATATCTCCACCAAATACATACACTTCGTATCCTCGTTCCCTGCTTGGCGTGGGCACTTCACTTATCACTACCTAAGGACTTCCCTCGCCAAAACTGCAGGATTTTGTGTCTGTTCATCGCTATACCCGCTGTGCCGAGCGCAGAGCCTGACACTGTTGAACCACCAGCCCAGGCTGGATGCATGAGACAAGTGCTCGGGCCTGGTGCACTGGGAAGACCCAGAGGAATCAGGTGGAGAGGGAGGTGGGAGGGGGAATCGGGATGGGGAATACATGTAAATCCATGGCTGATTCATGTCAATGTATGACAAAAACCACTACAATATTGTAAAGTAATTAGCCTCCAACTAATAAAAATAAATGAAAAAAAAAAAAAGACAGGACTAAAGGAACAGCATTATCTAATGGTATGTTTAGACATCCTATGATTATTAGAGTGGTAAACAATAAAATCTTATTTTTACTTCCTTTCAAACAAACAAACAAAAAAAGAAGTCCTAAAGGAAGAGGGAGCCTACCACAGGATTTGCAGCGAGAGTTTCTAAGTGCAAAGGACCCTGAAGCTGAGTCTTCTTTCCCCCTTTCACGGAAGAGCCAGGAGCTTCCATGCTGAGGCGGGGAGAAGCTAGCAGGGGAGGGAAGGCAGTGTGTGAAGCCAGCTACACATGGGCTGGTGACTGCAGAGCTGGAAACACAGGGATGTTCTCTTGTCTCTGCGTCTCTTATCTTGGTGAAATAGCCACAGACCCTACTTCCTGACAATGGCGAGGGGGGAAGAGATGCTGGAGGTTTAAGAGAGAGGAGCAGACGTGAGACAGTTATCTTCTGGGGAAGAGTTTGAGAGCAAATTTACCAGGCAGCGCTATTAAGTGCCTGTTTGAGGTTAGTGGTCATGAATTTAAAGCGAGGCCAGTCAGCATGGCTGTGGCTTTTCCTCTAGCTTCCGTCGGCCTAAGCGGGCAGAGCTGGAATTTTGCAGGTAGATGTGATGGGGGGAACCAGGGTCAGAAAGCAGAGGATATAGGCAAGGGAGAACTCTGAAAAGCCGTGATAAGGAAGGAGGTGAGGACACAGGAGAGTGTGATGATGATGGAAAGGTGAGAAGATCAAAGGAATGATGGTCTGGGGTGGGGGAGGGCTCTGACAGTTGCTGGAGCTGGGAGCCACTCCCCAAAGCTGAGAAACAGTCTGAGAATGGGATGCTGGAGATTAAAATCCTGGAGCTGGGACAGCCTGGGATAATGGCAAGATTCAGCAGTATGATCAGAGAAAGTGGATGGGCTGAGCTAGGGAGGTGGACCAGATTCTAGCAGAAAAGGAAGTATCACGGGACAGAAGACAATTTTATTTTGCTATGTAAGCAGTTTGTCCATCAATCATTAATCATTTACCAAAAGGTGGGCCCTTAAAATTGCTTGCAAATTTTATACACGCAAACTATGAACCCAAAAGCTTATGTTAAGAGATGGTTCTACAGAAAAAATAAATGCAATGTAGAGTTTGTGTATCAGCTTTTTAAGTGAATTGAAGTGAATGTTTCCCAGGAAGGAGCCTGCCAAGGATCACTGGTGTGGTGTTCTTCACATTAATAAAGGAAGTTCCCTTCATTTTGTGTCTAGGCGAGATGATGGATGTTCACTAAACTTACTGTGGTCATCATTTCATGATGTATGTAATTCAAGTCATTATGCTATACACTTGAAACTTACATAGTGCTGGATATCAATCACATCTCAATAAAACTAGAAGGAAAAAGAAGCAGGAGGCAAAAATAAAGCGGGGGGGAGGGGTGTTCCAGGGATAATGGGGTGGCGAGAATCATACATTTTGGAAGTTGGTATCCCTTTCTTCTCTCATCCTACCCTTCCCTCCAGAGAACTTTGAACTGCTTGTAGTTATGGACGTATTTAGGCATGTTGCTGAATATTCATGGGAAGACTACAGCCTTCTAAGTAATATGAAGGTGGGAGCTCTATTTAGTTTGGTTTTCATTACATCCCCAAAGTTTGCACAGACCTATCACGGTAGACACTCAAATATTTGCTGAAGAAATAAATCTGTAATAGAATGACTGTGAAAATTCCAATGGGTATCTTTCTTAAAGTAGAGCATGTGCGTGCATGCATGTATGCTAAGTTGCTTCAGTGGTGTCTGGCTCTGTGCAACCTTCTGGACCGTAGCCTCCAGATCCTCTGTCCATGGGATTATCCAGGCAAGAATACTAGAGTGGGTTGCCATGCCCTCCTCCAGGGGATCTTCCCAACCCAGGGATCGAACAAGTCTCTTACGTCTGTCTGCATTGGCAGTCGGTTTCTTTACTACTAGCACCACCTGGGAAGCCCAGAGTAGAACATACTTCACAGTAATGCTTTTTTTCTCATGATGGTCCTCACTCTCCACTCTAAATTTCAGATCCAATGATATTTCTAAGAATTTGCCAAAAGCTGTTAGCTTTAAGAGTTTCAAAACAGTCTGTGCACTGTGGACATTTGATGATAAATATCCCAGGGACAGTAGAATTTTGGACGAATTTCAACAGTTTCTGAAGTGTGTGGGGCCTTCTAGAATCCTTGCTTAGGATTATTCTCTGAGACCACGTTTCCATTTGGGTCAGGTAGTACTTGCAGCATCTAGTCATCAACCTTTGAAGACCTTCCTCCCTTCTTCTACCACAAGGAATTTCAATATTGCTATCCCCCCAAACTCACAGTGAATATTAAAGCTACCGAATTCCTAAACTATAATAAATCGATAGGGTTCTCTTTGCTTATCTAACCTGTTGATTCAGCCATTATTAACAAAGGCTGATCCCTGAGTTTATGAGTTTACCACCTAGTTCAAACTGTTGTTTCCCCAAATTCACCTAACAAATGTTCAGACCCCTAGGTTGTGCCAAGAATGAATGACTCTGCTCTAAACTGCTGAACTGTCACATCAGTGTCTTGCCAGTTAAATCATATGGGAGAATTTCCACGGGTTCATCCCTTCCATGTGATACTCACATCCTTCTTGACACTCTCTCATATCCTTCCTTTCCCATGCCCCCAGTTGCTTTGATCTCATGCCTAGGCCTCTAGAGTGGCCCCCCCCCTCCCCCATACCTCAGATGATCCTTAAAAAGTTCTCCTTGCTGAAATAATCTCCCAAGGGGAGTGATTTGGGCATGTCATTCTCCTGCTCAGAAAAGTTCAGTGAGGACGTCCCTGATGGTCCAGTGGCTAAGACTCCGCACTCCCAATGCAGGGGGCTCAGGTTCAATCCCTGGTCTGGGAACTGCTGCAACCAGAGTTCTAATGCCATATCTAGAAAAAAACAAAATAAAGATCCCAAATGCTGCGACAAAGATCAAAGATTCCCCATGGAGCAACTAAGACCTGGTATAGCCAAATAAATAATTCAGTTCAGTTCAGTTCAGTTCAGTCGCTCAGTCGTGTCCGACTCTTTACCACCCCATGAATTGCAGCACGCCAGGCCTCCCTGTCCATCACCAGCTCCCGGAGTTTACTCAAACTCATGCCCATCAAGTTGGTGATGCCATCCAGCCATCTCATCCTCTGTCATCCCCTTCTCCTCCTGCCCCCAATCCCTCCCAGCATCATTAGATAAATATTAAAAAAGAGAAAAGTTTAGTAGTTTAGCAGTGCTTCCAATACGCTTCTAACTTCAAGGCCTGGTACCCAAGGTTCTCAAAGCATGACCCTGACTCACACTTCCTTCCTGGTCTCACTCATACTCTCAAGCAAAATGCTGGCAAATTTGCAATGGTGTTACCCCAGTGCATCTAAATATTATGTCCTGCATTCATACTTGGTGTATGAACCCGCAGCTCCAGTTTCCAAAATTTGGCCTATTCTTTATGGTCCAACATCACCTCCTAGATACAAACAAACAAAATTCCTACTTAAAGTTGAAATGGGGTCTCCCTGGTAGCCCGGTGGCTGAGACTCTGTGCTCCCAAGGCAGGGGGCCTGGTTTCAGTCCCTGGTCAGGGAACTAGATCCCACATGACACAACTAAGAGTTCGAATGCCACAACTAAACATCCTGCATGCCACAACCGAGGCCTGGTGCAGCCAAATACATGAATAAGTTAATTACTAGACAACAAAAAGTTGGGATGGGTGAGTGCACTGAGTTCAGAATTCTCATTTTAACAAATGAGGGAAGTGAAAGTTAAATAATTTGCCCAAAGTCAAAACCCATTAAATGGCAGAATCAGGGCCAACGCCGGGTTCCCTGAGCATGAGTTCTCTCTTTGCTATGCCAAAGCCCCCAAGCCGAAGTCTTCTCGCTCCTTTTCAATCTTGCCATGTCCATATTTGCCATATTTGTTTCATATCTATTGCATGTCAAATATCTCTCATCCTCTGACAGCTTAATTATATATCACAAGGCACCATAAGTACATTATAGGGATAGGTGAATAACACTAACCTTCTCTCGCACCCCCTACCCACGCCCATCCCCACAAAACTACCTTTTTCCTTCACACTATTTTGCACACATCTCACTGAAGAGTCTCATCTGAGTGCTGTTCTGTACTGAACTCATCATAGCTAGAGTTTATTGAGCGTCTGCCTGACACAATGCTAAACACTTGAGGGGGATCATCTCCTGATAGTCTCACAACCTCCCTATGAAACAGGCGCCCTTACCCTCATCTGCTGGTAATAACACTGCCTATCCAGTAGCGTTTGTGGGGAATAATAATCATGCTAATAATAGCTAGCATTTATTTAGTGTTTGCTGTTTGTCAGGCGTTGCTTTGAACACCTTACATATGTTATTAACTCCTTTATCTTTCAAAACAACCCCATGACATAGCTATTACATTATCTCCATTTTATAGAAAAGCATGAAGCATCCGAATGTTAAGTGAGTTGCCCAAGGTCACACAACAAGTATGCTGCTGCTTCTACAGTGCTTATCATGGTATCTGGTACACTGGAGGTGTTCAATAAAGGTAGCCAATATTCTTTTCACTCAACGTTCATGGTGCTGTGTTGAGAATACAATTTCTGCATCCAAAGCCTTTTAAAGACTGACCAGTCCACTAAATATCATGTTGGAATGAGTCTACCTAAAATACTTGACTGTGGATGCAGAAATTGTATTCTCAACACAGCACCCCTCTGAAGCTCTTCTGAGGGTCACACCACCAGCACCACTGCTGCCATGATCTGTGCAGACTTCTCATCGGCACATGGTGTCTCACGGTCTGTTTTCAAGAATGACAGGGGGAAAAAAATGACTGGGGGAAAAAATGACTGGGAAATGCCTTTCTTTTGTTTTTAATCTTAGAAAATTGTCAGTGCAACAAAATGGAATTTCTGTTAGTGATGAAGAAGAGGAGGATGAATGCAGTGATGTGCTCCAAATAGCTCATTCTGGCTTGTGAGAGCTAATGGGTAGATTTTCAGGTGTTTGTTTGTCTGTTTGTTTTTAACAAGGTGGTTGTTAAACACATTGGTAGCCTGAAGTATGTCACAATGGGAACATTTACACCACAAAAACAGAAAAACACCAAAAAATTAAGACTTTCTTTCTTTTTTGTTGTTGTTAGACATATATACCAGCATCCTGCTGAATACTGGATAGGTAGCTAGAAGTCCCTGCTACAGAAGTCTTCTCATCTTCCACGCTCTGCGTGCATGCTAAGTCACCTCAGTCGTGTCTGGCTCTTCGTGACCCTATGGACTGTAGTCCGCCAAGCTCCTCCGTCCTTGGGATTCTCCAGGTAAGAATACTGGAGTGGGTTGCCATGCCCTCCTCCAGGGGATCGTCCCAACCCGGGGATTCAACCCACATCTCTTATTCTACCTGCACTGGTACTTCTAGCGCCACCTGGGAAGCCCTTCCGTGTTTGTCATTTATCTCTGACCATAATGGTTGAGGCTTGTGAGCACTTCACCAGATAATCTTTTGAAGTACTTGGTATATTAACAACACCCCTCTTTTTGTTGTGTAAAGATGTTAGGTGTATCCGTTTAGATTAGGTTTTATTATATTCTTAGAGATTGTAAACGTTTTTCTTTGGTATTAAGCTAAGGATACATAAAACACTTGTAAGTTTCTGTCCTGGAACTTGAAAAGTTTTATGTAAAAATATTCTGTTCTGGTAAGACTCACGCATGTGCAGAAACAGCCCCCGCATGTTGTGTTTAGACAACTGTCATATCAAGCTGTCGCGAAGACAGACCAGATTTTCTGAGTTAAGGTATAACTCTACTGAGGTGTAAAAATTTCTTAAAATAGTTTCTTCTTTCAAAATGTATTCCTGGAAAAAGAGTATGGGGGAACATTTTCTTCTCCTGATTATAAGGAGGAACTGATGGGGTTTCACTCTTAAAAGAGGAGACTCCTTAGGTAAGTCTTGTTTTTGCTTTCCTTTTGAACACAACCAGGCCCTTGAGAACACAGCGTTGATAGACACAAAGAATGCCTTCCCTTTGGTTTGGAGAGAGAACATAAGAAGAATGATTTCAGGAGCTGAGCCAGAAATTGAAAAGTAAATCTCAAGGGCTGGTGAACATGACCTCACCCACGGGATTTTACCTCAAAAATACAATTTAGGGCATTTCAAAATGAGCAACAGAAACAAAGTCACATAGAAATTAGAGTTGCCAGTTTTAGATTTTTCTTTATCTTCTCTCTTATGATAAACTAATAAGACTGACAGAGAAGCCTTTGAAATTTTCCATTAAACTTGTCTTTAACTTTTTATTTCTTTGGCTGATATCTTTTAAAACTTGGTTTTCATTTATTTAAAAAAATTTTAGTTTATTTTTTTAAAACTTTTTATTTTGTATTGGGGTAGAGCCAATTAACGATGTGATAGTTTTAGCTGAACGGTGAAGGGACTCAAGGATTGGAATTTTTAGTATTATTTTGTCACTTTTAAGGGCTTTCCCAGTGGCTCAGCGGTAAAGAATTTTCCTGCAAATAGTGAGAGTTTTACTTCTTCCTTTCCAATGTGATTTCCTTTTACTTCTTTTTCTTGTCTGGTTGCCATACTAGGACTTCCAAAGCTATATTGAATAACAGTGATGAGGGTGGGCACCCTTGTCTTATTCGTGATCTTAGAGGGAGTGCCTTCAGTTTCCCACCACTGAGAATAATTTTGCTATGGGTTTGTTGTATATGGCCTTTATTATGTTAAGGTAGATTCTCTCTATGCCTATTTTTTGAAAAGTTTTTATCACAAATGGGTGCTGAATTTTGTTGAAAGCTGCTTCTGCATTTATCGAGATTATCATAAAGTTTTTATCTTTCAATTTGTTAATATGGTGTGTCACACTGATTGATTTGCATATATTGAAGAATCCTTGCATCCCTGGGATAAACCCAACTTCATCTTTTTAATGTGTTGTTGAATTCTGTTTGCTAGAATTTAGTTGAGGATTTTTGCATTTATGTTCATCAGTGATCTTGGCTTGTAGTTTCCTTTTTGTGTGTGATGTTTTTGTCTGGTTTTGGTATCAGGGTCATGGTGGCCTCGTACAATGAGTTTGGAAGTATTCCTTCTGTTGCAAGTTTGGAAGAATTTCAGAAGGATAGGCGTTAGCTCGCCTCTAAATGTTTGATAGAATTCACTTGTGAAGCCATCTGGCCTACCCTGGGAATCAAAAGTGGGCAAAAGACCTAAACAGACATTTCTCCAAAGAAGACATACAGATGACTAATCAACACATGAAAAGATGCTCAGCTAATCAACACATGAAAGGATGCTCAGCATCACTCATTATTAGAGAAATGCAAATCAAAACTACAAGGAGAGACCACCTCACACTGATCAAATGGCCATCATCAAAAACTCCACAAACAACAAGTGCCAGAGAGGGTGTGGAGAAAAGGGAACAATTTCCCACAGCTGGTGAACATGTAAATTGATACAGCCACTATGGAAGACAGTATGGAGCTTCCTTTAAAAACTAGGAATAAAATTACCATACAACCCAGCAATACCACTTCTAGGCATATTAACAAAATAGAAAAAGATGCATGTACCCAGTGTTCATTGCAGCACCATTTACAATGGCTAGGACATGGAAGCAACCTAGATGTCCATCGACAGATGAACAGATAAAGAAGTTGTGGTGCATATATACAATGGAATATTACTCAGCCGTGAAAAGGATCACATTTGAGTCTGTTCTACTGAGATGGATGGAACTAGAGCCTATTATACAGAGTGAAGTAAGTCAGAAAGAGAAAAACAGATATCATATATTAACGCATATATATGGAATCTAGAAAGATGGTACCGATGAACCCGTTTGCAGGGCAGCAATGGAGACACAGACATAGAGAACAGACTTGTGGACACGATGGAGGAGAGGAAGGAGAGGGTGAGACAAATGGAAAGAGTAGCAAGGAAGTGTATACACTACCATATGTAAAATAGAAAACCAATGGAAATTTGCTGTATCTCAGGGAAGTCAAACTGGGGCTCTGTAACAAGCTAGAGGGGTGGGAAAGGATGGGAGGTGGGAGGGAGGTTCAAGAGGGAGGGGACATATGTATACCTCTGGCTGATTCATGTTGATACATGGCAGCAATCTAACCAATATTGTAGAGTAATTCAGTTTAGTTCAGTCGCTCACTCGTGTCCAACTCTTTGTGACCCCATGGACTGCAGCACACCAGGCCTCCCTGTCCATCACCAACTCCTGGAGTCTACTCAAACTCATGTCCATTGAGTGGGTGATACCATCCAACCATCTCATCCTCTGTCATCCCCTTCTCTTCCTGCGTTCAATCTTTCCCAGCATCAGTGTATCATCAAATGAGTCAGTTCTTTGCATGAGGTGGCCAAAGTATTGGAGTGTCAGCTTCAGCATCAGTCCTTCCAATGAATATTCAGGACTGATTTCCTTTAGGATGGACTGGTTGGACCTTGTTGCAGCCCAAGGGACTCTCAAGAGTCTTCTCCAACACCACAGTTCAAAAGCATCGATTCTTCGGTGCTCAGCTTTCTTCATAGTCCAACTCTCACATCCATACATGACTATCCTTCAATTTAAAATAATTTAAAAAAAGAGAGAGAGAGAGAAAATAAACTTCTTGCAATGCAGAAGACACAGGAAATGTGTCTTTGAGTTCCACGTCCCTGACTTTTGGGTTTGATTATTATTTGTCCCCATACTCAGGAGACAAAGGAAGTGTTGTTTATCAACTATCCTCCAAAAATTCTTGAGAAGACAGTGGCTTAAATGTGATTGATTCAGTTGGATATCCAAGCCTTATAGATCAATTATTGCTGACCATTGTTTTCATTTTCAAATAAGTTTCCTCATCACGATGGCTATAGTCATCGTGGGTAGGGGAAGTTCCCTTGGAGAAGGGCTTGGCAACCTGCTCCAGTATTCTTGCCTGAAGAATCCCATGGACAGAGCAGCCTGGTGGGCTACAGTCCATGGGGTCACAGAGTCGAACATGACTGAAACAACTGAACGCGGCATGGCATAGGGCATCACCTTTAAAGTCTGTTGTGTAAATATAGTCAAGCTTTTTCTTTTATAAGAGATTTTTCTTTTAAAAAATCTTGCTTTTTATAATTTATTCTAGCTAATGTTTTCTGACTATAGCCATCGTGATGAGGAAACTTATTTGAAAATGAAAACAATGATCAGCAATAATTGATCTATAAGACTTGGATATCCAACTGAATCAATCACATTTAAGCCACTGTCTTCTCAAGAATTTTTGGAGGATAGTTGATAAACAACACTTCCTTTGTCTCCTGAGTATGGGGACAAATAATAACCAAACCCAAAAGTCAGGGAGGTGGAACTCAAAACACAATCTTCATTATCTATAAAGTAGCTTGGAATATTTAGCCATAGATCTGTAGTCAAATTGGCTTGCTAATACTTTGCCCCCAAACTAGGCAGTCTCAGGCATTAGCGTTGTGGGTTGCAATTTATCTGTACAGCTGGATCAAAAGGGTTACTCTGTCACCAAGAATACCCTTCTTCTGGTTCCCTAAAGGATTCTTCCACTCTGCATCAGCACATATCCCGAGTTATCTCATCTTTCAAAAGAAAGGCTAATGTTGCACTTTTCCACTTGAGACAGGTGATCAGGATTTTTTTTTCCAGTTAACTCAGGGATACTCCACTCTGCCTATATAAAGCTCCCTAAAGTTTGCATTTTGTTGTTAAAGAACTCAAACTCCATTTTGTCCATTTCAAAATTTGATTCCCCGAAGTCATAATTGTTCAATTGAAATGCTTTGTGTAAAAGCAAAGGAGAGAAAATAAGTGGTACAAAGATAGCAGGGTCTTGCAAGAGTCAAAGAACAGTATTAATAAAGTCAGCGAATGTCTATTGAGTGGCTACTGTGTTCTAGGCATTGTTTAAGGCCTCGGGGTTACTACAATGAACTAAAAGCTTTTCCTTTCGGTTGGTATGTATTTTAATTGGGGAGACAGACAATGAACACAAGGTGAGTGAAGATGTGATCATTTCAGGCAGGGGGACAAACAGGACGTGGTGATAAATAGTGACTGTAGGGAATGGGCAGGTTCTGTTTTAGGTAGGGCAGCCAGAGATGGCCCCTCTAAGGGAAGAGCTTTGAGCTAAGATGTGGATAGTGAGAGGAGACTGAAAAAGTTACAGATCATCATCTGCACACTCTTCCAAGGACTCTGGAGTCTTTTTCAACTGCAGTATTGAGTCACTGAATGGCTTAAAGCAGGGGAGAGGCAGGATTTTGATTTACATTTTCCTGGCTTCTCTGGAGAAAAGGGGAACCACATAAGAACAAAGAGTGAAAGCAGGCTGGCCGGACAGAGGCTGCTATGGTGGCCGCAAGAAAAGATGGTGGTTTCGGCTAGGCGGTAGTGACAGAAATGTAGCAGAGATCATAGAATGCTGTTGTAAGGACAAGTGCCTCTGTTATAGCAAGCTTCAAGGGGACAAGGGTCAGGCCAGTGAAAGTTGCCTTTTCATGGCAACTTGAGTTCCTAAACATTTCAGGAAAAGTATTTTTTTTTTTTAAAGATGCTTGTTACATGTTTAGATTTTCCAACCATACTTTCAACAACTGCAAGTCTTCTCTTCAAAAATGAAGGATTACAGCATTTCTCTGCCATCAACATTTCTTTTCATTTCATTTTAACTCTCTTTATATCTCCATACACACTGTATATCTTCTAATACATTCATAAATATATAAAACAGAGCCCCCCAATAAAACCCCTTATTTCCAAATACTTATCCAGTTACAATTCTGTGTCCTTTCCTGTCCAACTTGTTCAAAGAGTAGTTTATACATCCTGACATCTCCATTTTCTTACAGTCACCCAGTGACTGTAATATTCTGATTTCAGTTTGTACCATGACGTCAAAACCATCCTTGCCAAGCTAGGTACTGCATACTGCTGGGTAGTTTATGTATATACACCTTAGCCCTGGTTAAGGTCAGTGACCTTCATATCGAAAAATCAGATGAATTCTTAATGTCTTCTATTAGATGGCTCAGATTCCCTGGGCACTATGAATCGTTCCTTCATTCTCAAAAAGTTTGACTTTGTAAAAGACCGGAAACAACCCAAATAGCCATTCAACCAGAGGACTAGTTGAATTAACATAATGGCGCTGTTTTTGTAAAGAGATCTTACCTTTTAGAGACATATACTGAAATATTTGCTAATGAACCAATATGATGTGTATTTTTCGTTTAAAAAATAATATGATTTAGTTGGCAGGAGGAAGTGGGTAGAAATATAAGTAAAATAAGATCGGTTGTGAGTTGACCATTGTTGAGGGATCTATGGGAAATCGTATTACTCTTTCCACTCTTTTTTATGTGTGAAATTTTATATAATTAAAAGTAAAGCAAATAATTAAAACCCCTGCCTCCCATGACTGCACTCCCCTAGCTCTCTCCTGCCTCCCTGACCATCTTCTTTGTCTTCCTTCTTCTTTACTTGTTCCATAAATTGTGGTGCTTCACTCTTAACTCTTGGCTCTTCTCACTCCAACTGCTCCACTCGAGCAAGTTCATTGACCAATCTCCTGGCTCTAACTATCAGCTATCCACTTGCCAGTGGGGTCCAAATGGGTATCTCTGGCCCAGAGCTCTTACACTCTGGGCTTTAGATTCTCATACCCAGCTATCATATGATTTTATTCCCCTGGAACTCTTACACATTCCTCAGACGCAACATATCCAAAACATATCACAATCTCCATCCCAAAGCTGTCCTTCATCCTGTAGTATCTAGCACTATTCATGGCATCACTTGTGGTCATCCAGGTTAGAAACCTGGAACTCCATCTTTTCTTCTGTGAACGCCTGTTGAGCACTTACTAGGTGCTAGACAGTAATTGAGGCTTCTGTGTTGGCTCAGATGGTTAAGAATCTGCCTGCAATGCAGGAGACCCAGTTTTGATCCTTGGGTCGGGAAGATCCCTAGGAAAGGCAATGGCAACCCCTTCCAGTATTCTTGCCTGGAGAATCCCATGGACAGAGGAGCCTGGTGGGCTACAGTACCTGGGATCACAAAGAGTCGAACACGCCTGAGCGACTAACATGTTCACTTTCAGACAGTAATCTAGATGGTGGAAATACAGAATTAAATAAGAGAGACAAAATTCCCGTTCTTATAAAGCTTATACTCTAGTTCTAGATTTGACTTTAGATGTTCCTTTTCTCTTTCCTAAATTACTGATATTAGCCTCCTAAATGGTCTCCAGCCTCACCCCCTTCAGATACATCCTGCACAACAACAGTGGAGGTCTCCAAGTGTGGCGCCTGCAGCCACAGCAGCATCACTTGTTAGGAATGCAAATTCTCAGGTCTCACACCAAGGCGACTGGATGAGAAACTCAGGAAATGGGGCCCAGCCCTCTGTTTTAAAAGCCTTCCAGGAAAGTGAAAGTCACTCAGTCAAGTCTCTTTGGGACCCCATGGACTACACAGTCCATGAAATTCTTCAGGCCAGAATACTGGAGTGGGCAGCCATTCCCTTCTCCAGGGGATCTTCCCAACCCAGGGATCGAACCCAGGTCTCTCGCATCGCAGGCAGATTCTTTACCAGCTGAGCCACCAGGGAAATGCAAAAGCCCTTAGGAAAATGCTTAACTCTGAGATCCACTGCTCTGAAACGCCATCAGAGAAGGTGGATCTAAAACATAAGTCTGGCCATGTTGTTTCCCAGTTTAAAACCTTTCGGTAGAATCTCCCTAAATACAGGGAGAAGTCCAAGCTTCGTGGGAAGGTTCACAGGACTCCCCATCACCAGTTCCTGCCTACCTTCCCTCAACCATCACCTTCATGAGACAAGCCGGGACCTGGGACCCTGTGCTGCAGTGCTGCGATGCTTGCACCTGGACACACCGCTCCTTGAGCAACAAAATGCAAAGAAACGGTATGAGAGGAAAAGCAACTGCATACATGCACAGTTGGAGCAAATTCTTGACCTAAAAGATACAAAGAGACCAAAAATCCCAGCTGCCACTTTTGAGGAGCCAGGAGTGAGAGCAGGGTACTGCACGTTGTCGCCTGCACACACCACCACCAGAGGGGTGGGCAAAACACCTTAAACTCCCCTCCAGCCCAATGTCCGGACACACGCCCACCCTCACCCCATATAAGGAACAAGTTCAGGCCCCTTAGGGAACAAGCAAGCAAGGGACCCTGTTGTTGGAGTTCACACTCGCTGCAGCAGGGGCTCCAATAAAGCCTTGCCTGAATTTCTGGTCTGGCCTCTCGTCAATTTCTACTGATTGGGGAAGGCTGAGAACTCTGGCTGGTAACATTAACACTCATACATCTTTTAGGATTTCCTTCTGGCCTGGCTTCCTCTAGGAAGCTTTCCCTCATTATTCCCACCACCCCAGTCAAAAGTGCTAGTTCCGTGTTTCTATAATACTGTGCGTGTGTCCATCACTTACAGGCCCATCATTGTACGTATTACGCACAAGCAGAGGAAAGCTTCAAGAGCTCTGAAGCCAGATTAGCCCTGTGAAATTGGGCAAGGAACTGACGCTCTTTGTTTTATCTATACAATGGGTTAATAGGCCTTCTGTGGTGAGATTGTGAGAATTACATATAGTGCTGGCTGGCACTTGGCATGACCTCAGTGACCCTATTTTGTGGATTATCTTTGTGTGAGCAGCTCCTGCCTGGATTATACGAGCTGCTCACAAGGCAAGTGCCTGGGCGTTATCCAGCCACGTGTTCAAGAGACCTGCTATAGGATCGGCCACATCATAGGTGCTCAGTACACGTTTGTAAAGGAAGTAACTTCCCAAGTGTTTATTTAAATTCAGATATTTGGGCTCTGAGTTTCTGTTGTTAAGTGATCAATATACTATTTATGCTGAAATATATATTTAATAAGGGAATACACCAAATCAAAATGGAAGAACATGATGAATACCTGTTATAATTTTATTGACTTTATTCTACTTAGGTTTCCTAAATGTCAATAATGCTAATTGTGTAAAACAGTCTCACTATGGGTTTATTCTTTTGCCAAAACTGCTTTTCTTAAATGGTCCTTTCACTAATATAAATTGTAAAAATGTTGTGTCTTGCTAAGTCTTACCTTTACTTTTACAGTAGTGAGAACCCAGCCTGCACGAGTAAATTTTCTAAAAGTGTTTATTTTTCTACTCAAGATTTTTAGAGCCCATAGCTCTTTCAGTCTTTCAGACTCCCATGCTTTGCAATTCTCATTTTTGCAGAAAGCCTCCCCACTTTGCCTGAATTAGGTATAAACCTTTCAGGTCAGATAAACCCTGTGCCTTTTCAAAATTCTACATTTTTCAAAACTCTTCCCCTGCTGCAAGTAGCAAGAGTTAGTATTAATCACTCAGTTATGTCTGACTCTGAGCCACCAGAGAGAGCTGAACAAGTAGCAAGATACAGGTGATTTACTAGATCATTCTCTATATTAGCCTAAAGAGAAAAACATGGTACAAAGTCCTAGAAAACCTGCAACAATAGAGTTCCCTAACACGGCAACAACTAAAAAAAAAAAAAAAAAGATAAAATATTCCTCTTTCCCAGTACGTAGAGGCTACCTTGTGGCTTCCCTGGTGGCTCAGACGGTAAAGAATCCGCCTGCAATGCAGGAGACCTGAGTTCCGATCCCTGGGTTGGGAAGATCCCCTGGAGGAGGGCATGGGAACCCACTCCAGTATTCTTGCCTGGAGAATCCCATGGACAGAGGGGCCTGGCGGGCTGCAGTCCATGGAGTTGCAAAGAGTCGGACACAACTGAGTGACTGAGCAGAGCACAGAGGCTGCCTTGACCCTTCAGTCACTCTGGGGGGGAGGGGGAATCAAACTATGAATACACATTCAGCCACGAGCATCCTTGGATAAGCTACATCTTACCGTCATCCTGTTTCTTCTCACATAGTCTAGACATCACCACATGACTTAGACCTCGAGCCTTCCTGACAGTGTGGCTCCTAGAATTACAGAGAGAGCAGCAGAAAACATCTTTCCTCACATTCTCTATTACTTCCTGGACACACATTACTCAACAGCGGCTGACCCACAAAGGGAGGAAAATATACAGTCTGGAATAGGTCTCGAGGTACTGTCTCCTTTGTCTGTCATCTTTCATGTGCTGGAATATCTGGCATCAGGCCCAGAATACTGAGGTTTACTTCCCTTTCTTTGAAGCTCTCTATTTCCTCTTGGTATGGATACTTGTCAGTAAGCAAATGTTCTTTGGCTCATTTTAACTCCCAGAGACCTAGACTGAAGCCCTCCATCACACAGGCTTTCTCCCCAGGGTATCTGTGTTAATGTGTTCCTTCCTTGCACCAAATCTTCTCCGAGGAAACTGGTCCCTCCCTATAGGGTTTTCAATGGGCAGAAATGAACCGTCATCCATCTTCAGTCCTACAGGGTAGTGTTTAGATACTTTCATGTCCCTTAGCTCTCTAGATTCTTCTTTTTTAATAAATATTTACTGAGCTTCTAACTGGCCCTCCTGTAGGTCAGTAAGGAACACAGAACTCTTGCTTTCATGGAATGGCCAACCTAGAGGATCCTGCAAGTGTCCTTAGAGATGGCTTCAGACAGGCCGCCTGCTGGGAGGTGAGCAAGAAGAAGCATAAAGAACCAGACCAGCACATGCAGATTTCCTGTTCTCAAAGCCCTCGTTATTACCCTGTGGTCCGTTTTTCTCAGAGATGTGTTTTGCTTCTTACATTCCCAGAAACACTGAGCTTAACTGCAGGTGCTGTGGGAATACATTTAAGAAACTTAGAGAAAGACCGTAAGGGGAATGACTCACTGGGGTAGAAATCTGTGTCAGTGGTGTATCTGGAATGATCCACACACTAGCTTGAAGTACAAACACCTCACCTTTTCTTTATTCAGTGTATTGCTTGAGCACCCACCTGCTCTCAGTGACAGGAAGTCTCCTTATTTCCCAAAGCCTCCCCCAACCACCCTGCTTGGGTAGGGACACTAGAACTTAGTTCAAAGCAGATCGGCTCTGCAACAAGAAGCCAGGAAGAGAGAGAAAACCCGGAAGCATGACCAGTCCATGAACGCCAGGCCTTGGGTCTGTGCCATGTGAGGTTACAGGTGGTCCTGCACACTCTGATGGCAGGAAATCTGTTCATGTTTGCTAAGAGACTCCTATTGATTCAGCTCTGTTCTTTCCATCACCCCAGTAGCGTCCCCCTGAACTCTGAGGACACTTCTCTTTAAGATCATAGTCACACGCCCAGCCATTTCCCCTTAAAGCTTAGCACAGTGCCAGGTGGGCCATGTTGGAAAAAACCCAACCCCAGCCTCCTGAGGTGTTGAAATAAATCTTCCCCATAGCGCCGGCTTGGCTCCTTCTGGATGGGACCACCTTGACTCCTCCCAACAAGGGATCTTCCTCTTGCGCCTAAAGGAGAAAGTCAAATGTTGCTAAGCAACAAACACAGTTATTTTACACACCTACACCTACACACAAACTTTCACTGGCAGGATTGCCTGTTTGCCTCACATTTTCATAACTTAGGGCTTTGTTTTTTAATCCTTCTCTACAAGGATGCAGTATCCTCCAAGGGATTGTTCTTGGCTATACAGCAGAAGTGGCACCTCATTCCAATACTAATTTTTCATAAAGAAAAAGTCCACTCCAAGACTATGGCTATTGAGGGAGGTTAAGTAATGAAGGCTTGAATGATCAGGGTTGGGGGGTAGGGCGGGGGAGGAGTCAATCAGTTACTTTCATCTCCCCAGCATCTGGTAGTTTACCCCAGGATCAGAATTGTTATCTGTTTATAACACATGTAACTGCTAAAGATTAGTATCCAAAATATATAAAAGATGTCAACTGTCAAGAAAGAAACCCTGTAGTAGAAAAATGGGTGTTTCACACAAAGGAAATCTAAACGGCTAGAAGCCTTAGTAACTAATCTTGGGAATTCACATGACAACGATGAGATCCACTTCACACCCACCAAAGCGGTAAACATAGAAATTGTGTTGATGGGAGGCAGAGGGATGGAGATGCTAGTGGGAGAGCCAGCCACCTAGGCTCCTTGGGAAGAGAGTGATGCTCACAAGCCACCACGTGGGGTTCAATTAGCCCTGCATGTCTGCACGTCCCTGAGTCTCGATGCGTTCATCCTTCTGGCGTCTGCAGCAAGGGCTGGGAGAGGCTTTTCCAGACTGGACAGTGCGAGCAGCCCCTTGCCCTGAAGGAGGCCCCACATCCTGCCAACGCCAGGGAATCTCAAAAACCTTCCCAACTCCCACGCATCAGGGCTGTGAGCGCCGGGTGAAGGTGGTGCTCCCCCCGACTGTACTGGGCAGGGTCGGCAGCCTCAGGTCGGCCGCAGTGAGCCTGCTGGTTGGCAGTCACGGCCCTGGGTGTCCCTCCCAGGCTGAGTGAGGCAGGTAATGTCATTACACATGACCTATGTAATGACGCAGGCGACTCTGGAGGCGCTGGGACGTCCTCCTGGCTCTCTCGGACCATTGGCATGGAGCACCAGCTGCCATGTTGTCAGGACACTCAAGTTGTCCTGTGGCGTGGAGAGGCCCCGTGATGAAGAGCTGTCATCTCTGGTCACGCTAGTATTAACTGGCCAGGCAGCGAGCGGACTTTCCGCCGCCACCAAGGAAAACCCTGGCCATGTCCTACTGGCGGGGCTTCCCTCCTACTTCAGCTGGTAAAGAATCCGCCTGCAATGCAACAGACCCAGGTTTGATCCCTGGGTCGGGAAGATCCCCTGGAGAAGGAAATGGCAACCCACTCCAGTACTTTTGCCTGGAAAATTCCAGGGACACAGTAGCCTGGCGGGCTACCGTCCATGGGGCCGCAAGAGGCAGGCATGACTGAGCAACTAAACCACCACCACTGCAGCCTTAGGAAGCACTCTGCAGGAGCCCTCCAATGAAGGTGTTCCCTGACCCTCGGCAAAGGTGTGAGATAGTAAATGTTTACTGGTTTAGCATCTCCGTTTTGGAGTGGTTTGTTATGCGGCTACAGATAATTGAGAAACCTGGTCAAATGCAGATCCTCTAACCATCTGCTGCCGAAGGCCTAGGATGCAGGACTTTAACAAGATCCAGGTGATGCCAATGGGTGGGCTCGTGGTCCATAGGAGGAGGAGCATTCAGCTCCCAACCCCACTTCAATGAGAGGCAGCAACGCAAAGCAGTGCGATGTCTGCTGTCTGCGGGGCCGTAGAAGTCAAAGCAGCCGGGCTGCCGGGACAGGCGAGCGCAGCGCAGGGCGGGTGCGGAGGGATGTCTGGCCGACTGCCGAAGGTTCTGCGAGCCCGGAGCTTCCGGGTGAGTTCTGCTTGCTTAATTTAAAGTTTGCTTGGTGGGCTCTGGACGGTTCTGTGTGTTTTGGTGCGGTTGAATTCTGAGCTTGCTCAGTGGGCTTCCGAACGTTGTGTGAGCTTTGGTTCCATTTAATTCTGAGCGGGCTCAGTAGATTCTGGAAGATTCTGTGAGTTGTGATTGAATTGAGTTTGCTCAGTGGGCCCAGGAAAGTTCTGTGAATTCTGGTTCCATTTAATCAGAGTTTGTTCAGTTGATTGCCGGAAGGCTCAGTACGTCTTGGTTCCATTTTTTTCAAAGTTTGTTCCATGGACCCCAGAAGGATCTGTATGTCCTGGTTCCGTTTGATTCCGAGTTTGTTCTATGAACTCTGAAAGGTTTTGTGAGTTCTGATTCCATTTAACCCAGCATTAGGATTTTCATAACTGGGGAAAATATGAAAGCGAAAATGTGTTACTTGTTTTTCAGGGAGTGTGGGATTGAACAAGTATAAACTAACGACGATGACATTCAAGCCTCTATGGGGACAGAGCACCCATTTCAAGGCGGGCTCTGCTCCCTTCTCCTTCAAACACGTGACCATCCTTCTACATTCAGTGACGTTAGAAGGACTGCAGAAGTCCAAAATCTCTAGCCAGGCTTGCAAAGTCATTTACTATTTGGTCCCTTATTCCGCCAATTCATTTTAATTCACTAGTATTTTCCTAACCAAATTCTGAGCTTTGGTTATATTTGTTTACTTTTCCACAAATTCATTTTTAAAGATAAACTTTAATTTCGAGTAATTTTAGATTTATAGAGAAGCTGCAGAGATGGTAGAGAGAGTTTCTACATATGGTTCACCCATTGAATCTGGGGGTTTTGTAACTGTACATTCAACCACTATGAATGGAAATACTTTTTAAAACAATTCCAAAAAATTCCCCAAAGTAAAACTTGAACTTCTCACAAGCCATCAACTGTAATTGCATAGTATTTCCATTAGATTAGGTATTACAAATAACCTAGAGGTGATTTAAAGTATACAGGAGGCTGTACCTATGTTCTCGGCAAATATTACGTTATTTTATGTAGGAGACTTGAGCATCCCCAGATTTTGGTATCCACAGGAATACTGTTCTGGAACTGGTCTCCCTGGGATACTGATGAATGACTGTACTCCTCACCTAGTTTCTCTAAATGTTGACATCTTACATTATCATGTGCCATTTTCCCAAATTAACAAAACAACATCACTGTATTACTCTTAACTAACCACCAGTTTCCTGCTGATGTCCTTTGGCTCTCCTAGGATACAGTCCAGGACGTCATGTTCATTTAGATGAGGTGCATTGTTTTTTTGTTTCAAGCTCTGTTTATCACATTTTCCCTCCCCAGGATGCCCTTTTCCTTTCCTGACTTTCCTAAGTCCTACCTATTCTTCAGATCAATTCAAATCTTATCCCTGAAACATCTTTCCAGATTCTTTCTGTGCTCAGTGATTTCTTTAACCCTCAAACTCCAGAACCTCTTTGATCCAAATCACATATTTGAAACATGGCATTAACTGACCTGTATTGTTACGTATCTTTTAAAATCTTGTTTGCAAATTAGTGTTTAAGGCAGGGATAATATCTCATACATTCTGTGGCATATCTGCAGGCATGGTGTTCTCAAAGCATTTATTGTAATGAATTTTTATTTTCATGCTATGTTATTTTATATTAGCATAAATAACTAGGAGTAGACTGTAAATATTAATTGAATTTATGGAGGCCCATGTTTGCTACATTTATGTTTTGTAATAGACATAAGTGCAACTTGACAAGTAAAAATAACAAGTATTTATTGAACACTGACCATATGCCAGACAGCCAACTAAATGTTTTACATGCAGCATCATAGTTAAGTCTCATGAAACTTTATGTAGCAAATATTACAGTTACCCCCTTTTAAGATGAAGTGATTTGCCCAAGACCACACAATGAAGAGCCAGAGCTGGGATTCATACCCACGTGTTAAAGACTTTGGAGCATGGACTCCTAGGCACTTTACTATAAAGTGCTTTTTGTCCCAGCCGTGATTTCAGGTGAGTGGTTTGGTTTACATTTGATGCCCTCTTTTTACCATCATTCAATCTTTCCTTAATTTCTAAAACCTGGTGTCCCCAGAAGCCCACTGACACTGCTCTAGACAGTATCGAATTACTTTGTTTCTTATCAGTCCCAATGGCCTTATAACTTAAACATTTTTACTTTGTACACTGGGTTAGAACTTAGAAGCTACTTTGCATTATGTCCCATCTCTTTACACTCCAAGGGCAAGGACTATATATCCTTGTGTCTGGCACTGAATGCTGAGCATCAGAGATTGCAACATCAACTATTTGTTTCTCCTTTGTGACCGTGTTTTGAAAGTCTTAACATTTTTTTAATTTCATGCACATGTGAAATTCTAAAGTATAAATATATAGAGTAATAAGTGAGAATATATATAGAGAGTAATAAGTAATGTATAGAGTAATAAGTAATAATATTTCCTTTCTATTCCTCAGGGATAGATTGTTTAAAACTGTGACCCTGGGGCTTCCCTGGCAGTCCAGTGACTAAGACTTCGTGCTCCTAATATGGGGGGCACAGGTTTGATTCTTGGTTGTGGAACTAAGATTGTGAATGATCGTGAAGTCACTCAGTCATGTCCTACTCTTTGTGACCCCATGGACTGTAGCCTACCATGCTCTTCCGTCCATGGGATTTTCCAGGCAAGAGTACTGGGGTGGGTTGCCATTTCCTTCTCCAGAGGATCTTCCCAACTCAGGGATCAAACCCGGGTCTCCCGCATTGTAGGCAGACGCTTTACCATCTGAGCCACCAGGGAAGTTGAATGCTGAGCAGTTCAGCCTTAAAAAAGATTAAAAATAAAGAAAACTGTGGCCTTGACACAGTGTTAAAAACTATGAATGTTTTTAACCATAAAAGAAATACAAACTCCTGATTGAAAAAGTGATAACTTTCCAGTTATAAAGAAGATTATGCAAAAATAAAATCTCCCTGAGTTCTACTTTTCAGAGGAAACTGAGTTGAATGTTTACTGTTGTCAAAGCTCCAGGAGTTTGCTGAAACTAGAACCTTTTTGTGTTTTGTTTTGTTGGCAGAAGTAGAATCCTGGCATGCACTGAGCTCTCCCAGTTCAGGTGTCCCTACATTTCTGCTACCTTTAACACTGTCATACATTCTTTTTTTTTTTTTTCTTTCACATTCTATCCACTCATTTTCTACAATACTAATCAGTCTTTTTCCTTTTTTTCAGACTTCCTCTTACTGATTCCGAAGAGAGAATTTATTTGGTACCTCTGCTTTTTTCTCTGGATATCTCCATCCTCAGAGAGTTTTTCCATTCTCTGAGCACGCTACCACCTTCTCTCTTTTTTCTTGCTGCCATACTTCTTAGGCTTTCTCAACCTATACTCATTCCTCTGCCCCTTGTGGTCTGACTCACAGTCACCTCTCCAATAAAATTACATATCAGATTCCCTGTGCGTGTATGCTAAGTCACTTCAGTCATTTTCGACTCTCTACGACTGCAAGGACTATAGCCCGCCAGGCTCCTCTGTCCTTGGGGATTCTCCAGGCAAGAATACTGGAGTGGGTTGCCATGCCCTCCTCCAGGGGGTCTTCGAGTTCTCTTAGCCCCTCAACCCTGTCGACTTCTGGGTTCCATTTACTCTCTTTTAGAAGTGTTCCTTCCTATCTTCTGGGACATTGCAAAGTCCAATTTCTTCTTTGCCTTTAGGATCCGAGCTTCCCTCACCACTCCATTGCTGCCCCTCTGGGTTTTTTGCTCCCCATCTTTATCTCTCCCCTTGTCTCATTGGGAAATGTCTTCATCATCTCAAACCCACTCGACTCCACATGTCCAACGTGAATGAACCTCTCTCAAATTCCTCTTCACGTTTCCAGCTGTCTGTTCATCAGAGTCACAATTTTGCCTGGAGGCGAACGTGTCAGAGCATAAACTCAACACTTGAGAGACACATCTATTTCCCCTACTCGCCGTAAGGGTGCCGCCACAGCCTTGGTCAACTCGGGAACACACTCATCAGTTTCCCTGCAGTACCCCTTGAGCCCTGTCAGTTGCCTCACTCGTGAATCCTACTACTGTATCCTTTTGCCTACTTCTGTCTAGTCCCACCATGTCACTGCTTTTCAACTGCATTTTTTATGGCCTCTTAATAGTTTTATCTTCATCCCCGCTTCATTGTCCATCTACCCACATGTAAGTCAGATAAGTCTTCCCAAAAGCCTGCCTCTGACCTTGCACTTCCCTGATCAAAACCCTCCAGTGACGAGCCACTCTCTGTGAGTGAAAGACAAATTCTTCAACATAGTTTTAGAAATCTAGGACAGTGATTCTCAAACATTTTTGTTTTAGGATCCCTTTTCCCTCTTAAAAATTCTTGAGAACCTCAAAGAGCCTTCATTTAGATGGGCAATATTTGTCACCATTTACTGTATTGGAAGTTAAGACTGAAGAAATTTCAAAAATATTTACTTATATATTTAAAAATAACAATAACAAATGTATGTTGATATAATGTTAACACATTTTATGAAAAGATTACTATTTTTCAAAAAAATTAATGAGAAGATGGGCATCGTTTCACATTTTAAAAAAATCTCTCCCATGTCTGATTTAGTAGAAAACAGCTATATTCTCCTGTCTGCTTCTGCACTGAATCTGTTGTGATATCACAGGTCATGTAGCCCCTGGAAAATTCCATTGTATGCTTAAGAGAGAAGGAGAGTGAAAAGGGAAACCACATCTCAGTGTAAATGGGAAATGGCTTGACCTCACAGACTCTATGAAAAGTGTCCCAGGTCCCCAGACCATGAATTGGGAACCATGCTATGCCTTCTCCCTCATGTCTCTTCAACGAATCCTCACACTCCAGTTAAACTCTTCTTTACCCCCAAACCATATTCACATTTTCTTGGCTCTTCCCTGAAAGAAGTTTTTGGGTCAATTCTGTTTGTTTATTGGGAGTACCCTATGATTTACCAGGGTACAGGGAATTAGTGAAAAAAAAAAAAAGTTTTTCCCCTGACTTATGGGAAAGTCCTCAAGACTGGGCATTAAGGAGTTGCCAGTGGCAATTCTGTAACACTTTACGTTGGACAAGTCATTTTACTTGGCTAACAGCTTGGTTCTCAGTTTTTGTATGTATATGTGTAACCTGAGGAAATAGGTAAGACAATGTCTGGAAGTTGTTCCCAGGCTAAAACCATCAGTGATTTGGAATTAAATCACCTGCAGTCTGTTTTGAAGAAGTAGGAAACACCTGCCATTTCTGTGTATCCCCGCCCTTGGTTAACTATGAACTGCTCTCTTCTTACGAATGCATAAAAGTCAGGTTCTCTGTGTTGGCAGTTTCTAGTGATTGTCTTGAAGGCCTTCAAGAAAGAACCCACTGGAACTTCCGTTGAATTTCTTTCTTTATATTGAGATATAATTGACAGATAAAATTACAGTAGTTTCATGTCTAAAACATGCTTCAATATTTGCATGTATTGCAAAATGACCATCACAGTTTAGTTACCACTAACCAGTTTAGTTACCACAGTTTAGTAAGTTACCACTTACTTACCATTTTGCATGTATTGCAAAATGACCATCACAGTAAGTTACCACTTACCAGTTTAGTTACCACAGTTTATTCCATCACCATGCATGATTACAATTTTTTTCTTATGATGAGAACGTTTAACATTTACTCTCAGCAACTTTCAGATATACAATACACTATTAACTATGGTCACTGTACTGTACATTATATTCCCAGGACCTAAATTTTGAAATATAGCCTATTTATGTCCTTTAAAAGCAAGTTAGGCTGTGTACCTTTTGACCAGCTTCACCCATTTTGCCCACGCCCCACCTCCACCAATCTCTTCTCTGTATTTGTGAGTTTGTTTTTTGGGTTTCTTTCAGATTCCACGTACGAGTGATTCCATGCAGTATTTGTCTTTGTCTTATTTCACCTAGCATAATATCCTAAAGGTTTGTCCATGTTGTCATAAATGGCAAGATTTCCTTTTTCTTCATGGCTGAATAAAATTCCATTGTATAAATACACCATACTTTCTTTATCCATTCATTCATTCCTGGACACCAAGTGAGTTTCTTGAATTGCAGGTATTTTGATTAAATTTGGAATAATTTTTGGATACATTTAATGAAATTTGGGCCACTTGACATCAGCCATCGTTGCCATTTTCAATGGGTATTTAGAGTCCATTTACTCTTTGTGGACTGGTGTATATAAATGCAATTGATTTTTGTGTATTGATCTTTGCCAGCTACCTCATCAAACTCATAGTTCCAATAAGTTATCCATAGGTTTTTTTGGGTTTTCTATGTCTGTATATACAGGATTTGTGAAACATGACTGTTTTCTTCCTTTCTACTCCTTGTATCTCATTTCTTTATCTCTCTTTCACTGGCTTGGATATCTATCACAGTGTTTACTATCAGTGAAACTTTTTGTGTTGTTCCTACTTTTAAAGGGAATGTTTTCAATGTTCCACACTTAAAATGATAGTTTATGTAAATTTTTGGTAGCTATCCTTTATTAGGGTGAGAAAATTCTCTTCTGTTTCTAATTTGTTAGGGATTTTTATCAAAAGTAAGATATACAATTTTTATTCTACATCTGTTGAGATGACCACACTGTTTTTCTCCTTTAATGTATTTTATGCGGTAACTGACATATATAGATTTTCTAATATTAAAGCAGTCTTTCAATCTTGGGATAAACATGCAACTTGGTCATGGTATATCTTGCTTTTCTGTACATGTAAGATTCAGTTTGCTAATGTTTTATTTAAAATTTTTGCATCATGTTCCCAAAATAATTTTCTTGTACCAATCTTTTTGAGTTTTAGTATCCAAGTTAAAAATGCCTCAGAGAATATATTCCTGAATTTCCCCCCTTTTTACATTTCTAAGCTTGTATGAGATTAGAATTACTCATTTCATAAAATTTGGTAGAATTTGCCTGCTGTATATATAATAGATACTTATTTTGAGTTATTTTGGGGATATATTTTTCTGAGAATTTCTGCATTTTGTCTTTATTTTCAATTTTATACTAATATGTCTGTTCATAGTACTGTTGATATTATGACCATGATATTATGACCAACAGAGATAAATGATGCATCCCTTTTCGGTGCCAGTACTGATCATGCTGTCTCTCACCTTCTCTTCCTTGATCGCTTTTATGAGAGATTGACCTTTTAATAAATATTTTTAAAGAACCAACTTTGGTTTTATTGATTTTTCTCTTTTGTAATTTTTTTCTATTTTGTTCATTTCTGCTCTTGTCATTGTTATCTCCTTCCTGCAGACTTATCCTGTTTTCTCTAACTTATTAGTTGGACATTTAACACATTCATTTTCGATCTCTATTCGTTTCTACAACACTCCCTCATTGGAAGTGCCTCACTCTGCAAGTTATATGTTCAGGCTTTGTTCATTTCTAAGTGTTTTAAATTTAAATTTTTGTTTTTGAACTATGATTTAATAGTCTGTTAATTTCTAAGTGTATGTGGATTTTATTTTTCTTTTCATTGTCAATATGGTTTCATCTCTCTTTTTATGATTATTGTCTAATTTGGGAAAACCTCAAACTGGTTTCTTTCATGTATGGACTATAAGATATCAGAGTAGTTCAGGATTTCTAGTGCAGGTCAACTTTTAAATAATCTTTGAATTGACAGCACTCAGTAGGTAATTTGTCACTGAGAAGTGATATACTTGTTTAGGCAGAGCAATATGAATTTTCTATTAGTATCTTGGATGGAATCAGAATTTTGTTAAATCAGCGGCAATTTATATTTTTCCCATATATTTGTATATATAATTAGTTTAATTGTGTTACCAAATAATCAAAGAACTTATTCATTATTTCTGTTTGAGATGGATCTACTTTTCTCTCTTTAAAATTTTTTTAAATTTATTTTTTATTGAGGTAACATTTCATGTGTATAACATTATGTTTCTACTGCTGTATACAGTATGGTGTGCTCACCACCAAAAATTTAGTTTCCACTTGTCACCATACAGTTGATCCCCATTATCCATTTTGGTCTCCCCCCAACACTTGGCCTCTGGTATCTACCACTCTGTTCTCATCTATGTGTCTATTTTTTGTTTGGTTGTTCCTTTAGTTTGTTTGTTTTTATACTTTATATATGAGTGAAATAATATGGTATTTGTCTTCCCCTATCTGACTTATTTCACTTTAGCCTAATAGACTGAAGCTCTCTCTGTATTGTTACAAATGGCAAGATTTCACTCTATTTTAAAGGCTGAGTAATATTCCATTGTGTGAGCATATAGAATATGCTCAGTTGCTTATTTGTGTTTAACTCTTTGCAGCTTCACGGACTGTAGCCCCCCAGGCTCCTCTGTCCATGGCATTTTCCAGGCAAGAATCCTGGAGTGGATTGCCATATCCTCCTCCAGGGGATCTTCCTCACCCAGGGATTGAATCCACAACTCTTTGTGTCTCCTGCATTGACAGACAGATGCTTTACCACTAGCACTACCTGGGAAGCCCATATATAATGTATCTTTTATAATATACATATTAAGTATATATAGCCTACCTTCTTTATCCATTTATTAATGAGCACTTTGGTTGTTTCCATGTCTTGGCTTCGTATTGTAAATAATGTTGCAGTGAACACAGAAGTACATGTCTTTTTTTGAATTAGTGTTTTTGTATTCTTTGGAAAAAATACCCAGAAGTAGGATAGCCAGATCATATAGTAGTTCTCTTCTTAATTTATTGAGAAATCGTCATACTGTTTTCCATAGTAGCTGTACCAAGTTACATTCCCGCCAACAGTATATGAAGATTCTCTGTTCTCCATATCCTTGCCATCACTTAGTATTTCTTATTTTTTTGATAATAGCCATTCTAATAGGCATGAAGTAACATCTCTTTGTGGTTCCAATTTGCATTTCTCTAATAATTAGTGATGTTGAACATCTTTTCATGTGCCTGTTGGCTATCTGTATGTCTTCTTTAGCAAAATATCTGATAAAGGGTGAATATCCAAAATAAATATAGAACTCATCCAACTCAAAAACAACCTCCACCCCAAACAGCCATATTTGAAAATGGGCAGAGAAGCTGAATAGACATTTTTCCAAAGGAGACATACAAATGGATCTGTAATTCTCAATGCATTATGGTTTTGGGTGTGATCTGAAAAGTTTTTGGTTATAATTTGCTTTTTGTCAAAATAATTCCTATTGATTTAATCAATTATCTTTATCACTTTCACATTCTAATAAGTCTGAGTTTTACTTCTATTGTTGAATGTATAAACTTATAGATGACAAAAGAAAATACCCTTCATATATGTCCAGATCAGGCATTTTTAATGTTCCAAATGTCTGTACAAATTGCAATTAAAATGATGTAATTTACTGTATTAATATATTGTGTAAATATTTTTCAAAAAGGAAAATGGATTTGGGTTTCTTGTCCAAATCTTTGAAAATATAGGTTTTCCTTAAAATGTAAGTCTTGGAACTTCCCTGGTAGTCCAGTGGTTAAGAGTCAGTGCTTCCATTGCAGAGGGCACAGAATTGATCCTTGGTTGGAAAACTTAAATTCCATATGCCACGCGGTGCAGCTAAAAAAATAGTAAGCCTTGAACAACCTTATAGGAGGTAGACCTTGTGGTTACATTTAGTTTCTTTACAGAAAAATCTAAGTTAGAACATACATCAGTGTGCTCTGGGTGCCATAACAAAATCCCACCGACTAGGGAGCTTGAAGAACAGAAATTAATTTTCTGTCCGCATTGGAGTCTCAGATCAAGGTGTTGGCAGGGTTGGTTTCTGATGAGACCTCTCTTCTTGCCTTGTAGGCAGCGTCTTCTCCTTGTGTCCTCACCCGGCCCTCCCTCTGTGCGTCTGTGTCCTAATTGCCTCCTCTTATAAAGTCAGTGGGCTTGGGACCCACTCTTACAGCCTCATTTTAACTTAACCACCTTTTGAAAGGCCCTGTTTCCAAATGCAGCCCCATTCTGAGGTACTGAGGGTTTGGGACTTCAACATGTGAATTTTGGAGGGGCCGCAGTTCAGCCCATGACAGCCTCTGTGTCTAGAATAGGTCGTCTTTGGGGCAAGCTGGAAAGATATAGCTGTGCAAAACATGACTCCCGTGAAAGGAATGAGCCTCACGTGACGTACATGCAGATATATTAACATAAGGGACATGAGTCACACTCACATTCCTCGGTCCTCACCTCCACAACAGGAGTGTTGTCCTAAGCCTGACAGTGGCTGGTGTTCCACAGCAGGTTGTAATCATCCAGAGCTTCCTTTTGTTGAATAAAATAACAGAAAGATGATCTTCAGTTGGGTCATGGGAAGCATGGTGGGTGGGGTCATTATGCTTCCACCCCTTGGTTTCTAGGACCCTGTCTCCTTCCTCATGGGGACATAGCAGGCTCTTTGATTAAGTACATATGATATCTCCTGGGGAGCAGTACCTAACCCTTCCAGAGGATAGTCTTAGAGCTGGCACTGAGTAACCTGGAAAGGTTATCCACTGTTCACGAGGCTGGCTCCTTCTGAATAATGGTACCTTACAGACCACAGAATCCCGTGGCTGTGGGCCCACTGTCACATCCTTCCCTGTGAACAGGGCCTCTGGTGTGTATGCTGTGCCCTGTCAGATTCCATGTCTGGCTGAAACACCGCCCTGCACGTTTGTTTTCCTCCTTCAGAACATTTCCCCAGGTCATCACCACTAAGATCTTTAACAGTTGAGCTGCCACCTTGGGCCAGGCCGCCTCACTTTATCATTTGGGATGTTACACTCACTGCCCGCTGTGCATGCATGCTAAGTCACTTCAGTTGTGTCTGACTCTGTGTGACCCCGTGAACTGTAGCCTGCCAGACTCCTCTATCCATGGAGATTCTCTAGGCAAGAATACTGGAGTGGATTGCCTTGCTGGGCAGTAGGTAAATCAGCCCCCCAAATCTTCACCTTCCTGCCTGTTTTTTGGACCATTCTTATGACACTTGCCTTAGTTCAGGTCCACCAGGAACCAGATGCTAAGATGAAACGTACATGAGATTTATGGGGGAGGGGGAAGGAGAAGGCAGGGAGAGCCTTCAGATCGTGCTGTGGGTTTGGCATCTGTGGAAGGAGAGAGGGTAGGAAGGAAATGGAGGGGAGGGAAGAGAAGAAGAGCCTTGCGCTATAGTGCAGTTTGTCCTGGCTGGTGGGGCATCGTCAGGCCACAGTCAGCAATTGGAGGAGTCCTGACTTTCCCAGAATAGGGAGCCCTGGTACCTTGAGCACCGCTGCCATGCTTGCTCACAGGCTGGTGAATGCAGTGGTAGAACCAGTGGAACAGCAGCTGGGGCTGTCAGCCAATTGCGATTTCTGCACCAGAAGCCCTGAATAGTGTGTTTTCATGGTCATGAAATGGGTTCCAAGTGAAAAAGGTGAAAACTGCGTGGTCCATTTAAAGTTATATAAATATGTTAGTGAGTGTGGGTAAAGAAGCCACCTGCTAGTGCAGGAGACGTAACAGACATGGATTCGATCCCTGGGTTGGGAAGATTCCCTGGAGGAGGGCGTGGCCACCCACTCAGCCAGTATTCTTGCCAGGAGAATCCCATGGACAGAGGAGCCTGGTGGGCTACAGCCCATGGGGTCGCACAGAGTTGGACACGACTGAAGTGACTTGGTACCCATTAGTGAGTATATTTCTAACAGAAGAGAACTTCTGCTTTGATTAGGCCTTGATAAGAAACAAATTTCCTGCTTAAAATATTTAAACTTTTAATTTGCATATATATACACACACACACACACACACACACACACACACAGAATAACACACATATTTTATATGTGCTAAATTTTCCATACCAAACAGAGCTGTATTGTGTTTACAATTGGACCTGTGTAATGATTCGAAGAGTCTCCCACATTCTAGCTTCTGGCTTCACCCACCTCATCTATTTTTTTTTTTTCTCCATTGTCTACATACATGTGATGTTGGGTACTGTAGGAGTCATTCATTGTTAAAGTAATGCCAAGTCTTCCTGCCATGTTCTCCATAAGATAGCCCACCAAGCACTAGTGATATTTTCAGAAGCTGTTCTTACTCTGGGATGGCTAACTATAACCTGGCCATATGTGAAAATAACAGCAAATCATGTGATTATGTTTCACTTTACCCCAAATTAATGTATCATCAACTAAAATGTGGCCATTACTTCATCATCTCCCGCGAGGGAACATGTGACACAGGGGAAGCTGGAGTAGAAACAGAATTGTCTTACCTGATTATGATTAAAAAATCTTAATTTGGAAAAATTGCCAAAACATATACCTCTGTGAAGAGGGGCTTCCCAGGTGACTCACTGGTAAAGACTCTGCCTGCCAAATGCAGGAGATGCAGAGGACCCGGGTTCGATCTCTGGGATGGGAAGATCGCCTGGAAGAGGGCATGGCAACTCACTCCAGTATTCTCGTCTAGGAAACCCTATGGACAGAGGAGCCTGGTGGGCTACAGTCTGTGGGGTCACAGAGTCGCACGTGACTGAGCATGCACAAGTACTGTGTCTATGCCCCTGTGAACATGTTGCTTCCAGATCCATGGAAGGGGTGCCTCCAGTGAGGGGCCCTTCAGCTTTAATAGCTTCTTGGTAAATCCCACTTTGAGAAGTAAGCAATTGAAATCCATATTCTGGCTCTTTACCACCCCTTCTTCTAGAGCTGTTAGCTCCATAGGTACGCTGTCTTCCAAACTATTGCAGGTGGTTCTTCTAATAAATGTTCTACTGTGATATATAAGGGTCATCAGCTTTCCAGACAGTGATGTCTGTGTTCTGACTACTTGCAGGAAGACTTGGCATTACTTTAACAATGCAACAGAATTTTAATTCTTTGTTTTAGTGGTACCACACCCACCCTGCGCTGGGTGCCAATTTTCTATTAGGATAACAGGCTAAACTGCTGTAATAAGAGACTCAACAATGTGTCTTAAAGAACAAAGAAATGTGTTTCTCTCCTACATAACAATGTTGAGGTGACCATGAGAGCTAGTGGATACTTTTGCACCATGACAATGACTCTGTCATCCTCAACTTATACCTTCCAAAGTCAAGTTAGTCATTGCATTTCAGGCAGTGTGAAAAGTGGACATTCAAGGCTAGGAGTTTTCTCTTAAGTAAATGAGGCAAGAGTTGCCCAAGGACTATTCACTTTGACCAAAACCAAACTGAAAAAGGCTGAAAGGTAGTCTAGTTGTGTGTCCAGAAACAAAAGGTGGGGAATGGCTCAGGATCCATTAGGCAGCTGTGTTTCTGCATCCCCAGTGACATGCGTGCTCTTGAACCTGAAGAAGACCCTCTAATCCTCCTCCCACTTAACACTTCAGCAGCATTCCAAATAGTTGACCCACCTTCTTGAAATTCCTTCCTCTACATTTTCCTCCTATCTCTGGCTCCACTTCCTCAAACTCCTTTCTTGGATTTTTTTCTTCTACCTGACCTCTAAGTTCTATTGTTATTCAGGGCTCAGTCTAAACCTCCCCCTGGCTTCCAAAGTCCTGCATAATCTTTCTTCAGCCTCTTTGTTCAACAGCCTTCTGCATGCCAATCCAAAATGCAGTCTTCATATTAAACACCTCATTCTGTGCTGCCCACTTCTGAAACTTGGCTCAGCACTCTTTCCTAGAATGCCAACATTCCCCCCTTCTAATTTTCCACAATATGTGTGCTTCAAAGAACATTAGACATGCCAGCACCTGATTGGATGCTTTCCCCAAATGTTCTTGTGCTTGGCAGTATCTCCTCCTCTTCCTTGAGTCTCTGTCCTACGTTTTCACCTTTCATAAGAGGCTGTCATCCAGTGCTCCAATGATTCCTCTAGACCTTAAGCAGTGTTCCACAAGCTTTTCTGATCAGAAGACTTAAGGACAGTGCTTGTTAAATACTGATCCATGAAATCCCAACACATTTGTCTGAAACTCTTCAGGGGAAAAAAGCAGAAATCACATTATGTTGAACTAGTCTTTGGCATATGCCAGGGCTTCCCTCATAGTTCAGTTGGTGAAGAATCCATCTGCAACGCAGGAGACCCTGGTTCGATTCCTGGGTTGGAAAGATCCACTGGAGAAGGGATAGGCTACCCACTCCAGTGTTCTTGGCTTCCCTTGTGGATCAGTTGGTAAAGAATCTGCCTGCAATGCGGGAAACCTGGGTTCAGTCCCTGAGTTGGGAAGATCCCCTGGAGAAGGGAAAGGCTAACTACTCCAGTTTTCTGGCCTGAAGAATTCCATGGATTAGAGTCCACGGGGTCTCAAAGAGTCAGACATGACTGAGCAACTTTCACTTTCAGGTCCTACTCTTATGCTATAACACACACACACAGCTATATATGTTCTTTTTCAAATTCTTTTACCTTGTGGGTGATTATTGGTTATAGTTCCTGTGCTATATTGTAGATTATCTATTTTACATAAAATAATGTGATACGTGAATCCCAAACTCCCTTTCCCCTTTGGTAACTATAAGCTTGTTTTCTATGTCTGTGGATCTATTTCTGTTTTGTAAAGAATTCCATTTGTATATTTCTTTTTAGATTTTACATATAAACAATGTCATCATATATTTATCTTTCTCTCTCTGGCTTACTTCACTTAGTATGATAACCGCTAGGTACATCAGTGTTGCTGCAAATGTCTTTATTTCATTCTTTTTCATGACTCAGTAATATTCCATTGTGTATATATACCACATCTTTATTTAGTCATCTGCTGATGGACACGTATGTTGCTTCCATGTATTGGCTATTGTAAATAATGCTACAATGAACATGCAAGTGCATGTATCTTTTTGAATTATGTTTATTTATTTATTTATTTTTAATTGAAGGATAATTGCCTTACAGAGTTTTGTTGTTTTCTGTCAAACCTCCACATGAATCAGCCATAGGTATATATATATCCCCTCCCTTTTGAAACTCCCTCCCAACCCCACCCCTCTAGGTTGATTCAGAGCCCCTGTTTGGGTTTCTCAGCCATACAGCAAATTCCTGTTGGCTGTCTATTTTACACATGGTGATGTAAGTTTCCATGTTACTCTCTCCATACATCTCACCCTCTCCTCCCCTCTCCCCACATCCATAAGTCTGTCTCTATGTCTCTTTCTCCATTCCTGTCCTGCAAATAAATTCTTCAGTACCATTTTTCTAGATTCCTTATATATGTGTTAGTATGTGATATTTATCTTTCTCTTTCTGACTTACTTCACTCTATATAATAGGCTCTAGGTTCATCCACCTCATTAGAACTGACTCAAATGCATTCCTTTTTATGGCCTTTATATTCCATTGTGTATATGTACCACAGCTTCTCTATCTGTTCATCTGTCACTGGACATCTAGGTTGCTTCCATGTTCTAGCTATTGTAAATAGTGCTGCAATGAACAGTGGGATACAGGTGTCTTTTTCAATTTTGGTTTCCTCAGGGTATATGCCTAGGAGTGGGATTGTTGGGTCATATGGTGGTTTTATTCCTAGTTTTTTAAGGAATCTGCATACCGTCTTCCATAGTGGCTGAATCAGTTTACATTCTCACCAACAGTGCAAGAGTGTTCCCTTTTCTCCACACCCTCTCTGGCATTTATTGTTTGTAGGTTTTTTGATGACGACCATTCTTACCGGTGTGAGGTGATATCGCATAGTAGTTTTGATTTGCATTTCTCTAATAAAGAGCCATGTTGAGCATCTATTCATGTGTTTGTTAGCCATCTGTATGTCTTCTTTGGAGAAATGTCTGTTTAGGTCTTTTTCCCACTTTTTGATTGGGTTGTTTCTCTGGTATTGAGTTATATGAGCTGCTTATATATTTTGGAAATTAATCCTTTGTCAGTTGCTTCATTTGCTATTATTTTCTCCCATTCTGAGGGTTGTCTTTTCACCTTGCTTATAGTTTCCTTTGCTTTGCAAAAGCTTTTAAGTTTAATCAGGTCCCACTTGTTTACTTTTGTTTTTATTTCCATTACTCTAGGAGGTGGGTCATAGAGGATCTTGCTTTGATTTATGTCATTGAGTGTTCTGCCTATGTTTTCCTCTAAGAGTTTTATAGTTTCAGGTCTTACATTTAGGTCTTTAATCCATTTTGATTTTATCTTTGTGTATGGTGTTAGGAAGTGTTCTAATTTCATTCTTTTACATGTAGCTGTCCAGTTTTCCCAGCACCACTTATTGAAGAGGCTGTCTTTGCCCCATTGTATATTCTTGCCTCCTTTGTAAAAAAAAAAAAATAAGGTACCCATAGGTGCATGGGTTTTGGGCTTTCTATCTTGTTCCATTGGTTTATATTTCTGTTTTTGTGCCAGTACCATACTGTCTTGATGACTGTAGCTTTGTAGTATAACCTGAAGTCAGGAAGGTTGATTCCTCCAGCTCCATTCTTCTTTCTCAAGACTGCTTTGGCTATTCGGGGTCTTTTGTGTTTCCATATGAATTGTGAAATTTTTTGTTCTAGTTCTATGAAAAATGCCATTGGTAATTTGATAGGGATCACACTGAATCTGTAGATTGTGTTTGGTAGTATAGTCATTTTCACAATATTGAGTCTTCCTACCCAGGAACATGGACTATCTCTCCATCTGTTTATGTCATCTTTGATTTCTTTCATCAGTATCTTATAATTTTCTGATACAGTTCTTTTGTCTCCTTAGGTAGGTTTATTCCTAGATATTTTATTATTTTTGTGGCAGTGGTGAATGGGATTGATTCCTTAATTTCTCTTTCTGATTTTTCATTGTTAGTGTACAGAAATGCAAATGAATTCTGTGTATTGTTTTTCTATCCTGCAACTTTGTGAATTATGTTTTTTTCTGGATATGTGTTTAGGAGTGCAATTGCAGGATCATATGGTGGCTCTATTTTTGGCTTTTTAAGGAACCTACATACTGTTCTCTCTAGTGGCTACACTGATTTACATTCCAAGCAACAGTGTAAAGTGTTCTTTTTCTCTATATCCTCTCCAGCGTTTATTATTTATAGACTTTTTGATGATGTATGCTCCCGCTTTTCGTTTTTTCCATGAAATTCCATGAAATAGCATGTGGTTTCAGCTTCCCTTGTGACTCAGATGATAAAGAGTCTGCCTGCAATGCCAGAGACCTGAATTAGATCCCGGGTCAGGAAGGTGCCCTGGAGAAGGGAATGGCTACCCAATTCAGTATTCTTGCCTGGAGATTTCCATGGATGGAGGAGCCTGGCAGGCCATTGTCCATGGGGTTGCAGAGAGTCAGGTACAACTAAGTGACTAACACTTTCCCTTTCATGTTAGTTTGTGGTTTAGGCCCATTTATGCTGCTATGTATACATTTAAGTCATTCTTGTAATCACTTCATGGTATTCCTTGGTGCACATTTCATTACCTAGTAGTAGATCCTGAGGCTACCTCCAACTCCCGACTAGTATAAATACTGCGGCGACAAACAACCTAATTCTCTTTCAAGGAGCTTAAATTATCTTTCTCATTTGGTGAGATTATTATTTATTTAGTAAAGGTTGAGTAAAGTAAACAAGTATAGATGAAAGAAGGGAAAAATCTCATGCTTTCCAAATAGCTGTTGGATACTAGACCTGAAGAAGGCCAGGAATCCCGTTATTTTCTAACCAAAGATACTAACACTACAAAACAATATTCATTTCCAAGGTACAAACTGTAGTAAAATTGATAGTCCCAACAAATCCAAGGTAATTTATAACAAAGCTTATAAAAAGGCTGAATGTTCTTAGCATTAAGCTTTCATTTATTTGGAGTTGGTTATGGGAACACCCTCGTTATACCCTTGAGACAACCCTTACTTGAAAGAAAGTTTTGCAAACAATAATGATCTCCCCAAAGCACTCCCGAAGACCCTCCAGCCTGAATAACAGTCAGGCCCAGCTTGGAGTCACCAAATGCACTCAATCAGAAGCCAGTTGCGCTGTAGTAGTGAAGATATTTTCAAAAGCTGAGCACAGCCAAGACCCCCGCCCCCACGTCAATTCTGGCTGGCCTCAGTTTGTTGCCTGGAGCTACACTGCAGAACCTCTGATGTATTGCCAGAGGGGTCACTGAAGGATTGTGTATTTGCTCAAAGATTCTCTAACCCTCTTGTCTTTACCCATAAGTCATAGCATTGAAATGCATGCATTGGCAGACGCTCCTGCAGCTGCCCGGGGCTTTTTATGACAAGCCCTTCAGATCTTCTGCCATCATATCTAACAATACATGGGAAAAGCAGAGGTACCTATATCTCTTGAAATAACAAGCGCCCCACCAAGCCTGGGCAATCTGAGGAAAATCCAAGAGATTAACAGGAAGTCATAGCAACAACTTAAGGCAACAGAGTTAAGTCATGTCGGACTCTTTTGCCACCTGATGGCCTGTAGCCCACCAGGCTCCTCTGTCCATGGGATTTCCCAGGCAAGAATACTGGAGTGGGTTGCCATTCCCTTTTCCAGGGGATCTTCCTGACTCAGGGATGGAACATACATCTCCTGCGTTGACAGTTGGGAGCTTTATGACTGAGCCACCAGGGAAGCCCACAGCTCTTGTTTACCTGGCTCAAAGAATTAGAAATACTTATTATTTTAAAAGTAAGGAGCAGAGAATAAGGAGCTGTGGTTTCCTCCTGTAGATTGTACCTCAGGAGAACAAATAGTGTCCAAATTCCACCATCCTCTCTGCTCAGCCCAGGGCTCTAGGGGAAGGGACACAGTTCCCTATTTAGTTCAACCAGAGGGACACCTTTTTCTAATTGGTCAGTCAGAAGAGGGCACATTTTTGCAAAGCCCCACCAGGAGGGATTTGGATGAGATGTCCATCTCCTCTGTTAAGAGGCACTTCATGTTCTAGGAAGAGCCCTGGGGGGAGAGACAATGTGCCTCTCATATTTTGTTGTTCAGTTGCTAAGTCATGTTTGACTCTTTGCAACCCCATAAACTGCAGCAGGCCAGGCTTCCCTTTCCTTCACTATCTCCCAGAGTTGCTCAAACTCATGTCCATTGAGTTGAGATGCCATTCAACCATCTTATCCTTGATAATCCCCTTCTCCTCCTGCCCTCAATTTTTCCCAGCATCAGGATCTTTTCCAATGAGTCAGCTCTTCACATCAGGTAGCCAAAGTACTGGAACTTCAGCATCAGTCCTTCCAGTGAAAATTCAGGGTTGATTTCCTTTGGGATTGACTGGTGTGATCCCATTGCAGTCCAAGGAACTCTTGAGTCTTCTCCATCACCACAGTTTGAAAGCATCAATTCTTTAGTGCTCAGCCTTCTTTATGACAAACTCTCACTTCTGTACATGACTACTGGAAAAACCATAGTGTTAACTGTAGGGACCAGTGAAAAGTACAGTAAGTAACATGGTGTTGGGCAATAAAATGCAAGATTGTTGAACTGAATGTTTGTCACATTGGGATGCATGGTTCTAAAATCCTGATACCTCCTCCAAGAGTACACTAACAATGAAGATGATAAACCCATTTTACCTGCCTCCCCAACTAAATGGGTGGTTTGCTTTTTTAGAGTGAGAATCATGTATCCACTTCTTTTATGATCCCCAAAGCAACATGTATAGTATTATGCCCAAAGTAGATATTCAATAAACACTGATGCGCGGCTCATCCAGATAAAATGGGGAATTTGTTTTAAAACCTGTGTCATAAGGTGTATGCAATTTCAGAACTACTGGAGCTGATTTGCCAAGATTCTCCTTTTTAATGTAACTTTTGACACAGTGCTTTGGAATATCTAAAGGTGAATCTTTATACAGGTGTTCAAAAGAGACTCCCCTGAAGGTATACAGGTGCTTCTTAATACAGGTGAGTCAAGCCTGGCAATGGGAACAACATGGTTTGTGGGTTTCTTAAAGATACAGCATTTCTCAATACAAGTGAAGAGGTAGAATTTTTCCTCTTCTCTTTCCTTATTTCCTAGTGTTCAACTAAAACATAGACTTATGGTATAAAATTATAGGGTCTAATTGATCTCTAATTCCATCTAACCTCCCTTAGAAAGAGTGAAACCAAGCATTCACAAGCAGAAACTGAAATGCCAGGCTAAATAACATGGTGACCCTGCAACTCACTTCCCAAAGGGAAATACTCACAGAAAAGGAAAGAAATGTTCTAAAAGTTTAATACTCTCTGTCTATGAATGAGGTGATACTTATATTGATTGTCTTTTTTTCTGCTTGTATAACATTTCTCCAAATAACATTTTAATGGGAAAAGTGAAAGTGAAAATCATTCGGTCATGCCCGACTCTTTACGACCCCATGGACTATACATTCCATGGAATTCTCCAGACCAGGATACTGGAGTGGGAAGCCTTTCCCTTCTCCAGGGGATCTTCCCAACCCAGGAATCACACCCAGGTCTGCGCATTACAGGCGGATTCTTTACCAACTGAGCTATAGGGAAGCCCTTTAATGGGAAAGTGCCTCGTTAAACAGTAAACACTGTATCCTGCTCTCCCTTGGCAAATGGGTGGGCATATGATCATCTGGGCTGCTTATGGTTCTTCCCAAGGATTTTTCCATTTGGAACTGGAGGAAAAGGGATCCTGTCTCTAGAGTAACATAGCTGGAAGAATGTGCAAGTGTAGCTGCTTGGAAAAATCTCCCCTGATGTATGGAGAAAGCCTGGTTCTGTTAGAAAGACTAACAGTCAAACATATACAAAGTGAGGAAATTCAGAATTCAGGGAGGCCACATCTGAATCTAATGTTCCTACAATATCTGTTCACTTTATTTTGATCATGTTAATTTTAAAAATATTTATTAAGCAGTTACTATGTGCTACAGGCCAGGAACTGTGATATATGTCTCAGTATGCAAGAATGAATAAGACATAGTTGCTGGGGTTTACATACTTATTTTAGGTACCTCTTTGTTGCTATGGAATAATAAGGTAATATACACACTTCGGTGAAGTAGCCTGCAGTCCTGCTGTAGCATTGTGCCTTTAAGACACTTGAAACTGGATTTCTGCTGTTGGCCAAAATGGAGAAAAAGAAATCATGTTTCCCTTCCACTTGAACAACCAAAAAACCATACAAAATATATGTAACTATGATTTTTCACTAGAGGTGGTCCTTGAGATCCAGAAAATAAAAAGGTGGGCCTTGTGCTTGCCTCCGTTTACTGATTTATGAGAAATTCCAGGTTGTGAGTCAGGAAGGGCAAACCTATGTGGAGCCTGGAAGACTGTGTTGAGGAGATGGAGTTGAGAGTCCAGATAGATCAAGATGGTTAGAGTTCAGAAGACAGAGAACCAGAGAAGAGAGAAAGGGGCAGAGAAAAAGACCAGAGATGGCATGAATGCATGGGAGGAAACCAATCAAATCTGGGAAAAGAATCAGCTGAAAAGATTAGAGGAAACAGTGCCTGGTGGTCCCCCAGATAATCCAGGGTAAGCTCCCCATCTCAAGGTCCTTAAGCTTAATCACATCAGCAAAGTCCTTTTTGCCATAGAAAGTAATATGTTTGTAGGTGCTGGGGATTGAGACATGGGCATCTTCGTGGGGTCTAACATCTAATAAAGACTTGTAACCAGAATATATAAATCACTGTCAAGATTTCACTCAATAGTGTCAATCTCACTCAATAGTAAGAAAACACAATCAGATTAAAAAGAGCAAAAGATTTGCACAGATTTGAAACAGATGCACTTAATATATAAGGTGAGTAAGTACATGAAATAATGTTCATCATTATTAGTCCCACACTGGTTAGAATGACAAGTCTGCCAGGCTATAGCCCATGGGGTCGCAATAGAATCAGTACAACTAAGCAACTAAAACAATAACAACAACAAAACCTAAGAGGTTTGACTGTATCGAGTACTGGCAGGGATTCAGAATAACTGAAACTCTCATACTCTGCTGATGGGAATGGAAAACTATACAACCACTTTGAAAAGCAGTTTAAAAATTAAGTAGACACCCATCAAATGATTTAGCTCTTCTACTTTCAGGTATTTATCCAAGAGGCATGAAAGCATACGTCCATTCTGAAATGAGTGGACATTCTCAATGAGAACGTCTGTCCACTTATACATGTTCATAGCAGTTTTATTTGTAGTAGCCAAAAACTGAGAAGACCACCATGTCCATCAAAAGGGGAATGGATAATTTATGGTACAGTCATGCACTGGAGCACAACTCTGCAATAAAAAAGAATAAACTATTGGTATATGCAGCAAAATGAATTAAGCCTCCAAGCCCCTGCCCCCAAATAATATATACAGTATGTATATTCCATGTGTATAGAATTCTAATAGCTACAAACAAATCCATAGTGTCCCAAAGCAAACCAGTGGGTGTTTGGAGGCTAGGGGCGTATGGAGGAGGGAAGGAAGGAAGGAGGGACTAGCAACGGGGCAGTAAGAAACTTTTGATAGTGATGGATATGTTCATTAGTCTGATTGTGCTAATGGTTCCATAGATGTTTACATATATCAAAACATATCAAAATTTACACTTTAATAGATGCAGTTTGTATTTAAATTATACTTCAATAACACTGTTTAAAAAAATACAAGGCAGTAAAAAAAATGAGGTCTATCTTATATACTATAGTTTTCACTGATATAGCAAGAGAAACTTGCTCCATTTCAGTTTCATTAACCTGTCCAGGGGCAAGGACTTCCAGAGGGATTGCTTTAATAATGAAGTTATATCTAGTTACCTATTCTAACATGATTATGATGACTTAATCTCTTTTGCTTAACAAGATAAATTTCATCCTGGGCAATCTCCCTTCTCCTCCACCTAGCTCTTTGTACAAGAAACAAAACTAAATTTCATCTCTGGTATATCATGTAGAAATGCTAAGGAGCAGCAAAAAGGGGAAAAAAATATTCCAAGTGGAAAGAGAAGAATCAAGGGACAAATGGATAATATAGCTTTGGATACCTAGGAGGTTTTCAGTCTGTTTTTGTGCCATGAGTCCAGTTCCTATATTTTCAGGAATGGTGTTAAAAAGATTCTAAGCATCCTATGAGGGACCAGCATCTTTTACTACTTTTGTGATGCCCACAAATCTAGCATGTATCAGGTAGGGGTAGAGTATGGTGATTAAACACAATAGTTTTCTTTGATTAGCCAATATAACTTGAACATGTTACTTAATTTCTCTGGCACCTAGTTTCATTATCTGTAAAATGGATATAATAAGTATTTACATAGGAAAGGGTGGGTTTTTAAAATTTTTTTTGGTAACAGTTACTAAATTTTTTTTTTAAATTTCTTAAACACATTTTGGTAGTATACATTTTAAACAGAATTTTTCATTTCTGCTAAATTAAAAGATTCTTCCTATATTTGTATTAAGTCACCCTTTTAATTTTTTAAAATTGAGATATGGTTGATTTTATATTATATTAGTCGTGTGCAATGTAGTAATTCAAAATTTTATGGATTATATTCCATTTAAAGTTATTATAAGATATTGGCTACATTCTTTGTGCTGTACAATATATCCTTGGAGTTTATTTATTTTATACATAGTAGCATATACCTCTTAATCATTTCTGTTCTGCCCACCCTTCCTCCTCCCCACTGGTAACCGCTAATCTGTTTCCTGTATCTGTTTTTGTTAATATACATTAATTTGTTTTATTTTTTGGATTCCACATAAAAGTGATAACATACAATATTTGTCTTTGTCTGCCTGACTTATTTCACTGAGCATAATCTTCCCAGGTCCATCCATGTTGTCACAAATAGCAAACTTCCATTCTTTTTTTATGGCTGCATAATCTTCCATTGCTTGTATATGTGTGTATGTATATATATCACAGATTCTTTATCTGTTCATCTGTTAATAGATACTACCTAGGTTCCTTCCTTATCTTGGCTGTTATGAATAATGGTGCTATGAACATTGGAGTGCATGTATCTTTTTTTTTAATTAATTAATTTTCAGTTCAGTTCAGTCTCTCAGTAGTATCTGACTCTTTGTGACCCCATGAACCACAGCACGCCAGGCCTCCCTGTCCATCACCAACTCCCGGAGTCCACCCAAACCCATGTCCATCAAGTCAATGATGCCATCCAACCATCTCATCCTCTGTCGTCCCCTTCTCCTCCTGCCCTCAATCCTTCCCAGCATCAGGGTCTTTTCCAGTGAGTCAGCTCCTCGCATGAGGTGGCCAAAGTATTGGAGTTTCAGCTTCAACATCAGTCCTTCCAATAAACACCCAGGACTGATCTCCATTAGGATGGGCTTGTTTGATCTCTGTTGGAGGCTAACTACTTTACAATATTGTAGTGCTTTTTGCCGTACATTGATATGAATCAGCCATGGGTGTACATGTGTTCCCTGTCCTGAACTTCCCCCTACCTCCCTCCCCATCCCATCCCTCAGGGTCATCCCAGTTGCACCAGCCCTGAGCACCCTGTCTCATGCATTGAATCACATGTGTTAATGCTATTTTCTCAAGTCATTCCACCCTCGCCTTCTCCCACAGAGTCCAAAAGACTGTTCTTTACATCTGTGTCTCTTTTGCCGTATCACATATAGGGTCATCTTTAACATCTTTCTAAATTCCATATACATGTGTTAATATACTGTATTGATATTTTTCTTTCTGACTGACTTCACTCTGTATCATAGGCTCCAGTTTCACCTACCTCATTAGAACCGATTCAAATGCATTCTTTTTAATGGCTGAGTAATATTGCATTCTATATATTTACCACAGCTTTCGAAAATCCATTTGTCTGCTGATGGACATCTAGGTTGCTTCCATGTCCTGGCTATTGTAAACAGTGCTGCAGTGAACACTGGGGTACATGTGTCTCTTTCAGTTCTGGTTTCCTCGTTGTGTATGCCCAGCCGTGGGATTGCTGGGTTGTATGGCAGTTCTATTTCCAGTTTTTTAAGGAATCTCCACACTGTTCTCCATAGTGGCTGTACTAGTTTGCATTCCCACCAACAGTGTAAGAGTGTTCCCTTTTCTCTGCACCCTCTCCAGCATTTATTGTTTGTAGACTTTTTGAAAGCAGCCATTCTGACTGGTGTGAGATCATACCTCAGTGTGGTTTTGATTTGCATTTCTTTGATAATGAGTGATGTTGAGCATCTTTTCATGTGTTCATTAGCCAGCTGTATGTCTTCTTGGGAGAAATGTCTGTTTAGTTCTTTGGCCTGTTTTTTGATTGGGTCATTTGTTTTCCTGAAATTGAGTTGCTGGAGCTGCTTGTATATTTTTTAGATTAATTCTTTGTCAGTTGCTTCATTTGCTATTATTTTCTCCCATCCTGAAGGCTGTCTTTTCACCGTGCTTATAGTTTCCTTCATTGTGCAAAAGCTTTTAAGTTTAGTTAGGCCCCATATGTTTATTTTTGCTTTTATTTCCATTACTCTGGGAGGTGGGTCATAGAGGATCCTGCTGTGGTTTATGTCAGAGAGTGTTTTGCCTATGTTTTCCTCTAGGAGTTTTATAGTTTCTGGTCTTACGTTTAGATCTTTAATCCATTTTGAGTTTATTTTTGTGTATGGTGTTAGAAAGTGTTCTAGTTTCATTCTTTTACAAGTGGTTAACCAGTTTTCCCAGCACCACTTGTTAAAGAGATTGTCTTTTCTCCATTGTATATTCTTGCCTCCTTGGTCAAAGATAAGGTGTCCATAGGTGTGTGGATTTATCTCTGGGCTTTCTATTTTGTTCCATTCGTCTATATTTCTGTCTTTGTGCCAGTACCATACTGTCTTGATGACTGTAGCTTTGTAGTATAGTCTGAAGTCAGATAGGTTGATTCCTCCAGTTCCATTCTTATTTCTCAAAACTGCTTTTTGCTATTCGAGGTTTTTTGTATTTCCATACAAATTTTGAAATTATTTGTTCTAGTTCTCTGAAAAATACCATTAGTAGCTTGATAGGGATTGCATTGAATCTATAGATTACTTTGATTAGTATACTCATTTTCACTATATTGATTCTTCCAATCCACGAACATGGTATATTTCTCCATCAAATATGTGTCCTCTTTGATTTCTTTCATCAGTGTTTTATAGTTTTCTATATTTAGGTCTTTGTTTCTTGAGGTAGATTTATTCCTAAGTATTTTATTCTTTTCGTTGCAATGGTGAATAGTATTGTTTCCTTAATTTATGTTTCTGTTTTCTCATTGTTAGTGTATAGGAATGCAAGGGATTTCTGCATGTTAATTTTATATCCTGCAACTTTACTATATTCATTGATTAGCTCTAGTAATTTTCTGGTGGTATCTTTAGGGTTTTCTATGTAGAGATCATGTCATATGCAAACAGTGAGAGTTTTGCTTCTTTTCCAATCTGGATTCCTTTTATTTCTTTTTCTTCTCTGATTGCTGTGGCTAAAACTTCCAAAACTATGTTGAATAGTAGTGGTGAGAGTGGGCTCCCTTGTCTTGTTCCTGACTTTAGGGGAAATGCTTTCAATTTTTTACCATTGAGGATAATGTTTGCTTGTGGGTTTATCATATATGACTTTTATTATGTTGAGGTATGTTCCTTCTAATCCTGCTTTCTGGAGGGTTTTTATCATAAATGGATGTTGGATTTTGTCAAAGGCTTTCTCTGTATTTACTGAGATAATCATATGGTTTTTATCTTTCAATTTGTTAATGTGGTTTATCACATTGATTGATTTGTGGAGATTAAAGAATCCTTGCATCCCTGGGATAAAGCCCACTTAGTCATGATGTATGATCTTTTTAATATGTTGTTGGATTCTGTTTGCTAGAATTTCGTTAAGGATTTTTGCATCTATGTTCATCAGTGATATTGGCCTGTAGTTTTCTTTTTTTGTGGCATCTTGTCTGGTTTTGGTATTAGGGTGATGGTGGCCTCACAGAATGAGTTTGGAAGTTTACCTTCCTCTGCAATTTTCTGGAAGAGTTTGAGTAGGATAGATGTTAGCTCTTCTCTAAACTTTTGGTAGAATTCAGCTGTGAAGCTGTCTGGTCCTGGGCTTTTGTTTGCTGGAAGATTTCTGATTACAGTTTTTATTTCTGTGCTTGTGATGAGTCTGTTAAGATTTTCTATTTCTTCCTGGCTCAGTTTTGAAAAGTTATACTTTTCTAAGAATTTGTTCATTTCTTCCAAGTTGTCCATTTTATTGGCATACAGTTGCTGATAGTATCTCTTATGATCCTTTGTATTTAGGTGTTGTCTGTTATGATTTCTCCATTTTCATTTCTAATTTTGTTGATTTGATTCTTCTCCCTTTTTTCTTGATGAGTCTGGCTAATGGTTTGTCAATTTTATTTATCTTCTCAAAGAACCAGCTTTTAGCTTTGTTGATTTTTGGTGTGGTCTCTTTTGTTTCTTTTGCATTTATTTCTTTCCTTCTACTAACCCTGGGGTTCTTCATTTCTTCCTTTTCTAGTTACATTAGGTGTAGAGTTAGGTTATTTATTTGAATTTTTTCTTGTTTCTTGAGGTAAGCCTGTATTGTTATCAACCTTCCCCTTAGCACAGCTTTTACAGTGTCCCATAGGTTTTGGTTTGTTGTGTTTTCATTTTCATTCATTTCTATGCACATTTTGATTTCTTTTTTTTTATTTCTTCTGTGATTTGTTGGTTATTCAGAAGCATGTTGTTTAACCTCCATATGTTTGTATTTTTAATAATTTTTTTTCCTGTAGTTGACATCTAATCTTACCGCATTATGGTCAGAAAAGATGCTTAGAATTACTTCAATTTTTTGAATTTACCAAGGCTAGATTTATGGCCCAGGATGTGATCTATCCTGGAGAAGGTTCCATGTGCACTTGAGAAAAAGGTGAAATTCAAATTGTTTTGGGGTGAAATGTCCTATAGATATCAATTAGGTCTAACTGGTCCATTGTATCATTTAAAGTTTGTGTTTCCTTGCTAATTTTCTGTGTAGTTGATCTACCCATGGGTGTGAGTGGGGTATTAAAGTCTCCCACTATTATTGTGTTACTGTTAATTTCCCCTTTCATACTTGTTAGCATTTGCCTTACATATTGCAGTGCTCCTATGTTGGGTGCATATATATTTATAATTTTTATATCTTCTTCTTGGATTGAACCTTTGATCATTATGTAGTGTCCTTCTTTGTTTCTTTTCACAGCCTTTATGTCAAATTCTATTTTATCTGATATGAGTATTGCTACTCCTGCTTTCTTTTGGTCTCCATTTGCATGAAATATCTTTTTCCAGCCTTTCACTTTCAGTCTGTATGTGTCCCCTGTTTTAAGGTGGGTCTCTTGTAGACAGCATGTATAGGGGTCTTGTTTTTGTATCCATTCAGCCAGTCTTTGTCTTTTGGTTGGAGCATTCAGCCCATTTACATTTAAGATAATTATTGATAAGTATGGTCCCGTTGCCATTTACTTTGTTGTTTTGGGTTTGAGTTTATATACCTTTTCTGTATTTCCTATCTAGAGAAGATCCTTTAGTATTTGTTGAAGAGCTGGTTTGGTGGTGCTGAATTCTCTCAGCTTTTGCTTGTCTGTAAAGCTTTTGATTTCTCCTTCATATTTAAATAAGATTCTTGTTGGGTACAGTAATTGGGTTGTAGGCTTTTCTCTTTCATCACTTTAAGTATGTCCTGCCATTCCCTTCTGGCCTGAAGAGTTTCTCTATTGAAAGATCAGCTGTTATCCTTATGGGAATCCCCTTGTGTGTTATTTATTGTTTTTCCCTTGCTGCTTTTAATATTAGTTCTTTGTGTTTGAACTTCATTAATGTGATTAATATGTGTCTTGGGGTGTTTCATGTTGGGTTTATCCTTTGGGGACTCTCTGGGTTTCTTGGACTTGGGTGGCTATTTCCTTCCCCATTTTAGGGAAATTTTCAACTATTATCTCCTCAAGTATTTTCTCATGGCCTTTCTTTTTGTCCTCTTCTTCTGGGACTCCTATGATTCGAATGTTGGGGCGTTTGACATTGTCCCAGAGGTCTCTGAGGTTGTCTTCATTTCTTTTAATTCTTTTTTCCTCTCTGCTTCATTTATTTCCACCATCTTATCTTCCACCTCATTCATCCTATCTTCTACCTCAGTTATTCTACTGGTGGTTCCCTCCAGAGTGTTTTTGATCTCAGTTATTGCATTATTCATTATTTTTTTATTTCATTATTTTATTCATTCATATTTATCTTTTTTAGGTCCTTGTTAAACATTTCTTGCATCTTCTCAATCCTTGTCTCCAGATTGTTTAACTCCATTTTGTTTTCAAGATTTTGGATCATTTTTACTATCGTTATTCTGAATTCTTTTTCAGGTAGACTCCCTATCTCCTCCTCTTTGGTTTGGTTTGGTGGGCATTTATCACATTCCTTTACCTGCTGAATATTTCTCTGCCTTTTCATCTTGTTTAGATTGCTGTGTTTGGGGTGGCCTTTCTGTATGCTAGAAGTTTGTGGTTCCTCTTTATTGTGGAGGTTCCTCCCTGTGGGTGGGGTTGGACAAGTGGCTTGTCAAGGTTTCCTGGTTAGGGAAGCTTGCATCAGCGTTCTGGTGGGTGGAGCTGGATCTCTTCTCTCTGGAGTGCAATGAAGTATCCAGTAGTGAGTTTTGAGGTGTCTATGGGTTTGGTGTGACTTTTGGCTGCCTGTATTTTAATGTTTAGGGTTATGTTCCTGCATTGTTGGACAATTAGCTTGGTATGTCTTGCTCTGAAACTTGTTGGCTCTTGGGTAGAGCTTGGTTTCAGTGTAGGTATGGGGGCTTTTGGATGAGCTCTTGTCAATTAATGTTCCCTGGAGTCAGGAGTTTTCTGGTGTTCTCAACTTTTGAATTTAAGTCTCCTGCCTCTGGATTTCAGTCTTATTTTTACAGTAGCCTCAAGACTTCTCCATCCATACTGCACTGATGATAAAACATCTAGGTTAATGGAGAAAATATTCTCCACAGTGAGGGACACCCAGAGAGATTCGCAGAGTTATATGGAGAAGAGGAGGGAGGAGGGAGATAGAGGTAACCAGGAGGAGAAGAGAGGGAATCAAAAGGGGAAGAGAGCAAGCTAGCCAGTAATCAATTCCCTATGTGCTCTCCACAGTCTGGAACACCCAGAGAGGATCACAGAGTTACATAGAGAAGAGAAGGAGGGAGGAAGGAGATAGAGGTGACCAGGAGGAGAAAAGGGGGAGTCAAAAGGAGAGAGACAGATCTAGCCAGTAATCAGTTCCCTAAGTGTTCTCCGCAGCCTGGAATACCCAAAGAGATTCACAGAGTTGGGTAGGGAAGAGAAGGGGGAGGGAGGAGATTGAGGTGACCTGGGGGAGAAAAAGGAGAGTCAAAAGGGGGAGAGGGCAATTGAGCCAGTAATCACACTCTTATGTAAAAATGGATACTGAAGATTGGATTCTTAAAGGTACAAAATTGATAACAAATACAAAAAAGCAAAGATTAAAAATCTAGAGTAGAGGTTAGATTCTAAAAAAAAAAAAATCGCAAAAATTATAAAAAATATATATGAAATTTGCTTTAAAAATAAGGTCTTTTTTTTGCAAGGTAATAGTAGGTTATACAAATTAAAATTAAAGAAGTAATAAAGAACTTAAACATTAAAAATTTTAAAAATTAGAAAAATGATAATAGTAAAATATATCTAGGAATATCTCTGGAGCTGTTGAGGGCAGTGTGGGGTCAGTTCAGTTTCAGATAGTTCCTTGTTCCAGCTTATACTTCTTCTCAAGGTCTATAGGTCCCTTCCAGTGTAGCCAATGCTAACTATAGGGTTTTAATCTGTTGCACCTGTCACTTCCAAAGTGGTTCCCTCTTCTTTGTTTATTTTGGCTTCCTCTGTTTGCAAGTTTGTTTACTGTCTAATTTCTCCCTGACACAAGGGAGTGAAGGTGGTCACTTATTTAGGCTCACTTGTTCAGTTGTGCTGTGGGGAGGGAGGAGCACTGCAAACAAATATCACTGGCGTGTGTGGGGAGTGCTCGCAGTGTCTGGGCCACCCTGGGTTTTCCCCCGCTCATGGTGTGTGTGCATTCCCAGTCTGCACTGCTCAGGCTCCAGGTTGCTCTGCAGGCAAACTGTCTAAAGCAGGCCCTGGGTTGCTTGCACTTCCCAGGTCTAAGCCACTCAGGTTCAGGTTCTCGGGTACTCCACAAAGGCACAGACTTGGTTGGGCCTGAGTTTTGTGCCCTTCCCAGGTCCGGGCAGCTCAGGCGACCAGGTGCTTGGCAAGGGCACTCCCCCCAGGTGGGCAGTGCATCTTATCACCTCCCCAGTCCCAGCTGCTTAGTTTCCTGGGTGCACAGTGGGAACACCATCTCAGGTGTGCCGTGTGTCTCCTCTGGGGAGCTGATCTCTGGCTGCAACCCTCCTGGTGGATGTCAACTGTCCAGGAGCCCAGGAAGACTTGGTTAGCAACTGGGAGCCTGCTCACAGTTTGGTAGAGGATGCTGGCTCTGGCTCCGAGATTGCCCCTCGCCTTCTGGCTCTGGCTGCTCCCCGCCTGCCTCTCTGCCTCTGGTTGGGGATGGGCAGTCTGCAACTGGCTAGCTCTCCTCTGGTATTCGCTCAGTCCTTTGTTCTGTGAGTGGCCTGGCAGTGCCTTAGGTTAGAGCTTTTTGCAGGAAAGCTCTCTCTCTCTCTTTTTTTCTCTCTCTGGCTATCCCACAGTTTGGGTTGCTATCTCACATTAGCTCCCTCAGATTGTCCTCAGGGCATTCAGGCCCAGTCCTTACCCTAAGCAATGCAGCCTGCGCCTCTCTGTTCAGCCCCTAATTGCTGGTGGCGGACATGAGCATCATGGCTACTTCTCTGCTGGGAGTTGCGGTTAGGTGTATAATCTGTGGGTTTTTTTTTTTTTTTTTCTCCTCCTGGTTATGTTGCCCTCTGAGATTCCAAAACTCCCCACAGACCCGCCAGTGAGAGGGTTTCCTGGTATTTGGAAACTTATCCTCCTTCACAACTCCCTCCCTGGGATGGGTCTCTGTCCCTAACTCTTTTGTCTCTCTTGTTATCTTTTATATTTTGTCCTACCTCCTATTGAAGACAATGGGCTGCCTTTCTGGGTGCCTGGTGTCATCCACTAGTGTTCAGAAGTTGTTTTGTGGAATTTGCTCAGCCTTCAAATGATCTTTCGATAAATCTGTGGGGGAGAAAGTGGTCTCCCCATCCTATTCCTCCACCATCTTAGCACCACCCTGCATGATATCTTTTTAAGTTAGTGTTTTTGTTTACTTATATACCCAGGAATGGCATTGCTGGATCATACAGTAGTTCTATTTTTAGTTCTTTGAGGAACCTCTGTACTGTTTTTTTGTAGTGATTGTACCAATTTACATTTCCTCCAGCAGTGTACAAGCGTTCTGTTTTCTTTACCTCTTTGCCAACATTTCCTGTTTGTAGTCTTTTTGATGATAACCATTCTCATAGGTGTGAAATGATATCTCATTATGATTTTGATTTGCATGTTTCTGATGTTTAGCAGGGTTGGGCATTCTTTCCATGTGCCTTTGGCCATCTGTATGTCTTCTTTCGAAAAATGTCTATTCAGGTCTTTGGCCCATTTTTAATTGGGTTGTTTATTAGTTTGATTTGTATGGCTTGTATTTATATATTTTGAATATTAATAGTTTACCTGTCATATCATTTGCAAATATTTTCTCCTATTTAGTAGATATTCTTTTCATTTTGTTGATGGTTTCCTTTGATGTGAAAAATCTTTTAAATGTAACTAGGTCCGTTTTTTGTTTTTTTTTTTTTCTGCTTTTGTTTTTGACTTAGGAGACAGATCCAAAAACGTAATGCTACTATTTATGTCATAGAGTGTTCTGCCTATGTTCTCTTCTAGTATTTTTATGATTTCAGGTCTTACATTTAGGCCTCTAATCAGTTTTGAGTTAATTTTTGTATATGGTTTGAGGGTTTAGGGAAATGTTCTAATCTCATTGTTTTACATGTGGCTGTCCAATATTCACAGCACCACTGATTGAAGAGACTGTCTTTCCTCCGTGTATAATCTTGCCTTTGTCAGAGACTAATTGATCATAAGTGAATGAGTTTATTTCTGGATTCTCTATTCTGTTCCATTCCATTAATCTATCTGTCAGCTTTTGTGCCAGTACCATACTGTTTGGATTACTGTGGCTTTGTAGGACAGTCTGATATATAGGAATGTGATATCTCCAGCTCTGTTCTTCTTTCTCAAGATTGCTTTGACCATTGGGGCCTTTTTTGTTTCCATACAAATTTTAGAATTATTTTCTTCTTGCTCTGTGAAAAATGCCATTGTGTTTTAATACAGATTGCATTGAATCTTTAGACTGCCTTCGATAGTATGATAGTCATTGTAACTATCAATTCTCCCAAATGATGAACATGGTATATTTTTCCATCTGTTTGTGTTGTCTTCACTTTCTTTCATCAGTGTCTTATATTTATCTGAGTACAGGTCTTTTACCTCCTTAGTTAGATTTATTCGTAGGTGTTTTTCTTCATTTTGATGCAGTGGGATTGTTTCCTTAGTATCTCTTTCTGATAGCTCATTGTTAGTGTATAGAAATACAACATATTTCTGTATATTCATTTTATATCCTGCAACTTTACTGAATTCATTGATGACCTCTAGTAGTTTTTTTGGTGTCATCTTGAGGATCTTCTATGTATACTATCATGTCATCTGCAAACAGTGACAGTTTTACTTCTTTTCCAATTTGGATGCTTTTTATTTATTTTTCTTGTCTGATTGCTATGGCTGGGACTTCCAATACTATATTGAGTAAAAATGGTGACAGTGAACATCTCTGTCTTATTCCTGACCTTAGAGGAAATGCTTTCAGCTTTTCACTATAGAGTGTGTTAGTTGTGGGCTTATATATGACCTTTATTATGTTAAAGTATATTCCCTCCATACCTGATTTGTGGAGAGTTTATCATAAATAGATGTTAAATTTTGTCAAAATTTTTCCTACATTTATGAGATGATTGTATAACTTTTATTCTTCAGTTTATTAATGTGCTATATCACATTGATATATGGATATCGAATGACCCTTTTATCCCTAAGGTAAATTCCACTTGATCATAGTGTATGATTCTTTTAATATATTATTGGATTTGTTTTGCTAATATTCTGTTGAAGATTTTTTTTTTTTGTCTAAGTTAGTGATATTGGCATGTAATTTTCTTTTCTGTGGTATTTTTGTTTGATTTTAGTATCAGGAAAATGATGGTTTTCTAGAATGAGTTCAGAAGTATTCCTTCCACTGTAATTTTTGGGAATATTTTTTAAAAAGATAGATGTTAACTCTTCTAAATATTTGGTAGACTTCATCTTTGAAGCCATCTGGTCCTGGACTTTCATTTGTTGGAATTTTTTTTAAAATCACTGATTCAATTTTATTACAGATCTTTTCAAATTTTCTATTTCTTCCTGGTTTAATCTTGGGAGATTGATTGTTTCTAGGATTTTGCCCATTTCTTGTAGGTTGTCTATTTCTTGGTGTATTGTAATCTCCTAAAATTCTTTATATTTCTATGTTGGTTGTAACTTCTTTTTATTTCAGATTTTATTGATTTAGACCCCCTGTCATTTTTTCTTCATAAATCTGGCTAAAGGTTTATCAGTTTTGTTTATCTTTTCAAAGAATCCACTCTTAATTTCACTGATATTTTCTATTGTTTTTAACCTCCATTTCTGCTCTGATCTTTATGATTTATTTCCTTCTATTAACTTTGGGTTTTATTTTATTTATTCTTTTAGGTTTTTTAGGTGTCAGGTTAGGTTATTAATTTGAGAGTGTCCTTTTTTCCTGAGGTATGCTTGTGTTGCTATAACCTTCCCTTTTAGAACTGTTTCTGCTGCATCCCAAGAATTTTGGGTCACTGTATTTTTGTTTTAAGTTTTCTCTAGGTATTTTTCTATTTCTTCTTTGATCCATTGGTTGTTTAGTGTTATGTTGTGTAGCCTCCACTTTTTTGTATATCTAGTAGCTTTTTCTTGTACTTGATTTCTAATCTCATAGCATTGTGGTAAGAATATATATGTGATATCATATCAGTTTTTAAAAATTACTGAAACTTGTTTTGTGACCTAGCATATGATTTATCCTGGAGAATGTTTCATATGTACTTGAATGTATTCTGCTGCTTTTGGACAAAATGTTCTATATATAATCTGTTAAGTCCATCTGATCCAATATGTCATTTAAGTCTAAAGTTTCCCTATTGATTTTTTGTCTGGATGATCTGTCCACTGATGGAATGTTAAATTGTATTGCTGTCAGGTTTTCCCTTTATGCCTGTTAATGTGTATGTGTTTAGGTGCTTCTATTTGAGTGCATATATATTTACTATTGTTATATCTTCTTCTTGAATTGATTCCTTGGCCATTATATAATCTATAGGAAGGCTTATTTAGAGGCTAAAATTAGCACCTTCTTAATGTAACTGATCTATAATACATTTTGAGTTCTAGATGCTTTGGGGTAATTCATCTTTATTAATATTCAGGACAACCTTGCAAAGTGGACATTATAGCTCTCATTTTACAAATTAAGAAACTGAAATTTAAAGGTTAAATAATTTATCAAGATAACAGGATAGGTGACAAGGTAGATTAATCTAACTCAAAAGGCCAGATATTTTAAACCATGCCCTATTATTCTTTTAGCATAGTTAATAAATATTTTCTGATTAATTTTTATTTAATATATGAGTTTCAAGGGCTTCCCAGGTGGTACTAGTGGTAAAGAACCTGCCTGCCAATGCAGGCGACATAAGAGATTGGGGTTTGATCCCTGAGTCGGGAAGATCCCCTGGAAAAGGAAATGGCTACCCATTCCATTATTCTTGCCTGGGAAATTCCACGGACAGAGGAGCCTGGCTGACTACAGTCCGTGGGGTTGTAAAGAGTTGGACACAACTAAAGCAATTTAGCACATATGTGCATGCGCACGCATGTGTGCACACACACACACACAAACTTAAAAGACACTACAGCAAAAGTATCTGAAATTTTAAGGGATTCTCTACACAACACATTTAATTATGATATCTATGTTCAGATTTTTTCAATAGAGATTTGTTTGGAGTCTGTAATTCATTCCTTTTTTAAAAAATTATTTATTTTGGCTGTACCAGGTATTAGTTGCAGCATGTGGGATCTTTTGTTGCAACATGTGGGGTCTAGCTCCCTGACAAGGGATTGAACACAGGCCCCCTGCATTGGGAGTGCAGAGTCTTAGCCCTGGACTATGAAGGGAAGTACCTAGTTTATCCCTTTTTATGTGCTCAATGTGTTCAAATTTTAAAATGAATATGGTTGAGGAAAATAGCCACGTACAGTAAATACATGGGTGTCACTGACCTATATACTTATATTTAAGGTGAAAGTAAGATGATAATACTGCTTTTTTTGTAGTTTTAAAATATAATTTAAAAGAAGTCTTAAAAAATGCATCAATTAATGGTGGTAGAGAGTTCTGACAAAACATGGTCCAATGGAGAAGGGAATGGCCAACCACTTTAGTATTCCTGCCTTGAGAACCCCATGAACAGTATGAAAAGGCAAAAAGATATGACACTGAAAGATGAACTCCCCAGGTCAGTAGGTGCCCAATATGCTACTGGAGAAGAGTAGAGAAATAACTTCAGAAAGAATGAAGAGATGGAGCCAAAGCAAAAACAACGCCCAGTTGTGGATGTGACTGGTGGTGGAAGTAAAGTCTGATGCTATAAAGAACAATATTGCATAGGAACCTGGATGTTAGGTCCATGAATCAAAGTAAGTTAGAAGTGGTCAAACAGGAGATGGCAAGAGTGAACATCGACATTTTAGGAATCAGTAACTAAAATGGAGAATTTAACTGAGATGACCATTATATCTACTACTGTGGGCAAGAATATCTTAGAAGAAATGGAGTAGCCCTCATAGTCAACAAAAGAGTCCAAAATGCAATACTTGGATGTAATCTCAATAATGACAGAATGATCTCTGTTTGTTTCCATGGCAAACCATTCAATATCACAGTAATCCAAGTCTATGCCTCAACCAGTAATGTTGAAGAAGCTGAAGTTGAACAGTTCTATGAAGACCTACAAGACCTTCTAGAACTAGCACCCAAAAAAAGATGTCCTTTTCATTATTGGGTACTGGAATGCAAAAGTAGGAAGTCAAAAGTTACCTGGAGTAACAGGAAAATTTGGCCTTGGAGTACAAAATGAAGCAAGGCAAAGGCTAATAGAGTTTTGCCAATAGAATGCACTGGTCATAGCAACTACTCTCTTCCAACAACACAAGAGAAGATTCTACACATGAACATCACCAGATGGTCAATGCCAAAATCAGATTGATTATATTCTTTGCAGCCAAAGATGGAGAAGCTCTATACAATCAGCAAAAACAAAACCGGGAGCTGACTGTGGCTCAGATCATGAACTCCTTATTGTCAAATTCAGACTTAAATTGAAAGTAGAGAAACTGAAAGTAGGGAAAACCACCAGACCATTCAGATATGACCTAAATCAAATCCCTAACAATTATACAGTGGAAGTTGGAAATAGATTCAAGGGATTAGATCTCATAGACAGAGGGCCTGAAGAACTATGGGTGGAGGTTCATGGTATTGTACAAGAGATAGTGATCAAGACCATCCCCAAGAAAAAGCAATGCAAAAAGGCAAAATGGTTGTCTGAGGAGGCCTTACAAATAGCTGAGAAAACAAAGAGAAGTTAAAGGCAAAGAAGAAGAGGATAGATATACCCATTTGAATTCAGAGTTCCAAAGAATAGCAAGGAGAGATAAGAACACCTTCCTTAGTGATCAGTGCAAAGAGATAGAGGAAAACAATAGAATGGGAAAGACTAGAGATCTCTTCAAGAAAATTAGAGATACCGAGGGAACATTTGATGCAAATGGGCACAATAAAGGACAGAAATGGTATGGACCAAACAGAAGCAGAAGATATTAAGAAGAGGTGGCAAGAATACACAGAAGAACTATACAAAAAAGATCTTCACAACCCAGATAACCACAATGTTGTGATCACTCACCTAAAGCCAGACATCCTGGAATGCAAGGTCACGTGGGCCTTAGGAAGCATCACTGTGAACAAAGCTCATGGAGGTGATGGAGTTCCAGTTGAGCTATTCCAAATCCTAAAAGATGATGTTGTGAAAGTGCTGCACTCAATATGCCAGCAAATTTGGAAAACTCAGCAGTGGCCACAGGACTGGAAAAGGTCAGTTTTCATTCCAATCCCAAAGAAAGGCAATCCCAAAGAATGCTCGAACAACTGCACAATTGCACTCATCTCACACGCTAGTAAAGTAATGCTCAAAATTCTCCAAGCCAGGCTTCAGCAATACATGAACCATGAATTTACAGATGTTCAAGCTGGTTTTAGAAAAGGCAGAGGGACCAGAGATCAAATTGCCAACATCCGCTGGATCATTGAAAAAGCAAGAGAGTTCCAGAAAAACATCTATTTCTGCTTTATTGACTATGCCAAAACCTTTGACTGTGTGGATCATAATAAACTGTGGAAAATTCTGAAAGAGATGGGAATACCAGACCACCTGACCTGCCTCCTGAGAAATCTGTATGCAGATCAAGAAGCAACAGTTAGAACTGGACACAGAACAACAGACTGGTTCCAAATAGGGAAAGGAGTACGTCAAGGCTGTATATTGTCACCATGCTTATTTAGCTTCTATGCAGAGTACATCATGAGAAACGCTGGGCTGGAAGAAGCACAAGCTGGAATCAAGATTGCTGGGAGAAATAACAATAACCTCCGATATGCAGATGAAACCAACCTTATGGCAGAAAGCGAAGAACTAAAGAGCCTCTTGATGAAAGTGAAAGAGGAGAGTGAAAAAGCTGGCTTAAAGCTCAACATTCAGAAAACTAAGATCATGGCATCCGGTCCCATCACTTCATGGCAAATAGATGGGGAAACAATGGAAACAGTGAGAGACTATTTTTCTGGGCTCCAAAATCACTGCAGATGATGATTGCAGCCATGAAATTAAAGGATGCCTGCTCTTTAGAAGAAAAGCTATGACCAACCTAGACCACATATTAAAAAGCAGAGACACACTTTGCCGACAAAGGTCCATCTAGTGAAAGCTATGGTTTTTCCAGTAGTCATGTATGGATGTGAGTGTTGAACTATAAAGAAAGCTGAGTGTCAAAGAATTGATGCTTTTGAACTGTGGTGTTGGAGAAGACTCTTGAGAGTCCCTTGGACTGCAAGGAGATCAAACCAGTCCATCCTAAAAGAAATCAGTCCAGAATATTCATTGGAAGGACTGATGCTGAAGTTGAAACTCCAATACTTTGGCCACCTGATGCAAAGAACTGATTCATTGGGAAAGACCCTGATGCTGGGAAAGATTGAAGGCAGGAGGAGAAGGGGATGACAGAGGATGAGATGGTTGGATGGCATCATCGACTCAATGGACATGAGTTTGAGCAAGCTCCAGGAGTTAATGATGGACAGGGAGGCCTGGTGTGCTGCAGTCCATGGGGTCACAAAGAGTTGGACATGACTGAGTAACTGAACTGAACTGAATGGTGGTACAACTGAAATAAATGTGGTCTTTTATGGTACCCACTTTAAAGTGGAAAACACTAATTTTAGTAACATCTGCATCTTTGAAAAATACAGAACTCATTATATCACAGTCATAACTCATTTAGTGCTCATTCTACCCTATTTCAAGTTGTGAATCAAGTTTGCAAATCACTTAAGGTAGTTTTGCCTATATGAATATTATAGTTATGTGTATTGCTGAGCTATAAGCCAGTTAGTTGCCTTTGAATGCTAAATTGAAATGTTGATTTAAAATTCTGTTACTTGGACTTTCCTGATGGTCCAATGGTTGGGAGTCTTCTTGCTGGTTCAGGGGACACATGTCCAATTTCTGATCCGAGAAGATCCCACATGCTGCAGGGCAACTAAACCTATGCACCACAACTACTAAGCTTGAGCACTCTAGAGCCCATGGATCATGACTACTGAGTCCACGTGCAACAACTATTGAAGCCTTGCCCCAGAACCCGTGCTCTAGAACAAGAGAAAGGCCACCACAGTGAGAGATGCAAGCAATGCAAGAAGAGTAGCTCCAACGTGTAACAATGAAGACCCAACACAGCCAAAAATAGATAAATTTAAAAAAAAATGTTACATAGGTATCATGCAAGTCTTTAACATTGAAAAAGATGAAATAACTAGAATTACAGATAATTACAGACAATTGTAATAGAATCTAGAATTACAGACAATTGTAATAAATTAGATACAGAAGTCATTCTATTAATTTATCTCTATGACCTACAGAATATAGAGGAACCAAGCTTTCCAAAGGGAAAGACCAATTGGTTAACTTCCAAAGTCATCCAGCACATTAATGTTAGTCATTTAAGATCACATAGCTACCTAGCATCATTGCTTATTCCCAAAACACACAACACAAATTATAATCTAGTTGCTGATGAACATTGCTGTTGAAACTTTTGTCATAAACTGTTTTCCAAATGCCCTATGTAGGATTGACTTTATTTTTGCCAGTTGAGTAGTGTGGAACCAAACATAATGACCATCAGTAAGCAATGCCTATGTTTGATGTCTTTGGAAGGCAGCCACACACACATACACACACACACACACATGGAAAAATGATTAACTGAACATCTGTTATTTTCCTTCAAATTTGGGCTTGGCTAAAAGGACACAGAGTACACAGTAGTGGCCAGCTGCTGACAAGTAAATTTCCACAAATATTTTATGACTGTGCCAAAATGTTTACTGTCTCTTCCTCTGTAAAACTGAATTGTGAAAAACAGAATAACATGTAAAAGAAGGACTCTTAATTACAGAATATAATCTTAAGGTGGGCTAAATTTGTATGCTTCCATGAAAATTCATGCTACCAGAATCAAGTTTTACCTTGAAGGTAAGAATTCACCTTTGGGAATTTATTCTGATGCTAGTAACCTGGGCTTTTAAAATTTTGCATCTTGGCCTTCATAGGCCACTGCAGATGGGCCCCTGACTAAAACATTTTGTCAATCACCATCAACATCTAAGGTTTTATTAATACTTTGTCATTTTTATTACCTTTCAATATTTTCGATGCTTGGCTGAAAGTGTAAGAATTCACAAGTGTGTAGACTCTGAAAGATAAGAGCAAAACAATCAAGGTGCTTCTTGTCGCCATTCAGTATAAACTGCAGTCTGTTCACTTGTTTTTACAAATATTCACAGCACTTATCATGTGCCCAGCATAGGTTCTGTGAGCACATGATGCATCAAGACACATTCCTTTCTCCAAAGAAGTTACCATATAGCAAGTAATTAAGCAAGTACTTTAATCTCAAATAACCAAGTAGTAGAACTTTGTGCAAAAAGGGAAGAGTTTTACAGCTCCCTTTTCATTTATCAGTTTTGGGTGATTCCTAGAGATGTTAAGCATTTACTAGATACTAACCAGAGTTGGGAAACTCCATCTGTACAATTTCCGTAGGCAAATTATGCTAGCCGTTTGCAAGTGAAGATCCCCAAATGGCTGGAAGCTAACAGTGAGACTACTTCTAGTAGTATAGGCATATTTCTAAAGTACAGTAGAGTACAAACGTAGGAAATGCCATCAGCCTAATGGAAATGGAGTGATTATGGTAGTGAATAAAATGAGAAGAAAAACAATGATATAAAAACATCTTATTGTATTTAAAGGAAACATTTAGAGCCTTCAAAACATACTCAATGCCTGTTTCTAATCATTTAATCATAGCTTTTGCTCAATTGTAGCAAACATTAGTTTTCACCAAGTTGAAATTAACTCAGTGATAAGTTTTTGTATTTTCCTAATTGATTAATTATGGCCTATACCCTTAGGACATAAAGCAGATAACTCTCTTTAACAATTGTTCCAACAATATTAGAGACTTCCACTTCTAAACACAATAGTATCATAAGGATTGGGTTTACTTCCCCATCTTAAACAAATATAAAACTGGACAAAATATATTTATAAAATATAATTACAGATTATAGAATTAGCAGAAAAGGACATCAAACCATCTATAAAAATACTGAATGTATTCAAGAAGATAGAGGAAATCATAAACAGAGGATATAAAAAAGACCCAAATGGAACTTTTAGAGATGAAATACGCAATACCTGAGGCAAAAAAACAGCATAGGTGGAGTGAACAACAGATTAGATACTTCAGAAGAAAATACAATAGTGAATTTGGAGACCTAGAAATAGAAACTATTGAAATAAAACAGAAAAGAGACGGGAATAAAGTGAATAGGGCACAGTAAGTTATAGAACAAGGTCAAGCAGCCCACTATATTTGTAAGTAAAGCCCCAGAAAAGGTTTGGTTGGGGAGGGGAACAGGAAAGTTATTTGAAAAAAATAATGGCCAAAATTTTTAAAATATGTTTTAAGTACAGACCTAAAGATCCAAGAAATTCAGTTAACTCTAAGCAGAAAACATGAAGGAGACCACATTAAGGCATAACATAGTCAGATTTCTGGAAACTACTAATAGAAACCAAAAATTACATATAGGAGAATTAGGATATATTTTTTAGTTCTCTCTGCCATAATAAAATGCCATAGGGTGGGTAACTCATATAGCAGAAATTTATTTTCTCCCAGTTCTAGAAGCTGGAAGTTTGAGATCACATGCTGGCATGGTTGAATTCTGGTGAAGAATCTCTTCCTGACTAGTGGATGACCACTTCCTAGCTGTGTGCTTACATGGTCTTTCTCCTGAGCATGTACACAGGGAGGGGAAGAGAGAGAGAGAGGGATCTCCCTCTTCTTATAATGCCACCAATCCTATGGGATAAGGACTCCACCCTTGTGACCTCATTTAACCTTAAGTGCCTCCTAAATGCCCTATCTTCAAATAAAGTCACATTTGGCTTCAACATAGGAATTTGGAGGGTGGGGACCACACAATTCAGTCTATGGCTAAACTAATAATAGCTGTAGTCTTCTCATTAAAAAAAAGAAAGAACACATGGATTGACATTTTTAAAGTTTTCACAGGGAAAATTATAAGCTCAGCAAAAAGATCTTTCAAAAGACTTTCAGTTCAGTTCAGTCACTCAGTCATGTCTGACTCTTTGTGACCCCATGAATCGCAGCACACCAGGCCTCCCTGTCCATCACCAACTCCCGGAGTTCACCCAAACCCATGCCCATCAAGTCGGCAATGCCGTCTAGCCATCTCATCCTCTGTCGTCCCCTTCTCCTCCTCCCTCAATCCCTCCCAGCATCAGGGTCTTTTCCAGTGAATCAACTCTTCGCATGAGGTGGCCAAAGTACTAGGGTTTCAGCTTCAGCATCAGTCCTTCCAATGAACACCCAGGACTGATTTCCTTCAGGATGGACTTGTTGGATCTCCTTGCACTCCAAGGGACTCTCAAGAGTCTTCTCCAACACCATAGTTCAAAAGCATCAATTTTCGGTGCTCAGTTTTCCTCACAGTCCAACTCTCACATCCATACATGACCACTGGAAAAACCAGAGCCTTGACCAGCCGGACCTTTGTTGGCAAAGTAATGTCTCTGCTTTTTAATATGCTGTCTAGGTTGGTCATAACTTTCCTTCCAAGGAGTAAGCGTCTTTTAATTTCATGGCTGCAGTCACCATCTGCAGTGATTTTGGAGCCCCCAAAAATAAAGTCAGCCACTGTTTCCACTGTTTCCCCATCTATTTCCCATGAAGTGATAGGACCAGATGCCATGATCTTAGTTTTCTGAATGTTAAACTTTAAGATTTTACATATATCTAAAATCTGAATTTGTTATTAGCATATTGTCACTACAAGAAAAAAGAAAAGAAGTCCTTCAGGCAGAAGAAAAAAGTTATTCCAGATGGAAACGTGCATCTTACAAATGAATGAATGGAGAGCACCAGACGTGGCAAGTACATGAATAAGTATATTAGACTTTTTCCCCTAATTTTTAAATCTCTATAAAATATAATTGATTAATAAAAGTAGTAATGTGCTGTAGGTTTATAACATAAGTAAATGTGAAATGTATTACAATAGTAGTACAAAGATGGGGGTGTGGAATGAACATACACTGCTGTAAGGTTCTTATACTGAATATAAAAATGACATATTTGAAAGTAAATTATAATAAGTGAAAGATGTACACTGTAAATTACAGAAAAATCAGAAAAACCAAAAATCCCACAAAACCCAGGGAAAAAACCAAACCAAAAAACAAGCCAATAATAGAAAATGAAATCTTAAAAACATAATCCAATTGAAGGACAGAAAAGAAGGAAAAGGTAACAAAACGCAGAAAAAAAATAACAGGCACGTGGTTACTATAGATTGAATGTTTGTGCCCCTCCCCCAACCCATATGTTGAAAGTTAATACTCAACATAATATTTGGAGGTGAGACCTTTGGGAGGTGATCTACTAGTTTGAGGGTAGAGCCCTTATAAATGTGATTAGTGCCTTTATAAATATACCAGCAAATTTGGAAAACTCAACAGTGGCCACAGGACTGGAAAAGGTCAGTTTTCATTCCAATCCCAAAGAAAGGCAATGCCAAAGAATGCTCAAACTATTGCACAATTGCACTCATCTCACACGCTAGTAAAGTAATGCTCAAAATTCTCCAAGCCAGGCTTCAGCAATACGTGAACTGAGAACTTCCAGGTGTTCAAGCTGGTTTTAGAAAAGGCAGAGGGACCAGAGATCAAATTGCCAACATCCGCTGGATCATTGAAAAAGCAAGAGAGTTCCAGAAAAACATTATTTTTGCTTTATAGACGATGCCAAAGCCTTCGACTGTGTGGATCACAATAAACTGTGGAAAATTCTGAAGGAGATGGGAATACCAGACCATCTGACCTGCCTCTTGAGAAACCTGTATGCAGGTCAGGAAGCAACAGTTAGAACTGCACATGGAACAACAGACTGGTTCCAAATAGGAAAAGGAGTATGTCAAGGCTGTATATTGTCACCCTGCTTATTTAACTTCTATGCAGAGTACATCATGAGAAACGCTGGGCTGGAAGAAGCACAAGCTGGAATCAAGATTGCTGGGAGAAATATCAATAACCTCAGATATGCAGATGACACCACCCTTATGGCAGAAAGTGAAGAACTAAAGAGCTTCTTGATGAAAATGAAAGAGGAGAGTGAAAAAGTTGGCTTAAAGCTCAACATTCAGAAAACTAAGATCATGGCATCCGGTCCCATCACTTCATGGCAAATAGATGGGGAGACAGTGGAAACAGTGGCTGACTTTATTTTTTGGGGCTCCAAAATCACTGCAGACGGTGATTGCAGCCATGAAATTAAAAGACTCTTACTCCTTGAAAGGAAAGTTATGACCAATCTAGATACCATATTAAAAAGCAGAGACATTACTTTGCCAACAAAAGTCTGTCTGGTCAAGGCTCTGGTTTTTCCAGTGGTCATGTATGGATGTGAGAGTTGGACTGTGAGGAAAACTGAGCACCGAAAATTGATGCTTTTGAACTATGGTGTTGGAGAAGACTCTTGAGAGTCCCTTGGAGTGCAAGGAGATCAAACCAGTCCATCCTGAAGGAGATCAGTCCTGGGTGTTCATTGAAAGGGCTGATGCTGAAGTTGAAACTCCAATACTTTGGCCACTTCATGCGAAGAGTTGACACATTGGAAAAGACCCTGATGCTGGGAGGGGCTGGGGGCAGGAGGAGAAGGGGACGACAGAGGATGAGATGTCTGGATGGCATCACCGACTCAATGGGCATGAGTTTGAGTAAACTCCGGGAGTTGATGATGGACAGGGAGGCCTGGTGTGTTGTGATTCATGGGGTTGCAAAGAGTCGGACATGACTGAGTGACTGAACTGAACTGCCCTTATAAAACGGGCCCAAGAGAGCTTACTTGCCCTCTTGCATCATGTAAGGACTCAGTGAAAAGTTAGTCTATGAATCAGGAAGTGGGTCCTCACCAGATACTTTAATTGTGGAGTTCCCATCCTCCAGAACTGAGAAGTAAATTCCTATAACTTGTAAGTCATCTAGTCTATCATATTTTGTTTAAAGCAGTCTAAATCAAGACAATGGTAGCTTTAAAACCAACTGTGTTGATAATTGCTTTAAGTGTAACTAGGCTAGCCACCCAATTTAGATGGCAAAGGTTATCAAAAGCAAGACCCAACTATACAGTGTCTACCAGAAACCCTCTTTAAATATAAAGATGTAAAGATGTAAATTTAAGTACAAAGATAGAAAAATATACACCATGCTGAAATATTTATAGTACCAGACAAATTAGATTTTAGGACAAAGAAGATCAGGGATCAAGAGTCATTTCATAAAGATAATCATTTCATCAATAGTTAAAAATTCTAAATATTTAATCTAATAATAGAGTTTTTAAGCACTTTAAATGAAACTTGATAGAATGAAAAAGAAAAATAACAGCTACATAATTTATAGTTGAGGATTTCAACATCCCTTTCTTAATAATTGATTATAATTAATTATTCTTTTTGTTTAACAAAAGTTAAATATATTTTGTTCCGGACACTGTTCCTTCTCTTCTGCTCAACCCTTTGTATAGGAAGCAAACTAAATTTTAGCTCTGCTATATCTATATAGAGATCCTAAAGAACATCAGAAACAAGAGAAAAAGCCCAGTTGAAAGAGAAACTCAAGAGACAATTGGACAATAGCTTTGTGTACTTAGGAGGCTGTCGGTCTGTTTTTGTACTATAAACCCAGTTTCTTTATTTTTAGGAATGATGTTTTAAAGATTGTAAGGGGAAGGAGACCAGTGCCGCCTTCTGTGATGACCACAAAACCTAGCATGTATAGGTGCAATATAGTGAAATGATTAATCACAGCAGATTCAGGTCAGGAAAAATTGTTTGATTGATAGCTGTGGAACCTTGAAAGTCACTTAATTTCTCTGGCACTCAGTTTCATTATCTGTAAAATGAGGATAATAGTACTGTATTCATTTATTTGTTGTTGTTCAGTCACTAAGTTGTGTCCAACTCTTTGTGACCCCACGGACTGCTGCACGCCAGACTCCTCTGTCCTCCATTATCTTCTGGAGTTTGCTCAAATTCATATCCATTAGACATGATGCTATCTAACCAACTCACCCTCGGCTGCCCTCTTCTCCTTTTACATTCAATCTTTCCCAGCAGCAGGGTCTTTTCCAATGAGTCAGCTCTTTGCATCAGGTGGCCAAAGTATTGGAGCTTCACCTTCAGCATCAGTCCTTCAAATGAACATTCAGAGTTGATTTCCTCTAGGACTGACTGGTTTGATCTCCTTGTGGTCCAAGGGACTCTGAAGAGGCTTGTCCAACACCACAATGTGAAAGCATAGTCTTTGGCAAATGATCACAAACCAGGTGTGAAAGCATAGTCTTTGCCAAAATGATCACAAACCAGGTGGTTTAAAACAACAAAGATTTATTGTCTTATAGTTTCGTTGGAGGCCAGAAATCCAAAATTAAGGTATTGGCAGGTCCCTCTGAAGTCTCTAGCAGAGAATTCTTCCTTGCCTCTTCCAGTTTCTTATCATCCAGGGTGTTCCTTGACTTGTGGTTGTAAAATTCCATTCTCTGCCTTTGTCTTCTCTTCTTAGGACACTTGTCATTGGATTTAGGGTCCACTTAGATTGGGCAGGATAATATCATCTTGAGATCCTTAGTTTCATATTCAAAGATGCTTTCCCCAATTAAGATTACATTCAAAGGTGCCAGGTATTTAGATGTGGACACACTTTTTTGGGGCGAAGGGTACATCATCATTTAACTGACAAGCACTTACCTAAAAGTGTTGTTTTATGCCTTAAATAAGATGACTTCTCTAGAGTATCTATCCTATAATAATTTTTTACTTCTAGGAGCATTTTAATTAATTTTGTGCTAACCTTGCAAAATGGACATGACATATTCAATTTATAAATTAAGAAACAGGAACTTAAGAGTTAAATAATTTAACCAAGCCAATACTGATTTAAAAAAATAGTAATTGAAGTTAGAAACCATTTAAAATAGCTTAAAAATGTGGAATACTTAGGGATAAATTTAAGAAAAAATTTGTAAGATGCTGCACTAAAAGCTACAAAGCATTGCTGATAGAAATCTAAAAAGACTTCACTAAATAGAGATATATACAATGCTCATCAATCTAATGGCTCAATATTGTTACAAAGTCATTTCTCTCTAAATTGGTTTATAGTTTTGGTATCAAATCCCAAGTTTTTCAAGGGTAGAACTTGATGGGCTGACTGTATAGAAATTAGGATAGACAAAGCAATTTTGAAAGAAGAATAAAATCAGAGGATATACTATGAGAGTGTTATAGACATCTATAGTAATGAAAGCAATTTGGTTTGGCATAATGACAGACATAACCCAGTAAAACAGGAGTCCAGAAATAGACTTACAGGTGCATGGCCAATTGGTTTTCACCAAAGGTGACAGGGAAAGGGATAATCTTGAAACACTTGATGTTAGTAATTAAATATCCATGTGCAAAAGAAAAACATGCAGCCTTCTTATTTGACATCATATTAAAAAATTGTCAAAGTGGATCACAAACTATAGGTCAGAGCTAAAGTCTAATATTTCTAGAATAAAACATAGGAGAAAACTCTTGGTGACTTTGTGTTAGACAAAGATTTCTCAAATAGCACCAAACATAAAAGACAAATGCTAAATTGCACTTCTGCAAAATTAGAATGTTTTGCTCTTCAAAAGACATTTATGAAGATGAAAAGGTAAGTCAGATTATGAGAAAGTGTTTGTAAAATTTATGTCTGATAAAGCACTTGTAACCAGAATACATAAAAAAATTCTCATAGCTCAATAACCGATTTTTTTAAACAGGCAAAAAAAAAAATGACTTTCTCAAAGAATATACATGGCAAATGAATGCGTGAAAAGATGTTCAACATTATTAGCCACTAGGGCATTGAAACTGCAGTGAAACACCTCTCCATACCCATCACCCTCATGAGAGAAACTATTTGTATTTTTAGCTGACAATACAAACTATTGCTGAGGATGTGGAACAGCTATAATTCCCAAATACTACTGGTGACATGCAGAATGGTACTGCAACTTTGGAAAATAATTCGGCATTTTTTCCTAAAGTGAAATATTCTTACACAAGAGAAATTAAAATATGTATTCATACAAAGCCTTGTATACAGATGTCTCATAGCAGCTTCATTAATTTTAGACAGAAACTGGCGGCAGCCCAAGTGGCCACCAACTAGTAATGAATAAACAAATTGCGGTACATCTTTATAATGGCATAGTACTCAACCAAAAAAAAAAAAAAAAAACAAAACCAAAAAACTGTGCTTGATACAGACAATAACATAGGTGAACCTTAAAAGCATTATATAAAGTGAAAGCAGTGAGGTAGGTAGATGCCCTCCAAAAGATGCCCGCACCCTAATCCCTGGACTCTATGAATATGTTGCATTAAATAATCTTAACATCTGCAGAATCCCTTTTGTTAAGGTTAAGGATTTAACATGTAAGGAGATTATCCTGGCTTATCCAAGTGGACCCGGTCTAATCACATCAGCCTTTAGAAGCACAGAACTTTCTCCAGCTGGAGTCATAGAGATACAGCCAGAAAGGGAAGAGTCCAAAAGATTTAAAGCTTGACAAGAATGTGATGTGCCTTTGCTGGTTCTGAGATATTGGAGGGCCATGTACAAGCACTAGAGAAAGAAGCTAAGGAGAACCCCAGCTGGCAGCCAGCAGGAAAACCTCAGTCCCACAGCTGCAAGGAACTGAGTTCTGCCAACAACCTGAGTGACCTTGGAAGCAGATTGTTTTCCAGAGTCTCCAGTTAGGAGCATAGCACTGCCTTATGATTTTGACCTTGTGAAATCTAAGCAGAAGACCCAGCTGAGCCACACCACACCTGGACCTGAGACCCAGAGAACTTGAGATAAAGAACTTGTGCTGTTTTAAGCTACTTTTTGTGGTAATTCATTACAACAGCAATAGCAAACCAACACAAGGGACTTGACACCATACTGTATGATTTCATTTATATAAAATTCTGCAAAAGGTAAAACTACAGTAGTAGAAATCAGATCAGTGGTTGGTTGCTAGGCATTCTGGGAAGGAGACTGACTACAAGGATTGTAAGAGAACTCTATGGGGTGATGCAATGTGATGATTACTTGTGGTAGTTACATGACTGTACATTTATAGAATTCATGTGTGTTTATGTGTGCTCAGTTGTGTCTGACTCACTGCAGCTCCATGGACTGTAGCCCGCCAGGCTCCTCTGTCCATGGAATTTTCCAGGCAAGAATACTGGGATGGGTAGCCATTTCCTACTCCAGGGGATTTTCCTGACCCAGGGATTGAATCTGTGTCTCTTAAGTCTCCTGCATTGGCAGGTGGATTCTTTACCACTAGTGCCATCCTAGGAAGCCTAATTCATCATATTGTACACCTAAAATTATTACATGTATTGCATGTAAATCGTGCTACAATAAAACTGATACACAAACCACAACATTAAAGCTCTCCTTGACTTTTGCATCAAAATTTAAAGTAATAGCACACCTGTCTCTCATATTCCTATATTCCTGAGATTAATATCAATACTTTTAACCATCTCAAAGACTGATAAAAATGTAAAAATTATTCTAATATACTGATACTAATGTTGTAATCAATGATCATGCTTTATTATGATATGCACAGAGACATTTTACAATCATACCTACATATATATATTCTTATACATCTAAAAAGATAGAAACTTTTCTTCACTACTCTTTAGATATTTTCCATTGCTAATGAAGTGCTCACATAGGAACATGGATTTGGTTTTTTGGAGACAGTAGGAATGCATTCAGGGTGACGCTTTATTTGTCAGTAAATGGCACCCAGGAACTCAAAAATCTGTAGTGTATAGCCGAATGAGGTTTAAGTGAAAGACCTTTTTATAACAGACAAAATCTATATGTTCAGTTTATATGGTTTGTCACATGATTAGGTCCAAACTTCTTGAGAACCACGTGGTAGAACCTAGAGACTAGAGGAAGGGAAACGTAGTAATAAATATCATTTATTGGTCACTTGCTCCAATGCATTTTTTTTGATGTTTTACTGCTCACAGCATTTAAGCCTTTCTGTCCCTTGTGCCCCACATCTGGGGGAAATAAAGACAGGCAGTGCTCCCTCCTTTGGCATCAGTGGGAGATTCAAACCAGAAAGGTCCTACCCTCAGCCTGCCCTACCTACTAACCACAATGAAACCTCCCCCCCCACCCCAGCCTCCTTCACTTGCCCTCCCAAGGTATTTTTGGACCAGCTTGGGAGGCCTGCCATGCCCTCCCCCAAACCTCATCACAATAGACCTTTTAACACCCTGTTGGGATGTGTGTGGCATCATCAGCCTCAACATTTATATCATGTTTTGCCCACAGTTGGTCACACGCAACACAGACATTCTGCTCTGTATTTTACACGTGCTTCCCATTTTATAGTCAGGGAAACTGAGAAATATGAGAGCTGACTATGGGATTCCCTGGCAGGCAGTGGTTAGGACTCAGTACTTTCATTGCTGTGGCCCAGGTTCAATCCTTGGTTGGGGAACTAAATCCCCCAAGTCACCAGGCTTTCCACCCACCCCCGCCCCCCCAGCCTCCAAATAAAGAACTGGTTAAAGGTCACCCAGTATGCAGTAGGGCTGGGATGCACACCAGAACCCATGCTGGTTACAAAGACAGTATTCTGCTAATCAAACCATGATGGCAGTGGTGATCAGCAGTATCATGATGACAATTATATCTTCATTATTGAAAGTATATTATAAAAACACTGAAGAGGTTGCAAAAGGCTGCTTCAAAATAGTATAGCCTTGCCCTAGTTATCTGATAGTTTAGGTTCCTGTTAGGTTAGGCTAATAGTCTAATCAGTGAGTGTTAGGATTCAACTCTAGAAAGCTTCCCCTGATCAAGTTGGCACTAAAGAGAGTTGTGTCAGTAATGTGTCCTTGTGGCCCTCTCCCTGTATTATGTGGGCCCCGCAGTTGGCACATGGAATCTAGATAAAGAAATAGAAGACTCCTTTTCAATGTCTTTCTGAAAGAGGCGGATGACCCACAAAGTAAGGAATGTGTCATGTCTGCTCTTACAAGGTCGGTCTGCTCTTACGGAAGTTTCAAATGAGTAAAGGATCATCATGAAGACTTCCTGGAATTTTGGCTTCCATAAAAAAAAGAAAAAAAGGTAGACTATTGGGATCTTCTGGGATTAGAATCAAAAGAGTTAGAAATACATAAGCAGAGAATGGTCATGATTGAATCACCCAGGGAGGCATTTTATCAGGAGTTCCTTTAGAAGTAAACTCTGCTTTGCCTTGATCTTTTATAACAATACCATGACATACAAAACCAAAGTATGTATCATATCTATAGAGGAGTGATTAAGATTAGTTAAAAGTATTTTTTAAAAAATTGAAAAATGACAGAGGTAAAAGGGATAATAAGAATATCAAAACAACCATTTTTTGAGATCTTAACCATTTTTCAGGTTTGCAAAGCACTTTACATTTGTGGGCTTCCCTGGTGGCTCAGACGATAAAGAGTCTGCCTGCAAATGCGTGAGCCTAGAGTTCGATCCCTGGGTCTGGAAGATCCCCTGGAGAAGGGAATGGCAACCCACTCCAGTATTCTTGCCTGGAGAATCGCCTGGATAGAGGAGCCTGGTGGGCTACAGTCCATGGGGCTGCAAAAGAGTTGGACATGACTTCGTGACTAAACAACAAAAAATTATACCATAACTCTTAAATAGACCAGTGTTACATTGTTTTCCAAATATTTCTAAAACAGTGTTTAACACACTTCATTCATATGCTTTTATGATTTTTCTTATCCAGTTAATGTTTTCCTCTAAATTAACTGGTTTTTTTTTTTTTTTACTTCGACTTCTTTATAAATTGTAGTTTTCATGAAATCATAGGTTTGGTATGCTACTTATATTTTTCTGATAGATATTAAACCTATATAATTATTAAAATAAAATACAAATTTCCATCTGTTTCCACAGTGACTCACACTCCACCATCTCAGAAACACTTTCCTTGAGCTTGTCAGCAGCGAGAATTGTAATGCTTTCCCCAGAGCTGCTGCTGCTAAGTCGCTTCAGTCGTGTCCGACTCTGTGCGACCCCATAGATGGCAGCCCACCAGGCTCCCCCATCCTTGGGATTCTCCAGGCAAGAACACTGGAGTGGGTTGCCATTTCCTTCTCCAGTGCATGAAAGTGAAAAGTGAAAGTGAAGTTGCTCAGTCGGGTCCGACTCTTCGCGACCCCATGGACTGCAGCCCACTAGGCTCCTCTGCCCATTGGATTTTCCAGGCAAGAGGACTGGAGTGGGGTGCCATTGCCTTCTCCGCCCCAGAGCTGCACTTCTCATTAAAAATGCCATCCCCACTCCCTCAAAGTGGATTTTTCCTTTCAGCCTCACCTGACCAAATGGTGAGACATTTTCTCAGTTTCCAGGATCTGAAACCTTCTGCCCTCACTTGGTAAGATTTACCATCAAATGATCCAGAGTGCCAGGCCCTGAGACTTTCCCCTTATCCCTTTCTAACTTCTACCCACCCTTATTCAGGGTCCACACACTTAACCGTTGGCTTGCCATCTGCCACCTCTCCGCAAACGCAAGCAAGGTCCCTACTCAGGATAATATGAAGCCCCCATCTCATCTTCAAACTCTTCTTTCCCATTGAGCCATTTCACTAGGGAACATCGCAATTTGTTTTATCTTATCCATGCCAAGTGTGGAATTATTAAAGTAATGCACACTTCTTGCAGGTAAAATACTTGAACATTAATTGATCTTTCTGGAGGTCATAGTTTGGCTCTGAAGGTGGAATCCAGGTATTTTGACAGCCTGTGGTGAGGCAGTCCTTCAGATCATCACCTCAGTTTTGTGGCTACCAATTCCCTCTCTGTATGGTCCAGTCCTATCTCCTCCAGGTATTCTGAGGCCCTTGATGACATGGCTAAGCATGGAATTTCACCCTTGTGGTATCCCTGAGGGACTGGTTCGAATCTCTTTCTATTGTAAATGCTCCTGCTTTCATATAGTACTCTGTCCTGTCAACAGATCCAGAAGATAAATGAGTGATTTGTGAAAATTCATCATCGTGTTTTAAAATATACTTAATAAAGACATTTCCTCAATGTTACGTCATTGTCAATGTGTAAAAATATATGTGTAAGTCATAGCTAGGTTTCAATTAACGAAGCCAACTTTGCCTAACTTGGTTTTGGTGATTGAAGCACAGAAAGCTTTCGCTCCTGGGGCTCCTGTAGACCCAAGTTTTATGCTTCAAGATCGGAAGAAGAATAGAATGATTTCCTCTGTTAATCTGAAAGGCGAAACCAGGACCTGCTCTAGAAGAGCCATGTGAAGATCAATTTTATATTCTAAGAAAAAGCAATAAAAATACGAGGTATCGAATGCAGTTGGGGGAAGCACAATGCAGCACTGTGTCCTTGATCTTTAAATTTGCCTTTCTGCGTGCATTTGAGACTCAGCAGCTGCCTCCACACCTAACACAGGAACTGCTGGTATGTTCACTCCCTCTTCTTCCTGGAGGGCGCATCTCCTAGTTCACTTTTTTTTTTCCACATTGCTGCTAAAAGAACATCCACAAGAGGTAAGGAGGGCTGACCAAAAGGCGTTGGAACTGGCCCAAGACATTTGACTATTTCTTGGCATCTGAGAAAGAACGAAACGCTTTATTATGACGAACAGTAATGTTTTCACTGTTCCCAGAACATATGCTGTCTTGAGCAGCTGTGTGTCCTGGGAGCTCCTTTGTTACTGAGAGAACTCTCTAAATGTGTCCTGTCACCTTCTTCATCAAAGAACTCAGAAACATTCTATCAGATTTTCCCCTTCCTAGCTAAAAACAGACGTGTTGGGAATTGTATAACTTGCTCAGGCAGTTCTCTCACTAAATATAAAAAAGTGTCCCATTCCTCACAGCTATACAAGCTAATTTTCTTTCCTCAAATACCAGTTTGGGGAAATGTTGGTAAAATTTATGTCTTTATTCCTAGAGTCCTCTGTCTGAAAATTCCATGTGTGACTTAAATATGAATCACTGGCATCATTTAAAGCAAATGGGGATTTATGTCTGTGGCCACATTCTTCATAAATATAATTTAAAATAATGCCTACATATATATTTCCAAGCAACTCTTCACCTGTTAACATTTGAGTAAATATAGCTTTTCAGCATATTGGGACTAATCAAAGATAATCAAATTCTTATAGCTCTAGGAAGGGCAAAAAGGCAACTGATTTCTATCGATTTATACTACAAGGTGTGGTGTAATAAGTACTTCCCAACATGTGCTATTGAATGAGAGGTCTTCCCAGATGTTACCTTGTCAGTAAGTGCTCCTTCCTTGTCTTCCACACCTCCATATGATATTGGTATTTTTAAATTTTTAATATAATTTTTTAACTCAGTGTATCTAAAATATTATCTTGTCAGCATACACTCAATTTAAAAATTGAGATAAGTTACGTATTTCTTCATGCCTTCATCATCTTCTTTGATGTGTTTTACGCCTACAGTATGCTTCAGTTTTAAGTGCTTGAGGGTCACAAGGGGTAGCGGCTGCTGCACTGAACGACACAGATCTCGGGAATGACTAAGGTTGCCTTTAACTCTCATCTCTGATACCTGTCTCATTATCATTTGGCGCATCATGCCTCAGTCTTTTAAATGTCTAAAGCATAAGTCTACATCATGATGAATTAAATATTCTTAAACTTTTTCTTTTTTTTTAAATTAGAAGTTGAAAAAGTCTAGCAAAGTCATTGTTCTCTATTTCCATAGGAGGAGGGTTACTGGATCTGAGATGGTACTGCTCACGGCACGACAGGCCAGCATATTGACAGACAAGTTGTTTGGGCAAGGAATAGCGACTTTATTTGGAAAACCAGCAAACAGAAGATGACAGACTTGTGTCCCAAAGAATCATCATGCCTGAGTTAGAAGTCCGGCTCCTTTTATACTCAAAGGGAAGAGAGTAAAGCCAAACAGTTCCTGGTTCCCATCAGCCTTTGGAGGGGGGATGTGTTCATTTCTTCCTTCCTGGAGACATTCACCGGTGGGCCTGGTCAGGATGTTTCTTGTGAGCTAAACAAAGGTATTTTTAGCTTAATGCTCATTACTTGGGAGGCAGGGTTCCCAGAGATGGGTCATTACATATAGTTTAAGCTTATAGACAACATCCCTTTAGTGATTAACTTGTAATAGAATACAAAGTTTCTTCCCTATTACAAGAGAAGATAGCAAGAATTACAATATTTAAACAAGATGTTATTTTTTGAGCTCATATTCTATGCCTGGTACTGTGTTGGGCAGTGGACATAAAGGAGTAAGCAAGACAGTTCATCCTCTCAAAAAGTTTTCTATCCCCGTAACATAGAAGTCAAGCGTCTGTGAAGCCAGTTTTTTGAATGACAGGTTCCGTAATGGAACTTGCAGGGTGGTAGGGATGAATGATGATAGCACAGGAACAGGATGTGGAAGTGAGATGCAAGCGTCCCCATCTTCTGGGAGGAAAGTCTAACAGTCTCCGGCTGCATTTCAGCAGGCCTGAATCAAGACAACACCGGAGGGTAAGCCATACCTAAGCCAAAGCTGTTCTTCAGTTTCTTTCTGCCACAGTTCAGTTCAGTCACTCAGTCATGTCTGACTCTTTGCGACCCCATGAATCACAGCACACCAGGCCTCCCTGTCCATCACCAACTCCCGGAGTTCACCCAAACCCATGCCCATCAAGTCGGCGATGCCATCTAGCCATCTCATCCTCTGTCGTCCCTTTCTCCTCCTCCCTCAGTCCCTCCCAGCATCAGGGTCTTTTCCAATGAATCAACTCTTCGCATGAGGTGGCCAAAGTACTAGGGTTTCAGCTTCAGCATCAGTCCTTCCAATGAACACCCAGGACTGATCTGCTTTAGGATGGACTTGTTGGATCTCCTTGCACTCCAAGGGACTCTCAAGAGTCTTCTCCAACACCATAGTTCAAAAGCATCAATTTTCGGTGCTCAGTTTTCCTCACAGTCCAACTCTCACATCCATACATGACCACTGGAAAAACCAGAGCCTTGACCAGACAGACTTTTGTTGGCAAAGTAATGTCTCTGCTTTTTAATATACTATCTAGGTTGGTCATAACTTTCCTTCCAAGGAGTGAGAGTCTTTTAATTTCATGGCTGCAATCACCGTCTGCAGTGATTTTGGAGCCCAAAACAATGAAGTCTGACACTGTTTCCACTGTCTCCCCATCTATCTCCCATGAGGTGATAGGACCAGATGCCATGATCTTAGTTTTCTGAATGTTAAGCTTTAAGCCAACTTTTTCACTCTCCTCTTTCACTTTCATCAAGAGGCTTTTTAGTTCCTCTTCACTCTCTGCCATAAGGGTGGTGTCATCTGCATTTCTGAGGTTATTGATATTTCTCCCAGCAATCTTGATTCCAGCTTGTGCTTCTTCCAGCCCAGCGTTTCTCATGATGTCCTCTGCATAGAAGTTAAATAAGCAGGGTGACAATATACAGCCTTGACGTACTCCTTTTCCTATTTGGAACCAGTCTGTTGTTCCATGTGCAGTTCTAACTGTTGCTTCCTGACCTGCATACAGGTTTCTCAAGAGGCAGATCAGGTGGTCTGGTATTCCCATCTCTTTAAGAATTTTCCACAGTTTATTGTGATCCACACAGTCGAAGGCTTTTGCATAGTCAGTAAAGCAGAAATAGATGTTTTTCTGGAACTCTCTTGCTTTTTCAGTGATCCAGCGGATATTGGCAATTTGATCTCTGGTTCCTCGGCCTTTTCTAAAACCAGTGAACATCTGGAACAGTGCCTAAAACCGAATGAAGCAAGAGGCATCTATTATTTAGATTATTACCTATGCCTAACCTAAGTATTGTAAGAAATATTAGAATATCTGTTTGGATTTTGCCTATCATCTCTCAGCTTCAAGCTAACCTTCTCATGTATCTCCCAGCACCTGGCTGTGCTGTGCTTAGTCATGTCGGATTCTTTGTGACCCTACAGACTGTAGCCCGCCAAGCTCCTCTGTCCATGGGGTTTCCCAGGCAAGAATACTGGAGTGGGTTGGCATTTCCTCTTCCAGGGGATCTTCCTGACCCAGGGATTGAACCCGAATCTCTTGTGTCTCCTGCATTGCAGGTAGATTCTTTACCACTGAGCCACCTGGGATTTGTGCCCTACTTGGAGGGAGGAGTAATTGAGAGTTTTTCTTTGATTCCACCGTGATTCCTTGGGGATGTTCCCAGCAGAGCTGGGACTGGAGAGAGCTTTTCTTTGGTAAAGTCTCAAGGGAGTGTCTGTATTTTGCCCTTGACCAGTGTTTCTCAGAGGATGTCACCTAGCATGAGTTTTTATAAAAAAAATAAAGATTCCTGGATATACCCAAATTTGCTAATACAGAATCCCTAGAAATAGGACTTGAAATCAACAATCTTAATAGCCTTGGTACACTGAAGTCTAGGGAGAAGTCCACTAAAGAGCTGCCAGAAGAAACTGGTTTGGGTTCAAGAAACTCAGTGAATGCATTCCATATTTATAGGAGAATAAAGAGGCTTTGAGGGATGGCAAATTCCCATAACGTAGGAAGACCTGTGGGTAATACTGATGAAATCCTTCCATTAGTCATACCATAGAGTCAATATTCATTTGATTAAATAAGCTTAAGTCTTTTAGTATGTAACTTTCTTTGCTAGATTTCAGGAGGAAGCATCAGTCAATTACGTTTTGGTGTGAATTAATCTTATTAGCTTCATCTCTTTTAAAGAAAAAAATGGAATGGGGGAGGAGGAGAAAAAAACCAAAAAAAATAAAAAAAACACCCTACCCTCAAAGTCTTGAGAACAGGAATTTTAGTCAACTTAGTGTGTCTCTCATAGTTCAGTTTCAAATGTGTATATATTCCTAAGACTGGGATAGTCAGTTTTATGTGACAATTTGATGAGGCTCCAGTATCTACTTATTTAATAAATGACTAATTCCAGTGTCATTGTGGAGGTATTTGTACACGTGGTTAAACCAGTTAACTTTAACTAAAGGAGATTACTTTTTAGGACCTGGGTGAGCCATACCCAATCAGTTGAAAGATCTTAAAAGCAAAACTGAAGTTTCACTGAGAGAGTAGAATTCTGCCCCAAGACTGCAGCATCACCTCCTGGCATGACAGAGACCTTCTGCTTTTCTGCCCTACAGTCTTCAGACTTGCGAGATCCTCCACAGTCCTGTAAACCGATTTCTTGAAATTAACCTCTCCTATAATATTCCTTTGTATTATGTATGATGTGTACCCTTATATCTGTTTCTCTGGAGAATCCTGAATGATACATCATCTTACAAATGTCTCCATTCCTATTTTAACAAAAGGGAGGTGGGAGAAGTGGGGAGGTGGTGGAGGGAATGATGCTAAAGAGGGAGAAGAATGCCACAGCCTTGGACCTCCCATTCCTGCCTTTGAGGAAGAGGGCTGGGGTGCATGAGAAAGTGAGCTCCCTGCTCTGGAAGAGCAACAAGAGTTCTCAGGTTGAAGGACAAATTTGTTGTTGTTCAGTTGCTAAGTCACTCTTTGCGACCCTGTGAACTCCAGCACCCCAGGCTTCCCTGTCCTTCACTATCTCCTGAAGTTTGCTCAAACTCGTGTCCATTGAGTTGGTGATGCCATGAAGCTATCTCATCCTCTATCACCCCCTGTTCTGCCTGCCCTCAGTCTTTCCCAGCATCAGGGTCTTTTCCAATGAATCAACTCTTTGCCTTAAGTAGCCAACACATTGGAGCTTCAGCGTCAGTTTTTCCAATGAATATTCAGGGTTGATTTCCTTTGGGATTGACTGGTTTGATCTCCTTGCAGTCCAAGGGACTCTAAAGAATCTTCTCCAGCACCACAACTCAAAAACATCGATTTGTCATCACTCAGCCTTCTTTATGGACAAATAGCCTTTATTTCCTGCAAGCCTCCCAGAGATGCCATCTGACCCTAACTTGAGTGCCATTCTCGTGCTCTGTCCCAGCTTCTAAGCATCCTTCCCTGCATCCTTCATCTGTAGAATCATATGAGGGGGAATCTGTAGGACTGCAACTCATCAGTGGACCATTAGGTCACAGTGGTCACTGTCTGGGACACTGAAGTGTACACTCTGACTCCACTTCCCTAATAGTTCCAAAGATTAGTTGCTATTGTTGTTTTTAAAACAAAACTTCAGTTTTCCTGGTTAAAGGCCAAAAAAGATCTATTAAATTTCTTCCCTTTGAAAATCTTCCTTATAGCAGGTGAACTAACCTTCAGAGTTCTATTTCACTGGCTCAATAATATCAACCTTAGAATCCAGAAATAACTTATCATGTGTGATTTCTTAAACCTGCTCTCTACAACACAGCCCATTAAAAACTCATCTTATTGAAATGGATTTGGGTCAGAGATGTTGCCTTTGTTTGCTATACCTGTTAGGTGCCTGAAGGTGCTGACACTATAGAAATCTTAGAAAAAAGCATCATAGGTCAGTGATTATTTGCCCAGCCAAGGTAATTCATCTTATCAAAAACCAAGGTTAGTGTCTGCTCCACAATTCTTAACTACCTGCCTCAGTAGATGAGATCATTAAGTGCTTTGGTATGTAGTGAAAGTGAAAGTTGCTCAGTCGTGTCTGCCTCTTTGTGACCCCATGGACTATGCAGTCCATGGAATTCTCCAGGCCAGAATACTGAAATGGGTAACTCTTCCCTTCTCCAGGGGATTGTCCCAATCCAGGGATCGAACCCAGGTCTCCCGCATTGCAGGTGAATTTTTTACCAGCTGAACCACCAGGGAGCCACTTGGCATGTAAGCGTTCAACAGTTGTAAGAATTGGCAACAATTAAAGGAAATAAAAGCTGATTTTCAAAAATCATCTTAGCTCCAGTGATTTCCTACTATAAAGAATCTCTTATTGTATCATACCAGCACCTTTAGATTTCATGTTGAGATATGTTTTGAGCCTTGATTTTTTCTACTTAATAATTTAATGCAAGGTTTCACATAAGAACTACTAAAGGATTTGGCACTGACATCTGGAGTTTATCCAGGACACAGCCTTTATTGTGTTCCACAGCAATTTATCTGTTTAACAAGTACCACAGCTAGTAAGTGGCAGAAACAGTTTTTTTAACCACCTTCTGTTCTGGTTCAAAGCCCATATGCATTCTTTTTAAAAAAGAAAAAACTTGACGCTTAGTTGATTTACAATATAATGGTAGTTTCAGGAATATAACATAGCAATTCAAAATTTTTCCACATGCGTTGTTTCATTCACCTGTTTGACAGGCGTTATTAATCATTCACTAAGTATCAGGCACTGAGTAATATAGGTCAAATAACCTGAAAAATAGATTGAGAAGGAATAGTGATGGTGCCTGCCCACATCTACCTTCCATCAACTGAAGGTGACAGAAACGGACTAAGCCAGCTCCGAGGCTACAAAAGTTAAATAAAAAGCTGCAACTACACCTGTGTGTGCTTCCTTGGTGGCTCAGACCGTAAAGAATCTGTCTGCAATGCAGGAGACCCAGGTTTAGTCCCTGTCAGGAAGATCCCCTGGAGAAGGCAATGGCTACCCACGCCTCCTCCTGTTTTCTTGCCTGGGAAATCCCATGGACAGAGGAGACTGGTGGGCTATAGTCCATGGGGTTGCAAAGAGTCAGACACGACTGAGCAACTAACGCACACATACACATCTATTAACAGATAAGAAATCTCTCTCAGAATGTTAATCTGTTTTTCTATCTTCACAATTTCACAGTCCGAGTCCACATCTACCTTTTGATTTTTTAAAATAGGTTTGGAAAGCTCCCTGCATTAGGGTGAAGTAGGTATCCTCATTGCATACTATTTAACTACACATGTGCCCTGAATGAGACATTTAATTTCTAGAAGTCTACTTTTGTAAAATAATCCAAAACATGGAGGATACTCCATGCATAAAAATCTTTACCACCATGTTGGTTATAATTAAAAATTGGAGGGACTCACCATAATTTATAATTTTTATATTATTTATAATTTTTAATTATAAAAATTGGTCTAGTGATTAAGACTGCGCTCTCAAGGCAGGGGGCCACACGTTCAGTTCCTGGTCCTGGAACTAAGGTCCTGCATGCTGCTTGTCATGATCTAAAGCCTGAGCAACAGCTTTAGTGATTAAGTCTAGTGATCTAGTGAGTAAGACTGCGCTCTCAAGGCAGGGGGCCACACGTTCAGTTCCTGGTCCTGGAACTAAGACCCTGCATGCTGCTTGTCATGATCTAAAGCCTGAGCAACAGCAACAAAAGAAATTAGAAAGGTTGGATAAATTATGGTATTCTGCAGTCATTACAAAAAGAATAACTTTATAGATTAGTAATCACTTGAAAATTGTTATGAAACAATATTAAGGGGGGGAAAAAACCAACCTAAAGTACTATATGGGTATATTATGATTAAAACCACTTTTGGGAGGATGTACTCCCGAAAGACCAAAGTGTACCAAGACACTAACAGTGGTGGTTTTAAAATGGCAGAGTATGGGTTCAGCTGGTGTTAGGAGGATAGTTTTCCCTTATTTTTAAAACATTCTTTGTAGAGAACATAAAATGAAAAAAAGAAAAAAGAAAAAGCACGTCACACCTTGCTGGATGGTAGGACACTGCTTGCTAAATGAATCGATAGCAGTTGTGGTCCCAGTTTATGGGGAAAAGATACGGTGCTGGAGGCAAATGAAAAACCAGTAATGAAGAGGGAAATGTCTTCTATAGATGTGGTTACTCCGCTGTGTGCCATTGTTTCGTAGGCACAACACTTTAATTTTAACTGCAATTTACTTTCCTTGTGTAGTGCTTTCCGTTTTATCTTAACACAGTGATTGCAGAGACACCATTCCTTGCCAGAAGCAGTCTAGATCTTTTCAGACTCTCTGCTAATGGAATATCTTATCTGCCCCAAGCCAGAGAACTGGGCCAAATGGTTTCCTGGATTCTCTTTCTGCTCCGGGGTCTAAGCTGTGGTGATTTCAAAGTGTCACTGTGCTGGCTGCCTGGGAGCCCTGCTTTGACTTCATACCATTTTGAGGAAACAGCTGACTCATGAAAACAGCTGGCAATAATGCAAGAGCCCTGGAGATATTAGGGGGAAGCTGGGCACTGTTGAAGCAGGGTTGCTCCTGGATTGGAAGGCTGAAAGATGGGCAGAAGGAGCACTTCTCCCTAATGGATCCCTGGCCAGGCAATATGTCAATCCTAAGAGATCCCATTTAGAGAAAACTAAATGGATGAGAAACTCAGTTTGAGAAACACTGGCCAGAAGTTTAGATGTTGCTTTTATGTATGTCTCCTTAAGAGTTGTTTTCAGTTTTTATAATTGTTTTGTAGTTCAGTTAGGCAGTATGTAGCAAAGCCCTAAAAATGCTCATGCCCCTTGACCGAGAAATTCTATTAATAGGACCTAGGACTCCACCTAAGGGAGACAACCAGACAAATTGGGAAGAAATATATGTACTTCAGTAGTCCCCGATCTTTTTGGCACCAGGGACTGGTTTTGTGGAAGACAGGTTTTCCATGGACCAGGGGTGGGGAGGGATGGTTTGGAGATGATTCAAGCACATTACATTTATTGTGTACTTTATTTCTATTATGATTACATCAGCTCCACATCAGATCATCAGGCATTAGCTCCCGGGGGTTGGGGACCCCTGATATACTAGACAATTTACCTGTTTAGTACAGCAAATGCCTACAGCATCAGCCACAACTCAGAGCTTCTCCAGAAGATATATACAAATCTTTCTCCAGAGGATATATCTATGTATCTCATATATATAAAAATATAAGATGTATGTATATATATGATATATATAAATGTACATATCATCGTCAATATATATATAATGTACATATGTATGTATTATGAGGAATTGGCTGAGGATTACAGAGGCTGAAAAGTCTCACAATCTGCCCTTTGAAATTGTCGACCCAGGAAAGCTGGTGGTATAATTTAGTCAGAAGCTGAAGGCCTGAGAACCAAAGGAGCTGATGGTGTAACTCCCAGTCCAAGAGCCAGAGAAGATGAGATGAGATGAAATAAAATGAGATGTCTCAGCTCCAGCAGGCAGACAGAGACAGGAACAAATTGCTCCACCATCTGCCCTCAATAGATTAAGAAATATCCACCCACATTGGGGAGGGCAGTCTACCTTACTCAGTCAGCTAATATCCTCTGGAAACACACTTATAGACACACCCAGATCTAGGCAGCCCTTGGCTCAGTCAAGCTGACACATAAAATTAACCTTAACAGCAAATGGAAGCACTCCAAGTACCCAACAATAGAGGATTAGTTCAATTATGGCATATCCATACAATGGAATATTTATGGGCATTCAGAATGATATTGTGCCCTTAACTGATGCTGATGAACTTTCATATCATATTAAATATACAAATATAAGAGAATGTGGTTTATAATCTAATTTTGAAAGATATACATGTTTGCTTGGGTAAAATCTAAAAGGATATACACGAAAATATTAATAGTGACTTTTTTCCCCTTGGGAGTGTTGGATTTTTGCTTGGGTTTATTTCATCATATATTTTTCATTTTGCTCATTTGTATGTCTAATATTTCTACATTCCCTTTGCAATGCTAAAAGGAAATATACTTAAAAACCTGTCTTTTTCAGTGTTTCAAAATTGTAAAGAAAATTTTTTAAAATCTTGAAATACCTAGTGTACCTAGTGTATTCTACTTCTGTAAGTGAACTGCTAATACCTTGAGAGTCCTAAAGGCCATGTAAGGAAGTGTGGACTTTATCCTAAGAGCCAAGGGGAATCATACAAAAGCTTAGATGTATAGAAAAAAATGGGAACAGGGGAGAGAGATTTGTGGGAGGTCAAGTGAGTGAGGAGGGTGGCTGGTGCTGGAGGAGGGGGGACAAGAAAAAACAATAGAAAAACAAATAGGTGATCTGGAGGTCTGGGAAGAAAAATGTCATAGCCAAACTTTGGTGGACTTTGCCTTGAAGATTATAGAAAGGTAGGTGCCACATATTTGGATAAGTAGGCAGAGTCCAGAATATCTGTGAAGGCTTATAAGACAGTGCTTAGGGAGGTTTGATTACCAAGACTATCCATGGTAGGCTGGTAGGCAAGTTAAGTCCAAGACTAGGCAGTCAGTCAATAGGGAACAGGGAGCAAGATACTAACAGGTCTTAGTTCAAGTGTGATGAGCAAAGGCATGGGGAAATTAAAAACAAAACCCAACTCCTCAATCAATGAATTGAAAAGTAGCTTTTCCAAAACCATGTAGCTAATAAAGCTAAGATTTGAACCCAGGGCTGTGACACTTCTCTTCCATTGGTTCCTTCTTGAATGTAGATCAAGGAGCAAACAGTTGGGTGGAAAGCAAGCAGGCCCTGGATTAAGGTCTGGGGACATAACTCTGCTCAGAGCTGATCTTATTTCTGGGCTCCTTAAATATTTATTGAATGAGTTTGTTATTGCTATTATTATTATTTCTGCATCTGTCCCTTGACCAGGTCTTCAGCTACATCTGCTGTCCTTTCTCCTTCAATGGCTATGCTTTAGCCATGCTGACCTTTCAGCCACTCTGATGTGGGGCTGAAATGCTACAGGAGCCAGTCAGGTAAACAAGGGAAGCAGGCCCAGTGGGGTGGGCTGATGAACTGGGAAAGCTCATGTCAGGTCTGAAGAGGGTAGCAGCTCTCCTTTCTTCCTGCTGTCTGTTGCATTAGACCCTAAGCTCCTTGAGGGCAGAGTTCCAGTGTGCTTTTATTCACCAGTGTACCCTGAACAGGGTACCCGACACACAATAAATACTCAAGAAATATTGGGGAGGCCTTCCCTGGGGGTCTGGCGGTGGGAAATCTGCCTGCCAGTGCAAGGGACATGAGTTTGATCCCTGGTCCAGGAAGAATCCACATGCCATGGGGCACCTGGGCCCATGCGGCACAACTCCTGAAGTCTGCGTACTCGAGAGCCCATGCTCCACAAGAGGAGAGGAGCCCAAGGGCAGCAGCAAAGACCCAGCACAGCCACAAATAACAAATAAATAAAAATAAGTAAATAAATAAATGTGATGGTGATTTAGTTGCTAAGTCATGTCTGACTCTTGGTAATTCCATGGACTATAGCCCGCCAGGCTCCCCTGTCCTTGGGACTTCCCAGGCAAGAATACTGGATTGGGTTGCCATTCCCTTCTTCAGGGGATCTTCCCATCCCAGGGATCGAACTGGTGTCTCCTACATTACAGGCGGATTTTTTTTTTTTTTTTTTTTTTTTACCACTGAGGCACCAGGGAACCTGAAATAAATTAATTAGTAATAATAAAAGAAATGCTTGGGGATAGATGAATGGCTGGATACCAGATTTGTAGAACTGAATCATGGCAGAAGACGTGTTCCAAAGAATTGTAGAGTGAGAAGCTTTTAGCAGGTGAACAAAGGCCTTCGTAATTGTATGTAGGATGAGTGAAAATGTTATTATTCCCAAATCTCAGTGGCTGACTACAACAAAAGCTTCTGTCTAGCTTAGGCAAAAGTTCAACATGGGTGTGTCTGGTCCACTGGGCCTCCTCCAAGTGGTGGTTGTGAGTGATAAGAAGCCAAGCTCCTTCTATCTGGTGATTCAATCATTCTCTTGGACAGGGGTCAGCTATTTCTAGAACAGGGTCTGTTGTAGAAAACCAGCTAGTGAATATTCTAGGCTTTGTAGGCTATGGAGTGTTTGTCACAGCTACTCAACTCTGGAATGAAGGCAGCCATAGGCTGTAGGAACACAGGTTTCAGGGCATTGAAACCTACCTCAGATCTCAGCTTCTGGCCAATACAGAGAGAGTGTGGGTGCTCGTCTGGTAGATTGTCATGAGCCGGACCTGTAAGTGGCAATTTCACTGGCCATGACTCCATTTACCTGATGCCAACGAACTTTGAAGTGAAGAGAGCTGGGGAATGCAGTTTAGCTGTACTGGAAGAAAAGCTGTGACAAACCTAGACAGTGTAATAGAAAGCAGAGACACCGCTTTGGTGACAAAGTCCGTATAGTCAAAGCTATGGTTTTTCCAGTAGTCTTGTCCAAGTGTGAGAGTTGGACGATAAGGAAGGCTGAGAGTTGAAGAATCAATGCTTTCAAACTGTGGTGCTGGAGAAGACTCTTATGAATCCCTTGGACTGCAAGGAGATCAAACCAGTCAACCCCAAAGGTAATCAATCCCAAATATTCTTTGGAAGGATTGATGCTGAAACTGAAGCTCCAATACTCTGACCCCCTGATATGAAGAGCTGACTCTTAGAAAAGACCCTGATGCTGGGAAAGATTGAGGGCAGGGGAAGAAGGGGACGACAGAGGATGAGATGGCTGGATGGCATCACCGACTCAGTGGACTTGAGTTTGAGCAAGCTCTGGGAGTTGGTGAAGGACAGGGAAGCCTGGCATGCCGTAGTCCATGGGGTCACAAAGATTTGGACTCGACTTAGTGACTGAACAGCCAGCGCCAGGAGGAAAAGCCAGCTAGATCTGGTGAGCACCTAGCGCCATCTTTGCCCCAGTTTCCCTCCTCCTCACAGGGACCCGTTAACCTCCTGCCGTATACAGAGCACACTCTGCCTTCTCCCAGGGAAGCAGTCTAAAACCCTAGCCAGGTTTCGCATCCAGCTCAAGGTCCAGGCCCTCCTGGTGATGCAGGCCTTCTGTACCACATCCAGATGTGGTTGCTCATGGTTGTGCCTCTCCCCTCCCTAAGGAACGACTCTGAGACTGGGGTGGTCCCTCCACAGACGAGCAGACACAACCCTTCTGTCTGGGAAGGGGCGGGAGCAGAAAGCACAGGGCAGGCACTGGGCCACCATTTATCAAAGCGCACTGTCCAGACTGTGTAAGCTCTCCCTGCTGTGTGACGAGGTCCTGGCTCATCCCTCTGTTGAAAGGTCCTCCCTGACCTCCATCACTGTGCTCTCAAGAGGTCCCATCTCGTCCACCATCTTTTTGGGCCACATCTGCAGTGGTCTCCTTAGGGTCTTCACAGCTCTGTGGGTTGTTTCCTGTTGGATTGACTTGTGAGCTCAACAGAGTTTTACATTTCAAAGGCATTCAAAAGATGGTCCTAATATCTTTAGAATAAATTTCCTCTTAAAACTTAATAAGCTTGTAGCCAGTTTCTTACACTATTAAAACACCTCAAATTCTACCTACATGTAAACTCTCTTGCTTTCTTTGTTTCTTCCTCTTAAGCCATTCTCCTGCAATTTAATGGTCTCTACTTTATGTCCAACTGAAAGAATACCTGGTAAGGCCCCATTCCTAATCTGATCTTTGCCCCAGCTAAGTCTTTTGTTTAACTGAGGAAATTGAGGGCGGGAGGAGAACGGGCTGACAGAGGATGAGATGGTTGGATGGCATCACAGACTCAGTGGACATGAGTTTGAGCAAGCTCCAGGAGAGAGTGAAGAACAGGGAAGCCTGGCGTGCTGCAGTCCATGGGGGTCACAAAGAGTCGGAGACGACTTACTGACTGAACAACAACTACTTTCCTTTAATACTGAAAGCCTTATCTACTAATACTTGGGAATCTAAAAGCATCAGTTATGCTAACATTTCAATACCCCAGATTCCTTGACCCTTTATTCTTTTTCGTTTCAGCTTGCAAACCAGTTAGTTTTTCCTGAACTCATTTTTCCCCCTATGAAACAAAGACAGCTGATGGTGCCCAACACACACTAGCACTCAAATTACTTCCAGCCACTTCCCCACGTGCACATGGTCGTCCTTCAAGTTTCTGCAGGCCACCATTTTTCAAAGTGTCTTGCCACTTTAGAGCATAGTATCCATCATTCCAGCTGCTACCATCGGTTTTCTTAACCTTCACCATCTCACATATTTTAGGTTTATGCTGTGGCAGCATCCCACTTCAAGTTACCAGTTTCTGGATTGAATAGAAGTGCCAACATTCCAGTGGTTTTTTGTTTTTTTTTAAACATCTTGGTTAGACTTTCTCTTATTTTTTTTTAATTGATTTGTTTTTGGCTGTACAGGTCTTCATTGCTGTGTAAGTGCTTTCCCCAGTTGTGGTGAGCTGGGGGCTGCTCTCTTGCCGTGGAGCACAGACTCCAGGGCACATAGGCTCCGTAGCTGTGGCACACAGGCTTTGTTGCTCCATGGCATATGGAATCTTCCCTGACTAGCTATCAAAACCTGTGTCCCCTCCATTGGCAGGTAGATTCTTAACCACTGGACCGCCAGAGAAGTCCCATTGAAGTGGCTTAAACTAGTAAGATATTTTTTGACCTGAAACAGTCCAGTGCAGGTGTCTGTGGTTGGATGGATCTTCTAGGTCGCTTTCTTGCTCATAGCAACTCAGGAATCCAGGCAGCTTCCAGACTAGAGCCTCACCGTCCTCCAGGGTCTTGGAGTTCATCGGGTCTCTACGTCTGGACATTGGATTTATGATTGACCCATGTTCCACTGGCCAGAACACTGTTAAATGGCTACAGCTAAGTTTCCTGAAAAATACTGCCTCGCTGAGTGCCCAGGAGGAAAAAGCTGATGGTGGTGAACAGAGAACATTCTCTCTGAGCTACGGTCTATGTGGTATAATTGTTCTGACGGTAGGAAGTCATGGGATCACCAGACCTAGAGGAAAGTGATCCCTCTCTCCTCCTCTCTCAGCTTCCATGTTTGTTCTTGAAAGAAAAGAAAGGAGCTGAGGGTGCAGAGAAACTCAGAAGCTTCAAGAAACAGACCCAGTGAGGGAGAGGGAGCAAACAGGGAGAGCCTGTGAATGAAAGGCCTCTCGGCTGACAGCTGAAGCCTCCGACAGCTGTAAAAAGGCAACCCCTGTGTTAAATGGCTTCAATCTGTGAACACGGTCCAGGGATCTTAACACCACGAGTTGAAAAATAGTTGAAACTTTTTTCTCTGGATAAAGCAAGCTGGGGAACCAGATTTAGCTGTGAGTTATTAGAGTTCAATATGAGAAGGGTAGTTATTTATAGCTAGACATGTATATATCTTTGGATAATAGACTTTATTGTATGCTCTTATTTCTCAATTTTGCATTTTAGAATTCGTTATCTGTTTAGTTTTGGAAATCATCATTGTGGATCAGGAGACTTTTTTATTCTTTTTACTTTGGCTGCATTCATGAATTTAATTCATCCACTCATTCAATGAATATTTATTTAAGTCCTGTTAAGGGCTGGGCACTGTGTGTGTGCCTGCTCAATTATGTCCGACTCTGCAACCCTATGGACTATAGCCTGCCAGGCTCCTTTGTCCATGGAATTTCCCAGGCCAGAATACTGGAGTGGGTAGCCATTTCCTCCTCCAGGGGATCCTCCCAACCCAGGGATGGAACTCCATATCCTGCACTGGCAGGTGCATTCTTAACCACTGAGATACCAGGTAGCCTGCTAGGCACTGTGCTAGGTTAATTTTCACAGGTAAACTGGTCCATGCCCTTGTGAAACTTACAGTCTAGTGGTAAGACAGACATTGCACAAATACTCTTGGATCAAGCATTGTTTGCTTTAGGATTCTATGATTATGAAGTACAAGGTTAAGGCTATACTAGTATCTGGATATGAAAGAGAGGTACAAAAAGTTCTCAGTGTATTACACGGTAGGATCCTTATTGAGGGGCCAAAGGTTTCCTTGGTAAAATCACATTTTAAAAATTTTGTAAATAAAATATACATACAAATATTTAAAGTTACAAAAGGACATAGTAGTGAAAAGTGTTTTTCTACCTGCCACCTCTGTCCCAGCCTCCAAGCTTCTCTGCCTGGAAGTTACTGCTCTTCCTAATTCTTTGTTTTAAAACATCCTCACAACAGCTGTCAATATTGTGTGTACTGTTCTATTTCTTGTTTTTTTATTTGGTATATATTCCAGAGGTTGTTCCATGATGTAGAATTTCCTCATTGCTCTGTAAAGGCAGCAAGGAAAAGTGGTATTCCATTGTATGGATTATACATAATTTATTTAATCAGCCCTGGTATTCATTTCCTTTTGCTACGGTAACAAGTTGCTACAGATTTCATGACTTAAAACAGCACAGGTTTATTATAGTGCAGTTCTTGAAGTCAAAAGGCTGAGATGGGTCTCCAGGGCTAAAATCAAGGTTTTACAAGGACTTTGTTCATTTCCAGAGGTTCTAGGAGGGAAATCAGTTTTCTCACCTTCTCTGCCTTCTAGAAGCTGCCTTTATCACCAAAAGTAAGTTTGCTTTAATGACAGTTTGTTGATTGACCTTTAGAAAACTGGCCTGAAGTCACTCTGACTAATGGCGAAATTAGCATATTTCTTCTCTCTTCTTCCTTATCTCCTACTGTTAAATAAAAAATGATGACACTTGCTAGAGACAGTAAAGCCAAGTTTATCCAGAACTACTGCAGTAGGTTTTACAGTAGGGGAGAGAGATCGGGCTTGATTCCAAGGGCAACAAGGAAAAGTGAGAATTTACAGCCGAGGAGCAGCGTGGGAGGTCAGGGCATGGAAGATTACCACCAGAAAACATCAGGGCTGAGGGGATTCAGGCTGGGCCAACATGGTTCTTGCTGAAGGCAGGTTAGTTGATAAGATACCAAACACAGGGAATGAGGAATTTGATTAGATACAAAGAGTGGAAGTTTTCCTAACACTGAACCAGCAGGATTCTTGATGGAACTGGAATAAAAGGGCTGTAGACAGGGTCCAAAGTCAGGGATTAATCAGAGGACTCAGAAGAGCCTGACATAAGTTTAGTCAAAGGGGAGATAATTTGCCACTACCCACATTTCCTGTTTTAGTTGATTATATTAATTTCCTTAGTGTTTATTGTTATACCTTGAAGTAAAATTATTTTGCTATTACTTTGCCAACAAAGGTCAGTCTAGTCAAGGCTATGGTTTTTCCAGTAGTCATGTATGGATGTGAGAGTTGAACCATAAAGAAAGCTGAAGAATTGAAGTGAAGTCGCTCAGTCGTGTCTGACTCTTTGCAACCCTGTGGGCTACAGCCTACCCTCCATCCGTGGGATTTTCCAAGCAAGAGTACTGGAGTGGGTTGACATTTCCTTTTTCAGGGGATCTTCCCAACCCAGGGATCAAACCCAGGTCTCCCACATTATAGGCAGATGCTTTACCATCTGAGACACTAGGAAATTCCTAGACAAGTCCTAGGAAAGCTGAGCACCAAAGAACTGATGCTTTTGAACTGTGGTATTAGAGAAGACTCTTGAGAGTCCTTTGGACTGCAAGGAGATCCAGCCGGTCAATTCTAAAGGAAATCAGTCCAGAATATTCATTGGAAGGACTGATGTTGAAGCTGAAACTCCAGTACTTTGGCCACTTGATGCGAAGAGCTGACTCATTTGAAAAGACCCTGATGCTGGGAAAGATTGAGGGCAGGAGGAGAAGGGGACGACAGAGGATGAGATGGTTGGGTGGCATCACCGACTCAATGGACATGGGTTTGGGTGGACTCTGGGAATTGGTGATGGACAGGAAGGCCTGGCGTGCTGCGGTTCATGGGGTCGCAAAGAGTCAGACACAACTAAGCGACTGAAAGGAACTGACTTAATCTTTTTACCCCTGGTCATAATAGATGGGAAAATCTGCGGTTTTGTCTTACATCTTAGCTCTTTTTTCCCTCCAACTTGTTTGGTTATTTCATTTATGTTTGTCATGATTTATATATAACATTGACAGTCTCTTCTGGACCATTTTCTTCACAGTTTGCTTTAGTTTTATCAATTAAGTGAATTGAATGAATCTTTTGACTACTGTAGAGTGTTCACTTATCGTTTGATTGGCTGAAGTTTGACCTTTTCAAGGAGATAATGGGATCTTTATTCCTTGAGTTTTTATATGTTCAAAAATATTTGTCTGTTGCCTTTATACCTATAAGATAGTTTGGGAATAAAAATTGGGGATAACAGTTTTTTTCTTAAATATTTGGTAAGCACTATTCCACTTCCTTCTAGTATTGAATGTTGATACAGAGAAGTTTGAAGTCACCTGTTGGTTTCTCCTTATAAATTTTGATTGAATACTCAGACTCTTCACTTTTTTTCAAATGTTAATTTTTGCTTACCCCACCATCTCAAGTTCCATTACCCTGAGGCAGCAATTTTCAACTTTCTCAGATATTTCTTCTGGTAGGTATCTCTGTATTAATAAATGATGCTATTTCACAATTTTCAGGACATAGATATTATGTGTTGATTTCCTACAATGGAGGGTTAGCTTGCCTACAACCCAACCCCAATTCACACCATCTGTATACACACAGGTACATACAACTGTACATTTCCTTTCCTTTCCTCTTCCTCACCATTTGGAGTTAAATCCATAGCCAGTGGTCATATTATGACCATATAACTATTACTCACATCCCAGCTATGTGGTATACAATGATTACATTTCAATTTTTGCTTGCTGATTTTTTTTCTTCTGTTAAGTTAAAAATTGTCTGCTTTTTGTGTAATTTTTCAGGTAGCAGTTCCAAACCCTTACCAGAACTGAAAACATCCTTTAAATATAGTCAAATGTATAAAGTGTTCAATACACTTCTGGTTCTTCTTGAAAATCTCTCCCTTGTATTCCCGTGCCCTGCTCCAGCCTGGACTGGTGCATCCCCAGCTGTGGTCAGTTCTCAACCTAGGATTTCCCTTCACCATCACCTGGGAATTCCTTTCCTGCCTGGAGCCCTCCTGAACTACAGGGTTTCTTTATTCTTGGTTATGTCCTCATTTTGTCAGGTCACAAACTCGTTTTGGCCTTCTGGGAAATTGTGCTTGGAAGGACAATTCTTGAGACCTTGCATTCTCAAATGACCTCTGTTTTACCCTCATGTTTTATCCTTGGACAGGATATGGGAGTCTAAGTGGGAGATAATTACATAAATTTTTTAAAGGAATTGTTTCATTGTCTTCTAGTGCTAGTGTTAAGTTCTTTGCCAGTCTGATTCTCAAACATTTATGTGTATGTTCTCTCTGGACTTTTAGAAACTCTTCCTTATCCCTGATTCTCTGGAAACTTGTAGCCATTTATCTCAGGGGAAGTCATGTTTCTATTTAGTGTGCTGGGCCCTTTCAATCTGAAAATTCATGTACTTGAATAATAAGAAAGTTTTTTCTGTTGCTTATTTAATAATTTTCTCCCTTTCATGTTCTTTTTTATTTTTTGAAAATCCAAATATTTGCCTGTGAATTCCTAATAATTTATTAATTTTCTATCCATATTTCATTTCTCCCCTACCCATATACCTAGGAATTTTTTCTTTATTCTTTTATTTCTTCTTTTGGAAATGTTAGTTTGTGCACTCTGATGATTAATTTGAAGGAATTCCTTTTTGCATTTTGAATGTTTCACATATAAATATCTATGTATATGTTCTTGTTTCAAGAATATGATGTATTCTCTTATTTCTCTTAATTATTAATTTTTAAAAAGTTTTTACTAAAGTCTTCTACTCTTTTCATTTTTTACTTCTGCAGTTGGTTCATTTGCTTTCTTCTCTGTATTAGAAACTTTCTTCCAATGTGTAAGATTCTTTGTTGTCAGTTCATATTTAAGAGTGAAGCATTTAACATATACACACTACTATATATAAGATAGGTAGCCAGCAAGGACTTACTGTGTAGCGCAAGGAAATTATACTCAATACTTTGTAATAATCTATAAGGAAAAGGAGGCTGAAAAAGAATATATATATATATATATATGTATATATATATATATATATAACTGAATCACTATTCTGTACATCTAGAACTAACATGATGTTGTAAATCAACTGTACTTTAATTAAAAATGAATAAAATAAATTTTAAAAAATTAAAAAATAATGAAGCACTAAAAAGTGGATTGGGACTCTACTGCATAATGGGGCTTAGAAACTGGTGAGCCTCAGTGGGGAGTAATTAGAAGAGTCTTTTCTCTTATAACCAGTGATTTTCATCTGAAAGAAATTCCCCAGCTGCAAATAGGGATGGGACCAGGGTTAAGCATGATATAGTAATCTGGGACTTGAGAAAAAAATGTCGGCCAGTGGCTGTCACCTCTCAGTAAGTAGATTTGTGTCATCCCCACCTTTAAGGTATTCCTGACATCCTCAAGTCCAGAATCAGTCTGTCTGGTTTGGGTTCTCAAGCCTTCTGCTGAGGCTCCTTAGAAGATATCTCATGGCCTTTGGGGATCCTAAAGAGATGGCTGAGGTGGGGTTTAGCTTCTCTTTTTAAACAGTTATTATGATTTTTCCTATTTTCAGTGCCCCCTGAACATCTGTCTTCAGAAGTATCTGTTGCTTTCAACATCTGAGTTTGCATGAGAGCAGTCCTTCTATTTCTGTGAGCTTTATACACACAAGGGCCCACATTTCAGTTTTCTTTGCTCTGCTAGGTCAGTTACCACTTGCTTTCCAGTTTTAAAATGTTGTTGGCATAAATCATCCTCTCCTCCCATTCTTTTTGTCTTTATGGAGTTTTGCCTTTTTACTTATCTACCATCCTTTCAATGAAGTTTGGGGAGGACATGGAGATAAATACGAAATTTCATCTGTGGTGACCATGAAAATGCACTACTCAGCTGCCCTACTGCAGGGAGTATAATTGACTAAAGGCACAGCTGTTATGCTCTGAAATCCAATACCAAGCGAGGAGGCCAAGTTTCTTCACTAGCTGCTCCTACTCAGTGATGAAGGGTGGCAGGGATGCTGAGGCAGGCTCATCCTGCGAGACGTGAGGCACCTCTAATGGATGAAGGTCAGATGCTCATCAGCCTTGCCAAAATTTTCTTAGAAGTGCATTACAGTCTAAGGCCTGACTACTGAGTTCCTGCCTGCCTGCCTTCCCTCTCTCCTTCACAGGGGTCACAACTGCATTATGGTCTGAGGGCTCACCCAGCCTCCTTATTCTCTCTCACCGGTATTTCCCCACCTCCATGACCCACCCCTAAAATCTTGTCTTGATGCCTGCTTTTTGGAAAACCTGAGTTGATATACCATGCAACACTTTAATCTTGAAATTAAGAATTCTTTTTCTAGACTTGAAACCTAGAGACTTTGCTTAAGATATCATTGCCCTTGGTCATTTTTGTCAATTTTTTTCCCAAGGCACATTATGCCTTTTGATTCTTATTGTATTTCTGGGAACTGTTCTTAAATTATGTTTATGTTCAATTATTTGTTTCTTTCCTTCAAGGATACCAGCTATGCACGTTGAATTTTAACTTGTATCTCCCCACCTATCATCTTTTGTTAATCAGTTTCATTTTATCAATCCTCTCCTCTCTCATACTTGTAGTTGTGACTTTTCTCCTTTATTCTAATGTGACCCTTCCTCCTAGTAACATCATACTTTTGTCTTTCCCTCAGCTTTCATTTTTTTCTGTCTTCTCAGCACTTATTTCCCCAAATTCTTGTAGATCTACTTTTGAGTTCTCATTTTAAATAGGCATTTCCTTCATTAAATGTTTTCAATCCATGGCAATGTATTTGGTAATAATTCTCATCTGGTTCATAGCAAAATTCTTCTAGGGTATATTCTTTATCTGCTGTTTGTTCTTCCTGTTCCTTCAACATTTTTTAAAAGTAGCATTCCACAGATTTGGTGTGGTTCCTTTGTGGCTCTTATCGTTGAATGAAGGAAAATTCTTCATGAACTGGGTATTTGCAGGCTGCTCACAGCACTGAGGCGGTATAGTATAGCTCTAATTTCAAATTATAGTTCTGTTCCATAATAGCTGCTTGATTTTATTTCTTCAGAAAAACAGGTAATCATAATAATAACAGTTTTTATCTCATTGAATGCTTTGAGAGCTAATACATGAATTAATACATGAAAAAGCATGTTGACCAGGCACTGTAGGAATGTGATAAGGAATACCTTTTAAAAGGTCATCTCTCAGTATCTTTTTGCACTTCCGTTCTTATTTTCCTTTATCTGGTATGCTTTCCTCACTTTAGAGGTTAACTATAGTTTGGAGAAGGGAATGGCAACCCACTCCAGTATTCTTGCTTGGAGAATCCCATCACAGAGGAGCCTGGTGGGCTGCAGTCCATAGGGTCACACAGAGTCGGGCAGGACTGAAGTGACTTAGCACACACATGTCTTAGAGTTACCTCTATCTATTAGATTTGTGTAAGATGAAGTTCATATTTCTGGGACTTTTTCTCTCCTTGTTCTTGAATGACTTCTTTTGTGGGAGGGGGCATCCTGTCCTTACTTCACCACTTCTAAGCCTCTAACAGGTCTTGACATTTAAATTAAGATATGAAGGGCAAGCAGAAATAGATGGATAAAGCACCTAAAAGTAGGGGCAGGTGGAGGAACATTCTAGAAAAGGAAAGTGCATGTGCCTTCTCTGAGATGGGAAGAAACCGTGAAGTTTGAAGAACTGAAATGACTGTGAGGCTATAATAAAAGGAAGGAGTGCAGTGAAATGGGGCTGCAAGCAGGAAGGCTTCCACACAGCTTTAAGCAACACCTTCCCCTAAAAGCACTACCGCTTTAAGACAGTCAGTCTGTGCTCCTTCACTTTTGGTGGACTAGGAAGGACTCGTAGGAGAGGAAATCTGAAAGAACTTGAGTCTTCTTTGAGGCTGGACTTGAAGGCCAGACTCAATGCTATCAAGCGTCTTTCCTTTAAAAAAAAAGAAAAAAGAAAGATTGATCCCTGACACTTTATTGGATGACAATCTAGATGATGTTGGACAGTGTTTTTATTGCAGACATGTCTGTGTCCATTTATAGAAGAAAACATCCCCAGGCCTTTTGACTCCAGTTTAAAAAAATAAAACTATAAATATATTTTGCTTTTTTCATTTTTTTTCTTCTAAAAAATCATACTGCTATTAATGGAATTCTAAATGAAAGAAAAAGTCAACCACAACCTTACTTACACCAGCAAATCAAACTGTTCCCATTAATCCATGTTCCCTGGTGAATATATTTTAGCAGTAATTTCAGAACATTAAATATTTGGAAAAAAGGTAAAACATTTATTTGGATTCAGAAAAGTTACTGTAGAAGTGTTTGTTTCTATCCTGCTATCCTCAACTCATTTATGTGATTTGGTAAAGAATCTGCCTGCTATGCTGGAGACCTGAGTTATATCCCTGGGTTGGGAAGTTCCCCTGGAGAAGGGAATGGCTACCTACTCCAGTAATCTGGCCTGGAGAATCCCATGGACAGAGGAGCCTGTCAGGCTACAGTCCATGGGGTCACAAAGAGTCGGAAATGACTGAGTGACTTTCACTTTCATGGAAAATTGAATCAAGATATCCTGATAAAAATGATTATCAGATGTACTAACATTTAATCCACTTTGATTTGTGAAATAGCATCTTAGGTACTATTGTCTATACACTTGATTACCACTTTTTTTTAAGTGCTGAAAAAAAAGAACCACCAACCCAGAATTTTTTATCCAGCAAGATGTAATTCAAGAATAAAGAGAAATGTTAACCAACACAACCTTGTAAACCAATTATCCTCCAATTTAAAAAAAAAAGGAGTAAAGGGAAAATCTTTCCACTGTAGCTCGTGGGAAGATACAGTCTTTCCAAATCTGTGTGATTTCCAGGAATCATCCCACCTGCTCCTTCCTGGCAGTTCTGTCCCTGCCGTGAAGTTTCCTCAGCACAGACACTTACCAGTGCTCGGGGAAAGACTCAAGGAAAACCCTTGGTGAGTTCTGAGCTCTTTCTGAAAGTTTCCCTTCCCTGTGGCTCTGTCTCATGAATTAAGTACCTTGATCTCCATGAACTGAGAACTTGGACCTCTCTTCCCACAGAGGCTGCCAGACTCTGTCTGTGTACATCCTCGCCATCCTGAAGCTGAGACTCCCCGGGAAGTGAGCTAGGACATCACAAGGCTTAGCTTCTTTGTTTTCCTTTTCTCGGAAGTCACTCTTCTGGGCTGCTTGTTTGCCGGTTCCCAGAAGCTCCCATTTCATAGGTTCCCTTCAGTCCTTTTCTTCTTTAGCGTAGGAGGATAAATCTAGGGCCTCTTATTCCATGTGGGCTAGGAACAGAAGTCTCAAAGTTCTTTTCTTTTTTTTCTTCAAAATTCTTGAAGTTTTTCTTAAGAAATAGTAGTTACGTTAGCGAGGAAACATTTACCCAAAACTTCTCAATTCCTTCAGTTTCATTTTTATATTATCTGTGGATTTCAAGGAAAAATAACTTAATATTTTAAATTTTAATATAGATATAATAAGAATTATATTTAGATCTTTCTTTCCACATGTTAATATAAGAGATGTCTAAAATAAAGGACACAGGTTAATGATAATGATTCCATGTAGTAGGATTTTGGGTGACTTTTTACTTTCTTTTTCTGATTGGATATTTGTATGTGTTGCTTTTTACAAAAATTTTAAAGACATTTTGTGAATTTTTTTAGGGTAAATAGAAGAATAGGGGAAATATGGGAGTAATTTTCTGAAGGATACTGGAAACTTGGGGGAAGCCAGCTTCAGAGGAGGAGGAAGAATACCATTTTTTTTTCTGAGATAAAACGATAAAAAGGTAATTGTGGAAAGTGAAAAATCCATGTTAAAGGATAGTCAGCGTTCACACCAGATGTTCAGACAAGTTCTATCATTTTAGAAAAGTAGGAGATGAGGTCATTTCCAGTGAAACCATTTTTTTTTTAACATAAGAATCATATCATGAAAAATGCAGACTCTGGGTTTTGAAGCAATTGAACTTTCTGATCTGAGGATGAATTGGGTGTGTCAGTTTTCTGACTTCATTATTCCCGGTCTAGATTATAATGTAGTTGAATAAAGGCAAAGGATGAACATATAAATAGGTGGGTCAGGACGTGGTGAGGTTAATAATAACAACAGCCGCAGCTGCAGAAGCTACTGTTTATTGACTGCACGCTGTGTACCACACAGAATGGCAACAACTTTCTTCGCCTCGTCTGGTCCTCTTCACAGCTGAGTTTCAGAGAGGTAAGAAATCTCCCCACAGTCACACAGCTCGCCAGCGGCAGAATTGGAATCTGAACCCAGTCTGTCTAACCAAGATAAATCTCTGGTTTCTAAATAAGAATTTTGAGCTATCTTTTCTCCTTGTGCTGGCTTCTCAAGTAAAGACCTACCTTTTCATAGTTTTAATGGCCTTATTGGGATTTTTGCTCCCTTAGATATAAAGAACACATTCAAATGACCTCCAAGTGTGCATAACTCTGCATGATGAAAGCCGAGTTTCCTCTATCTTATTTCTTGCCTCTTACGTTACTTTCATTTTTGCAAACTCAATTTTTTCCCAAATCATTGAAATGACACCTTCAGGCTCAGCCTGGATAGAATATCCATCTTTATCTCCTCTTGTTTGGTAATGTGACACCTGGATGTGGATCCAGGATTTTAATTTCTCTGCCACACATTCTCTCTTTGACCCTTGCCAGTCCTCTTCCTTCCTTGTCCTTACATGTAGAAAGACAACAGTGAGCACTGCATTTTCAGATACTTGAGGCCCAGATAATCTTGAAGTGTTGGAAATGTCCTTGACAAAACATTAATTAACAATCTGATTATTAATTAATGAAGTGAGACATTAATTAATATTTTACTGCTTCCAAATGTAAAGTTTGCTGATATATTAATCTAAATTCCAATGAATAATTCACTAGTATATAGAATTCCCACCAGTCCAAATTAAAAGGACAAAGCAATTATGCTCGCTGACACAGTTTGACCTGGATTATGGCTAAAGGCGGTAAAATGCAGCATCTCAAGAGTACTGGTCTTGTTAATTTTGTTGTCCTTTAGTCGCTGAGTTGTGTCCGACTCTTTGCAACCCCATGGACTGCAGCACGCCAGGCTTCCCTGTCCTTCACCATCTCCCAGAGTTTGCTCAAACTCATGTCCATTGAGTTGGTGATGCCATCCAACCATCTCATCCTCTGTTGTCCTCTTCTCCTGCCTTCAGTGTTTCCCAGCATCAGGGTCTTTGTTAATATATTTTTTCAACTGCTGCCTCAATTCATTTCAATTTGGACCAATTTTTTTTTATAGGTCCTGGACTGGAATCTAGGGCGGCCATTTCAGTTTATCCACAGTCAGGTAAACTTAAATGATGTTAGAAACTCCAATCTTTCTTTAGATTTTTGGGCAACATTTAAGGAAAAAGACCATATAAATATAATTATTTGAGCCCATCCTGTGGTCATGGCTAATGGATCTGAAACTTGGAGACTGAGAAGATCAATCTAGTTTATTGGGAGAGAAAATAAAATTTTAGTATTCTGGTCTGATAACTGAGGACTTTTGTGAAATCAGAGCACTTCATGTATTTTGACCTCTGATCTTAAGTTTGTTTACAAAGAATGACACAAGTTAGGTGGGTTTTATAAGATAATAAAAGACACTTACTCCTTAGAAGGAAAGTTATGATCAACCTAGGCAGCGTATTAAAAAACAGAGACATTACTTTGCCAACAAAGGTCCGTCTTGTCAAGGCTATGGTTTTTCCAGTGGTCATGTATGGATGTGAGAGTTGGACTATAAAGAAAGCTGAGTGCCGAAGAATTGATGCTTTTGAACTGTGGTGTTGGAGAAGACTCTTGAGAGTCCCTTGGACTGCAAGGAGATCCAAGCAGTCCATCCTAAAAGGAGATCAGTCCTGGGTGTTCATTGGAAGGACTGATGCTGAAGCTGAAACTCCAATACTTTGGCCACCTGATGCAAGGAGCTGACTCATTTGAAAAGACCCTGATGCTGGGAAAGATTGAAGGCAGGAGGAGAAGGGGACGACAGAGGATGAGATGGTTGGATGGCATCACCGACTCAATGGACATGGGTTTGGGTGGACTCTGGGAGTTGGTGGTGGGCAGGGAGGCCTGGCGTGCTGCGGTTCATGGGGTCGCAAAGAGTCAGAAATGACTGAGTGACTGAACTGAAGTGATAAGATATGTAAGGAGGATTTAACTCTTCCAGGTCTTACTGTCATAAAATACAGAGTCTGCATAGAGGTGTATGATAATAACCTAGTTATTCCCTCTCTTCCAATTCAGGAAAAGCTTCTACCTGTCTTTTGTTATGAGAGGATACACTTTGGACTATCTTCTGACGTTCTTTGGGCTTATAGTTGATGTTTGAAGAATTTCACTTAAAGCTGGACCAGAAAGTTCACTTGAGAAATTGGCAAAATGATGGAAGCACTGTTGTCTGTTTTTTGGCTCCCTTGGGGATTGTGGTGCGTGGCAAGGATGCTAGAGCAGAATTGGAACTACTGTGCTCCTAAATTGGACCACATGCCGGCCCTATGACCTCAAACCTGTCCATCCTCAACCTCAATATCCAATGTTCATAAAATGGAAAAATTCTCAAAGATATTGTTTCCACTCTCTGGTCTTTACTCAGTTGGTATATTCCCCGCGAAGGTCACTTTCTCTAAATCGTCCCTGATTGAGAACCACTGATTTATGGGAACTCAGCATGGGGAGGGGCTGCCTGAAAGATTGTAGATTTAAATAGAGGAAGGCACTCATTGGGGAGTAAATACTAACCATTTCTTTTCTTTCACCCTCTGATCTCTTATTCATGTCTCCCATAGGCAAAACCCCACTGGACGTTGGAGAATAAGGGAGCCAGGTGAGGCAGACTATGGAAATCAGACTCCTAGGGTACAGAGCAGTGGTGAGAAAGATGGAAAGTGGATTTGGAGGATAAATGAGGATTATCCAACGCAGCATGTTAGGAGCTTGGAGTTCATGCTGTAGTCCGTACAGAATCTTGTGTGCAGAATCTTTTTGAGTCTTCTCGAACGCCATAACTCAAAAGCATCAATTCTTCAGGGCTTAACATTTATTTATGGCCCAACTCTCACAGCCCATATATGACTACTGGAAAATCCATAGCTTTGACCATACAGACCTTTGTTGGCAAAGTGATGTCCCTGTTTTATAATACACTGTCTAGGTTTGTCATAGCTTTACTTCCAAGGAGCAGGTGTCTTTTAATTTCATGGCTGCAGTCACTGTCCACAGTGATTTGGGAACCCAAAAATAAAGTCTGTCACTGTTTCCATTGTTTTCCCATCTATTTGCCATGAAGTAATGGAAACAGATGCCATGATCTTTGTTTTTGGAATGTTGAGTTTTAAGCCAGCTTTTTCACTCTCCTCTTTTACCTTCATCAAGGGGCTCTTTAGTTCCTCTTTGCTTTCTGCAAAGAGGGATAAGGGTGGTATCATCTGCATATCTGAGGTGATTGATATTTCTCCTAGAAATCTTGATTCAAGCTTGTGCTTCATCCAGCCTGACATTTCACATGATGTACTCTACATATAAGTTAAATAAGCAGGGTGACAATATACAGCCTTGACGTACTCCTTTCCCAATTTGGAACCATTCCATTGTTCCATGTCCAGTTCTAACTGTTGCTTCTTGACCTGCATATAGGTTTCTCAGGAGGCAGGTTAGGTGGTCTGGTATTCCCATCTCTTTAAGAATTTTCCACAGTTTGTTGTGATACACATAGTCAAAGGCTTTGGCGTAGGCAGTAAAGCAGAAGTAGATGTTTTTCTGGAATTTCTTTGCTTTTTCTGTGATCCTGTGGATGTTGGCAATTTAATCTCTGGTCTCTCTGCCTACCTTGAATGCAGGCAGCAGGAGACAGTGTGCAAATGGAAAAGAGCCCCTGGACTGGGTGTCAGAGACAGTGTCTTTCTCTCTTGACCCAAGGGTTATGCTTACACTCCTAGTTGGCTCTGTGAGATGGGTATCATTTGCATATGTTCTGAGCTTAGTTTGCACACTTGTGAAATGGCCACCAAAGACTCTTCACTAACAAATATGGAACTTCTGCAAAGGGTGGAAGGTTTCTAGGTTTTTGGTTTTCTTCTGTCTTCCTAGAATCTGCTATCCTGCAAAGTCCTGGGGCATTGGCATGAAGCAGATTTACTAATGGGCTAGACTTAGTTTCCACCTTTGCAAAAGGATTGATACATTTCCTAGGAGCCCCAGAGAATTTCAAATTGTACAAAATCACATCAAACCAAAGACCCCAGAAAGTAGATACTTGACAAACAAGGCAAAATTGAATGTATCTGATGGAGCTCATGCAAGCCTAGTGCTCTTTAAGTACTCTGAAACTGAGTTTAAAGTCTTTTTCGTTGTCTTCATTTTGGCAAATGAAGATAGTTAGCATCTTGGAAAATGTTACAATAGTACACATTACTGTGGTATGACAGTGAAATGTTACAAATGGATTTTTAACTTTCTTAGCTATAACTGTTAGAAATCTTAGAGTCCTAGACTATTAGAATTCCCATATCTCCTTTCTTCCCCTTATCCCCCATTATGAGTTGTTGATATTTTGTTGAGAATTTTTGCATCTAACTTTTGAGAGATATTGGTCTCTAGTTTTCCTTCTTGTACTGTCTTTGTCTGGTTTGGCATTATCCTAGAATGAATTAGGAAGCTTTTCCTTTATTTCTGTCTTTTGGAAGTGATTGTGGAGAACTAACGTGAGTTCTTCCTTAAATGTTAGGCAGACTTCACCAGTGAAATTATCTGGGGCTGGTGCTTCCTTTTTCAAGGTTGTTAGTTTCAGTTTCTCCAGCAATTATAGACTGTGGTAGTTAATTTTACAGTCACCTTGGCTGGGTGATGGGGTGCCCAGATATTTGGTCAAACATTATTCTTGGTGTTTCTGAGTGAGCTTAACATTTAAATCTGTGGACTTTGAGTAAAGTAGATGGTCATTTATAGTGTGAATGTGACTTATCCAATCTGTGGAAGACCTGAATAGGGCAAAAAGACTAGCCTATCTGTGTGCAAGAGAAAATTCTCCAGGAGACCTTCAGACCTTATCTGCAACACTGGGCCTTTCTGCAGGTCTTTCCTGATGGCAGACAGCCTTAGGACTGGGAGTGGCACATCAGCTCTCCTGGGTCTCCAGCCTGGTGACCCACCCTGCAGATTTAAACTTGCCAGCCTTGATAATCATGTTAGCTAACGCCTTATAAAAAATAACATAAATGTATAAATCATATATATCTCCTTCTGGGGAGATATATTTAATTTATAGGGTTCTATAAAACCCTAACATGTGAGCTTATTCAGATAATCTGTTTCTCCTTGTGTTGATTTTGGCAGTTGGTATTTTTAAAATGGTCTTTCCTGGTGGCTCAGTGGTAAAGGACCAACCTGCCAATGCAGGATACGCAGGTGTGATCCCTGTGTGGGGAAAGTCCCCTGGAAAAGGAACTGGCAATCTACTCCAGTATTCTGGCCTGGGAAATCCCATTGACAGAGAAGCCTGGAGGGCTATACTGCATGGAGTTGTTGCAAAAGAGTCCGATACTGCTTATAAAAATAAACAGTCTTTATCAGAGTAAACAATGATAACAGTCTTTAAAATAGATAGCTAGTGGGAACCTGCTGCTAAGCACAGGAAACTCAGCTCAGATGACCAAGATGGGTGGCATGGAAGGGGGAATAGGAAGGAGGTACAAAGAGGGAGGGGATATGTGTATACATTTAGCTGATCCCCTTTGTTGTACAGAAACTAACTCAATATTGTAAAGCAGCTATTCTCAAATAAAAAAGAGAATTTTTCAGCTAAGTGATCAAATTGGTGGGCAGATTGTTAATAATATTCTTGAGTTATCCTTTTAATGGGACCACGAAGTAATGACCCCTCTTTCGTTTCTGATGTTATTAATGTGTGTCTTTTTTCTTATTGATTAGTCTTAGTTGAAGTTTATAAAGTTTACCTTTTCAAAGAGTTCTCTGTTGGTTTCCTGTTTTTAATTCCATTAGTTCCTGCTTTAATGTTTGCATTTCTTTTCTTCTTCTTGCTTTAGCCTTGCTGCTGCTGCTGCTGCTAAGTCGCTTCAGTCATGTTCAAGTGCGACCCCATAGATGGCAACCCACCAGGCTCCCCCGTCCCTGGGATTCCAGGCACGAACACTGGAGTGGGTTGCCATTTCCTCCTCCAATGCAGAAAAGTGAAAAGTGAAAGTGAAGTCGCTCAGTCGTGTCCGACTCTTAGCGACCCCATGGAATGCAGCCTACCAGGCTCCTCCTTCCATGGGATTTTCCAGGCAAGAGTACTGGAGTGGGGTGCTGTTGGCTTCTCTGAGCTTTAGCCTTAAGCTCTTCTTTTTTATCCTAGTGTCCTAAGGTAAAAGCTTAGACTATTGATTTTAGACCTTTCTTCTTTTCTAATATATGCATACAGTGCTATACATTTTCCTCTTAATTATTACTTTCACTACATCCCACAAATTTTGATACTGCGTCTTTAATTTTTGTATAGTACAAAATATGTGGCTTATGTTGGTGAATGTTCTACATGAGCCACCAACTCAATTGTCATAAAGAATATTAAAACAGGTTCAAAATGAATTTATAAAATCAACACATTTAAATGGAAGTTGAAGCAAAACTAAGTATTAACAAGATTCAGGATGCTGCTGTTTCAGTTGTCTACAATAAAATCCATCTCCAGGCTTGACATACCATCCATATCACAGAAGCAATCTTTTGGAATATTGTTTATTCAGATTTTTTCTTGGGTACATAATCTGAATCAGAGATCCTAAATGGAGGAGCTGCACCCAGCTCTTCAGCCTCTTGGTTTTGTCCTGGTTTAGCACCGTCCAGGTTGTAGCTGATGGCTGCACAGTATTTATCAGGCCCAGAGGGGTGAAAGTTAAATGCCACCTTTTTCTCCTGAGCTCCACATGCACATACCACACACAAAAATAAACACCTAGGGCTGCTGACATTTCAATAAAAGTGATCTATTTTGTTGTTTTGGTTGGCAATATCACCTGGTAAATGTCTAGTATATTACCACCACCTTTTCTCCAATGACGAGTTTTGCCACAGGGATGATGAAAATGATGATTAACGTGTAATCGTAACATAGATTATCAGTGACCTGTCTTCTTCAGGACTTCTTATCCTTACTGCATTCCAGTCGTTCGGAAAGAGAAAATTCCAGCTGAAATAATGCCACCTCTGGCTCCATTTGTGGCAGGGCCAGCTTCCAGCGGGTTTGGCTGGCTCCCTGGGCCAAGGTCTCTAAGCAGGCTGGCTGGGGCCTTCAACCCTGCAGACTCGGCACTGGGAAAATACAGTCCTTCGTGTGGTCCTTCTTGTTGTCAGAGATTCTACAAGATGGATTCGGGGTTTGTTTGAAAAGGCTTTTTTAAACAACAACAACAAAAAATCTTTTCAGTCTGGTTCTGTGAGATTTTCAGCAGCTCCTCAGGGCAGCCGTCCACGAGTAGAAGAGCGTCACACACACACAATGGTATCTCTCAGCTGTGCCGACTGTTCCCCTCGCCTTAGAAACTACACACTGCTCCAGGAGTTGGAACAGTAAACGTGACCTGGCTGGGATGGGCCTGGGGATGAGGAGGCCAGTGCAGGTGTGGAGCTGCCCCAAGTCTCAAGCCCTTGGTGACTGACAGCAGCCTGTAGCCACAGTGTGAGGTGAGCGGTCACTCACCCTGGCCCCGCGCCCGTGCTCGGGACTGAGAAAGCTCAGCATCTCTCCCCACAGAACACGTTTGTCCTTGGCGGCCAGGAGAGCAGGAGCCTTCTTCAGGATGAGAAATGGAGTTGACTGAGGTAGATCAGCTGGAATGGATGAAAGGCGTCACTGATGGACTATAAGGTCCAGGTGAGCAAGAGCACATCTGTTTCCAAGCATCCCCGGGAGGTGTTCTCCCTTCTCGGTTTTCTCTCTCTAAATCCCTGGCCAACGTCAGAAGCACTTGGAGGAGGACTGTAAGGGACCTGGCGCTCTGCTCGAGGACGGCTACACGTCATTTGCTCTCCTGAGACCCCAGAGTTGGGGACACAGTCAGGCAGCAGGTCACCTGGAATGTTCTGAGGTGCGCTGGGTGTTAGTTCACACTCGACCCTCACAGTCTTCTCTTGGACCTTGGTTTCTTTGCTTCTAAAATAGCCGGCTCACAAAACTTACTGTGAGGTAGCATAGAATATTTTATATTTGTTTATATAACATGGGGGTTACATTATATATAAATATAATATTTATGTTATACATAAATGTATATAAATGCTTACATATACACTTAAGCCTTATAAGATGTAGGGATGGTATCATTAACTTTTTATAATAGAAATGAAAAATGAGGAGAAATTATATATCTTACCCAGGATCATATAACTCTTAGAAACTGAGGTGGAGCCCAGTTTAGATCCCTGGGTATCACATTCAGGGCAGGCTTTCATTTTCTTTCCCTTTTTAGGGGGAGGGGAACAGTTTTTTTTTTGGTATTGTGGTAAAATATACAAAATATAAAATTTACCATTGTAACCATTTTTGAGTGTACTGTTCTGTGGTATTAAGTACATTGTTGCACAGTTATCACAGGCATCTTTCTCCAGGAATTTTTCACCTTCCCCAACTGAAGCTCTAACCTGTTAGGCACTAACTCTGCATCCCCTCCTCCCCCAACCCCTGGCGACTGCCATCCTACTTTCTGTTTCTGTGAATTCAGCTACTCTAAGCACCTCATGTAGGTGGAATCCTGCCATATTTGTCCTTTTTTTTTTTCCATTTATTTTTATTAGTTGGAGGCTAATTACTTTACAATATTGTAGTGGTTTTTGTCATACATTGACATGAATCAGCCATGGATTTACATGTATTCCCCATCCCGATCCCCCCTCCCACCTCCCTCTTTACCCAGTCCCTCTGGGTCTTCCCAGTGCACCAGGCCCAAGCACTTGTCTCATGCATCCAGCCTGGGCTGGTGATCTGTTTCACCCTAGATAATATATATGTTTCGATGCTGTTCTCTCAAAACATCCCACCCTCGCCTTCTCCCACAGAGTCCAAAAGTCTGTTCTGTACATCTGTGTCTCTTTTTCTGTTTTGCATATAGGATTATCATTACCATCTTTCTAAATTCCATATATATACTATATTCCATATAGTATACTGTATTGGTCTTTATCTTTCTGGCTCACTTCACTCTGTATAATGGGCTCCAGTTTCATCCATCTCATTAGAACTGATTCAAATGAATTCTTTTTAATGGCTGAGTAATATTCCATGGTGTATATGTACCACAGCTTTCTTATCCATTCTTCTGCTGATGGGCATCTAGGTTGCTTCCATGTCCTGGCTATTATAAACAGTGCTGAGATGAACATTGGGGTGCACGTGTCTCTTTCAGATCTGGTTTCCTCAGTGTGTATGCCCAGGAGTGGGATTGCTGGGTCATATGGCAGTTCTGTTTCCAGTTTTTTAAGGAATCTCCACACTGTTCTCCATAGTGGCTGTACTAGTTTGCATTCCCACCAACAGTGTAAGAGGGTTCCCTTTTCTCCACACCCTCTCCAGCATTTATTGCTTGTAGACTTTTGGATAGCAGCCATCCTGACTGGCGTGTAATGGTACCTCATTGTGGTTTTGATCATATTTGTCCTTTTGTGACTGGCTTATTTCACTTGGGTTAGCGTCTTTGAGCTGCACCCTCTTATACCATGTGACAGTAATGCTGAATAATATCCCACTGTGTGTGTACACTACATTTTTTAATCCATTCATCTGTCAGTGGACACTTGAATTGTTTCCACCTTTTGGCTATTGTGAATAATGATGCTATAAATATTAGACTATAAATATTTGTTCATGTACTTGCTTTCATTTCTTTTGGGTAGATACCCAGAAGTAGAATTGCTGGATCATATGATAATTCTATATTTAATTTGTTTGATTTCTCCTTTTTAAATAGGTAAAGTCATTTTTCCTTTTAAAATGAAGTTTCTTACCTCTTGTTATTTACATTTGAAGCCATATCTTCTATTTTTCTTAAATTGGCCATGATGTTCTTTTGATGTTCTGGCTTAGTTGTAACAATACATTGTTTGTGATAAAAAGTATCTTGCATTTATTTTGTGCTTTACTTCTACATGCAGGACATCACATTGATGTTATCTCATTTACCTTTTCAAGATTTATGAGAGGAGGATTAAGGACACATTAACCTCATCTTACAAATGATAAAAATAAGGTTGAAGACGTTTAAAAGGTTTTCTTTAGTGAGATTATAGAAGTGATAAAGCTAAATTCAACTTTCTAACTCTTAATTTACTACTTCCTTTGTGTACTGAAATGGGATATATCAATAAATAATTCTAATTTGATTCTTATATAATACTTGTTTGTAAATTTAAGTCTCCAGAACTTTTCATGCCTGTTGCCTCACCTATAAAAAAAGAAAAAAAGCCAACGATAGTACTAAGAAGAGTGTAAAGAAGAGCCAACCAAAAAAAGAGACTAGCCACCCCAAAAACCAGCAAAATACTTCTTATAAAATGAAGTTATAGCAAATTATTAATGACTCAGTTACTTAATCACATAATAACTGTTACTAAAGCAGAATCCTAAACAGAAGTACTAAATAGTTTATCTGAAATTTCAATGTGATGCTGAAAATAATTTTGAAAACATGAAAAAAAGATGTTAGTTCAACATGCGTGTACTCACATGACCGGGAATCTTCCCCACAAGTAGCAGGGACTCAGCCGCTCTTGGCGAGGCTAACATTGTGGGATGGATGCTGAGATCTCTGCATTTTCAGGCCTCAGGAGCTTTGCTCAGGCTTTTCCTCTGCTGCACATGCTGCCCTATCACCACTGAATTTAACTTTCAAGTCCTGGACCCGAGTGACATCTTATCCACCATCACTTCTCTGTTCTCTTTCTGGGATTGCTGCTTGCTCTGCGTTCCTGATGCATACACCTTTTAAAAAAGGCTTATTGGAGTGTACTTGATCTACTCAATGGGCATAGTTTGCACAAACTCGGGGAGGTAGTGAAGGACAGGGAAGCCTGGCGTGCTGCGGTCCATGGGATTGCAGCATCAGACGTGACTTAGTCACTGAACAAGAAGAAGTTGATTTACAAGGTCATGTGAGTTTCAGGTGTACGGCAAAGCGCATGAGTTACACATGTACATGTGTCCGATGTTTTGAAGGTTCTTTTCCCATATGGGTCATCACAGAGCACCGAGGAGACTTCCAAGTGCTGTAGTGGGTCCTTATTAGTTACCCATTTTGTGTATAAGCAGTCCGTGGGGTTGCAAAGAGTCAGACGTGACTCAGCCACTCAACAACAGCAGCAGCATGTGTACATGTCCGTCCCAGTCTCCCAGTTTGTCCCCGTCACTGCCTGGTAACATAAGTTTGTTTTTACATCTGTAACTCTAGTTCTGTTTTGTAGACAAGTTTGTTTGTACCCTTTTTAAAAATCACACACACACTTCTTTTAGATCATGTTTCAGCCTGTGGCTCCCCTAGGCTTGGAGCCCCCAAGGACAGGGGGCTCATTCATTCATTCTTCATCTCATTTATTCTTGTTTCCCTGGTGCTTGTTATGGTGCCCAGAGTATAACACATGTTCACCAGTTATTTGCTAAGTGAAAAAGAATTCAGTGATAGGTACAAATAGAGAAGTCAAGCTTGATTTTTGAGGATACTTGAGTCCTTTGCACAGGACACAGGAGCCTCCTCCTTCTTGCTAAAGCGTCAACCCTGTTCTCTGCCCCTTCTTGTTCCCCTCACAATCATTGTTATCACTCTGCTTCCCACTACAGGGGCTTCCCTGGTGGCTCAGAGCAGAAAGAACCTGCCTACAAGGCAGGAGACCCAGGTTCAATCCCTAGGTCAGGAAGATCCTTGGAGAAGGGCATGACAACTCACTCCACCACCTCATACGCATCAGGATTATGAGCATGGGGATGGAAGTGGAGGGGAAAGGACAGGGCCGTGGTGACGGAGAGCTGAAGAACCAGGAGGTCTGAGGCTGTAAATATTCGGGGCCACCGCTGAGGTCAAACCAACGCTGGGAGAGCCTCAGAATTCCAGGTGGAAGGGCAGACCTCAGAATGCCTGGGGTTTCTGTTCAGACATGCTCATTTCCTCCCCTCCCCTCCATCCTGGCCAGCAAGGAGATCCTTCACGCCATTTGCACTTAGGAAAGCTCAAGAAATACTGCTGGTTCTTGGTGTGGACCAAGTTATCAGTTAACAGAAAATAAAGAAAAAGAAGAGTCTTCTAGAACCCAAACTCAAGAGCTGTCAAACAAGACTGAGAAATGTGGAGGGATGACAAGCTCTTTCACAGAATTTTGCTTCCTCCAAGGACAGGATAAAGTGGACTAAGTTTCACAGCAGTGCTGTCAAGAAGACAGGTCCATCTCCTCACCTTCTTTGTATGGCCGGAGGAACCAAGAATGAGGAAAAGAAGCCACTCTACAGAGGCCGCAAAGAAGACTTGGAAGACAGCTCTCACGGGTTCACTGGGCACGGCTGGCCTGGCCGTGCCTCCCGCGTCTCCCTGGGTCACCTGGACGTCAGTGTCAGCCAGCATTCTCAGGCACCTGCAGGGCCACAGCCCTGGTGGCTCAGAAGTGCTTCCCTAGTAGCTCAGTTGGCAAAGAATCTGCCTGCAATGCAGGAGACCCGGGTTCGATTCCTGGGTTGGGAAGATCCCCTGGAGAAGAAAATGGCTACCCACTCCAGTATTCTTGCCTGGAGAATACTATGGACAGAGGAGCCCAGCAGGCTATAGTCCATAGGGTCACAAAGAGTTGGACATGGCTGAGCGACTTCACTTTCACTTTCTTTCCCTCCGCTCCAGTGTCCTAGAATACAACCACCTTTTCACTGTCATGCTTGCTGCTTCCCTTTCAACCAGAGATCAGCCTTTCCAAATTAGTGCCCCTCATTTCTCATCCCCACTGGGAACGAATGGATCTGGGGTGAGCAAAGAAGGGGGACAGAGGAGGCTGTGTTTTGAGGAATCTGGAGAGCAGCTAAAATATGGCAGAGCTGTTTTCAGTTCTGCTGGCTAAAGGAAGAGGAAGCTGCGGTGGCTGATTGTGTCACAGGGGAGGAATGGAGCCTGAGCCGTGATCATAGAGCAGGTAAGAGAGCTGGGCTTCTAAGCCAGGCCTGCCTCCCTCTCGAGCCTGTGTCCTCGTCTGCTGCAAAGAGCTGCCTCCTGTGTGAGGAGCGGATATACTCCTGAGCCACCAGGGCTGTGGCCCTGCAGGTGCCTGAGAATGCTCGCTAACGCTGACGTCCAGGTGACCCAGGGAGACGCGGGAGGCACGGCCAGAGCAGTGAGGCCCAGTGAAGCCCGTGAGAGCTGTCTTCCAAGTCTTCTTTGCGGCCTCTGTAGAGTGGCGTCTTTTTCTCATTCTTGGTTCCTCCGGCCATACAAAGAAGGTGAGGAGATGGACCTGTCTTCTTGACAGCACTGCTGTGAAACTTAGTCCACTTTATCCTGTCCTTGGAGGAAGCAAAATTCTGTGTAAAAGCTTGTCATCCCTCCACACTTCTCAGTCTTGTTTGACAGCTCTTGAGCTCTGGGTTCTAGAAGACTCTTCTTTTTCTTTATTTTCTGTTAACTGATAACCTGGTCCACACCAAGAACCAGCAGTATTTCTTGAGCTTTCCTAAGTGCAAATGGCGTGAAGGATCTCCTTGCTGGCCAGGACGGAGGGGAGGGGAGGAAATGAGCATGTCTGAACAGAAACCCCAGGCATTCTGAGGTCTGCCCTTCCACCTGGAATTCTGAGGCTCTCCCGGCGTTGGCTTGACCTCGGTGGTGGCCTGAATATTAACAGCCTCAGATCTCCTGGTTCTTTGGTTCTCCCTCACCACGGCCCTGTCCCTGGCCCTCCACTTCCATCCCCATGCTCGCAATCCTGATGCGTATGAGGTGGTGGAGAAGGATGGAAATTGGTTTTCTTATGCAATATTCAGCAGTGTCCACCCTGCTTTACAGAAGCATGAAATGTTGTGAAATCTCTGCTCTTTACAAGGCTGCTCCTCAACTTACCCTTGCTGAAGACAGCTATATACTCTGCAAGACTAGTTTTCAGTTCTTTAGAAGCAGGCAAATCAAATGTTGCTTTCAAGGTAATAGTAAAGGGATGGCCCTGGTGGTCCAGTGGTTAAGAATCCTCCTCCCAGTGCAGGGGATGTGGGTTCACTCCCTGGATGGGAAATTTAAGATTGCACGTGTGATGGAACAACTACGCCTGTGAGTTGTGGAGCCTCAACTAGAGAAGTCCGTGTGCTGCAATGAGGACTGGGGGGAAAAAAAAGATAATAGAAAAATATTTCTGTCTTTACATAAAAAATTTTGAGACAATGAGGTTTTATAAGGCAACTTTTCTTTCGAGGGATGGACCTCAGTGCAGAAATGTTGAATTTGAAGGCTTGAAGCCTTGCTCCCTGTTCTGGCCAGCCCTCTGCCTCAATGTCCTTCAGCAGAATAACTCCTCAGTGTGCAAGCTGGCCTCAGCTCAGTTGGGAAGTTGGAGCAGTTTGTCTTTGGCACACAGGGACCCAGTTGCTCACTCTTCTATTGAGTCCCTTCTGTCCCTCCAGTCCTGTCAGGACACCTGGAAGTTGTCACCGAGATTTTGTTTGTTCCCTGTCTCAATGACCCCCATCTCTCTACACTCTTCTCCAGTCCACATGGGAGGGGACCTGGAGGAGAGAGGGGAGCAGAAGGGATGTCCTAGGGTTTGAGGGTGGTTGTCAGTCAACACCCAGAGGGGTCAGGAGGTCAAGGGCTGGGAAGTGGCAGATGAATTGCATGATGGTCCCAGGTCTGCCAGGGAAAAGGAGCTTTCATCTTTAGTTCCAGCAGTTTTATACACATATGTGTATATTATGTGTGTTTATATATGTGTTGGGCTTCCCTGGTGACTCAGACAGTAAAGCGTCTGCTGCAATGCAGAAGACCTGGATTCGATCCCTGGGTCAGGAAGATCCCCTAGAGAAAGAAATGGCAACCCACTCCAGTATTCTTGCCTGGAAAATCCCATGGATGGAGGAGCCTGGTAGGCTACAGTCCATGGGGTCGCAAAGAGTCACGTACAACTGAGCGACTTCAGTTTCTAGGTGTATATATATATGTGATTTGTGTGCATGGCTGATGCTGAAGCCAGAGCTCAGAAGATGGAGGAGGAAGTGGTACCTGACCCAGTCCTGACAGGGTGGGTGCAGGGCCGCGGCCAGAGTGAGCAGGTGAGCCTAACTCTTCTTGGGTTCCAACAAAACAAAGGCAGGATCCTCACACTTTATTTTGTGGGAGAGCAGTGATTAGCTTGATGGAAAAAGAGAGAAATATGAGAAAGGGAAGATTAAAGGGCTGTGTGTTATCATGCATCTACTCAGCCAGGAGCCATCCCTGGAACTTCCCCACTTGTTTCCATGAGCTCCACACATAGCAAACCCTTCTTGGGAACTTTCTGGAATATGGCCACGAGAAAACTCTCCCAAATGCTTTGCAGAGAATCCATGAAACTATCTGCAGAAGAGCATTCTTTGAAAGCTACCAGGGCCACTCCCAGCCAACCATAGACAAAAGCAACCCTGCCCTGGATGACCCGGGGCTCCTCTGACATCTGACCTCAACTCAGGGGCTCCCCAGACCCTGAGGCTAAGACCCTACCACTCGCCATCCTCCTCTCACCTTCACTCAGGGGTGTCTTGCATTGCATTCTGATGCCTCTCCCTATTTCCCTAAAGAGAAGATAATAATTCTTGCACATTTGGTACTGTCTTGGTGTCCACATCTCAGTAGACCTAGACTCTAATATATGTTGTATTTAAGAGGATGTGTTAAACAGATTATAATTGGTCCTATCTCCTGAAAATATTAAAGACATTCAAATTAGATATGACCGATTTGCATGAAAAATTTCCAATTTACATTGACTATTTTAAAATCCCTTTAGCCGAAGTGATCACAGACATGTTTAAAATCCTCGTTTCAGCGTTAATTATGGAATATGTCATCAAAGGATGACAGAATTTAGGATGGATTGTTGAGGTGTGAAGAACCTATACAAAATTGAGGTAATGATCATTAGTGTGTGTGCTAAGTTGCTTCAGTTGTGTCCGACTCTTCGCGACCCTGTGGACTGTAGCCCTCCAGGCTCCTCTCTCCATCGGATTCTCCAGGCAAGAATACTGGAGTGCGTTGCCATTTCTTCTTCTAGGGGTTCTTCCTGACCCAGAGCTCGAACCTGCCTCTCCTGCACTGGCAGGTGGGTTATTTACTGCAGCTGTGTGGGAAGCCCCATTAAATTGTGAACAACTTACTATAATGCTAATAATGATGATGAAGCATTTACTGTGGCTCTGCTGGTAAAGGATCCGCCTGCTATGCAGGAGACCTGGGTTCAATCCCTGGGTTGGGAAGATCCCCTGGAGAAGGGAAAGGCTATCCACTCCAGTATTCTGGCCTAGAGAATTCCATGGACTGTATAGTCTGTGCAGTCATAAAGAGTCGGACACGACTGAACGACTTTCAGTGGCATTATTCTAAATGCTTTTTGTATATTAATGTCTTTACCTTGTTAGTGGATGCAAATATTTTACAGAGAGAAGCTTCTAATTTTTTCTAGGATGATGAATTTCTATACTATTGCGGTAAGTTGATACATAAGTATGTACATATACCCACAAATGTCCTTTTACTGAAGTTCTAATGCATGTGAGATAAAATGAATGAAAATTAAAAAGTAAGGATTTATATATATATATATATATATATATATATACACACACATGATATATGGTATTAAGTACAGAACACAATGCAGGCATATAGTTTATTGTGTGAATAATCTCTCCCAATGAACAGTTATTAAAATGAACATGTTTTTCCTATCATTAGAACCAGAAATATATTCTCTAAGACACTGTTTCTTAGCCTAGTCTATTACATTTCCTTCATTGTGAGTACCTAGGAGTGCTTACTGAGAATATAGATTCTTGGAAATGACTTTCCCAGTCTGTTTCAGTTGTCTGAGGTGGAGCACGGGAGTTTGCATTGTACCAAGCATCCTCAGATGATTCCCAAACACGCTAAAATCTGAGAGTCAAAGCTGAGAGTTAAGAAGCAGTAATTGTTACTTTTCAAATGGTGGCTGTTCTTGGCATCACATTTAGAGTTTGGTTATACATGGGTTTACATTCACACCATGCAAAAGAAGTGACATTCTTTTAGCCTGCAATGAGGACCAATGGGGATCATGATCAGGCTGCAGTAGATGTTAGTAGTGATGGGATCCCGTTTCTCGGGGGATCAGAGAGGTGGGCTTAGGGAAACGACCCTGGACACAGCAGCTGGGCCCATTTTGTCTGTTGTCTGTGTTTGTGCATTAATTAAACCAAAGGTGTGGGGCAAGAACTGTTCAGTCTCTTCCTGATTGTGAGCTGCAGGTCACCTCCCAGCCAGAACGAACATCATAAATGAACATGGCTGGCTATAGGAGACAGTGAGGCCCAAACACTTGTTCTCTGCGGAAGTCATTTGGGAGAATATGAGGGTTCATGAAGAAACATAATGAAATCCTCACGTCTTCACACAATGAAAACATCAAAAGTGTCTGTTCGCGTCTGTGTTTTTTGCAAATTGTAAAAACCCTGTATTAAGCAAGTCTACAGAAGCCATTTGCCCAACAGTATTTGCCTATTTTGTGTCTCTGTGTCAAATTTTGGTAATTCTGTGATATTTCAAATTTTTTCATTATTATTGTATTTGTTATGGTGATCTTTGATGTTACTTTATAATTGCTTTGGGGTGCCCATATAAAACATCAAATTCAAAAGGACTTTTAAAATTTATTTATTTATTTATTTTTGGCTGTTCTGGGTCTTTGCTGCTGCTCTCAGGCTTCTCTCTAGTTGCAGGGAGTAGGGGCTACTCTTTAGTTGCGATGTGCAGGCTTCTCATTGGGGTGGCTTCTCTTATTGCAGAGCATGGGCTCTAGGGCACACGGGCTTCGTTAGTTGTGGTTCCCGGGCTCTAGAGCACAGGCACGATAGTTGTGGTTCCTGGGCTTACTTCCTATGGGCATGTGGGGTCTTCCTGGATCAGGGTTCGAACCTGCGTCTCCTGCATTGGCAGATGGATTCTTTACCACTGAACTACCAGGGAAGCCCTAAAAAATTTTTCTCAAAAAATGGTATGTGCTCTTACAATCATGGCTTCTAAAGGGAGTTCAAGTGCCTGGCTGGTGTAGAAAAGCTGAAACAAGGAGCATATTACTTGTTCACACACCTCTTCATTTTGGGCCATTTTGTTCAGTTGCTGAGTTGTGTCTGACTCTTTGCGACCCCGTGGACTGCAGCACGCCAGGCCTCCCTGCCCTTCACTGTCTCTCGGAGTTTGCTCAAACTCAGGGAGTCGGTGATGCCATCCAACCGTTTCATCCTCTGTCGTCGCCTTCTCTCCTGCCCTCAGTCCTTCCCAGAATGAGGGTCTTCTCCATGAGCGGGCTCTTCACATCAGGTGGCCAAAGTATTGGAGTTTCAGCTTCAGTCCTTCCAATGAATATTCAGGGTTGATTTCCTTTAGGATTGACTGGTTTGATCTCCTTGCTGCCCCAGGGACTCTCAAGAGTATATTTTTTAAAGAAGTTGAGACAAAAGTACAAAGTGAGAAAAACAAAGGGGGACAAAGACTAGGAAAATAAAAGAACAAAGAAAGAAACCTGGTTGCTTGGAGATTTTTGTTTTTTAAATAAATCATCACCAGCAGTTGTCCAGAAAGAAGTATGACTCTGTTAAGTAATTTTCCATCCACTTTTTTCATATAAGGAAACAATTCTAAGATATCTGATTGAATTGTCTTTCTGCATCCTGTATATCTGATGGTTTAAATTGAAGGAAAAATTTTAGGAAAGAGTCCCCCTAAAAAAAATTCTAGATATTTTTCTACTGAGACATTCTCTTTCTAGAACTTCTGAAAATAGATGACAGCAACCGCAGACAGAATTTACAGCTCTGGCTACAATGTTGAAGGTAAACTTACCTTACTCTCGGGAGCAATGCAGCATTTGGCAGGGGCCTATAGAATAAATGGCACTTTTTTTTTTAGGGCTGAAGGAAGTGCCAGTAGAGATTTCTGTCATTGGAAATTACCTTGTGTTGTATTATGGGAATTCATCAGGTCCATTTCGAACTTGCTTAAAAATTTCTTGACAAAAATGACAGTGGTATCAACTGCTTTTACTGTTATTTTGTCCCCTGAGGAGCAGTCATTGGAAATACAAGTGCTTAAAGGACCAGACTGAAAATACATTTGAGACAAGCAAGCCGTGACTAAAAGCACCAGGGACTACAGAAATCTGGAGAACATGGACTGAGTCTGGAAGCCCCGCAAACCTACATCCGTGAACACATTCAGTTTCTCCATTCTCCCCACCTGATACCCAAGTGCAGGAATGACGGAGAAAATAACATGATTATGTTAGGCATCCTGAGCCATCCACATCACACTGCACCCAGACCATTGCTTTGTAAATTCTAAGATAAGCCAAATCAGAATTACACACATTCCTCGGTTTTTCCTCTTTGTCTCTTCTTCCTACCCTCATATATTTGCTTATCTTTTAAATCAGTATATCAAGTCCTAGTTATAAACATCTGTGGGCAGATAAGCACCATATGAATCTTTTTTTGTTTGTTTGATTTTTGCCGCACCACATGGCACACGGGATCTTTGTTCTCCGACCAGGGAGAACTCCGGAGTAGAAACGTGGAGTCTTAACCATTGGCCTTCCAGGAAGCCCCTCCATATGAATCTTTAAAGAATGAAATAGGGTCCCTAAACTCAGGGAAGTTTAGAATATACTAGGGAAGGCTAGAAAGAAACCAGAGACAAAGCAATATGGAATATATAACCCAAGAGATGTCTCCAGGTGGTTGGCAAATGTGTTACTATGACTCCAGAGGAATTACAGAGGAAAGCGAAATACTGCAGTTCTCTCAAGTTAAGATGTGACTTGAAAGACCCTGAAAAGGATGTAAGATCTAGCTAGGTAGAGGAGATAGAAGAGAGAGGATGATTTTAGGTGATAAGTCCAGAGTGAGTAAGGAAATACAAGGAGGTCAAGCTTTTATCTTGCTTTTCCTTCCTTCCCTTTTTGCCAAACTGAGCAGTTAACCACAGCACAAACTTCCAAAGATAATCAGAAAATAATGGAACATAGTTAGAAAATGTTGAGGGGATATATTGTCCTGACTGGATGGGGAAAGCAGTTTTTGTCTTTATATTCTGCAAAGTCTCTATGAGTCTGTGTTACTCATTGTAGATTCTGAATTAACAAGTGCTTTGTGGCTCTGGCCTGGCACTTTGTCAAGAAAAGCATGACCTCTACCTTTTGGAACGAGAATTAATCCTATACAAGATATTAGGTTAGTATGTGTGGCCTTTGGTTGGCAATAACAGAAAACACAACTCAGAATAGCTTAAGCAATAAAGAACATGTATTATCTCATGTAACAAGAACTGCAGAGGTTGGGAATATCCTCCAGGGTTGGTAAATGCAGCCACTTGGCAACATCATCAAGACCCAGGTTCTCTTTACTGTTCCTCTCTGTCGTCCCCTGAATGCGTAGCCTGTGTCCTCAGACTAGCTGTCTGGATGCTTACGGGATGGCTGCTGCAGCTCCAGGTATCCCATCAACACAGGAAAAGGTCCCACAGCAGCAAATGACATCTCCTTCTCTGTGCTTCTTTTAAAAAGGAAGGAAATCTTTCTCCTGGAGCCTCCAACACACCTCCCCTGATGTGTATGGGTCATTCCTTTTTAAAAAGTCACTGTTAGGAAGAATGTGATTGCTGTTTGGTTGACTCAGACTAATCAGGATTTATCTCTGAGTCATCCTGGAGGAGGGAAGGACACCAGACAAAACAAAGGCAACTGTTAGCCAAAGAAAAACAAAGAAAGAAGAAAAACAGAGAGAAAGAAAAGGAAGAGGAGGAGTTCTGCTAGGTGGATATGGTTTAAAATCTGTCCACAGATTATTTGATTCTCCCCACCTTTCAAGATCTGAACCCAGTTCCCCTCCACTCGAGTCCCATGCCACCAAGTAGCCGGTGGAGAGGCTGACACGGTGAAGAACTGAGGCCTCCTGCCGACAACCATGTGAGCGAGCCATCCTGATGGTGGATACTGCAGGGTGTTTTTTGAAAAGACCCTGATGCTGGGAAAGATTGAGGGCAGGAGGAGAAGGGGACTACAGAGGATGAGATGGCTGGATGGCATCCCCGACTCGATGGACATGAGTTTGAGTAAACTCTGGGAGTTGGTGATGGACAGGGAGGCCTGGCGTGCTGTGGTTCATGGGGCTGCAAAGAGTCAGACACGACTGAGCGACTGAACTGCACTGAACTGCAGCCCCAGTCAAGCCTTCAGGTGCCTGCAGCCCCCACCCACAGCCTGACTGCAAATAAACGAGAGATCCTGAGCCAGGACAACCCAGACCCAACTCTTGAACTCCTTCCCTCCAAAATTTGGTTTTTTAAAAACCACAAAGTTTTAAGGTAATAGGTAAATTCATAGGCCAGGTAACCAATCATTACTGGTATTCTTCAGGAAACCTGAGTATTCATTTTGTGTATGCAACTTGAGGGTTCGTTTTGTATATGGAACTCACACGAGGTCTTAAAATTGTTTGAGTAAAGGGAAAAGAGACTATCTTGAGTCAGTTGAGTGAAATGGAAAGAATTTGGATCTAGAAATCAATAAAATTCTGGCCATGGCTCTGTCACTAAGAGACCATTATAAATATTAATAATTTCACTTCTCTTGATCTTGCCATTCATTATTTCTAACATAAAGGAACCGACCTATCCAATGCCTTTTCCAGCTCTCAAATTCCATGGACATGTGAAATGCTTAAATGTTATTGTTTTAGGTTGTATAGCACAGCTTTAAGAACACCTGTTCTCAAAGTAGATGCCTTGGATTGAAATCCCAGTTAAATCACTTATTTAAGAGTTATCTTTGGAGAAGCAGTGTTACCATTGGAAGCCTCAGTTTCCTCATAACTTTGTTGAGAGGATAGTAAATAATATAATGTAAGTAAAGCTCTTAGCATGTGGTGGCATCCAGTAGGTGCTCAATAAATGCAGGCAATTGCTGTTACCTATATTATAGCAGCACATAATAAATCCAAAGTGACTGAGTTATATTTTTGTGTACTTGATAGTTTATAGTTCACAGGGCTTGTATATAATCAATATGTAACGTTCATTTTATATAAACATGGAACACACTTTTCTTATTTTAAAAGTATATACATTTATACATGGAGACTTGCCTTCTAATTTACTGCTGGATTAGGAAGTCAATACTAAATAACACTCTCATCCCTACAGGAAAGAACAGTCCACTGTGTAATGATCTATTAGTTTTTTTTGCATGAGTTTCTAGGAATGCTTTGCAGTGGAAAATTAGGTGACCTGTACTTCCTTGATTCTCCTACACAACACAGTCTAAAGTATTTGCTCAATTTTGTTTGCTTCAGCTGGATTTTTTAGAAGACTAATAGAAATTTGGAGAAGGGAATGGCAAGGCCCTCCAGTATCCTTGTCTGGAGAATTCCACAGACAGAGGAGCCTGGCGGTCCATGGGGTCACAATGAGTTGGACATGACTGAATGATTTTCACCTCACCTAACAGAAATTTAACTCAGTGTCTGCTTGTGCTTTAGGATCTGCTTGTTAATCATCATGTTCCTTGTCCACCAGGCATGCTGGGCCTGACTCTGCTGGTTTGGAAGTCTCTCTTTTCAGGCCTCCCTGAGCCGAGCTGCTGGGTGGGTGGATGTCCGCGTTCCTCTGACAGCCCGCTGCCTTCCTCATTTATATCCAGAACACTAAGCTCCCTTTGGCCCAGGTCAGTGTTCTGGGATAAGTTTCCAAAATCAATATCTGATGTCTCTATTTGCTCTGGCACCTGCCTGTTGCCTCGGGTGGGCCTCCACTGTGGCAACAGGGTGAGACTCTTCTGAGCTTTCCATCTTGTCGCTACACGACCAGGGTCACCCGAGGCTCCAGAGGAGCCCTCCAGCTGGAAGCACGGAGGACATTGGGCAGCACTCTGCCAGTGGGCATGTGCTGGACTTGGCACTCAAGAGTCAAGAGGAGTCCAGTTCCCAAACCTCAGGTTCTGAATTTTCAAGTAAAGCTTTGTTCTGTGGGCTAAAATTTAAAAGTATGGAATAAGTTTTGTTATTGCTTTTCTCCATGGTATTTGCCGTCATCAGTTCTTTAGAGGCACAAGGCAGTCATCCAAAAGCATACTGTGTTCTAACTTAATGGGACCGTTCGCTACACCTTGCTGATTAACTTCATTGTGAGCTGAAAGCGTGATCCCTTGAACAAATCTAAATCTTGAATGAAATTATGTTGCTGCTTGACTTCTGTCCTTCATGATCTCGTGTAGGTTGGTTAGGATCCTCTCTTTTACTTTAGGTTTGCAGGCGAGAATCCTGATTTTTGTACGTCATCATTTGGACGGTTGGGTTGGTTCTGCATTCCCTGCCTTACTCCTGCCTGAGGGTGTGCACCTGCTTGTTTATCTGACATCTTTTACATACCACTTCTCTTTTATCAGACAAACCATGCTCCTTCTGGGGAAAAATGCACCACGATTTACATACGTTGAAAATTTCCAAACCCTGCCCTCTGATCTTCTAATCTCAATGTTCCAGAGATTTTAGGAAATTCAGAAACAGTTTTGTTTGTATGAGGAATGAGTCTGTTTTTTATAATCTTCATGAAATTTAAAATCCTGGCCCTTGAGACTTATTTTGACTGTATTCAAACTGAATATACACAACAAACAGAGTGAAAAGGCAAGCTATGGAATAGGAAAAAATATTTGCAAATCAAATACCTGATAAGGGATTAATATTCAGAATATATTAAAAAAAATTAAAACAACTTCTAAAACCCAATGACAACTAAAAAAAGTAACCCAATTTAAAAATGGGTTACATTTCTCCAAAGATGATCTACAAACCACAAATATATAAGAAGATTCTCAACATCGTAAATCATTAGGGAAACGCAAATCAAAACCACAATGATATATTACCTTATACCCAGTAGAGTTCAGTTCAGTTCAGTTCAGTTGCTGAGTTGTGTCCAACTCTTTGCGACCCCATGACTTGCAGCACACCAGGCCCCCACTGTCCATCACCAACTCCCAGAGTCTCTTCAAACTCATGTCCATCAAGTCGGTGACGCCATCCAGACATCTCATCCTCTGTCGTCCCCTTCTCCTCCTGCCCCCAATCCCTCCCAGCATCAGGGTCTTTTCCAGTGAGTCAACTCTTCGCATGAGGTGGCCAAAATTTGGAGTTTCAGCTTCAGCATGACCACTTCAGTATTCTTGCCTTGAGAACCCCATGAAGTAGTTACTATCAAAAAAACAGAACATATTTACTGTTGGCAAAGATATAGAGAAACTGGAACTCTTTGCACTATTGGTGGGAACATGAAATGAGGCAACTACTATGGCAAACAGCATGATGTTGCCTCAAAAAATTAAAAATAGAATTATTGTATGGTCAGCAATTCCACTTCTGAACCTCAGAGGGATGTTTGTACACCCGTGTTCATAGCAGCACTATCCACAATAGTTAGGAGGTGAATCAACCCAAATGGTCATTGGCAGCTGAATGAATGAACAAAACGTGGTGTAAACATACAACAGAATATTATTCAGCCTTAAAAAGGATGGAAACTCTGACACACACTAGATCAAGGATGAGTGTTGGTGACATTATGCTAAGTGAAATAAGCCAGTAACAAAAGACAAGTGTTATTATATGACTCTACTATGCCAGGTTTCTGGAGCAGTCAATTAACAAACAGAAGGTAGAATGGTGACTGCCGATGGGGTGGGGAAAATGGAAGTTGTCATTTAATGCGTAAGAGTTTCAGTTTTGCAAGATGAAAAAGTTCTGGAGGTTGGTTGCAGACACGTGTGTGAATATACTTAATACCCCTGAACTCTATGCGTTGAATTGGTTAAGATGACAAATATTCCATTGTGTTATTTTACTGCAGTAAAAAATAATATTTGTGCTTCACATATCTGCATATTATGTGTTATTTTATTTCCTAAGGAATGTCAAATCTTAGTGCAGATCATATCTTTAATTACCCAGCTTTACACCCAAATGGACTTGGCCCTCCATTCCTGTCTTGATCAGGACAGGCATAAGATAAGATATCAACACTCAAGAGGAGCTAAGTTAATGATTGATGGTGACCTTCTGGCACTACATACATATTTTTATTGAATGGTTTTTATGTAGCTGGACTATGCTCAGTGGGGAATTATGAGTACTTCCCCTTCTTTTCCTTGGAGCAGGGAAAGTAGATTTGGCCAAGAAGATTAAAGCTCTAGAGGGATGGAGGGGCTGGGTGGTGATGTGCCTCTGTGTTGTGTAGTTTTCACAGTGGGCTCTCCCAAGTGTACAAGATGGCAATGATCATGAACCAGTCTTGCGGCCTGTAGAAAGCTGAGAGGGCCCACCACCCAGGAAGGGGAGGTGGGCTGTTTCCTATCTGCAGAGCCCTTCAAAGCAGGGGTATGGTTCAGCTGGCACATGAGGCAGGAAAAGTATTCTTGCAGAGGGAAACCACAGGACAGGCCGTGTGGACTGTGAAACACTGGGTGGTGTCGAGCGAAGCAGGAGGTTGAGGCATGAATCTCAAGGCATGAGGGGCAGGGATGAATATGCCTTAGTCTTCCTGATCTCCCATTCTTGAAAAAAAAAATCCTGTTAAATGGAACTAGTTTTAAAAACTTGATGAGCTCGCCTTAGGTTGAAGAGGAAAGACTTGGGAGAGTTTACGTATACATACATCACTTCATGGCAGATAGATGGGGAAACAGTGGCTGACTTATTTTTCTGGGCTACAAAATCACTGCAGATGGTGAATGCAGCCATGAAATTAAAAGACACTTACTCCTTGGAAGGAAAGTTATGACCAACCTAGACAGCATATTAAAAAGCAGAGACATTACTTTGTCAACAAAGGTCCGTCTAGTCAAGGCTATGGTTTTTCCAGTGGTCATGTATGGATGTGAGAGTTGGACTATAAAGAAAGCTGAGCGCCGAAGAATTGATGCTTTTGAACTGTGGTGTTGGAGAAGACTCTTGAGAGTCCCTTGGACTGCAAGGAGATCCAAGCAGTCCATCCTAAAGGAGATCAGTCCTGGGTGTTCATTGGAAGGACTGATGCTGAAGCTGAAACTCCAATACTCTGGCCACCCGGTGTGAAGAGTTGACTCGTTGGAAAAGACCCTGATGCTGGGAGGGATTGCGGGCAGGAGGAGAAGGGGACGACAGAGGATGAGATGGTTGGATGGCATCATTGACTCGATGGACATGGGTTTGGGTGGACTCTGGGAGTTGGTGATGGGCAGGGAGGCCTGGCGGTTCATGGGGTCGCAAAGAGTCAGACACTACTGAGCAACTGAACTGGCTGACTGGTACACCTACCAAGTGGCACTAGTGGTAAAGAACGTGCCTGCCAGTGTGGGAGACATAAGAGGTGGGGGCTCCATCCTTGGGTCAGGAAGATGCCCTGGAGGAGGGATGGCCGCCACTCCAGTATTCTTGCCTGGAGAATCCCATGGACAGAGGAGCCTGGTGGGCTATAGTCCACAGGGTTGCACAGAGTCAGACACGACTGAATGACCTAGCATGCACACATATACTTACGCACATATACACACATACAGAAAAAGGATTTTATCTTCAGAAAAATCTGAACACTGTAGTCTGCCAAGCTGCCTCATCTGGCAAGAGGTCTGTCAGTAATTATTTTTCTCAGATGTATCGATGGTCACTTTATCTGTTTCTTTCGAGACACCAATATAAATTTTTCTTATAGGAATTTCAGGTCATTTGAAAGGCCAAACAGTACACATTTCAATTAAACAGAAGAAACCACAACAAAACCAGAAAGCTCCTACAAAATTCAGCTTACTGCAGGAACATCTAGAGCAAACATTTGGGGTTATGATGGCAAGGGAACTTTCTTTCCAGAGGAGCTGAGCAAAAGAATTATCTTCATGCCCTGATTATTTGGACCCAGAACACAATGCAAGAAAAGGCCAAGAGTGCTGAAAGTGAAAGCTGGAGGAAAAGCTGTAAAGGAGACCAGGAGACCGCTACCTTCCCACTGGGACCAGTTTCTGCACCTGCTGCCAACCCTGCTGATGCTTCCCAAGGATGGAAACTGAGACCCCCCTTCACACTGTGCGTGCATGCGTGCGTGTGTTAGTGCCAGAGCTAGCGGAGTGGATACTCTCCTGATTCCCAGCTGCTTTTTGCCACTTGCCACTTCTCAAATCACCAGTAAGTATTTGGAAGCTGTTGTAACAGCCAATTCTACATTTCAGGAGGAAGCCATGGTCTAAAAGAGGAGGGATACAATATTCATAGCAGCATTATTTACAGTTGTCAGGGTATGGAGCAACTTAATGTGTCCATCAGCAGATGAATGGATAAAGAAGGTGCAGTATGTATATCACATCTGGAATATTATTTAGCCCCAAGGAGGAAGGAAATCCTGCCATTTGCAACAATGTGGTTGGACTTGGAAGACAGTATACTAAGTGACATAAGTCAGACAGAGAAAGATAAATACCGTATGTTCCCTTATGTCCTGTTCAGTCGCTCAGTCGTGTCTGACTCTTTGAGACCTCACAGACTGCAGTATGTCAGGCTCCTCTGTCCTTCACCATCTTCTGGAGTTTGCTCAAGTTCATGTCCATTGAAATAGCAATGCTATCTAACCATCTCATCCTCTGCAACCCTCTTCTCCTCCTGCCTTCGATCTTTCCCAGCATCAGGGTCTTTTCCAATGAATTGGCTCTTCATGTCAGGTGGCCAAAGTGTTGGAGCTTCCACTTCAGCATCAGTCCTTCCAATGAGTATTCAGGGTTGGTTTCCTTTAGGATTGACTGGTTTCCATCACTTAAATATGGAATCTTAAAAAATTATAACAGTTAGTGAATATAATAAAAAGGAAGTAGACTCAGAGATACAGAGAACAAATTAGTAGTACCAGTGTGGGGGAGGGACAATACAGAGGGAGGTTGGGAGGTACAAATTGTTGGGTATAGGATAGACTCAGGGATGAATTGTACAACATGGGGAATATAGTTGATATTTGTTAGTGATTGTAAATGGAATTATTGTAAAAAATATTTTTAAAAATTGAATAGAACATTTAAAATTTTAAAGTAAGGGAAATAGAAATCTCCACTGTGCTTGCAAAAACCCCCAGGAGAACCCCAATGGGGAGATCTGTTTTTACCTGTGTAGCCATGTCCCCTTCTGAGACTTCTGGAAGATGAAGTCAATCTTACCTTTTATGTCTTCTATCCTTGCTTCTCCCAGCTGATAAGCTGATCAGAATTCTGCAGGAGATCAGTTCAGTCCAGCAGAGCTTTCCTCTGGACCTGACATCAGGCAGGCTAGAGTTTATCTTAGATTCAGAAAACTCAGATTAAGTGCTGGGACTGCTCCTTGCAATGCCTTGTTCTGGCTTCTTGGGCGATTTTTGCGAGCCTCACTGCTTTGACCGCAGCACAGCTCCTGCGGGATTTTAGATTTTTGAGTGTGGAGCACAGAGGTATATGAACTTGACTGGGGAAACTGAAAAGAGTTTGCCTGGCATGCTCCCAGTTTTTCTTTGTTCAAAGAACCAGCAGCATATTTGTGCATGCTGCATGAGAAAGCAAAGACAGAATTACTGTTACTGCTTTGGATCACATAGTAAATGTGCCAAACACCAGGATGTCGACAAGACTTTATTGTCTTCTCTCTCCTATTAGTCCATAAATTCTTTAAAGGCAATGTCTGTGTCGGACCCATTTTTGGTGTCTTGCAAGACAAGTGCCATACCTTACAAGTAGTAAATTATCCCAAAAGTTATGAACTAAGGGAATAATATTAATAGAAAAAAATAAACCTCGGGTATCTCAAGGTTGTAGTTTTTAGCTGACAGTACATGAGGCAGGAACTGTGCCCACCAAGGTATAAGTTTGCCTATCTGCTGCTGCATGTTAGAAGAGAAGAATCTGATAATTGGAAGTTTTGTCCTTATGTGAAAGGAGTTTGTCATTTCTTTTTTCTTTGAATTGACTTCTGAGAATCAACAAGCTGTTTTGAAAAGCAAGTTGTATTTCTGAATCTGGAAAGAAAGTTGGAAATTGCGTGTAGGTCTTTGGGAGTAAAGAGCTACTGGTCTTTTGACCCAAGATCAGCGTGTCAGGAAATTTGAGCTGCTTCTCCAGGATCAGTAATGGATTTGCAGCCATCTGTCTGTGGTCCCACACTCATACATTTGCCCCATCACCATTGTGCTAAACAATTAATTTTTGAAGCAGTGGCTAGACGTAGAGGTACAAGCAGTTAGAAAAGATCAGTATGACTGGTCTATCTGAGGATTGAACCTGCAGTCATGACCTCATCAACATCATGTTCTAGTAAATAAAGCTCTTTGGATAAATATCTATCATGTTCCTAAACCTTTCCATGAAGAAATAAATATGTAAGGACACACACATATATGGTTAACATTAAATAGTGCGTTCTGGGAGGGCCTCACTGAGTACAAAACATTTAAGCAAAGAACTGAAGAAGGTGAGGGAGCAACAGTCTCCAAGGCAGCATCTTTGTGTCAAAAGTCAAAAGTGAATGGCCCATGGGAATACATGGCAGACCATCTTTCCTCGGTTCTGTGGTGACCAGTGAGTTGATTATGCATCAAGAAGTATCCAGTGGCTTGTCTTTGGCAGAAAGACAAAAAGTTGACATCTAAATATTTGCCTCTTCCCCCAACCTCATCCTCAAAGACAAAGGTGAAGACTGCATGCTCTGACTGTCTAGCAAAAGAGAATTTCCCAGAGAGTGAGGTGAGATGACCCCTGTGGTCATGGGCCCAAAGCCTGATGGCCCTCTCCCTCACACAGTGCCCAGACAAAACTCAAGGGTAAAGTTAATTTCCTTCACAGAGGAAATAGTCTTATTTGGCCCCATGCACAAGTGTCTAAACAAGTTCTCAAAATTTTAACCAACCGAAGAAAAAGAAAGACAGAGAACTTGAGCGGAATCTGCAGAGGTGAATGTAGGTTTGCTGAGCAGACCTACATATATCCAGGGGAAACTGTCAGGATAATTCCACAAATGAGGTCGTCAACTGCCTAGTTTTGTAGATATTAGCAAGGGAGCCCCTCCAAGAGATGGAAGGCATCTACACCACTGATGCTCTCAGTATGTTAATATTTAACAACGTTGGTGAATGACTGCTATATTCTAGATCCTGTTGCAGGAAAATGTAGGACCCTGGAGGAGGGTCATATCCTAGGTCTCAGGCGAGTCCCTGGGACAGGCCACCAAGTGTAGATCTTTGGCTTCGTGCAGGAAAGAACTCAAGAGTGAACCATAGTAAAGTGAAAGCAGTTTCATTTAGAGAGATACAGGATCCATGGACAGAATGTGGTCCATCTCAGAAAGTGAGTTGCCCCGAAATATGGTGTGGTTGACTTTTATGGGCTGAGTAATTTCATAAGCTAATGAGTGGGGAGATTATTCCAACTATTTTGGGAAAGTGGTGGAGATTTCTAGGAATTGGGCTACTGCCCACTTTTTGGCCTCTTATGGTCAGCCTTGAAACTCTCTTGGCGCCTGTGGGTGTGTCATTTAGCATATGCTAATGTATTACAATGAGTGTGTATTGAGGTTGAAGGTCTAGTGGATATCCACTTGCCTGCCATCTTGGACTGAGTTGACTCCAACCAGTTTGTGCTGTATCCTCAACGGCTGTGTCATTCTTTTAAAGGCTGTGCCCTGCCCCCTTCCAGTCTCACTGTGATAAATGCTAGAAATGCCAACCTACATAACACACAGACAGTTCTTGTCAGGCTTGGATGAGCTCACCCATCGAGAGTTTATATGGTTCCCAGCTAAACTACAGTGAATGTCACTAGCTACTCTTTGGTTTAGTCCTCTTAGATCTATATAGTTGTGAATTAGGATAATAATATAATAATTAGTATAATGTCAGGGTCACATATATATATATATAAAATACTACCCAAACATAACTTGACTGGAAGATGGAAGCCAGAATAAGTGGAATCTTACATCCCAAAGGTCTGTTTATTTCATAAATAACACAGGGCAAGGAAACCCTATCTTTGCTTGGCATAAACATGAGTATCTTTTTTGGAGGGCCATGCAGTGAAGCTTTCAGTGCAGCATTCTTTGTTTCCCAACCAGGGATAGAACCCATGTCCCCTGCAGTGGAAGCACAGCGTACTAACCACTGGACTGTCAGGGTATTCCCATAAACATGAATTTTTTTTTTTCCTTTTTCTCAATCTTTATTACTGTGCACTTAGGATAATATTAGATGTTAGCGATTGTAGGCAGTGGAAACACAATACAGAATATGCAGAAGCAGTCCCAGTCTTCATAGAACTTAAAGCTTCATGAGGAAGCATGAATCTTTTGATGAATATTTTAAGTTACTGTGTGAGCAAGCTGACAAGTTATCCACTTTGAATCTGGAAGGGGCTGATAACTATGTGCTTTAGAAGGAATATCCTTCTGGGCCCCCAAACTATCAATTTATTCAAATTTCTTTTGTTTTTAAGCACCTATTTCTCAACAAGAGTCAGATTTCAAGTCTTATAGTGAAAACACAGCCAAAGGAGGTCAAAAGCTTTTTTCTGCTTTTGCACACAGGCCAGGTGACATTCCCTGGTGGCTCAGATGATAAAGAATCTGCCTGCAGTTCAGGAGACCTGGGTTCGATCCCTGGATTGAAAAGATTCCCTGGAGAATGGAATGGCTACCCACTCCAGTATTCGCACCTAGAGAATTCCTTGAATGGAGAAACCTGGCTGGCTACAGTCCATGGAGTCACAAAGAGTCGTACCCAACTGAGCGACTAACACTTTCACTATTCAGGTGACATTCATGGGCTTTGGAAAGCAAAAAAACATTTTCTCTATTGCCTCCTAGGTTCTCTGCCTGGGGCCCTGTAAATTAAAGAGACAAAGGCAGATTAACAAGAGAAAAACAACATAGGTTTATTAACATGTGCATCTCACATACACAGGAATACTAAGCCCTGAGTGGCCAGAATTTGGGCTTATATACCATCTCAAAAAAGAACAATAAATTTTTAAAAACTGGCAAGACAGGAAAAAGACTTTGTATTTAGGGTGGTAAATTATAGGGAGATAAATATGTAGAGGGGGCTTCCCTGGTTATTCAGTGGTAAAGGATCCACCAGCCAACGCAAGTGACCTGGGTACAGTCCCTGGGCCAGGAAGATCACCTGGAGAAGGAAATGGGAACCCACTCCAGTATTCTTGCCAGGAGAATTCCATGGAGAGCGGTGCCTGGGCAGCTGTAGTCCATGGAGGTCACAAAGTGACTAAACAACAACAGCAAATATATAGGGGAACTTGTTCAGTCGCTCAGTCATGTCTGACTCTTTGCGACCCATGGACTGCAGCACGCCAGGCTTCCCTGTCCTTTACCATCTCCCAGAGTTTGCTCAAACTCATGTCCTTTGAATTGGTGATGCCAGCCAACCGTCTCATCCTCTGTTGTCCCCTTCTCCTGCCTTCAATCTTTCCCAGCATCGGGGTCTTTTCTAATGAGTCAGCTCTTCACATCAGATGGCCAACGTAGGGGAACTGAAACAAGATAAAAGCTAGGGAGTAAAGGTTGTTATGTAGATTCCTCTGGTGCTGGGCTGATAAGGGTCTTGAGTTATCTCTGGCGATTAACTTCTGTCTTTCCTGATAGAGAGGAAAGGGGAGACCTCTTTATAAATTTAAGTCCTGTTTTTAGGCAAGTAGAAGGGAGGATGGAGAACTTTTCTTGTATCTACTTCTCAATTACCTTCAGCTCACAGTAATCCTTGGGCCAAAGTGGCATATTTGGGGATGGCTTACTCTCCTATCCTTCACATGATACTTTCCTACAGGTATGCCTCTGTGGTCAACCAGTGTTTTTCCTGTCTCCATAAGAAATTTAACCCATTTTAGATGTATTTGCTGAGTTTAGAGTCTCCAGTTGAAACCGTGCACCTCAGATCGAGACTTGAACCCACTGTCTTTTAACTGAGATCGCACCTGGTCTCAGGACTTTATGAAGCTCCATTTCTTGACGTCTCGTGGCAGAGAGAATTCAGTGAGAGACAAAGTAATAAGAAGTAGATTTTTTAGAGAGAAACACCCTCCACAGACAGAATGTAGGCTATCTTAGGAAGCAACAGCCATCCCAGGGTAAGAGGTGGTCAGTTCTCATAGGGCTGGGTAATTTCGTAGTCTAATCAGTGGGAGGAGTATTCCAGCTCTTTGGTGAAACAGGTGGGGATTTCCAGGGATTGGGTCACTGCCCATTGTTTGACCTTTATGGTCAGTTTTAGAACCGTGAGTGTCTCTTAGCTTGCTGATGTGTTCAGTTCAGTCACTCAGTCATGTCTGACTCTTGGACTGCAGCACACCAGGCCTCCCTGTCCATCACAAACTCCTGGAGTTTATAAACTCATGTCCATTGAGTCCATGATGCCATCCAACCATCTCATCCTCTGTCGTCCCCTTCTTTTCCTGCCCCCAATCCCTCCCAGCATCAGGATCTTTTCAAGTGAGTTGGTTCTTCACATCAGGTGGCCAAAGTATTGGAGTTTCAGCTTCAGCATCAGCCCTTCCAATGAATATTCAGGACTGATTTCCTTTAGGATGGACTGGTTGGATCTCCTTGCAGTCCAAGGGACTCTCAAGGTTTTTTTTGAATACTACAGTTCAAAAGCATCAGTTCTTTGGCGCTCAGCTTTCTTTATACTCCAACTCTGATGTGTTAGAGAGTGTATACTGAGGCTCAAGGTCTTATTCACCATCTTGGACCTATTTGGGTCTAACCAGTTTATATCTGAGAAGGCAATGGCAACCCACTCCAGTACTCTTGCCTGGAAAATCCCATGGACGAAGGAGCCTGGTGGCCTACAGTCCATGGGATTGCGAGGAGTCGGACACAACTGAGCGACTTCACTTTCACTTTTCACTTTCATGCACTGAAGAAGGAAATGGCAATCCACTCCAGTGTTCTTGCCTGGAGAATCTCAGGGAGGGCGGAGCCTGGTGGGCTGCTGTCTGTGGGGTCGCACAGAGTCAGACACGACTGACGCGACTTAGCAGTAGCAGCAGTTTATATCATGTCCTCGGGCTATGTCATTCTTTTAAACGTTGTGCCCTGTCCTCTTCTTTCCTGTTTCACAATGGTCAAAACCAAAGCAAAATAAAAATAACTTCTTGCCTATCTTTCCAGCAAACCAATGAGTTACAAGGAGCCATGCATATTGACCTAATTACAACCAAGTCATAAATGAAGTAGATGTATGGGTAACCTTAAACAACAAGTTTAAAATTATTTATATTTGATTTCAAAATACATTCTGGAATGGCATCCAGCAATAGAACTAGCTGATACTCTCTTATTTATTACTATCTATAATAATTCTATTTGAATTTATTTTAAAGATAGTAGTGAATATTTACTAGGAAGATCTGATTCCAAAACTTCCTAGTTTCCCCCAAAGTCCTTTGATCAAGCTTTCCCAAGAATCTTTCCCCACTGAAGGTTAAGTTTGCTTTTTCTGGAACTTTCCTAAAGTAAGAGAGATGGTGGAGTACTTGGGTATCAGAGTTTCCTGCTCATGAAATAAATAGAAGAAAATTAGATATTAACTGGTTAAACAGCTGATACCATCAGTGATGAGCAATATAGAGTAACAACAAGAAGTTTTGATAGATTAACAGAAAAAATGAGAAAAAGTTCTCAAGATTTGTTCTAGTTTAGCAGAAAGTACTTTATAATCAGATAAGCAGAAAGTACCTGGCCTTTTATTAGCTGTCTGGCTTTCGGCAAGTTACCTGAGCTCTCTGATCTTCTGTGTTTTCTCCTTTGTGAAGACTTGTCCCCACTTTTCCATATCGTTGTGAGGGTTAGACATATCTATAAGGCACCTTGTTTGTGACAATCGGGTCGCTCCTGGAATATTGCCCAGCACATAGTAATTGTTTAATTAATGCTTACGAATGAATGGTAGCCATAACAACAATAATAAGAATGGCACAACATTGCAGAAAGAAAGCTAGTAACATGTAAAATAAAATAATTATTATATTTTTATGCAATTCAGAAATAATCTGTATCACTGCTACTTGGGGCAGGGGACACAAAAGACAAATAGCTTTATTTCAATGCTGAGAGGATTCATTCCTTCCTCTGCAAGAGAAATGTGTTATCCAAAGTTGTGGTCTATAAGATATTTCTGAAAAATATTGGAATTTTTAAAGAATTTCAGGAAACTGAAGGCTTGTAGTAATGAATCACGGAGAAAGGAATCACCATTTTCTGCCTAGAGGTTGAGTCTCTAATGTTAAAATAAGGTCATAGACTTCCCATTACCTTAACTTAAACTGACCTCTTCTAATGACAAAGCCAAGTATCACTCAGGGAAACCCTGCCAGCTTGGCCAGTGAGAAGAAAGTGTCTCTTTCTGTTACGGACATAGATCTCTCGTATGGGCTTACATGTTTAGCTACTTGACTCTGCTCCGGATTTGCTTCCTAAAAGAAATTATTCTTTGGCCTTTTCTTTATTCCACTCTTAATTTCATTTGAGTATTTACTGCTTACTTTCCTAAGATTTATATAACTAGAATTCCCAGGTGTCTCAGCGATATAGAATCCGCCTGCAATGCAGGAGATGCAAGTTCGATCCCAGGGTTGGGAAGATCTCCTGGAAAAGGAAATAGCGACCCACTGCAGAATTCCTGCCTGGAGAATCCCATGGACAGGGGAGCCTGGGGGCTACAGTCCATGGGGTTGCAGAGAGTCAGACAGGACTGAATGCACAGGCACAACCCCGCAACAGTAACAAAGTAGCGTGTGTACATAAATTGACACGTGAGTGTGCGTGTGTGTGTGTGTGTGTGTGTGTACCTTGGCATGTTTCAGTCTCTTTCTTTTTTCCATTCATGGCCTTTCTCTGCATGTGACTTCTGTACCTTATGTGGAGTTGGGGTGACCCTTGGCCCACTACCATGAGCTCATCCTAGTTCATTCTCTGAGTGTAATCCCTGAGCTTCCTCATGATCGCAGGTGCAGAGATCCACCCTTTCTCTTCCCATACACCTCTTCATTAGGCCCTCAGAGGCCTCACAGTGCACAGAAGTGACTTGAGGAGAAGGGCCAAGTTGAAGTGACACCAAGGCCTGGGGCACGGGGGTCTTGACTGCTGAGTGGAAGTTCCTCTTGGGGAGTCATGGCCAGAAGGCGGAGGTGGGGGCAGTCCTTGATTCCTGCAATAGCCAAGGAACCCATGGGTCAGTGCTGTGTACAGGGTGGGGGCTTCCCATCCAACTAGCCAGGACCTGCCTGCTCAAAGCTCTCTTGCTGCTCTATCACTTCACAAAGCGGAGGCTTCACAAATTCTGGCTCCAGAGAAGCAGAGCACTGAAGGCTAAGAGATCCAGGGTGAGACATGTCTCAGAGCACTTGTGTTGAGTCCTCTGGGACAACAGAAGACCATGAAGAGAGGCCCACAGCCTAGAAGCCATCTCCAGGTCAGTGCTAGAGCTCACCAGAGGAGGTACTATTGCTGTGCTCTGTTCCTACTAGAACTGCTGGTTCAAAGTCAAGGCCTTCCACAGAAATTCTTTATGGAAAAAGGCCACCCCCAGCACCTTGTCCTATTATAGGAGCCTTGTGCCCTTTGATTCCTGGTTCCAAAGATCTCTTAGTGGTCAAACTCTTTCCATTCATCCTCAGAGTCATTTCTCAGAACCCAGCATGGCCCCAAGAGAGCTTGGCCAGGGAAATTCCCACCTTTTTTCCTGCAGTGATGACCTCACAAGTTTTTAAGGACACTTCAAACATCAAAGTTCTGGCTATATTCCTCTCCCAGAATAACATCCAGCTCACCCTACACTTAAGTGACTCAGCAAGGCCACTTAAGTGACTCTTCCCAGAACAAGGAATATCTTTTCAAAATGACACGGCCCACCAGGACAATGGAGCCTATTCACACCATCCTTATGTAAGTGAGGAGACCACTTATGGGATTCTTCCCCCAAACAATAATGATCTGCTTCATTGTATTTTCTCCCCTCCAATCATTGTACACTGAAACATCTGCCAAGTTCTGCTTTTGAAAATGGAAGAAAAAATTAAAATGCTCAAATTTAATTGCAAGTGGGGCATCTGTTCAATATGGTACCCATAACAGATGCCCTCACGCTTTGTTGGTTTACTTGCACCCTGCGTGTTAGCTTCTCAGCTCTGCATGTTAAGTACAAAACTGAATGCACCTATGCCTTTGCCTTCAATCAGTAAAAACGACAGCATGTTTAAATATATGAATACACACACACCCATGCAGGCACACGTTACTGATATATATCCCGGTGCCAGAGTCTGAAATACGGTTGGCCTTTGTTTTGCAAAGCTGACCAAAAGGCATGGTCTTCACCTTATATGATGAATATATTTCAGGAGTAGGGAGAAGGTATATGAGCTGAAGTGCTAATGTCATAATACACATATCTAAGTTTATCAGTGTTCAGGAAACCTCAAACACATTTTAATAGAAAGTAGGGAATTATGGGAGAATCCACAATAATATGATAAGTGGGGTCCAAAAAGACTTCCTATAGACTGTGTAACATATGGAGTCATATTAGTGTGTGGTCAATAAGGTTATCCAGCCCGCCAGGCAGTAGTTAGACTAGGGAATTCTTAGTGTCATCTAAACCCAGCCAGATCCTTGCTGCATTTTGGAGCCACTTGGTGGGAGTTCTCCCTGCCCCCGTCCCCTCGCCAGCCAAAGATCAAAGGGGATGATTCTGGGTCTTACGTAGGCTGGGACTTCTAGGTCGGTGAGAGAGACTCCAGGAATCGGCTGCTCTGCTGAAAGGTGTTCTGTCAACCCAACCATCTTCCATCTGAAAGACTGAACCAATGGGATACTGTAGACCTACACTCTAGTTTCCTGCTTCCTAGTAGGGATTACCTGCTGTCTACCCCATCAGACTTCATCCCCCCACTTCCTCCTGCACAGTCTCAGCCTACTGCCCAGAACGTAGAAGAGGAACCCACTTAAACTTGGAAATTGTCACTGGACAGAGAACTGGAGCTAACTGGATAACATGCAAATTTGCATTATTCTGTGCATCACGGGGTGCTATTCTCCTAAACCCCTGTGTGCTTTCATCTCCCCGACACATCTCCTAAACTTTCTAAGAGCAGAGGCAAATAAATATTTCAGAAATCATTGCAGAGTTGCTTTTATTCCACATTCTGTAACAATATATATGACTCCACGATAAACCATGAACACCAGGGCCAGGAATATATGTCAAGTGTCTTTGTCTCATCATTAATAACTCATGTCTTCTGATGGCTGGTACAGGCATTGAGCTTTAAAGAGGAACGGTTGGCCCCTTGCTCTTCAGAAACTCCTGAAATCACACAATATTAAGTGGATGGTTTCTTAGAAGCCAAAGACAATCATCAGAAAATTTTGAGCTGTGGCTGGCAGTAAGGGGGTTTGTCTGGAGGGAGATTGCATTACATTATCACAGTAATAATTAGGCGCAAAAATGTCGTTTCTGCGCCAGTGGTGAAATGAAAGTGTCTGGATGTCAATATAAATAGACATCAGGGTATGATACAAGGGGTTGAAAATATCATTGAGACTGTGGGTGTTTTGTTGGCAAAATAATGACATTGAGCAAGCACATATGGTATTCCAGTAAGCCACAGATGGCAAGCAATGAAAGCACAGTGCAGAGATGCTTGTTTTCTCTTCAGCGAAGGGGCAGAAAGCAAGGGGACTTTCCAAGCCGATAAACCAAACGTTCATTAGTTGGAAACGCCTGATACATATCAGTACAGGTACAGTCACAGATTTTTCTCCAGGGACAGGGGTGTGGGGAGAAAACTATGTGTTGCAGGGTGAGGAGGAGGCAAATGGAATTGATGTTATCAGAAAAACCTGCTTAATTAAAGAGACATTGCCAGTCAGCCTGAGAGTGAGGTTTTCAACCTAAAGTACGTTCAGAAGCAAGAGATGACTGCAAACAGCTTATGACTTTGTGAATTTCTTGAAAGTGATTTTATTTTCTTTTAAAGATTTTTTGATGTGGGCCATTTTTAAAGTCCTTTTGAACTTGTTAATGATATTATTTTTGTTTTATGTTTTGATTTTTTGACGCTGAGGCACGCGGGATCTGAGCTCCCCAACCAGAGATTGAACCTGCACCCCCTGAGTTGGAAGGCAAAGTCCTGACCACTGGACCACCAGGGAAGTCCCTTGAAAGTAATTTTAAATGAATATAGTTCTACAGGAGTACCTAAATGGCTTTATTCACTCTGAACTACACCTTGAGGGCTTCACTCTGCCGTGGCTGAGAGAATTCTCTGTGTAACTTCTGTGGATCAATTTAAGGTTGTGGTGGCAGGTTTGAGATGCCTCTTCCTGAGCCCTTCCACCTAGTCTGTTCAGAGACGGGCTTACACAGTGGTCCACAGTGCTCTCGGACCATTGTTAGCTCTACAACATGCACTTTGGATTCCCAAAGCAGCTCAGGGGAAGATAGTGAAGTATGGATGGTTTGGCCCATTTCTCAGGGGTGAATGGATACTGCCCCTCCCCAAAAGTTTCACTCTTTGATAAACAATTAAACATGTTACCTACAAATATATGAGCAATTATTAAAATAGACAATTTTAACCCATCACTTCAAAGTAATTGTTCATAGAGTCAACTAATAAATGGCCTTCTGAGGCCTTCCCATTGGAATCATGATAAAATTTTATCAAGTTCCCATCAGGAGCCTGAATCAAACCAAGGGTTTTCTCCAGAGTGCCCCAAGAGAACCAGAAGATAAAACTAAATCTGGTGAGTTGCCATAATCTGAACACCCTAACTGCTTATGAAAAAGTAACTGAGTTGACATACCCAACTTACAAGCTCTTCAAAATATCCTATTCAATTCTCCAAACTTTGAGTGGTTCCTCTAGGCCAATACAGTATTAAAATGGTCTGTAGTTACTTTGGGCTTCCCAGGTGGCTCAGTGGTAAAGAATCTGCCTGAAAATACAGGAGACATGGGTTTGATCCCTGGGTCAGGAAGATTTCCTCCTACCCTGGAGGAGGAAATGGCAACCCACTCCAATATTCTTGGCTGGGAAATCCCATGGACAGAGAAGCCTGGTGGGCTACAGTCCATGGGGTCACAAAAAGTCAAACACTAATGAGCATGCATGGATGTAGTATACTTTAAAATATTAGGTTAAGCTGTAGTATCTTAATAATGTATCAGTGAAGGGATATTCAGCCTACATTCCAGAGGGGGCCATGGCAGTTCGTTCAGTTTTGTGTATCTTGAGATCAACAACCTGTACCCTGCTAATCAGCATACTAAATGTCAGAAACAAACCTCTGGTTTTTGTGTTGATTGGCATGATGGGTGTTCATTGTTAGATATTGAACATCACTGATGAGATTAAAAGTCTCCACGATGCATGGATTGGTTACAAATGTTGGCGACTTCCTCACTCTTACATGAACAGGATATAAGATGCAAATGAAGACTTAGCCTTTACCTTAGAGGTAGTGTTCAGTGTTGGATCCCTAAGGATACACACATACACACACACACACATATATGTATTTGCTTACTTAGCATACTGTAGTCAATAATCTCATGAAGATCTTTTGGGCTTCCCTGGTGTCTCTAGGGGTTAAGAACTTGCCTGCCATTGCAGGAGACAAGAGATGCAGGTTCAATGCCTGGGTCAGGAAGATCCCTTGGAGGATGGAATATCAACCCACTCCAGTATTCTTGCCTGGAGAATCTCATAGACAGAGGAGCCTGGTAGGCTACAGTCCTTAGGGCCACACAGACTTGGACATGATCCAAGTGACTTAGCACACACACAAGCATATTACCAAGAAACATACATCTTAGAAAAATCCATGTGTTTCCAACTTTCCTAAGAGACAACTAAATCATCCTCTTTTTTTTTTTTTTCCATTTATTTTTATTGGTTGGAGGCTAATTACTTTACAATATTGTAGTGGTTTTTGCCATACATTGACATGAATCAGCCATGGATTTACATGTATTCCCCATCCCGATCCCCCCTCCCACCTCCTTCCCCACCGCATCCCTCTGGGTCTTCCCAGTGCACCAGCCCCGTGCAGTAAATCATCCTCTTTAAGAGGTCCTGGAGCAGGCAATCTTATAGTTTATTTGGTACTCAATGTTCAAAGTATCAGAGAGGATTTCTTGATGTCTCCCTTAAACTTTGCTATTGACAGGTAAATAATTCTGAACGGCAAATGTAGAGGTAGAAGGTCTTGTATCTCAGTGTTTAACTCTGGGCTTCTCTCTCCTCAGAAGATTTAGATCATCAGTTGTATTTTTTTGCTCACTTTTCCGTCCATCTTTAGAGTTGGGTCATTGTAGTCCCATTATCAGGGCTGTCTTGGCAACTGACCTTAGGGATACATTGCTTGTTAGCATAACTGTTAATAAAGGAAATACTAACCAAACTGTAAGCCTTTCTAGGGGAGGTATAAATTAGGAATTTTGGATTAGCAGATAAGAGTTGGACATGACTAAGTGATGTTCACACACACACAAATTAGGAATTTGGGATTAGCAGATACATTTTACTGTATATAGAATAGACAAACAACAAGGACCTACTATATAGAACAGGGAACTATATTCAGTATTTTGAAATAACCTATAATGGAAAAGAATCTGAAAAATTATGTATTTTTTATAAGAAGATTTTTTTAAAATGTGGGTATATATATGTATGTGTGTGTGTATATATATGTACACACACACACACATATATATACATACCCACTCCATTATTCTTGGGCTTCCCTGGTGGCTCAGACAGTAAAGAATCTGCCTGCAATGTGGGAAACCTGGGTTCAATCCCTGGGTTGGGAAGATCTCCAGGAGGAGGGCATGGCAACCCACTCCAGTATTCTTGCCTGGAGAATCCCATGGACAGAGGACCCTGGTGGGCTACAGTCCATGGGGTCATAAACAGTCAGACACGACTTAGTGACTGAACAGTAACAATAACAAGACACACACACACATATTAGTATATAACTGAATTACTTTGCCATATACCAGAAATTAGCAATTGTAAATCAACTATAGTTTAATTTTCTAAATAATTTCAGAGGTAAAAAAGGAACTTCCAAAGACATTTTTAGAGCACTTAAAGTATTTGAAAATAAGGGCTACATAGGTTATAGGTTAAATAACTTACATTTAAGAAAAAAAAACAAATAAGCCTTTTTATCACATCAAAATGCAGCCTTAATTATACAAGTGTGAGTAACCATCCTTTGACTCGCCCTCTGGCCAACATTAGTAAGGCATCTTGGTCCTGCCACAGGTTGTAATTTACAAAACTGTAAATTTCACTTCCTCCATTTTCTCCTCCTTTCCCATCCTCCATCCCACAACCACCACAGTTTTTAAATAGAGCTGTCCTTTTTGGTCATACTTCATGACTAGTTATAGCAAGACTCTCTTGATACATAGCCAGACTTTGATGATTTTTTTTTAAAGGTACAGTTAAGAATACTCTAAGTTAGCAATAAATTTCTCCACAAGCTCAGGGTAAAATTCTCCTGTTCCCTTTCCCATAGTACTAAAACAAAGTCAGAAGTCCCTTTATTTTTCATCTCCACAAAACTATTCTGTTTCAAATAGCTCTTTTTCTAATATTTGAAATCAGGAGCCACTATTCATTTAACATGCATCTTTCTGAACATTTATACTTTGGTGGGTACTGCACTAAAGTGAACAAAAAAAGATTGAGACATATATGTGTGTAGCCTCAAAGGGACTCACAAGTCTAGCGGAGGAGGACTAGTATAGAGATAATTACCACCTAGTGACAAAAAAGATCCTCATGACCCAGATAATCACGATGGTGTGATCACTCACCTAGAACCAGACATCCTGGAATGTGAAGTCAAGTGGGCCTTAGGAAGCATCACTACAAACAAAGCTAGTGGAGGTGATGGAATTCCAGTTGAGCTATTTCAAATCCTAAAAGATGATGCTGTGAAAGTGCTGCACCCAACATGCCAGCGAATTTGGAAAACTCAGCAGTGGCCACAGGACTGGAAAAGGTCAGTTTTCATTCCAATCCCAAAGAAAGGCAATGCCAAAGAATGCTGGAACAACCTCACAATTGCAGTCATCTCACACACTAGTAAAGTAATGCTCAAAATTCTCCAAGCCATTCTTCAGCAATATGTGAACCGTGAACTTACAGATGTTCAAGCTGGTTTTAAAAAAGGCACAGGGACCAGAGATCAAATTGCCAACATCTGCTGGATCATTAAAAAAGCAAGAGAGTTCCAGAAAAACATCTATTTCTGCTTTATTGACTATGCCAAAACCTTTGACTGTGTGGAACATAATAAGCTGTGGAAAATTCTGAAAGAGATGGGAATACCAGACCATCTGACCTGTCTCTTGAGAAACCTATATGCAGGTCAGGAAGCAACAGTTAGAACTGGACATGGAACAGCAGACTGGTTCCAAATAGGAAAAGGAGTACGTCAAGGCTGTATATTGTCACCCTGCTTATTTAACTTCTATGCAGAGAACATCATGAGAAACACTTGGCTGGAAGAAGCACAAGCTGGAATCAAGATTGCCGGGAGAAATATCAATCACCTCAGATATGCAGATGACACCACCCTTATAGCAGAAATTGAAGAGGAACTAAAAAGCCTCTTGATGAAAGCGAAAGAGGAGAGTGAAAAAGTTGACTTAAAGCTCAACATTAAGAAAACTAAGATCATGGCGTCTGGTCCCATCACCTCATGGGAAGTAGATGGGGAAACAATAGAAACAGTGTCAGACTTTATTTTTTGGGGCTCCAAAATCACTGCAGATGGCTGGATGGCATCACCGACTTGATGGACATGGGTTTGGGTAAACTCCAAGAGTTGGTGATGGACAGGGGGGCCTGGCATGCTGCAATTCATGGGGTCGCAAAGAGTCAGACACGACTGAGTGACTGAACTGACTGAACTGAGTGATGAGTGATGACACATGTGATGAGTGATTTATGGTGGAATACAATAGAGCTTCCTAAACTCTGGGACATCTAGGTTCCCCACTAGAATGTAGCATAGTGTGATAATCAAGATCACTGGCATTGGAGCCAGACCGTTTCCTTCAAATCCATCCCCATCATCTATTAGCTGTATAGTCTTAGGCAAATCACATAATCACCCTGCACCTCAGTCTCTGTAAAAATCATCTGTAAAATGTAGTTATTTTTTTTATACTCTCTATATAAATTTACTTGAAGTGAATTTTTTATTAAAAGTAACTTAGAAAAATACAAAGAAAATATTAAATTAAATGCCACTAATATTAGTTCTAAAACAGTCCATTAAAAGAGTCCGTTAAAAGACTCTAAAAGAGTCTGCTAAAAGAGTCTAAAATGCAGTACTTGGATGCAATCTCAAAAACAACAGAATGATCTCTGTTCGTTTCCAAGGAAAACCATTCAATATCACAGTAATCCAAGTCTATGCCCTGACCAGTAATGCTGAAGAAGCTTAACAGTTCTATGAAGACCTATAAGACCTTCTAGAACTAACACCCAAAAAAGATGTCCTTTTCATGAAAGGGGACTGGAATGCAAAAGTAGGAAGTCAAGAAACACCTGGAGTAACAGGCAAATTTGGCCTTGGAGTACAGAATGAAGCAGGGCAAAGGCTAATAGAATTTTGTCAACAGAATGCACTGGTTGTAGCAACCACCCTCTTCCAACAACACAAGAGAAGACTCTACACATGGACATCACCAGATGGTCAATACCAAAATCAGATTGATTATACTTTTTGCCCCTAAAGATGGAGAAGCTCTATACAGTCAGCATAAACAAGACTGGGAGCTGACTGTGGCTTAGATCATGAACTCCTTATTGCCAAATTCAGACTTAAACTGAAGAAAGTAGGGAAAACCACTAGACCATTCAGGTATGACCTAAATACAGTGGAAGTGACAAATAGGTTGAATGGATTAGATCTGACAGACAGAGAGCCTGAAGAACTATGGATGGAAGTTCGTGACATTCAACACGAGGCAGTGATCAAGAATATCCCTAAGAAAAAGAAATGCAAAAAGGCAAAATGGTTGTCTGAGGAGGCCTTACAAATAGCTGAGAAAAAAAGAGAAGCAAAAGGCAAAGAAGAAAAGGAAAGATATACCCATTTGAATGCAGAGTTCCAAAGATCAGCAAGGAGAGACAAGAAAGCCTTCCTCAGTGATCAGTGCAAAGAAATAGAGGAAAACAATAGAATAGGAAAGACTAGAGGTCTCTCTAGAGATACCAAGGGAACATTTGGTGCAAAGATGGGCACAATAAAGGACAGAAATGGTATAGACATAACAGAAGCAGAAGATATTAAGAAGAGGTGGCAAGAATATGCAGAAGAACTGTACAAAAAAAGATCTTCATGACCCAGATAACCACAATTGTGTGATCACTTGGCTAGAGCCAGACATCCTGGAATGTGAAGTCAAGTGGGCCTTAGGAGGCATCACTATGAGCAAAGCTAGTGGAGATGAGGGAATTCCAGTTGAGCTCTTTCAAATCCTAAAAGATGATGCTATTGAAGTGCTGCACTCAGTATGCCAGCAAATTTGGAAAACTCAGCAGTGGCCACAGGACTGGAAAAGGTCAGTTTTCTTTCCAATCCCAAAGAAAGGCAATGCCAAAGAAAGCTTGAACTACTGCACAATTGCACTCATCTCACACGCTAACAAAGTAATGCTCAAAATTCTCCAAGCAAGGCTTCAGTAGCATGTGAACTGTGAACTTCCAGATGTTCAAGCTGGATTTACAAAAGGCAGAGGAACCAGAGATCAAATTGCCAACATCTGCTGAATCATCAAAAAAGCGAGAGAGTTCCAGAAAAACATCTGTTTCTGCTTTATTGACTACGGCAAAGTCTTTGTGTGAATCACAACAAACTGGGGATAATTCTTAAAGAGATGGGAATACCAGACCACCTGACCTGCCTCCTGAGAAATCTGTATGCAGGTCAAGAAGCAACAGTTAGAACTGAACATGGAACAACAGACTGGTTCCAAATAGGAAAAAGAGTACATCAAGGCTGTATATTGTCACCCTGCTTATTTAACTTCTATGCAGAGGGCATCATGAGAAATGCTGGGCTGGAGGAAGCACAAGCTGGAATCAAGATTGCCGGGAGAAATATCAATCACCTCAGATATGCAGATGACACCACCCTTATGGCAGAAAGTGAAGAAGAACTAAAGAGGCTCTTTTGAAAGTGAAAGGGGAGAGTAAAAAAGCTGGCTCAGCATTCAGAAAACTAAGATCGTGGCATCTGGTCCCATCACTTCATGGCACATAGATGGGGAAACAGTGGAAACAGTGTCAGACTTTATTTTGGGGGGCTCCAAAATCATTGCAGATGGTGATTGCAGCCATGAAATTAAAAGACACTTGCTCTTTGGAAGGAAAGTTATGACCATATTCAAAAGCAGAGACATTACTTTGCCAACAAAGGTTCGTCTAGTCAAGGCTATGGTTTTTCCAGTAGTCACATAGGGATGTGAGAGTTGGACTATAAAGAAAGCTGAGCGCCGAAGAATTGATGCTTTTGAACTGTGGTGTTGGAGAAGACTCTTGAGAGTCCCTTGGACTGCAAGGAGATCCAAGCAGTCCATCCTAAAGGAGATCAGTCCTGGGTGTTCATTGGAAGGACTGATGCTGAAGCTGAAACTCCAATACTTTGGCCACCTGATGTGAAGAGCTGATTCATTGGAAAAGACGCTGATGCTGGGAAAGATTGAAGGCGGGAGGAGAAGGGGACGACAGAGGATGAGATGGTTGGATGGCATCACCGACTCAATGGACATGAGTTTGAGTAAACTCCGGGAGTTGGTGATGGACAGGGAAGCCTGGTGTGCTGCAGTTCATGGGGTCACAAAAAGTTGGACACAACTGAGCAACTGAACTGAACTGACTGAACTGAATATTAGTTCTTCTTTTAGTGGCTATAAAACCCTTAGTACAGTGATTAGCACATAGTAAGCTCTTGATAAATATTATTACTTGTTATTAGCTATTATTACTTGTCTTCCATGGTCCTGTTCAACTGTGAAGACCTCTATATTCCAGCTACATTTTAATTCTCAAACTTCGTTTTTTGTTAATTTCAAAAATTGAAAAAATGAAATATAAATTAAAATGAACATGCATATAGAACACACGCAACAGTATTTTACTGTTCCTTCTTTTTAAACACTTTTTCTTAATTACAAATATCTTATCCTTCTATGTGGCATAGATTCCAAGAGCAATCCAGTAGAATGAAGCCTAAGAATGCGAGTTTAAATTAATGTAGCTGAGAAAGGTAATTGTTCTACGTGTGAAAATGTTGGATGCTTATTTAAATGCCGAAGGTTGGACATTTCTTTTCTCTCCAAGACTGCTAAAATGATAAAATGTGGGTTTTTAAGTTGCAGAAATTCAAAAGTAAATGTAAATAAAACAGATTTCAAGGGAAGATGTTGCAGAAGAGAAAGTTAAGAAAATTTTTGGAAGTCATAAATTAAAAATGTTTCTGATTTAGCTATAAAGTGCCTACAGAAGAGCATCTGATTAAAAACAAGACACACCTCTGAGAGGCTCAAAAGGACTTGGAAGTATTTGGTATCACAGAGGACAAAGAACGGTAAAAACAGAGGTATAGGTTGAAGGTTTGAAAATGGTGCAGTGGGAATACTATGCAGACAGACCACTGGCTCTTGGCTCTCCCTTCTGCTCAAAGGTGAACAAGGCCAGGGAAACAGGTGGAGGTTACTCCAGTTGCCCAGCATGTCCCTTGGGGACCAAAGAAATGACCAGCTGGTGGGTCTGTGGACCCTCACTGTAAGCCAGACTTTGGCCGGAACTTCATACTTGAGCCCTCTCTAATGTGAGTGGCGGGGTGGAGGTGGTATGATGATGCTCTGTGCCTCTGGGGACCAGGGTTGACTTGGATACAGTGTCCAACAGGACCTCACAATGTCTCATTATTCCCATTTTCCCAATATACTGTTACTCAAGTAAATGGTTGTAGGTCTCTGAGGAAAGATTGGGGTAAGCTTTACCGTACATACTCTCCATGGTGATGTGTATGTGTTTGTGTATAAAGAGCTAGGTAGTAACTCCAGAAAAAACAATAGATTGTGAAAGAAAATCTGTAATCATACTGCATTACTTGGCTCTCTGGAAAACAGTATTGACAGTCAAAACATGTAAAGCAAAAAGTTGTTATTTTAGCCAAAGAAACTGATGTCCTTATAATGATAGAGTGAGGGTGCGGGAGAAGAAGTGGAGGAGCTGGCACTTCAGCTGCCCCTTCAGCAGACCATTCCCACGGTCAGTTAGCCCTCAAGTAGGGGAAGCCACTTCTGCATGTTTATAAGGCTCAGAGTAGCCTGGGGGGTGAAATCTATCAAGGCATACAACTAGGCATCCTCATCTCACATGTCAGGGACTCAGGTTTCCCCAGCCAGAGTCATGACTACCTTGGTTGAGTTTCAGCCATCTTTGAAGCTTAGCCAATCTGAAAACCAAATCCTGTATAGTATCTTGTTTTTCTGTGAGCCCACTGCATGAGATGAGGACCTCCTCGAAAGCTACCAAGGAGACCCTGTGGCCTTTAAACGTAGCTTTCAATTTGTTAATTGCTCTCAGATTTTCAGTATCAACGTGTAGAGTTTCAATTCAATTTAAAAACAAGCACCCAATCCCACTGTCAGTGTATTTCTCTTCTCCCACATACAGTTCAAATGCCTGAATCATCTCTGAGACTATTGCATTCCCCTCCCCAGGCACAGCCTAGCTCTGCCTTGGAAAGTCTTAGCAGTTAGCATGCCACCTTGTTCCAGGCAAGACTTGATTCCTCATTATCAGCAAAGGAGTGACTGATCTGGCTCCCACACCCCACTACCTGCTTCCTGGGACCACTTCTGACACCAAGGGTCACAGATTGGATTCTTCAGAAAACAAATGTGGGCTGGACTGGGGAGTGCAAAAATCTATGAGATGCAACAATGGTGAGATAAGCGATGTAAACAGGATCAGGCAGGGTGAATAGCAAACCACAATACAGATGTGACAAATCTGCCAGCCCGATGGGAGGTCTGAACTCCAGAGCAAAATTACCTCTGAGAGGGGTCCTGAGAATGGCGACACCCCCTTTTAGCACCTCCTAGGATGGTCATAAGGTAGGGGTTGCCCAAGGAGAGAGCTCAGTCTCTCTGTTTTGCTCAGTCAGTAACTGGAAGCTGCCTGAAGTAAAAGGTGACCTTGACCTAAATGCTGAGATCAGATCCGGAGAGAGCTGACTGCAGTGAGTCCTTTCTTGAAGCGTTTGAACCATCCATCTCCGTCTCCGCCACTGTGCAGTTATCCCAGCTTGTGTTCTGGTGTGACACACAGCATCTGGCGTGTGATTTTTATTCAGCATGGTATGCACAACGCACAGGGCCAACTCAGCATAGCTGAGTGGAGGAGTGAGTTAGGGGGATAAAGTGGGAGTGAAGACTCTAATCAAGACCATTTCTCAGGGTCTTGGTCATCATCTTGTGCCCCTAGTTAGCATGTCAACTTGAAAGATTGAAATAAGACCATACTGTGTACAATAAGTGCATTCACAGAGGGTCAATTTATCTTTTAATCCCTAAATGAAAAGAACTAAAATGATGTTTGGCATCTTCCAACCACAAATGGTGAAGTATTTAGCCAAAGTGGAAACTAATTTGATTTTTCATTCTACACTAAGACATTTTCTTGGCTTTCTTCTTCATAGAAAGCCAAGAAAATGTCTTAGTGCAGAATACTTTATGCTTACTCAATTTTAAGGGTATAATAGATTTTAAAACAATCATCAGAAGGTTTTTATCAAGAGACTGTGCTTATGCTTAGCGTGGTCCTTATAACAAAAAGAAACTTTATTGTGGAATGTGTTATGAGTTTGGAATAGTCAATAAATCATTGTAACTTCTAGATAAACCATCATGTAGTAAAACTCTTGATCTAGTCCTACAAATTGCAACTGCTAGAGTCATTATAAACTTACTTGAACTTTTTTCTTTTGTTGGAATTTTTAAATTACAGAAGAAGACCATATTTTAGTTAAAGGAAAAAAAGAGATGATAATATAGAAATGTTACTGAGTTCAAGCTCATGCAACTGGCCACACAACAGGCTAGTAAATTGAGAGATGAACTGTTGGGGCAAGGAATAGTGACTTTCTTTGGAAAGTCAGCAAACCAAGAAGATGGTGGACTAGTGTGTCCTAAAGAACCAACTTAACTGGAGTTAGAATTCAGGTTTCTTTTGTACTGAAAGGGGAAAGAGTGTGGTTGGTTTTTGCAAACTTCTTGGCACAATCCTTTGGTTGCACCACTGTCCATGCAAGTCTGGTTACCATGTTCCTATAAACCTCCAACAGTTCAGTTCAGTTGCTCAGTCGTGTCTGACTCTCTGCGACCACATGGACTGCAGCACACCAGGCCTCCCCGTCCATCACCAACCTCCCAGAGTTTACCCAAACCCAGGTCCATTGAGTTGGTGATGCCATCCAACCATCTCATCCTCCGTCGTCCCCTTCTCCTCCTGCCCTCAATCTTTCCCAGCATCAGGGTCTTTTCAAATGAGTCAGCTCTTCTCATCACGTAGCCAAAGTATTGGAGTTTCAGCTTCAACATCAGTCCTTCCAATGCTGACAAGACAAATATTATTCTCTGTTCTGCAACTTTTAATCTCTATATGAATGGGAAAGTGTCAGAGCCTTTATATAGCCCATCAGAGTAGGCAATACTGTTTATTTCAGTCTGTGGGCAGTCTTCTTTTAGTGATTAACTTGCAGCAAAAGCAATAGAATACAGAAGTTAAAAGAAACAGATCCAATATGGAGCCTGACTTGCTCTTCCCTATTACAGAAATAGTAACCTATCATCTCTCCTTTAGAGGAAGAATATCAGTTTTGTGACTTCATACACACTTTTCTGATTATCTTCATTTCAATTTGGGCATCTTGTTTTACCTTACATGTGTAGAAGAATCACTGACTTAAGCATTCAAATCTACTTACTGAATAGATCATGGTTCTCTACAATAGTTTATTATTAATATTATAACACAGCACACTAAGATAGAGATAAATTAATTTCACTCTTTGAGCAGTCTTAATTAGCCACTGTCAAGATCCCTTTCAATTGAACTATTAAATCACCTTGAAGGATTTCCCCTAGAATATGTTATGAAGAAATCATTCTCATTTTGGTTCCCCCAGATTTGTTTCCCCTTCTAATTTAATGAACAGAATATACATATGTATTCTATAAAGCAATAACTATGGTTGCAGATATACATTACTTAAAGGTAAATAATTCTATCAAGTCATAATGGGTGGTTATGGATTTCAGGATCTGAGAAAGATCTCAAATATTTGACACTTGTATGAGATCACTAGGAAAAAACTACTCACAAATGATAATTTATAGTAATAATATTCTAAATCAGCCAAAAGCTGGGGTACTATGGCTAGTTTCTTCCAAGGAACCTCTTAGCCACAGGACTCAGAGAAAATATCTCAACAGATCTTCAGCCAGCAATGCAATGGAAACCATCTATTATTTTCTTATTCATATATTCAATGCTAAGGATTCCTTGTCCTTAAAGATTCTACTTGACTTTAATAGTGTGACCTTTGTCAAATAGTGTGCAAGAAAACTCCTGAGATTCTGCCAGGCCACATGTCCATCTGGGATTGATTTAGTTAATCTATCAAGTACTTGTATTCAGTTTTTCAGACACATGGTTTTGCTTCTCTACTTTCCAAGTAAGTTCTGTTTACTTAGGCAGATGTTACAAATTAGCCCTTAAAATATTGCAAATGAAGTAAATCCTTTATAGCAGATCTGAGTCTAATATGAATTTCATTACTGACTCACAAAGACAGGCTAATCCCAGAATTTTCTGCAAGTGTTCAAGAAAAAAAATTCTTAAAAAATTTAAAGCTATTTCCCCCTCCGCTTTCTTATTTCTTGGTCTGTGAGGTGGCTGCTGCATATCAGAGACATCTCAGGTATCTGGACACTTTTGAGCTGAGAGTCCTTCATGGCCGTAGAAAATGTGAGAACCCTTAGCCTTTCCCCAGTTCCTTCAGCTGCTCCACTAAACCAAAACTCTGCTGTGAAAGAAGTTAAGCATTCACTTAAACTTCTGGTCCTAAGAATTTCATTCATTAGGCCTGTGGGTCACTATGGATTCATCTTGTGTGCGTGTGCTCAGTCATGTCTGACTCTTTGCAACCCCATGGACTGTAGCCCGCCAGTCCATGGGATTTGCCAGGTGAGAATACTGGAGCAGGTTACCGTTTCTTCCTCCACAGTATCTTCCTGACACAGGGCTCGAACCCCTGTCTCTTGTGTCCCCTGCATTGGCATGTGGATTCTTTACCACAAGTGCCACCTAGGAAGTCCTGAAAGAGGCAATATTAGTCTATAGCACTTAAATTTATCCCGTTAAGACATTTTAAAGTGCTACTTTGAGAATATATATTATGAATAGAAAATATTCTTAAATTATTATGCAGAGAATACCTAGATGTTCCCTTTCTATCAGTTCCTTCAAAAAAGTGTGACCTGTGGAAAAAAATTTAAACAGAACAGCCTTTCAGCTCCTCCAGTCACATGTTTTCCACTATCGAGCTTTGCAGATGACTTGAAAGCTATGCCTTCAATGCTCATTGCTCCAAGATAGTCCAGCCCCATATTTTCAACCATCTGTATTATAACTCCACCTGGGTATGACAGGAATTCATAGTAATTGCTCCAAAAGAAATCATATCATCAAGTATCTAGTGTCAAGGAAGGCAGGATGCTTGTTCTCCATATTTACTGTGATCCAATTGTGAGCAGAGCTGACATATTGTTAGGGAGCTTCCTCCAAAAGCAGAATTTCAGGCCCCGCCCCCACCCCAGACCTACTGAATCATGATCAATACATTTTTAGGTAATACAACCTTAGGTAGTTTTTCTATACATTGACATTTGAGAAGCACTGAATTAGACTACATGGATTTTTGTTGTTGTTTAGTCGGTAAGTTGTGTCTGACTCTTTTGCAACCCGATGGACTGTAGCCCACCAGGCTTCTCTGTCCATGGGGTTCTCCAGTCAAGAATACTGGAGGGGGTTGCCATTCTCTTCTCCAGGGGATCATCCTCACCCAGGGATCAAACCTGTGTCTCTTAGGTCTCCTGCACAGGCAGGCGGATTCTTGACCACCAAGTCACAGTAAGTTGTAACTACACAATAGGTTATAGCTACCCATATAAATTTCTAGGACTGCCATAGGAAAGGACTCCAAGCTCAGTTGCTTGAAACAATATACATTTATCCTCTCACAGCTCTGGAGTTCAGACATCTGAAATCAAGGTACTGTCAGGGATGGTTCTTTCTGGAGGATCTGAGGGAGACTGTTCATCTGTCTGTCCTGGCTTCTGAGGACTGCCTGCCGTCCGTGCCGCTCCTCAGCTTGTAGACGCCCCAGCCTGTGTGCTCATCTCCACGTGCTGTTGTGTGTGTCTTCCCCTCTTCTCAAAAGGACACCTGTCTTTGGATTTAGGGCCCCACCTCATCTCAAGACATTTTTCCCAAGTCAGGTCACATTCTGGGTGAACAGAAATTTGCAGAGGAACCCTAATCTGCCCCAGCACAGAGTTCCTCCTTCCTCCCTTTTGGTGATACTGGTAACATTTTTGTCTCTTCACTCTCCCATATTTGTTATACAGTTATTCCCCCTTATCTGTGGGAATACATACCAAGGCCCCCAGTGGTTGTCTGAAACCACAGATATTACCAAATACTACACACACACATATCTATGATAAAGTTTATTAAGCACAGTAAGAGATTAACAACAATAACTAATAATAACATAGAACTGTGGTTATAAAAATATATGGTGATAAGAGGTATGTGAATATGGTCTCTCTCCTCTCAAAATATTGTGCAAATTTAATGTCTTTTCCATCTTAACTAAGCACTTATCATGCACTGTAACAACAACATTGGCAGTTTGAGGTGTGGAAGCAAAACTAGTGCAAATTTTTTCTTCCTTCACATTTTCACAGAAGATTCATTCTGACTTATAAATCTCAGCAACCTCTGCATTTGATTTTCTTTCCGTCACCTCTTCACTTACAGGAAGCACTTTTAGGCTTCTCTTTGGCATATTCAAATTTGCTTGCATCACTACTTTTCCACTTTGAGGCCATTATTCAGTAAAATAAGGGTGAGTTGCACACAAGCACTGCGGCGCCCTGACGGTTGACCTGATAACTGAGGCGGCTGCTAAGTGATGAATGGGAAGGATCATCTGGACAAAGCGATGATTCACGTCCCCACGGGACAAAGCGGAAGGGAAGGGGCAAGGTGTCATCACAATGCTCAAAGTGGCCCACCATTTAAAATTTACGAGTTGTTTGTTTCTGGAATTTTCCACCTAATGTTTTTGGACTGAGGTGGACTGCAGGTGACTGAAACCACGGCAACTGCAGAGGAGGGGGGACGACTGTATCCATTTGTGCCCAAAGCTAGTGGTTGCCTTCTTGAAAATGTTTCTCAGATGTCTGTAACAGGGGCTTGTGTTAAGCACAACGGGAGCCAGCGGGATTTCCTTGGTGGCCCAGAGGTTAAGAATCCACCCGCCAAGGCTGGGGACACGGGTTCAGTCTCCGGTCCGGGAAGATCCCAGTTGCCGCAGGGCAACTAAACCTGTGCAACACAGCTAACGAAGGCTGCTCAACCGAGAGCCTGGACTCTGCGACAGAAGGAGCCCCTGCAGTGAGAAGCCCCACGCGGCAACCAAGAGAAGCACCCACTTGCCCCAAGAGAAGCCCTTGTGCGGCGGTGAAGACCCAGTGCAGCCTAACTAACTAAATAAAATTCAAAATGAACAGTCCAGGCAGGTCCTTAGCAGAGTCAGAGCTGAAAACGGCTCCCCCGTTGAGTGAAAACAGGCCCAAACACACAGGGCTTGAAGCCCCTCTTTCTCTGAACCACACCTACCCTTTTTCCTCTTAATAAACACTTTGCTTATTTCAGTACAACCAACCAACAAAAAGAACACAGGGCTTGATAAAGTGGTAGGATCTCTGTTAGCAAAAGCCGCCTCTTCCCCTGGGGTGGGGCAGCCCTGCTTTAGTACCCGTTTACTTTCTCAGTGGGGTACTTGTGCACAGTGAATAAACTCTACCATGTATGTGGTATTCTTGAGCTATAATGTGAGGTATATTGGGTGATGGCACTTATATAAAAATATAGAGAAAAATGTGTGCAAAATGCATCAAGGAATAGTGGGAATAGGGGTCGTCTTTGCAGCAGACCAGCTCTGCCTCCCCTCCATTTCATAGAACAGGCACCTGTTAGCTCAAACATATCTAAGTTGTATTTAAAAAAGAGACTAAACTAACACTTCTTTCAATATCTTAGAAAAATGCATTAAAAATGAGTGGATAAACTATCAAATGGATTATCTAACAAATGGAGCTGAGTCAGTGGGCTGACTGAAAACATACTGTCTGAGCTAAAACCCTGTGTGACTCTTGAAAAATAGAATATAGATAAGACGTTTCATTGATATTTGGATTTTCTCAGCATCAAAGTGATAAAGTGTTTCAGTTATCTATTGCTCCTTAACAAACAGGCCTTACAACAATCTGCCCGAGAGTCTCCGAGTTGATTGGGATCAGCTGAGGAATGCTAACACTCCAAGTGGAGTTGACTAAGCCTGCGGAAATCTGGAGGCTCCACAGTGCCAGCATTTCCCGAGTGTCTCTTTCCTATGGCTTGCAGTTGGTGATGGCTGCTGGCCGGGAGGTCAGCTGAGGCTGTGAACTGGAATGACTCCATTCTCCCCAGTGGGGCTTTTCCATGTGGCTGGGGCAGCCCCCAGCATTGCAGCTGGCTTCCCAGGAGCCAGTGAAGATGAGCATGGCAGATCTTACTTTAATTTTTTATTTTTATTGGGATATCATTGCTGTACAATGTTATATAAGTTTCAGGGGTACCATGTAGTATTCACATTTTTTAAAGGTTATATTACATTTGTTGTTATTATAAAATATTGGCTATTCTCCCTGTGTGGTACAATATATCCTTGTAGCTTATTTATTTTATGTGGGAATTGCAAATCTCTTACGGCCCAATGTTGAAAGTCATACAGTATCATTCCCTGTATTCTGTATGCTGCCTGTCAGAGTAGATCACAAGGCCAGCCCAGACTCAAGGGAAGCAGAAAGAGGAGATACCATCTCTCAGTGGTAGGAGTGGCCTCTCTAATCCATCACTAGCAGAAATAAGGAAGGAAAAGATCAATTACTAAAATGACAGGAAAAAACCTCTGAATGTCAGATGCCTTGTAAAACGATAAAATAAAGGGCAAAGTTAGAAAAAAAAATCTGCAATAAATATGATTAATAAAGCTCTCTTTAAAATCTTCAAGGATAGAGATTTGTTATGTCCCTTGACTCATAGCACGTTATTTTCCCCCCTCTATTAATGAACCTCTCTGATTTTGCTTATTTTCTTGCCCTTCTTTCTAACTGCCACTTATGCTTCACTCCATAGCATAGGCCACCACCAGAGCAACTGTATTGCATAATCCTAAGAATTGGACTTTATGCAGCAGCTTTGGCACCCATTTGATATGTAATATCTGTATCTTCAAAGGGGTCTTCCCTGGTGGCTCAGGCAGTAAAAAATCTGCCTGTGATGTTGAAAACCTGGGTTCGATCCCTGGGTCAGGAAGATCCCCTGGAGAAGGGAATAGCTATCCACTTCTGTATTTTGCCTGGAAAATTCCATGGACAGAGGAGCCTGGCAGGTTACAATCTATGAAGTCGCGAAGAGTTGGACACGACTGACCGACTAACTACTGCTCCCCTACTGGCAGCTTGACTCTATAATTTCCATCTCAGCATCTCTCCTTCTGTCCTATCCTGCCACTCCTTTATCTTCAAATATGTATTCAACCTCTTAAATATATAATATTGTTTCGTTATGTTTTAAAAATTGTTTCCCAGATTCCTACTTTATTATAAAAGGATGTAACTCAGGAACAGCCAGATGGAAGGGATGCACAGGGCACAGTTCAGGGCAGGGCGCTACGAGTTCCATGCCTCCTGCAGGCATCCCACCCTCACAGCACCTTCCTGTGTCCCGCAGCCTAGAAGCTTCTGTTACGAATTTAAATGCACACGGAAAGTGAGTGTTACTCGCTCAGTTGTGTCCAACACATTGCAACCCCATGGACTGTAGCCAGCCAGGCTCTTCTGTCCATGGGATTTTCCCAGGCAAAAATATTGGAGTGGCTTGCCATTTTCTTCTCCAGGGAATCTTCCCAACCCAGGTGTCGAACCCAGGTCTCCTGCATTGCAAGCAGATTCTTTACCTCCTGAGCTACTAGAGAAGCCCTACGTATTCAGTGGAATGCTTTAAATCTAATGCTTTTTCCTGCCTTTTTTCCTCTCGGCAGTGTTCTTGGGATATATCCATATTGCTTACTCACGTGTACTTGTCTGCTCCTCACAGCTACCTGTTCCATTTGTATGCACCCATGACATTTGATTTAATACCCCTCTAGCCATGGCCACTTACTTTGGCTGCAGCCTCCTGCTACCACAGTGACGTGCGTGCATGCCCAGTCACTTTCGTTGTGTCTGACTCTTTGTGACCCTGTGGACTGTAGCCGTCAGACCCCTATGCCCATGAGATTCTCCAGGCAAGAATAGAGGACTAGGTTACCATGCCCTCCTCTAGGAGATTGTCTCTGCCCAGGGATTGAACTCAAATCTCTGCAGCTCCTGCATTGCAGGCAGATTCTTTCCCACGGAGCCTTTGGGGAACCACTGGGGTGTAAATCTTTCGCTTATTGCCTTTCACTCTAGCCAACCGTCCTGAAGCTTGGGTTCTATAAGCTGCATTTCCCAGACTCCCTTGCCAGCTGCCTTCTGGTTTTGTTCTTCCAATGGAAGGTATTGGCAGAAGATCACACAAAGCGTGAGGAGGGAAAAGGGGCCCCCTCTGCTCACTTACAGCTCCTCCTGGCATTCTTCCACCAACAGCCGGCAGCTGGGGCCCCAGCCCAGTGCTCTTCTTGGAGGTTTAAGCAGCAGAAGCATCACACGTCCTGGGACTGCTCTGAGTAGGAGCTGGCTACCTCTTAAGTGGTCCACGCACCTGTCTATGGCACCTTGCTCTCGGAGGTCTCAGTACCAACCCCAGAGCCCTTCCTCAAAGCCCCTGTGTTGATGACCTACCACTTTTTCCTTTTGTCCCCCTAGTTCTAGAAATAGCAGCTGCTACCTCCCAGTTACCAATCTCTGAGTTACCCCAGCGTCTTCTGACCTCTTTTATCCTTCCTACACCTGTTTAATCAACTCCCTGTATTAAATATCCCACTTGCAATGCTAGCAGAATTTTTATTTTCTTGTTTGGATTCTGATGGATTCATTATCTACCTCCTTGTGCAGTCCTTATAGAGAGAGGGGTGGGATCTTTGATTTATAGGATGTTGTTGTTGTTAGATCACTAAGTCGTTTCCAACTCTTTGTGATCCCATGGACTGCAGCACACCAGGCTTCCCTGTCCTTTACTATCTCCTGGAGTTTGGTGAAATTTATGTCCACTGAGTCAGTGATGCTATTTAAGCATCTCATCCTCTGCTGCCCTAATTCTTCAAAACTACTTCTTCAGTTTTTACCATCATGGCTTTCATACTTTTACTCTCTCAGTGCATGAGAGGCCCCAGCCTGTTGCAGTCTTTTCAGTATTTGATACTATCCACTCTCCTAATTTGGGGGGCATAATATGTTATTTCATCTTTTTTTTTAAGATTTTTTTTTGATGTGAACCATTTTTAAAGTCTTTATTCAATTTGTTACAGTATTGCTTCTGTTTTATGTTTTGGTTTTTGGGTGGCAAAGTATGTGGAATCTTTGCTCCCTGACCAGGGATCAGACCTGCATTGAAAGGTGAAGTCTTACCCACTGAACCGCCAGGCAAGTCTGTCATCTTGGTTTTAATTTGCTTTTCCCAGACAATCTCTTTAACAAGTGGTGCTGGGAAAACTGGTTAACCACTTGTAAAAGAATGAAACTAGAACACTTTCTAACACCATACACAAAAATAAACTCAAAATGGATTAAAGATCTAAACGTAAGACCAGAAACTATAAAACTCCTAGAGGAAAACATAGGCAAAACACTCTCTGACATAAACCACAGCAGGATCCTCTATGACCCACCTCCCAGAATATTGGAAATAAAAGCAAAAATAAATAAATGGGACCTATTAAAATTAAAAGCTTCTGCACAACAAAGGAAACTATAAGCAAGGTGAAAAGACAGCCTTCAGAATGGGAGAAAATAATAGCAAATGAAGAAACAGACAAAGGATTAATCTCAAAAATATACAAGCAACTCCTGCAGCTCAATTCCAGAAAAATAAACGACCCAATCAAAAAGTGGACCAAAGAACTAAACAGACATTTCTCCAAAGAAGACATACAGATGACTAACAAACACATGAAAAGATGCTCAACATCACTCATTATCAGAGAAATGCAAATCAAAACCACATTGAGGTACCATTACATGCCAGTCAGAATGGCTGCTGTCCAAAAGTCTACAAACAATAAATGCTGGAGAGGGTGTGGAGAAAAGGGAACCCTCTTCCACTGTTGGTGGGAATGCAAACTAGTACAGCCGCTATGGAGAACAGTGTGGAGAGTCCTTAAAAAACTGGAAATAGAACTGCCATACGACCCAGCAGTCCCGCTGCTGGGCATACACACCGAGGAAACCAGAATTGAAAGAGACACATGCACCCCAATGTTCATCACAGCACTGTTTATAATAGCCAGGACATGGAAGCAACCTAGATGCCCATCAGCAGACGAATGGATAAGCAAGTTGTGGTACATATACACAATGGAATATTACTCAGCCATTAAAAAGAATACATTTGAATCAGTTCTAATGAGGAGGATGAAACTGGAGCCTATTATACAGAGTGAAGTAAGCCAGAAAGAAAAACACCAATACAGTATACTAATGCATATATATGGAATTTAGAAAGATGGTAACGATAACCCTGTATGCGAGACAGCAAAAGAGACACAGATGTATTGAACAGTCTTTTGGACTCTGTGGGAGAGGGCGAGGGTGGGATGATATGGGAGAATAACATTGAAACATGTAAATTATCATATGTGATACAAATCGCCAGTCCAGGTTCGATGCATGAGACAGGATGCTTGGGACTGGTGCACTGGGATGACCCAGAGGGATGGGATGGGGTGGGAAGTGGGAGGGGGGAGTTCAGGATGGGGAACACATGGAAACCATGATGGATTCAAGTCAATGTATGGCAAAACCAATACAATGTTGTAAAGTAAAATTAATTAATTAAGTAATTAAAAATGAAAAAAAATTGCTTTTCCCTTGATTCTTGGAGCATTATAGTTTTCTTCATAAATTTATCACTCATGCAGACTTCATGTTCTTGCCAGTATATCTCCTTTACTTACTTTTTTCAGTTGTATTCTCTATGTTTTAACTGCTGACTTACAGAAGTTTGCTGTAGAATGTAAATATTAAACCTTTGTCAATTTTAGACTTCACAAATGTTTATCCCAGTCTATTATCTGCCTGTTCACTTTGTCCAATGTAGTTCTCTGAACAGAAATCTTTAATTTTACATTGTCAAATCCAGTGGCCTTTTGCTGCTTAATTTTTGCTTTTAAATCGGGTTGATTTGGATCTAATTTCTATGTCCCCTATTAGAGTTAACTTTTTTTTTCTATAACAGTCTTTTGCAGTCATTGTCAGGTTCTTTCCTAGTTTCTTTCTTGCTATTCTGGATGCTTTATTTTACATTATATTTTCTAGTTAGTTGCTCTTGAAAGAAAGAAGCGTACTTGATATCTGCCCCTTTGATCTTTGCTGTATTTACTATTGCTGGAAAATAAGCCACTCGAAACTTGGTGGCATAAGACAACCACTTTATTCTGCTCGTGGATTGTGTGGGTCGAGAATTTTGACAGAGAACAGTTGGTATGGTTTATCTCTGCCTCGCAAAATCTGGAACCTCAGCTGAGAAGACTTCATGGCTGCTGGTGACTTGATGGACAGCTGCTGCTGCTAAGTGTCTGACTCTGTGCGACCCCACAGATGGCAGCCCACCAGGCTCTGCCATCCCTGGGATTCTCCAGGCAAGAACACTGGAGTGGGTTGCCATTGCCTTCTCCAGACAGACAGCTGAGGCTGGAATTATCTGGACCTGCATTCTAGCACTTGCTACCAGCATTGACTGAAACCTCAGCTGATCTTTCATTCAGAAGACCCACAGGGGGCCACTCTATTTGGTCTCTCCCTATGGGCTAGTTTGGGCTTCCTCACAATATGGTGTCTGAGATCTTCAGAAGCCAAGAAGGTAGTGGTCAGGCTTTTTATGACCACTAAGTCTTGGAGGTCCCATTGCATCATTTCCACCATATTCTATAAGCCAAGGCAGCCCCGAGGCCCACCCAGGACAAGAGTAGAGGACATTGATCCCCCCATTTGATGGGAAGACTGTCAGAACATTTTCAGCCATATTTTGAAACTATCAAAGTCTTCCCTTTGGCCTCAGTATTATTATTTACAGTTATTCCCATTTTTCTGACATACAAAATACACTCGACACTCTCCCAAGGCCTTCCCAAAGTCTCATGCCTTTAGGAATCAGGCTCAGAGCCCATCTAAATCAGAACCAGGTGCACTTAAGATTCTCAGGGGTAGTTCCCTGAAAGCAGATCCTTGAGTACTGTTTTTATTGATCTGAAGAGTGTATTAGGAACAATTCAGAGACTTGGGGCACTTTCTCTGGATATGGAAGAATTTGATACCTTCGAAAGGACCCTAGGGGCAATGATAATGATGCTCATGTGTGTATGCTCACTTGTGTCTGACTCTGCAATTCCATGGACTGTAGCCCTCCAGGCTCCTCTGTCCATGGGCTTTTCCAGGCAGGAGTACTGGAGCGGATTGCCATTTCCTCCTCCAGGGAGCTTCCTGACCCAGGGATCAAACCTGCATATACTATATACCTAGGGGGCAAACTCACTGCAACTGTGGCCTCTAGTGGCCTGAAGCCTAGTTGCCCACCCTGAGCAAAGTTGAAATGCCTGAGCTTCTAGGAGAAACAATAGAGGGAGGGATGAAAAGGCCATGAGATATGCTGGAATGGATATACTTAGTGAGACCAAAAGAACACCAGAGAACACACCATTCACCTAGGCAATCCAGAATGTGCTGGCGAGGGAGGAACAGCAGCATCGCTAGGAGGTTCAGTGATGGCTCTGTTCAGTAGGCCAATAGGCGGTCACCGAGCAGGATTCCTTCATAAGAGTAGAGGCCAGGTGATGGCATTCAGTCACTGGAAGCTAGGTAAGAGAGGCAGCCAAGAGCGTTTGACTCTCAGAGTTGCAGAGATGGCTAATTGAAGATGGTGTCCCAAGGGGCAAAATAGGTACCCAACAAAAGGGTTGCTTAATATCTGTAGTAAAAAGAAAGCAGAATGGAGAAGCGAGAAGATGCGGATAGTCTTGCAGATAAAAATTCACAATCCTTTGCTCAGTCTCCTACCTGAGCCAGTTTTCAGACCTGCAACCCTTTGAAAGGGTGTCTAGATCTTTAGGAAGAAATACCCTGCTACACCATGGCAAGCCTGTCCCATATAGATTCCCTGGGTCCACCCTCAAAGCAGCCTTCAACCGTGTATTTGATTGGTTAAAACGTTTGTTCAGGTTTTTCTGTAAGATGTTACAGAACTGTAACATCTGTAACTAACATGTTTTCTGTAACATCTTACAGAAAATCCCAAATGAAGTTTTTGGCCAACCCAATACCTGAGGGGCTATACACTGTGGAAATGAAATATATTCAGACTTTTTAAGATCTGCAGGACATAGAGTCTGAGTTGACATTGATGCCCAGAAACCTGAAGCATCATCACACTGTTAGTGTGGGGGCAAATGGGGGTAGTTCATAAATGAAGATCTGGTAGTTAATAAATGAAGTCTAAATTAATTCTCCTTTCCCTGGATGTGTTATTGTGACTGACGCACCTGGCAGTCAGAAGCCCAGGCTCTACTGGGTCTCTGGCCTGGGGGGTAAAACTAGTGGGGAAGCCCAAGTGGAAATCTCTGCAATGCCCCACGAACCTCCCTGCAGCCAAGAGAGCGGATGAGAACCAATGCTGCATTCTGGGGTGGGGTGGGGGGCACTGAGGGTTAGTGATACCATTAAAGATCTAAAGGATTCCAGGATGGTGATTCCTGCCATATCTCAGTTTAAGTCGCCACTGTCACCCCTGCAGAAACTGGAAGGATTCTGGGAAGTGACTGTAGACTGCTCCATGCCCCACTAAGTCACATCAATATGGCCGCAGGAACATATTTGCTTGGAAAAGTTGTTTTTATCTATCGCATTCAGGAAAGAGAATCAGAAACACATTACATTAAACCGGAAAGGAGAACAATATAGAGTTTTGCCCCCAAGACTATGTGAACTCTCCCATCCTTAGTCATCATATAATCTGGTGTGATCTGGACCGTTTGGACCTCTTTACAGAGCATCATATCAATCCATTATGTCAGTGACATCATGCTGATGGAGCAAAATGAACAAGACATGACTAGCACACTGGAGGCTTTGCTATGACCCGTATGCTCTGGAGGATGGAAATAAACCCCATGAAGATGGAGAGGCCTGCCGTTTGGGGAGAATCTTTAGGAGATCCAGTGGTCAGGGATATTCTGTGTTATCCCTCTAAACTAAACTGCTGTATCTAATATCTCCTACTGCAAAGAAGGAGTCATAGCACTTACTAGGCTCCTTTGGGTTCCAGGGCACCATATTCCACACCTCGGTGTACTTTAGTCTATTAACTAGGTGACGCAGAATGTTGCCAATTTTAGTAGGATCAGGAGAAGGACAGGGCTCTGCAGGGGGGCCATTTGACCCAGCAGACGTCATATGATGGAGTTATCACTGATGAGAAAGAGATACAGGGTATAATTTATGACAAGCCCAAGAGGGAGAATCTCAGTGCAGACTCCAGGGATCTGTGCAGTTACATCAGTCATGCCCAACTCTTTGCAACCCCACAGATTGTAGCCTGCCAGACTCCTCTGTCCATACATATACACCTTTTGAAAAGTGGGTCTTAGAGTGCTACTGAGCCAAGGTAGATAACTGGAATGTTTGAGCATGGAACACCAAAGTGATTATGCCTCTCAAACCATACAACATGAACTGGAGCCTATTGAACCTGCCAAATTGGAAAGTCTGAGGATCCAGCAGCAATTTATTACAAAATGGGAATGTACATCCAAGCTTGAGCATCAGCAGGCCCAGAGGGCAGAGCAAGCTACATGAGCAGGGAGCCCAGATCCCCATGTTACCTGTTTCACTAGCATCCTGCCCCCAGCGTATACCTCTGATTGTACCAGGGGAAAGAGAGGGAGTCCTGTATGAAAGAGGAGGAAAATGCCCAAGTTTAGTTTACAGATGGATTGGTTCAGCATGTGCAAATAAAAAATGGTGTGGCAACCGTATTACATTTCCACTTCAGAATGGCCCTCAGAGACAGTTACGAAGGGAAAGTCTTCTCCATGGGTATTACGTGGTGTACCTGGACATATTCACTTTGTATGAAAGGAAAAATAGCCTGAGATGGAATATAGATGGAGTATGGGAGGTGGAAAATGGCTTGTCTGGTTAGTTAGAGATCAAGAAGGAAAAAGATTGAAAGCTTGGAGTTCAGTCTTCAAAGCAGGAAATTCTTGGATAGAGGAATGGAATAAGTATATGGAATTGCATGGAAGGTATGTAAATACCAAGTAGATAAAATGAGTTGGCCTGTTTATGCTAGCTAGCCTTTATCAGTGTCTACTACGTTGCTGCAAAGTGCATACACAAAGTAACCACAGCTGCCAGCTGAAATAAGAATCATGCTTGTACCCAATAGCATAGACACCACTAACCAAGGCTAATCTAGCTGACTCTGTCCAACCACATTCAATCTCCACTGTCCAACCTACCAACAACAGAGACTAATGCTGGCCCCTGGATATGGCGTGTTCTCTAAGCAGACTAACTGGTCACTTGGTAGCAAGCTGACTTCACTGGGGTTCTCCCATCTTGGAAGTTCCACCTGGTCCCTCTCACAGGAATACACACTTATTCCTGGTAGGATTTGATTTCTTGCTCACAGAGAAGCACCACTACCTGGGAATTTATGGAATGATTGATCTACAGATATGGAATTCCACTTAACATGATATCCAACCAGGGAACTAATTTTATCATGAATAGTGGAGCAAAACAGTGGGCGTTCGACTAATACCTTGGCCACCTGATTCGAACAGCTGACTCATTGGAAAAGACCCTGATGCTGGGACAGATTGAAGGCAAAAGGAAAAGAGAGCAGCAGAGGATGAGATGGTTGGATGGCATCACTGATTCAATGGACATGAACTTGGGCAAACTCCGGAAGATGATGAGGGACAGAGAGGCGTGGTGTGCTGCAGTCCATGGGGTCACAAAGAGTCAGACATGACTTAGTGACTGAACAACAACAGGACCATAGGATTGACTAGTCATATCGTGTGTGATTTTTACCCACATCACCCAGAAGTTGCCAGGCTGTTAGAGTAATAAGCAGCCTGCTGAAGGGGCAGATGAAGCACTAGTTCAGAGGCAATGCCTTATAATGATATCACCCATCCATCAGGAAGCAATACATTTATTGGATCAGAAATCTCTCAGTGATGCTGTGCTCCCATCAGGAAGAATCCATGGATCTGGAACCAAGGGATAGAAGTAGAATTGGCTCCGCTTCCTATTACCCCCAGTGATCTACTCAGTATCCTGTGGATTCCTGTCTCCACAACTCTGAGCTCTGCAGGATAAGAAGCCCTTGCTTCTTACCCCTTGCTTCAAAGGGGGCAGGCTGTCACCAGGGGACACAGCAAGGGTCTCAGTGAAGTTCAGGCTACAGCTTCCCCCTGAGCTCTTTGGGATTCTCATGTTCAGGGACCAGCAAACAAAAAGAGGAATTATCATCTTGTCAAAAGTAACTGACCCTGAACACCATGAGGAGGAAGCCTTCTGATACCCAGTGGAGACAGGGAAGAATGTGTGGGTTTAGGTGACCCAGTGGGAGCACCTCTTGGTACTCTTCACCCACAAGAATGGAAACATGCAAGAAGCCTGGGAGGAGAAGCTTGTATTTCATACGGAGCCAGGTTCTTTGGGAAAACTAGCAAGATCAATCTTGGTGGTAGCTGAGGGTGAAGGGAATTTAGAATGGAACAAGGAGGAGGGAGATAATGGGTACCAGTTGTGACCCTGAGTTCACTGCAGAGATGGGAGCTCTATTTTGTTACACAAACCTCCCTCTACCCATGTTTCCCTCCAGGAAGTGAGGTCCATCAGAGCCCATGAGGAGCTGTCTCCATATATCATGGAGACATAGAACTGTGTGGCACAAGGGGTGGATGATGGCGGGCATGGAGATGTGGGGCTCAGCTCTCCTTTAAGAAGGGACTTGATGACCAGGAGGAGGAAGGTGATTTTCCTGACAGGTTCCGAACTGTTGGCTTCTTTGGGATTTCCCTCCGCATTTAAGTGGCATTCATGCTCTCTTCTCTGAGAAGACCCCAGTGAATGACTGCGCAAGGCAGTGGTACAAGAGGTCAGAGCGCCCATGAAGTGGCCCCCAGCCAACAACAGAGGTCTAGCCCTTTGCTGACACTCCTCCGACAGGGATCTGCTCTGGAACTTGCTGTTGGGCTGGCCGAGACATTGTCAGATCGTCACTGTGTCTGATAACCTCTCCTCTCAGTTCTGCCTCTTCCACTTTCCCTTCCAGGGCTGACTTTCCTACAAAAAAGGTCTGTACTATTTTTTTTAATTAATTTTTATTGGAATATAATTCCTTTCCAATGTTGTTATTTTCTACTATATGGCAAAATGAATCAGCTGGACATATACATATATCCCCTCTTTTTTTGCATTCCTCACTCCATTTCAGTCACTGCTCTCCAGAGAAGCCCACTTGCAACCCATGTTTTATTCATTTTTGTAACTGGATTACCTCGTATAGCTCCTGGAACAGAAGAGATGCCCAATAAATACTTGGCAAATAAGACTGAACTGTCTACTGTGGCCTTGGATAAACCATGTGCTTAGTCATGGTCAGGTGACATAGCAGATGCAAACAGAATTTCTTGTTTTCTTCTTTAACTTTTATCTTCCCGTTCATCAAACTTTTAGGGCCTTGAATGCAGCAAGGATGATGATGTTTTTGTTGGCTTCTTACTTGTTAAAATGAGACAATCAAAATTCTTCCAAGTGTTTTGCAGTTTTCTGAGGCAGAAAATTTTCCATGCTGGGAAAGGGAGACAAATTTGTATTTCTATCACAAAGAATTTTCCCTAAGTTTCTTTTGAATGACTAAAAGATGTGTTCATCAGAGCCAGTCAAATTGCAGATGCTACCCGGAAGGGCAAGGCAGTTGAAACAGCCAGAGAAAACCACATAAAAGCGCTCAGTGCAACTCTGAAGCCACCCACGTAGCCGTGGCTGAGCCCTGAGTCAAGTCATAGAGGCAGGAACTAAACTCATGTGGTGGCTAAAAGTCTATTTGAAGAGCTTGGCCAAAGTATGTAGATTTTATGAGGCAGCCTTTAAGATGAGAAACAAAAAGTGATTTAGATCAGCTGCCCCCACTGTGAATCAAATTTCCTTTCTAGATGGCTTTGCAGTTATATACACTGCCTTGAGCACCCATGTAAATAGCATGATATAAAATCTGTCAAATGAGTGTGATTCCAATCGCATCTCTAGATAGTTAAAAGTTGTGTCTCTCCAGGTTAGAGTATTTAGAAGAACTTAGGCCAGTTGTTCTGTCTCAGGAATAGAAGACAAAGAATGGAAGAAATGTCTCCATAAATGTCCTTTGAGCTTGCCAGTGACGAAGTGAGTGAGCCTGTTACCTTTGTACCGAAAGCCTGACATACTCTCCACAGCCATGTTTCCTTGGGGTCTTGACTTAGTTTATATTGTAAACAGAATCAAAGTTTGAGCAAGCTTAGAGAACTACAGTCAATTCCCATGAAACCCTTTCTGTTGCTACTCAAAGTCCCACTGTCATTTGTGAGTATAAATTTTGTGACTTGTAGCAAAAGCAGAGACATGACTTTGCCAACAAAGGTCCATCTGGTCAAGGCTATGGTTTTTCCAGTGGTCATGTATGGATGTGAGAGTTGGACTGTGAAGGAAGCTGAGTGCCAAAAAATTGATGCTTTTGAACTATGGTGTTGGAAAAGACTCTTGAGAGTCCCTTGGACTGCAAGGAGATCCAACCAGTCCATCCTAAAGGAGATCAGTCCTGGGTGTTCATTGGAAGGACTGATGCTGAAGCTGAAACTCCAGTACTTTGGCCACCTCATGCGAGGAGTTGACTTATTGGAAAAGACCCTGATGCTGGGAGGGCTTGGGAGCAGGAGGGGAAGGGGACGACAGAGGATGAGATGGCTGGATGGCATCACCGACTCGATGGGCATGGGTTTGAGTAAACTTCAGGAGTTGGTGATGGACAGGGAGGCCTGGCGTGCTGCGATTCATGGGGTCGCAAAGAGTCGGACACGACTGAGCGACTGAACTGACTGACTGACTGAGCATCATTTGAGCCACATATGATGCAAAGCCCCGTGAAGGCTTCCAGTAACTACACCTGCCTCTTAGCCTAGCTAGAATGCCTCCTGGCCTAGTTCAGGGTGCCAGTCCTGAACTTCCTCTTCAGTTCAGTTTCGTCGCTCAGTCGTGTCTGACTCTTTGTGACCCCGTGGACTGCAGCCAGGCTTCCCAGTTTGTCATTGTCTCCTGGAGTTTACTCAAACTCATGTCCATTGAGTCGGTGATGCCACCCAACCGTCTCATCCTCTGTCGTCCCCTTCTCCTCCTGCCTTCAGTCTTTCCCAGCATCAGGGTCTTTTACAATGAGTTGGCTCTTTGCATCAGGTAGCCAAAGTATTGGAGCTTCCTCTTGGCTATCCAGTATTATAAGTTGTGCTGAAGGCTGTAGTGGTTTTGTGATTGAAAATAAATGCAGCTGAAATTATAGCTATGAACTTCTTTTTGCTCAAGACATGAAGTATGTATAGGCCCTTTATCATACCATTTTAAGAGACATGGAATCATTTGGTATTCTTTTACCACACAATTTATATTCACGTTAAAAGACAGCAATTTTCCTTGTGTGGAATTTCCTCACCCTTTGTTTTGTCAAAGCATCAGAGATTCATTTAATAAAAGGGACCCTTAACATATAAAGCATGATTGACTTCATCCAAAGAGAATTTTTTCATATATTCATGGATGGATGTTTATAGTTTGTTTATACTAAATACAAACACCCTAGTTTGTTGGCACATTAAACAACTGTGACCATATGTCTGACATAATTCTGCGGATAGAGAGTGAATTTTAAAAGTAAATTCAATTTCATGTGCTAAATACATCTCTCTTAAAAGGAAAATGAATTGCCTTCAATGGAAGCTTCTAATACAAAGCATTTAAATGCAAATTGCTGGAGGAACCTTGCAAATCCCTTACCAATAATTTGCTGTGCTTCCAGTTCCAGTTTCTCCTTAATTGCTAGCCACTAAAGCAACTGTTTTGTTAAGGTCACATTGTCAGTATTAAAATATATGTGTATAATAGACTATAGTTTTAATTGGCATTAGGTTTCCAAAGGTATTAATATGACCTAGCAGCAAAAATATTTTTTAAAGGAGGAGTGGTGATAAATAGTATTCACTGAAAATTTAGTACGCCAAACAATTTCGAGGCACATTATATAGTTTCCAGTAGCCACACAAAAGAGGGTAATGAGTCCAGTCATTAATCGGTTATCAAAATACATATTATTTTGTACTTCTTGGAAGCCAGCATCAATGTTTTTAATATTTTGTTGGTGCTAACAAGAAGTCTGCTTTTTCCTGATATCAATTAAAGAAAATCTCCATGAGCAGAGACACAAGTTCTCTCTTCTAAATAATTTAGTGAGCCTAATTGTACATGCTATGCCAAGAAATAAAGGGCACACAAGAGTGCTTTGGCACCTTTTGCCCCAAGTAAATGGCACTCTGGTTTAAACAGATGGCTGCTGAGTGATAATGGTTTGAGCAGATGATTACTGGTACATACTGTAATATGACTAAAGAAGGAATTTTGAAGATTTGAACGTATTATTAGATGCCATGGCAAGAACACCTAAAAAGTTATAAGATATACCTGAAACTGTCTATACATGCATGAAAGGTGATGCTTCAATTACTGACTTACACATAACAAACTATTCCAAACTTCAGTGTTTTAAAACAACAATTTATTACTAGTAGGTCTCACTCTTCTGTGGGTCAAGAATTTAGCCAGGACACAGTGGGGACAGCTTGTCTCTGTTCTGCAGTGTCCGGGGAGTCAGCTGAGATGACTCAAAAGGCTGCAGCTGGAAGGGATGGGTAGGGGGCAGCCTAGGCATCTCTCTCTCTTTCCCCTGATTTCTTTCTCTCTCTCAACCTGTCCCCACAGCCTCTCCATGAGGTTACTGAGTGTTAGCCTCAGGTCTGTCAGACTTCTTCCATGAAAACTGAGAGTCCAAGAGGACCAGACCAAAGCTTCTAGACTCCTAATGCCTAGACTGGCTCAGCATCTCTGCTCAGCCCAAGGTCAAGAGAGGGAAACCAGATCACATCTCTCAAAGAGCAGAGTATCAAGGGATTTGTGGCCCTTTTTAGTCAACCACAGGTGAATAATGGAGACATTTGAAATTTGGGGGCATTAAAAAACTCATGAAGCACATCATAGTGATTTGTCAACAGAAAAACCCATCTAAGTCTGAAGAAATGCTTGAACCACCTGATCTAAGATAAAATAAATGTGTCTACCAATAGTCCTAGAGATATATCTTAAAGATCACATACTATACACCTAAATACAGTGAAATAAAGTAACAATCAGAACCATGCTAATCTATCAGCACCGAGACTCCTGACAGTGTGAAATCAGGGTGGTTGGTTAAGGTTCATGAACACATCAGCCCACACAAATCTCTCCCACCTAAGATCATTTGGCGGCATGAGTGATCTACCTGTTCTGCCCACTTTTCAATCTGGTTCAACAAATGTGTATCGAGAAGCAGGTTTTATGCTAGGAAGTGAGTAATTAGATGATATGATGCTGCCTTGGTGGGAATTACCATCTGGTGATGATTGTCTATCTTTCATCTTCCTTGCCCTCCTTGAAGCAGTCTCATGGCATCACTGTCCCATTTCTCATTCAAATATATGTGTCGAGTGCTTAATCTGCACCAGTTATGTGAACCACTTGCAAATCCAAACAGAGATGCTATGGTTCCATGTGTCCTGTGTTAGTCTCCCAGGGTTCCCATAACAACGCACCACAAGCTGAGTGACTTCAACAGAAATGTAATGTCTTGCAGCTATGGAGGCCAGAATTTTCCAATCAAAGTGTTGGCAAGGTCAGTTCCTTCCGAGGGAGCATCTGCTCCATGCCTCTCTCCTAACTTCTCCTGGTTCACTGACCATCTTTGACTGTCATTGGCTTGTAGATCTCGGCCTTTGTCTTAACACGGCATGTTCCCTGGATGTGTGTCTGTGTCCACACTTCCCTTTATCATAAAGACAGGAGTCATATAGAATTAGGGATGCACCCTACTTCTGTTTGGCCTGGTCTTGACTATCTATAATTGCCTCTACAACAATCCTATTTCCACATAAGGTTACATTCTAAGGTGCTGCAGGTTAGAACTTCAGTGTGTGAATTTTGAGGAAGCACAGTTCAATCTACAACAGGTCCTTAGTGGTCGTATTTCTAGAGCAGTTCACTTTGCCCAACAAATAGAACAACTGTACTTATTTTTTTAATTTTATTTTTATCTTTAAATCATTTTTAATATACACAGTTAATTTAAAGTACTGTGTTTGTTTCAGGTGAGTAGCAAAGTGATTCTGTTATGCATTTGTCTTCATATATAGACATACATATGAATGTCTTCCTTTTCAGATTCTTTTCCATTATAGATTATTACAGGATATTGAACATAGCTCCTTGTGATACACAGTAGGTCCTTGTTTGTTATCTACTTCATATATAATGGTGTGTAATACTTTAATCCCAAACTCCTCATTTATCCCCAGTCATTCCTGTTGGAAACCATAAATTTGTTTTCTATGTCTTGAGTCTATTTCTGTTTTATAAATATGCTCATTTATATCATGTTTTAGATTCCACATGTTAGTGGTATCATATGATATTTGTCTTTCTCTATCTGACTTACTTCACTTAGTATGATACTTTCTAGGTCCATCCATGCTGCAAATGACATTATTTTATTCTTTTTTATGGCTGAGTAATATTTCATTGTGTATATGTACCACATCATTTTTATCCATCTATCTGTCAAGGGACATTTCAGCAACTTCTGTCTAAAGAATGACAGTAAGAATGGACAGAGTGATTATAAATGTAAGCCAGCTCTCAAGAACTAAAAGCTTTGGTCTGAACATGTTCTGAACAGGGTTAATTTAGGAGAAATATTGTATGCAGAAGAAAGTGGGACAGTTTCCTTGAGTGTCTGAAATTTATCCATTTAACAAATGTTTTGGTTTTGAGCACTGAGGATAGAGCCAAACTGAACAAGATGGACACAAATCTCTGAACTCATAAAGAGTCTATTCTATTGGAGGCAGACAGGAAAAATTTGAAATAGACAAGTCATATAGTGCTTTAGTAGATGTCAAGCATTATGAAGACAAACAAAACAGGGTAAGAGGAATGGGGAATGGGGTTGGAGCAGGGGCTGAGATTTTTAATGGGGTGATCAGGGAGGCTGCACTTAGAAAGTAACAGTTAAATAAGGAAGGAGTTGAAGGCCAGAAGGGGGCACGACATATGGGTATCTGGTGAAGGAGGGTTGCAGGCAAAGGAAAGAACTAGTGGGGTAGGAGTGTGGCTGTTGCATTTAGGGAAAACAGAGGCCAGTGTGGCTGCAGAATAAGAGACAATGAAAGTAGAGTTGGTGAATAAGATAAAAGAGACATAGTCAGTCAATCATAAAAAGATTTGTAGGTCTTGTAAGGACTTCAGCTTTTCCCTAAGTAAAGAAAGAAGTCGTGGAAGGTCCTGAGCAGAGGACTAATGTGATCTGTGTGCATGCACACTCAGTCACTCAATAATGTCTGACTCTTCGAGACCCCATGGACTGTAGCCTACAAGGCTCCTCTGTCCATGGAATATTCCAGGCAAGAATACTGGAGCAGGCTGTAATTTCCTCCTCCAGGGGATCTTCCCAACCCAGGGATCAAACCCGAGTCTCCTGCTTCTCCTGCACTGGCAGACAGATTCTGTACCAGTGAGCCACCTGGGAAGCCAGTGTGAGCTGACTTGGGTTTTATTAGCATCATTCTGGTTCTAAAGGTGAAGGAGCAAAGAGAAACTCAGGGAGAAGCCCTTGGAGGTCATTGCAGATAGTCCAAGTGAGAGATGTTGGTGTCTGGGGCCAGAGTGGTAGAAGTGGAGATCATGAGAAATATCTGGATTCTGAATATATTTTCAAACAAGGAAAGAAATGATAACCCCCAAATTTTGTCTTGTGTTAAATGACAAATTCTCTTGACCTTTCATTGTTACCAGTTAATTATTTTTATCTAGACAAGACAAAAAGTAGTGAATACCTAAATCCAGAAGTGAAAAAGGCCAGGTAATAAGTTGCTTTCATTTTAAAATATAAAAGATTCTCTAGAAAGATGCAATCAGCTAAGTCCAAAATGTGAGCAATACCACAGGATGAAAAATCCAAGTTCTTCAATAAATAAATAATAGAGAAGAACAAACAGGGCTGGTGAACCCACAGATTAAAAGATACTTAAGAGACATATCAATCATATGCAATATGTAGACCCTGTTTGGATCCAACTGTAAAACAGAAAAAAATATTTGAGACAGTCAGGGAAATGGAAACGTTGCTTTCTTTGATGAGTTCAGTTGAGTTCAGTCGCTCAATCGTGTCAGACTCTTTGTGACCCCATGAACTGCAGCACACCAGGCCTCCCTGTTCATCACCAGCTCCTGGAGTCCACCCAAACCCATGTCCATTGAGTCAGTGATACCATCCAACCATCTCATCCTCTGTCGTCCCCTTCTCCTCCTGTCCTCAATCTTTCCCACCATCAGGGTCTCTTCCAATGAGTCAGCTCTTCACATGAGGTGGCCAAAGTATTGGAGTTTCAGCTTCAGCATCAGTCCTTCCAATGAACACCCAGGACTGGTCTCCTTTAGGATGGACTGGTTGGATCTCCTTGCAGTCCAAGGGACTCTCAAGGGTCTTCTCCAACACCACAGTTCAAAAGCATCAATTCTTCTGTGCTCAGCTTTCTTTATAGTCCAACTCTCACATCCATACATGACTACTGGAAAAACCATAGCCTTGACTAGACGGACCTTTGTTGACAAAGTAATGTCTCTGCTTTTTAATATGCTGTCTAGGTTGGTCATAACTTTCCTTCCAAGGAGTAAGCGTCTTTGATGAGTAGTCATTTGATAATTATTGTGAGGAATTATTAAGGAATTATTGTGAATTGGTGGGATACAAAATTGGCATTACAGTTAGCTTTTTAAGAAAGAGTTCTTATTTTGATGGATATATAGCAAAATATTTATTGATAAAATATGTCTGAGATTCACTTCATTGTAATCCAGTGGAGGAATAAGAAGTGATCATAAATGGAGGATGACTATTCATTTTACTGTTCTCTTGACTCTAATATGTTAGGAGTTTTGCATAATAAAGAATAAACACATACATAAATAAATACACAAATATATCAATACAATCTAATGACAATACATTAAAATTGATGATATTAGTTGTCTTAAGAAAGAGGGTGGTTGAGATCAGGAATATCAGGGATTCTGCCCTGCTTCTTCCTCTTTTGTATCTTTCAGTATCAAGAAAGATACATGTTATTAATAGAGAGTACATTTCAAAAAAATGTGTTGTCTATTCATAACTGGAAGAAAAGTTATTAAACTGCCTTGGCAGATATGCAGAGGAAGCGACTTGTACAGAAGACAAGCTACTGATTATTTTCTCCTGGAGTCTCCCCGTTCTGATCTCCTGCGGGCCTCAGATTGTCTCATGACTGTCATTCTGAGGCAATGCTTAATTCAGCAAAATATAAGCCAATATTAGAATGACTCAGAGAATAGTACCCCTGAGCATTAGTGCATGTATCATTCTGAAGCAAGTTTTTCCATGCGAGTTTCACTGAATCTGCAAACTGCTATTAACCTCTGATTTAGGATGGTGGCCTATTTTCCTAACCTAACTGATAGGTTTTTATGCTGGTACTGAGTGAGCAGGTTAGATTTCATATGTGACTACCATGCGTATTGTGGGAGTAACTTTTATTAATGAAATGAGCATATCTTATCTTACCCAAATGACAAACATTTTATTTTGTTTAAAATTTCATGTCATTTCAGTCTAGCTCCAGTAACTTTGCAGCACACTTCCTATACAGTAATCAGAAAGTCGTCTGAACTTCTAACACTCAGAGCGTTAGTTGCTCGATCTTGTCTGACTCTTTGTGACCCCATGGACTGTGCTGTCCATGGAATTCTCCAGGCAAGAATACTGGAGTGGGTAGCTATCTCCTTTTCCAGGCAATCTTGCCAACTCAGGGACTGAACCCAGGCCTCCCACATTGCAGGCAGATTCTTTACCATCTGAGCCACCAAGTACATCAATCCAAAAGGCCTTCTCTGAATTTTAACAAATAGTTTTCCTGGAAAGATACAACTAAATCACTCTCCACACCCTTTTTCAGGGTCTAAAATCAGCTGAACCTTTACAGCTTACATTTCTTGGTCTAGAAATCAAATCATGGATTAGACAAAGTTGAGTAGACTGATTCACATGAAAACTATTGTTGGTTTTTGGACTTTTTACGCAAACATTGGTCAGCATCAAGGTTGCTGTCCCTGTGGTTTTAGAGCTGAAAACCTGTTATTTTCTGCTTCAAGGAAATAAGACCTAAAAAGCAAAGTGAGTTGATGCCATACTTCGCTATTAGGGTCAGAGTGTGTGTGTGTGTGTGTGTGCCTGGTAGAATATTAGCATTTAGCCTGGTGAAGAGATTATTAGGGTCTTACTTCCTAAAGTTGAACTAACTGCGTGACCGTGTTAATTATTAAAGCAAGTGTAATGGCCAAAGCCCATATGAAGATCAAGGACTCTGCTCCCACTATCTTTGTAAACTCCGGCTATGCTGCTTACACATCTCAGATACTTCTTCGTGTATAAAATGAGGGGGTTTGATCGGACAGCCTTTAAATGCACTTCTAGCTTTTAGAGTCTGTAATTTTTAATTTTTTAAAGAGAAGCACAGGATAGTCTATTAATTTAGGATCTCTTAGTTTTACCCCATCTTCAATTTATCTCAGTTCAGTTCAGTTGCTCAGTCGTGTCTGACTCTTTGTGACCCCATGAATCACAGCACGCCAGGCCTCCCTGTCCATCACCAACTCCCGAAGTTTACTCAAACTCATGTCCATCAAGTCAGTGATGCCATCCAGCCATCTCAGTTTATTTATAAAACTCTAGTTTAGTAAAGGACAGTTTGCAACACAACTGTCCAGTGGATGTCCATTTTCCCTCTTCCTCACCAAAAGAAGTCGGATTTAATGTATGACAACATTGCATCCAGCTAAAATACTGGGTTTTCAGATGCCGTTCTTGATGGGGAGAGGACAAAATGGAAGCAGGAGTTGCTCGGCGAGGCTTCCAGCAAAGCTCTTTCAAAATGGGTAGACTTCCCCAGCAGCTGTCTTTCATTTGTTGGCCTTTCTTTCCTGCTTGCCTGCAACTTGAGCATGATATTAGGTGTGGGGCAGCCATCATGTGAAAACAAGGCAACAGGCACAGCTGAGCAGAAAAGTGTACGAAGCCTGGGCCCCTCTGTTCCTTTCCTAGGGCTCCCGTAACAGAGAACCTCAGACTAAGTGGCTTAAAACAATGGAAAATTATTCTCTCACTGCTCTGAAAGTTAGAAGTCTGAAATCAAGACTTCACCAGGGCCATGCTCCCTCAGCGCCCCTAGGGGAGGATCCTTCCTTGCCTCTTTTACCTTCCGGTGGCCCCAGGTGTTCCTTAGCTTATAACAGCATCAGTTCCCTCTGGGCCTTCATCTTCATATGCCCATCTTCCTCTGTGCCTCTACCTATGTATTCCTATCCTTGTAAGAGTACCAGCCACACTGGATAGAGTCCATCTTAATGACCTCAACCTGACAACACCTGCAAAGAATCTAAGGTCACAGTCACAAATGAGGACTTCAGCATCTTTAGGGAGACCATAATTCAACCCACACCAGTCCCAGTGGCATTCTGGAGCTGTTTTACCAGCTCGGAATTTTCTCCCTCTGAACTCATGATATGAGGAAAATAAAGTCCCGAGGTGTCTAAGCCTCTATGTATTCAGAGATTTTTGTATTCACAACAAAACTCATTCCCTAACTTACACACTTATTTCTAAGTGAGGGCTCTGGCAATTAAAAAATTATCTGTCTTGTGGAGCCTACCTTTTCAGAGCACAGTTACAAAAAGCTTTTTGTAAGTTTTTTAAAGACAGAGACCATTATTGTCTCTTATTTGGGAGTGGAGCAATGGGTGGGAACCTGTGCCTGGCTAAGATTTTTCTAGTCATAATTTAAAGATTGAATCTGTTTTCAAAACAGAGTATGCCAGATATTGAAAAGGTCAATAGCCATGTATTCAGCAGCCAAATTTAGGCCCTAACCTTACCCTCGACTCACACTCATGTCAGATATGTCTTCATTAGTCACCACTACATACCTCAACGAAGGAGCCTATAAAGGCAGCTTCTATGCTTAAATTACCAGAAGCACAGTTTACTTGTCCAACACAATCAGGTTCACTTTTATGGGACTGTGTTTCTGCCAGATGTGGTGCTCAGAAACAGACGCCAGAAAGAACTTTGAGCAGCCAACTCTGAAATTTGTCTTCGTTTCGAGAGTGTTGCCACAAGTTCTCAGGCCATTTTTGTGGCATCCATACCCAGAACCTAACTATGATTCATTCAATTTATTTATGGGCTCCTGCAGTGGGGACAAGCAATTACTCCCATCATCTCTGTTAGTCAGAGAGCCTTGAATTGTTCACTTTACTACTCAGCAGGCCTAGTAAAGGCTGATGTCAGAGTAAACACATACTCCTCATCACTTCTAGAAGGGCAAAGTTCATGTCAGGACTTCTCATCCTTCCATCCTTTCTCCAAGAAATATTGATTGAGTGTGTATCCGGTGCCAGACTGATGCCAGGCACTAAAGATTAAACAGATTAGATATAGCCCCTACTTTCAAGGAGCCTACAGTTTAGTCGGGCTTCCCATGTGGTGCCCAGTTGGTAAAAAACCTGCCTATCAATGCAGGAGATGTTAGAGACTCAGCTTTGATCCCTGGGTTGGGAAGATCCCCTGGAGGAAGGCATGGCAACCCACTCCAGTATTCTTGCCTGGAGAAGCCCATGGACAGAGGAGCCTGGTGGGCTACAGCCCACAACAGTCACAAAGAGTCAGACACACAATTGGAGCAACTTAGCAGGCATGCACAGTTTAGGTAGAAAGATTGACAGGTCAGCTGGTAACCACAAGATACCCAAAATACTGATAAATGCTGAGAGGTTTAAGCACAGAATGCCAGGGAAGCAGAAAAGGCAGGAGATTCTTTTTGGGCAGTCAAGGTAAAGTTCTGATTAAACTGGCTATCAGAAGTTAGACCTGAGGGTACTCTGGGAGTTAGCCAGGTGAAACAGAACAGCGTATACTAAGGCCCCAAAGCAGAAGAATGCACAACGCGTTTTGAGAGCTGCACAGAGTTTGTAAAGGGGGAGTGTGAGGCGGAGAAAGGTCAATACAGACAAACAAAATGTGGTCTACACTCTGAAGACATTGGGGAGCCACTGGAACCACCGGGCAGTTACTGGATCAGGTTTGTGTTTTAGAAACTATCTTTCTAGAGACTTCCCTGGTGGTCTAGTAGCTAAGACTCTGTCAGCTCCCTGTGCCAGGGGCCCAGGTTCAACCTGTGGTCAGAGAACTGAATCCCACATGCTGCAACTATTAATAAGAATTTTCACAGTGACACTAAAGACTCTGCATGCCGCAGTGAAGATTGACGATCTTACGTGCTGCAACTAAGACCCAGCACAGCGATGTATATATTTTTTTAAAAAGCAAATATCACTGTGGCAGAATGCATTAGAACAAAGCAGGACCAGACATGAAGAAAGCAGTAGAAGTCTATTGTGGTACGCTATGGGAGGGAAAAGTAGAGAAAAAGGAACGAAAAGACACACTTAGGAGTCAAATCGACAGCACCTGGTGAATGAGCAGATTTAGCAGTCACCCAAGGATGACTCTAAAATTTACGCTTTGGTTAGCTGGTGTGTGATATGAGAAAGTGTTCTTATAGGTTAAACACTAGGAAACATGATAAAAATTGTGAATTCTCTGATGTTCCAAATCCATATTCAAATCCATACTCTTATTTAATAAATATGAATTCTGACCCTAATCACATTTCTGTCATAGGAACTTACTGAATTTTTTATATGTGAAAAGAAAATTTACTGTAGACATTAGATATTGATGGGGATGAAATAAAAATATGTAGAGTATAAAATTTGTAAGGCATAAATCAGTCACTCTCAGTTATTTTCATCTCAAAATTTCCTTGAGAGTCTTTATTTCTCTTTCTTAATTCAACTGCAGTGAATGATCCATATAATCGTCATATGACTAATATAAGGTATTGTGATATTTCTTTTCTGTAGGAAATGAAAAAGTGATATTTTGGAGCCAAAAGGAGCTTCAGAGATAATGAAATATGGATTCTTTAGGTTGGAATTGTTGTATAACAACATTAAAATATTTTGAGGTAATAAAAGCTCAGAATGCCATCATGTTAATGACAGTAGGTGCAATGTGAGAAAACATGGTTGATGATTGTTACAAGTGGGGGCTCCTGAGGCTTGTGTGGATAAAATGAGGCAGTATTTGTAAATCATCAAGCACAGTTCTCATCGACTGATAACTACAACAGCAAGAGATTATCAACCAAAATCCATTCTCTACCTTGTTCAGGGTACAAGGCTGCCCTCCATGTTTGCATTTCCCAACCTTCTTTGCAGTTAGGTCTAGCCACATAACAATATTCACCACAGGAACAAGAGCAGCAATAATGAGGGCTGTTTCTAAGCCTGGACCCTATGACACTGCAGAAATGCCTCCACACTGCCTCTTTTCTTTGAGCTGAACAGGGGCATGACTGCAACCCAGCCAATGACGGCCCTACCCTAGGGAATGGTATGGGAATAAGGCAAAGGGGCCTGGGTCCCCACAAGGCCACACATAGGTGTCTGCCTTCCTGCCCTGGACTGATGTGAAGAAAACTAAACCACTGTGTTACCAGGTGTCTCTCCTACAGCAGGTCTGTCTGTCCCAGATAATACAGCTTCTTTCTTTTTCTTGTTCTTTCCCAACACAACTCTTTCATTTCTGTAATATTATCTTCCATGGGTATCAATATTTTTGATAGCTGCCATCACAGTGAAGGTATTATTTTGCACTCTGTTATTTTCATTTCCCATATCACAACCATGGTTATTTTAAAACAGAAAATAAAATCACTCAGGATGTACAAGGCAAAAAAAAAAGTTGTTTTTTTTTTTTTAGATTCACTTTTTATGTGACTGTTGTATCCACAGTATATAGTGATTACAGAAGATTGAAGGTACTGACGTTGTCATGATAGTGACATAGGTCACTCCCAACTTTATTCCCCTCACAAGAAGACCAACCTAGCAACTATCCATAGACAGGACACCACTGTGAAAATCCCAGAGCCCAGGGGCAAGGCTGAAGCACCCCAGACCAGAGTCAGGGAAGGGCCACTTATCGAGTAAGAGGAGTGGCTATACCAACTGCGACGACCATCTCCCAGGTCAGCCCAGTGATGCATGGAGACGGTCCCCTCGGGCCTCTCGTTTCTCCAGTCGGTAAAGAGAGCCCAGAGGGAAGATCCAGCCTCCCCAGCAATTGCAGGATGCTTCCCAGGAAGCCGACTCAAGCCTCGGATCGCAGAGATCACTGACAGAATCTGCAGGCTTGACCCCTTGAGGATCAAATAGAGATATAGAAGCGGTGGAGCTTAGAGCAGCCACTGCTCAGCTCTTGACAAACCTCCTTCCTGCTTGCAGTGGCTGCTGAACAGAAACTCCAGCCAATGGATCTGCCCATCTGCAGGGCTGAGCTGGGAGCCGTGTCTGGTCAGGGAGCTCATTTGATTAGGGTTTCCGGTCAAGGGGCTGTACTGGCCTTGGAGCCTGTCATGCCGCCCAGCCCAGGCAGAGAAGCAAAGGTGCAGTCCTGCTCAAATGCTGAGCAGAGCCTCCAGTCCCCGCCTTCCAGGGAGCCTGGTCAGAGAACCTGGGCAGTCACGGAGCCCAGCCTACAGCCCCATGAGAGCAGGGGGCCTGGCCAGCACACTGGCGACGTTACTGAGCATGCGTCTGACTCCCCATAACCTGGGGGGCTCCACAGAGACCCCGGGCGATCCACACTACCACTGAGTGGTAAATTGGTAAAAAATCAATTGGTAAATTTGTAAAAAAATCAGTAAAAAAACTGAGCTACAGAGCCTGCCTATAGCCCTGCTGTAGCAATTTAAACATTTCACTATTTTAAAAAAATCCGCTGAACAAAAAAGACAGTAATGCAGTAAATGAGAAAAAATGCTATATGTTATATACAGAAAACAAGTAACAAAATAACAGAAGTAACCTACCAAGTGTGAGTGGTAAAGAAATACAAAAATTTTAACAGGCCCGTAGCAAGTAAGGAGATTGAATCAGTAATTGAACACCCCCAAGTGAAGAAAAGCACAGGACCAAATGGCTTCACAGGTGAATTCTACCAAACATTTAAAGAAGAAGATTTAAATTCAGGCCGCCTTAAACTGTTCCCAAAAACTGAAGAGGAAGGGAACACTCCCAAACTTATTTACAAGGCCAGCATTACCCTGATGCCAAAGCCAGATAAGGACACAGCAAGAAAAGAGAACTACAGGCCAATAACTCTAATGACTGCAGATGCGAAAATTCTCAACAAAACCCTAGCAAATTGAATTCAACAACACATCAAAAGGCTCATATACCATGATCCTTCAATTCTTTCTTTAGTCTCATTCCTTCAAATGTGGCTATCTGGCTCCCTTCCCCACCACCAAAAAACCATACATCTATGGTCAGCTAATATTTGACAGGGGAGCCAAAAATACTCAAACTGAGGTCTCCTACCTTGCAGGTGAATTCTTTACCAGCTGAGCTACCAGGGAAGCCCCAAAGTGAAAGTGAAAGTCACTCAGTCATGTCTGACTCTTTGTGATCCATGACTATACAGTCCATGGAATTCTCCAGGCCAGAATACTGGAGTGGGTAGCCTTTCCCTTCTGCAAGGAATCTTCCCAAACCAGGGATTGAACCCAGGTCTCCTGCATTGCAGGCAGATTCTTTATCAGTTGAGCCACCAAGGAAGCCCAATATTTGACAAGAGAGCCAAAATACTCAGTAGGTAAAAGATAGTCTCTTCAGTAAATGGTGCTGGGAAAATTGGATATTACACACAAAAGAATAAAACTGGGCTCCACCTTACATCATTCATAAAAATTAACTCAAAATGTATTAAAGAATTAAATGTAAGATCTGAAACCATAAAACTTCCAGAAGAAAAGCTCCTTCACACTAGTTTTGGCTTGTTTTTTTTGCATATAACATCAAAAGTACTGGCAACAAAAACAAAATTAAATAGGTAGAACTATATCAAAGTAAAAGCTTCTGCACAAAAAAGAAGTAATCAACAAAATGAAAAGCCTACTGGATGGGAGGAAATATTTGTGAATCATATATCTGATAAAGGATTAATATCCAAAATACATAAAGGACTCACAATTCAATACATTAAAAAATGAACAGATGATTTGACCAGGTATTTTTCCGAAGAATACATACAGGTGGCCAGCAGGTACATGAAAAGATGTTTGACATTACTAATTATCAGGGAAATTCAAATTAAAACCACAATGAGATATCACCTCATACCTGTTAGAATGACTGTTATCCAAATGACAAGAGATAACATTTGTTGTTGAGGATGTGGAAAAAAGGGAATGCTTGTACACGGTTGGGGGAATGTAAATTGGTACAGCCACTATGGAGAACATTATGGAGGTTCCTCAAACTATTAAAAATAGACCTACCATATGATCCAGCAATTCCAGTTCTGGGTATCTACCCAAAGAAAATGAAAACACTAACTCAAAAAGATACATGCATCCCCATGTTCATTTCAACATTATTTACAGTAGCCAAGGTATGGAAACAAGTGTATGTTGATGGATGGATGGATAAAGAAAATGTGGCTTACATATTTCATTGTGCGTCTGTGTATATACAAACACACTATAGAATATTACTCAGCTATAAAAAGAATGAAATTGTGCCGTTTGCAACAACATAGATGGACCTTGAGGACATTATGCTAAGTGAAGTAACTGAGACAAAGATAAATACTGTACTATCTCAGTTACATGTAGCATCTAAAGAAAAACAAAAAAACCAGCTCATAGATACAGAGAGCAGATTGGTGGTTGCTAGAGGTGGAGGTGGGTAGGGGGTAGGTGAAGGGAATCAAAAGGTACAAACGTCCGGTTATAAGTCATGGGGATATAACGTTTAGCATGGTGGCTGTCGTTGATCATACTACCTTGCATACTTAAACATTACTAAGAGAGTAAACCTTAAAACTTCTCATCAGAAGAAAAAAAATGTTGTAACCGTTTAGGCAACAGATGCTAACTAAACTTGTGATCACTTTTCAATAGATACAAATATAAGATCATTATATTGTACACTTGAAATTCATACAGTGTTATGTCAATTATGAAAAAGTGAAAGCCACTGAGCTGTGTCTGACTCTTTGAGACCCCATGGACCGTAGCCTGCTAGGTTCCTCTGTCCATAGAATTTTCCAAGCCAGAATACCAGAGTGGGTAGCCATTCCCTTCTCCAGGGGATCTTCCTAACCCAGGGACTGAACCCAGGTCTCCTGCACTGTGGGCAGATTCTTTACCATCTGAGCCACTAGGGAAGCCCAAGAATACTGGAGTGGGTAGCCTATTCCTTCTCCAGCAGATCTTCCTACCCAGGGATCAAACTGGGGTCTCTTGCGTTACAGGCAGGCAGATTCTTTACCAGCTGAGCTACCTATACCCCAGTTAAAAGTGAATAATGGATACATAAATTTCCAGTTATAAGATAAATAGCTTCTGGGGATGTAATGTATTTTATGTATATTTGATAACACTGTACCATGCGTATGAAAGTTGCTGAGACAGTAGATCATAGAAATTCTCAACACATACACAAATCATAACTACATGAGATGATAGATGTGTTAATTAAACTTATTGTGGTCCATTTTCAATATATACACATATCAAATCATCACATTTTATAGCTTAAAGTCCATGATGTTATATGTCAGGTATATCTTAATAAACTGAAAAAATTTCATAAACAAAAGGCTGGAGTTGCAGATTTTTTGTCGAGTACAAATTTTTAAAGTATCAATTACTCAGTATTTGACCCTTCTGCTTGGATCACTAGAAAACCTGGCTCCCCTTTGACCTAACAATTACTCTTTTCCTAAAGCAGCCTAACTTCCTAAGGGGAAGTTGAGATCATTTTAAAACCATCAGGAATTTTGCTGAAGTGCAAACACCCTGGTGTTATTTTTCCCTTCATGGAAGAACAATGTGTACCTCTGATTTTCTGACACCTGAAAAATTTGTGATTTTGCTTCCTTGAGAAGCTAACCAAGAGATTCATTCAAGTTAATATTATTTCAAAATAGTAAACCTTGTTAAAATATTATAGATAAAATGGAAACTTAAGGGTGCAGATAGGATGAGATCTGAACTTGATTGGTTCTTGCAGAAAAGGAAATCAACTCAGCAAACCACTTTCAAATCAAGTTAGAAGCATTTATTAAGCACCTACAGAATGCAGAGCACTGTCTCAGGTACTTTCCTCCTTCATGAACAGATCATTGTCTTTGCCATTGCAATCTCATGGGAACACAGATATAAGTAATAAAAATCCATGGTATAATAAAATAAATTCTATAATACTTGTATAAACAAAGTGCATTTGGGCCATCTTGGGAGGAGGAATTGATTCAATAACTGTTGAGGAAGAGAGTGGGAGGTGTGGAAGAGGAGGAAAGGATCTATTAATATAATAGCAGAGAAAAAAATCAGTATTTCCCTTCCCCCGCCATTCCCATTTCTCAACCTCAGAGTCACCTTCCCCTAGACTCTTTCAGAGAAAGGATGTTTGCCTCACATTTGCTCCTGAGTCAGCCTCTGCAGCTGCTTCTGTGAGTCACTTGCTGCTTCCCATGGCCCCCAGCTCTGCTTTGATTCTCATCCTGGTTCCCACCTGAATGATCTAGGATTCCTTTTCCCATGAGATGACGATGGTTTCCATGGAAGGATATAAGATCACACTTCCTTTTGTGGCTCTTCTTTTTAATTCCCCATAACACCAATGTAGAACTTGTGCATATCTCATAGACTTAATTAAGTGGTTGGTGAAAACTAGCATGCTCAGTTGCAAAGTCGTGTCTGACTCTTTGCAACCCCATGGACTGCAGCCCGCCAGGCTCCTTTGTCCATGGGATTCTCCAGGCAAGAGTCCTGGAGTGGGTTGCCATTTCCTTCTCCAGGGGATCTTCCCCACCCAGGGATCGAACCCATGTCTCTTGCATCTCCTGCATTGGCAAGCAGATTCTTTACCATTGTGCCACCTGGGAAGCATCCAGTGAAAACTAGGGAGGTTTATAATACAGGAGGACAGAAAAAATGGGAAGACAAATTATCATATTCTCACAGACCAAGGGGAAAAATTGTAAGTCCTCTGTAAGTTTCCTCTTGTGAAAATATCTTAGTTCCTAACTTTGCCCCATTGCTTGAACTTCAGTCTCCTCTTGCCGCTTCTAAGAATGACTTAGTTCTTTAGTCTTCCAAAGTCAAATCCTTACTGCTACCTCACCCCATCCTTTGTCCTTGAACCCCACTTGGATAACTCAAGGACACGATAGCCATAGCAATCCACTCTTTTAGTTGGGAGACTTCAAGGGCAGCCAAGATGAGCTTTGCACTACAGGTCCAATCACTCATTTGAAGTCTCCATGCCAGGCTAATGTGAACCTCTGCACCCTCATCATTCTTGCAGTTTCCCAGGGGATAACTGTGGGACTAAACATGTCCCATGTTCCTTTTCTAGTAGAAACAATACTTTTCAAAAATAGTGCCCTCTAAATTTATGTTAAAGAAGACAAACTTTTTCTAAATGTGAGGCTATCTGCCTATATGTATTCCCCTGATCACAATGGAAATAGCACTTTGCAGTTTTCCAAGAAGTTTTTATTTATTTTTCTTACCTTCAGGTAATTTCCAGAAGCATACCTGTGCTTCAGAAATAAAACCTACCATAGTACTTCACCAAGCAGCAAGATCATCCATCCTGATGGCCAACATTAGCTACAGCAAGATGAAGAGGAAGTTTTCAGGGTTCTTTCTTTGGGCCGGACTGACTTCATGGGTAGTCCTTTCCCTCTAAAGGAGCTCTGTTAGAGTCAAGGAGACAGTGGGGTGGTGGCAAATGGTGCAAACTGGTACAGGTGCCCGGGCTTCCCACACAGCACTAGTGGCAAAGAGCCTGCCTGCCAACGCAGGAAACATAAGACATGCGGGTTTGGTCCCTGAGTAGGGAAGACCCCCTGGAGGAGGGCATGGCAACCCACTCCAGTATTCTTGCCTGGAGAATCCCATGGACAAAGAAACCTGGCAGGCTACAATCCATAGGGTCACAAAGAGTCAGACAGGACTCAGCATACACTGGACTATAGCTGCCTGGAGGGACCCCACACCCTTCTTTAGGGTAACAGAATCTACCCCCTTAATCTCAGGAGTGGACCTGCAACCAGTCTGAGCCAATCATGGTTCTTATTTTCAGCCGCAAGAATTCATCCAAGGATTGGAAACATGATTTAAACCCAGTCAATCAGAGTCCTGCCCCAGGATTTTTTTTAACCTAGTGTTGGATAAGAGAAGCCCCTTTCCCTTCAGGCATGATGAAAGCCCAGGACTGGCTGAAACTTTGTTTCCCATCACAGAGAAAGAGTCTACTTTCTACAGTGAAACAGAATAAAATCAATATGCTCAGGGCAGCAGAATGAGATCCAGAAGGACCTGACAGTGTTGAATGTTTGAGCGCCTGGTTCCAGTCCCTGAGGTCTTCAGAACCACTATAGATCCTAAGAATCATGCCTCAACTCTCTGAGTTATTGCAGTATTCTTTTTTTAAAAAGCATGTTCAGTGTTCTTTCTATTTTGTTCACGTTTTACTTAAATTGGGTTGAATTGAGCTCAAATTGCAAGCAAAATGTTCCTGAGATTGTACCCTGTCCAGACCAAATCAAATCTCTAAAGGTAGGAGTTAAGATAGGAAAAGTTACTCTTCCAGTGAACATGAGAAAATCCTACATATGAAATCAGAAAGTCCTTCTCTGGCTCATAGCATTATTCTACAGAGAGCCCAATGCAATCCTTTGGTAAAGGATTTCTGACCATGCTAGCATAATATCACAGGTCCTATATATCCTAATCAACTGGTTGTTAAATAGAGCTCTATCGGAGGCCCTGGCCAGTGCTGCTGGGCTCATCCCCTCCCAAGTATGGAAGCAATATAATTTGTGCTTGTCTTGAGGATATAACTGCAAAACAACCACACATGTGGTGTCTAGTAATTATTCAGCAACCTTCCCTCAAAGGGGCAAAGGTGATGTGGCATACTGAGAGCTGTGCTTGGAATTATTTTAGCCAAGTGGTAAAGCTTGCTGAAGGCTTTTTCTCTTTTTATAACTGTTCTTGGGTGTCCAAACTGTGTTTACAGGGATGGTTTCCCACTCATCTTGATACAGGATACTTTTAATGCTGCTTCCGCTCTGAAGGAGCATCCTTCTGTAAGCCTTGCTTTTCCTCTCGTAGGCTGGCAGAGGACAGTAGAGTAGCCAATACACAAAACCACTGTTTGTGTGTGGCTGAAGATGTGATGGTGATTGTGTATTATCCTGGGCATTTCACACTCATGAAATAGGAACTGGGGCTCTGTGCCAGGCACTTCTTCTTGTGTCTCCTCTTCTCCTCTGGAGAGGGATGAAGAAGAACCTTTGTGAGAGGCATGTTCTTGTTGGGAGATCATCACCACCAGAAAGGTCTTCTTATAACTGTATAAAAAGTAGGATAGAGGGTTTTTCTGTTTGTTACTTTGGCTGCATCGCACAGCATGTGGGATGTTAGTCCTGCAACCAAGGATCACACCCATGTCCCCAGCAGGGGGAAGCACAGAGCCTTGGACCACCCAGAAAGACCCTAGGATCAAGTTTCAGAGTCGGGTGCTTGATGAGAAGTTTTGTAGGTCTCTAACTGGGGCTTCCTCTTATCTGAGAGGACAGCCATGCTCATGTAGCATGCCATTGCCACTACCCCAGGCCTGTCTCCTATGAAGAACCGGGGAGATTCAAGGAACCACATTCAACAAATATCTCCCAGCCTGATACTTCTGAGGCTTTCTGTAGGTGGTTTTTTTGGGGGGGTGGGGAGGAGGGATATCACAACAGCATATAACTTCTGTAAGGTTCATGTGTCAATTGACAAAGTCTCTGACCCTGTGAGGAACTACTTCAAAGTTACAGGAATCAGGAAATACTGGGAAATGTAGAATTTGGTGCAGCTTTTACCAATAGCGAAAGCAGAGCACAAGCTGGAATCAAGATTGCTGGGAGGAATATCAATAACCTCAGATATGCAGATGACACCACCCTTATGGCAGAAAGTGAAGAAGAACTAAAGATCCTCTTGATGAGGGTGAAAGAGGAGAGTGAAAAAGTTGGCTTAAAGCTCAACATTCAGAAAACTAAGATCATGGCATCTGGTCCCATCACTTCATGGCAAATAGATGGGGAAACAATGGAAACAGTGACAGACTTTATTTTCTTGGGCGCCAAATCACTGCAGATGGTGACTGCAGCCATAAAATTAAAAGAGGCTTGCTCCTTGGAAGAAAAGTTATGATCAACCTAGACAGCATATTAAAAAGCAGAGACATTACTTTGCCAACAAAGGTCCGTCTAGTCAAAGCTATGGTTTTTCCAGTAGTCATTATGGATGTGAGAGTTGGACTGTAAAGAAAGCTGAGTGCTGAAGAATTGATGCTTTGGAACTGTGGTGTTGGAGAAGACTCTTGAGAGTCCCTTGGGCTGCAAGAAGATCCAAGCAGTCCATCCTAAAGGAAATCAGTCCTGAATATTCATTGGAAGGACTGATGCTGAAGCTGAAACTCTAATACTTTGGCCACCTGACTCATTGGAAAAGACCCTGATGCTGGGAAAGATTGAAAGTGGAGGAGAAGGGGACGACAGAGGATGAGATGGTTGGATGGCGTCACCAACTCGATGAATAAGAGTGTGAGTAAGCTCTGGGAGTTGGTGGCGTGCTGCAGTCCATGGGGTTGCAAAGAGTCAGACACGACGGAGCAACTGAACTGAAATGAACTGAAAACAGAGCTGTGTAACTTCTAGAGACTCAGCCCAAGACCCAAGTTGTTATTTTAAAAAATGAGAAACTTCAGTGTCTAAATTTTATATCTTAACTACAGCCATAGGCTTCAAAAGCAAAATGACTTCTTACCATGTAACCCAGATGTTAGATGAGTCTTTTTGCTTCTTAAGATGATTCAAACTCCCATTTCATATTTTTTCCAAAGCCCAGTGCCCAACCCCAAATTTCTGAACATTCCTGGGGGACTGTCACTCTCATTGTTGTTTCTAACTCTGAATCCTGCTTCTGCTGATTAGTGTAATTGACAGACTATCTTGCCATGTGGCACACACTTTCCCTATTCTGCGCCACATAAACCCAAATGGGGAGCTCAGTCTGTCTATTCCCACAGACACAGGCTCACACATACACTGCCTCCTCACAAGGCATTTATGTATAGAGCAGAATTCACTAAAGATTTGGGATGGTAAAGGTAGGATCTACATCACAGAAATAAAAGCATCATAAAACAGAACACTGCATAGTCTACGTCTTAAAAGATTTAAGATACATCCCTGTATTTCTCCACCCGTCGCTCTCCCATGTTCCCTATCTGTTCCGTTTTCTCCACCTGTAGGTGTTTATTGTAGAGAGCTATAGCTAGGACTGTTCTTTCTTTGTCTCCAGGTACCCAGGCTCTCAGAATGCACCTGCCACCCAAGTAACTTATGGAATATTTCCCTAAAGCAGATTCTCACCCCACTGTTAAGGTTTTTCCATATAGAATAAACAGAATGAATTAAATTTTGAAGCTGGATGATTCTAAGGGACTCTCGCTCTTTCATGCACTAAGTTTCATGGGTTTTTATATTGGAACCATGAAAGCTCTCAACTTACTCCCCGTCTCTTGTGTCTGAGAGCCTTGTGTTACCCAGTTCCTTTGCTGCAGGTAAGTCCCGCTAAACAATAATATTGTTACTACACTCTTAGAAATTCGTCTGTAAGAACACTTGGATTTTTGATAATGCATGATACATTAATTGAATCCCAAATTAATTTTCAAAAGACAGATTCCCGAGAATGGAAAGGAAGTTAGATTCCTTCCTGCGGCAGAACTTGGGGGACTGAAGAATCTAAATGACATCAGGAAACAGCTGGTCTCCAGATAGATGTGTTGGTCCTCTAAAGTGATTAATAACCACATCATTTGAAATGTCAGAATGGCTGTTTTCCTAATTCTGCAAGGTCATTCAGGTCAAAATAATTGTTTCTTTTCTATAGGCGGTGGTATAGGGAGCAGGCATCACCCCTTGCCTGGAGAGGATGGGTAGTGAATATGGCAGAATGATCTATGGGTTTAAATTCTTCCTTTGAGTCTAGAAATATGATCACATGGGTTGCTCCTAGGCCTAGAAGGCTAGAGTTTTAATACTGTGTCCTAAACACCCAGCTACCTAAAGCAATTCAAGAATAGAAGAATAACGTGTAGTTGGCCATTTTTTCCTCAGAACCGTGGAGGCAATGTCAATCAACTCCCCTAGCCTTGGGAGCCCAACTGTGTCTCTCAGCTGTGTCTCTGATTTCTAACGCCTCCCGCCCCCGAATCTGCTGAGACTGAGCTCACAGACTCAGCATAAACAGTCCCCCAGCACCTTACTGCGCTCCAGCCCCAGCAGTCTCTCTGTGGTTCCCCCACACCCACGGCATGAGTCTTGATACCGCTGCTTCTCTGTCTGGAGAGCTTGTCCTTCTTATTCCCCCGTGACCTCCCTTCATCATTTCATCCACTCAGAAAGGCTTTCTCTGATCACCTTATCTAAAACAGCTTTCCTGTCATGCTTTACCCCTCTTGCCTGCCTTATCCTTCTTTATAGAATTTACCCGATATTATAACATCTGTCTCCTCACTTAGAAAGTCCCTGAGGTCAAAGACTTCACAGTTCACCACTGTATCTCCTATACCAGAACAGTAGGTCTTGTGCAGTCTGTTGAATTAAAGAAAATACGAATGGATAAGTGATAGACATGGAAGAAACTCTGTAGCTTAGTGGTTTTAGAGCATGGACATTTGAGACAGGAAATTCAGGTTCAAGTTCTAGCTTCTCTGTTTACAGGCTGCCTGAACTTCACCAAGTCACTGGACCCATCTCACAGGATGCTTATACAGATGAAATAAGGAACTAAATGTAAATGCTTAAGTGGGATAAGCATCATTGTTTTCCTTTTTGTTTTGTAGTTGAGGAACCAGAGGTAGACTGCAGAAGAAGATCTGGGCATCTGGTCTTGGGGATACCCTGTGCAAAGAAGGAAACAAATCTCTTATTCCCTCATAAAGCCTTTCTCAACAGGAATCAAAACCCTTAAAAACATTCACTTTGACTCAGCAGTTTTATTTCTGCAGATTTATCCTAAGGAAATGGTCCCTTTTGTGTACACAGATTTAGTGACATAGATCTTTACCACAGTCTTCTTTATAATAGCATTTTTGGGCTTCCCTGGTGGTTCAGTGGGTAAAGAATCTGCCTGCAATGTGGGAAACTTGGGTTCAATCCCTGGGTTGGGAAGATCCCCTGGAGAAGGACATGGCAACCCATTCTAGTATAATAACAGGAATTAGAAGTGTGCTAAGTGTCCAATAGGGAATTGATTTCATAAATTATGGTATAGCCATATGATGTAATGTTACATGGCCATTTAGAATGAGATTGTAGAAAAATAGGTAATAACATAAGAAAATGCTTACATGTACTCAAATGAAAAAGACTGATGTACACAAAAAGGACTGGGGGATTGGAATCAGAATGAATTGTATTTTCTTTGTGCTTTTGTGAATTTCTCACATTTTCTTCAGTAAATAGACCTTATTTTTATAATCAGTCTTTTACATACAAATAATAATAGCTTGTTAGCCTCTTCACAGCAAAGTGTTATTACATCTTACAGGGTAAAACTATGAGAGATGCCTAAACTTGAGGGAGTTTCCCAAGTCCTGATGAGATAAAATTCTTATCTCTTGTTCCAAATGTCATGATTTTAAGTGAGCAATCTCCCCTAAAGCCTTGGGCATACAGCAGATTCCAGAGTATTCCAGCCTCATGACTGTTAGGACCAACTGTGCGTGTTCCGAACATCCACATTACTCTGTATTAGCACATTTAACTGATGACCTTAGCTATGTTGCATTTTTAAAAAACCAAAATTGACTTACAGCATTACTCATTAGATTTAAATACTCGGGTGATTCATCATTTACAGTAAATCTATTAGATAAATTACACTGCAAAATTCACCATCGTCAGTGTGGCAGGCCTGCCTGGAAATTAAGAATGGGAAGGGAAATTGAAGGAGAGAGATTCCTATCCATGATTTGAAATTTAAACTTAGATAGCTATGGCAGGCATCCATGCCTCAGCCAAAGGGGAGAAGGCCCCTGTCACATGTCTAAGATATTCTCCTCTAATAATAGCCTAGGATCTCTTTTGGAACAGGTTAATGCCTTGCTTCATAAGGAAAAATCTTGTATGTTAAAATACTTTCAGGAGTGTTTCCTTACCGCTTGACATTTTTTTCACAGTATAATTGGACTGCATATGTGATACATGCAACAATAGTTAGGTTTCTGTCAGTTAAATATAGTCCCAAACCAACAGCATGTTCAGCTGGGGTCTCTTGCTCACCAGATGTTATTCCACTAATAGTGAGTGAGCTCATCCTTGGTGTGGAAGGCTATTCATTTGGGAGAGAATGAGTGAGACAATCACTGCGTCACTGTTTCCTGTACATTATTCTCCCCTGCAGCTAACAAGGAAAATATGCTTCTGTGTCGGTTGTAAGCTGAGTCCTGTTACTGCTTTCTCAGATCTACATAAAGTGAATCTCAGGCAAGCACTAGTCCAAATTAATATGGACCTGATCATTGACATTGGAGGGCTAGATTTGGGTATGGGCTTTGTCTCAGATTCGACCATCATGACTTTGAGGGTGTGATTATTAGATCTTGACTCCCGGGGGTACTATCCTCTCCTTACACTTTTGCAAGGGTAGTTATCTCATTTCCCTTAGTTGGCCATTTGGGAGGCAGAGACTGCTGCTTCTAGAATGATGAAGACTTTTGAATAATAGGGTAAATTTTTAAAATAAGCCTTATGAGATCATGTCTTTTTTTGTTTGCTTGACTCATGTGGTGCTACCTATCTACACAAGTCCAGGTTCAGGGTAAAATTAATTTATAGATAAACAGCAAAAGAGTGTATATGTATACACACATATATACATATATAGCACACATACACATATTTGTATATATATGTTTTATAAAAAACAAAAGCAATCTTTATGTAGAAGCTATTTTTAGAAAGCACACATTTATCAGTGAAGAACCTTCACCCATTACTAAATTTTATTGTAGCCTTTCTTTAAATACGGTAACAGCAGCAAGCAATATTACTAAATTTCATGAGAAAGCTTTAGCTTCTGCAAAGGGCCTAAACCAATCCTGTTTTTCTAGTGTCTTATTTATCTTTAGAGAACATGATTACAAAGGAAAGTGAAACATCTAATAGTAAACCACTTGGTGAAGCTTTCTTTCCCTTTTTTTAAATTATTTTTTTATTGAAGTATAATTGACATACATCATTATATCAGTTTCAGGTATATATCTGTATATATTGCAAATCATTTTACAATATATACAAGTATCAAATCATTATCTTGTGATACATGTTAGACAGTAAGTCTAATTAACCTGTCATCATGCATAGTTATAGAATTCCTTTTCTTAAGATGAGAACTTTTAAGATATGTTCTCAACTTTCATATGTGCAATCAATACAGTGCTGTTACCTATAGCCACCATGCTGTACATTACATCCCTAGGACTTGTTTATTTTATAACTGGAAGTTTGTACCTGACTCCTTTCACCCATTTCACTTATCCCCACCACACTTCTGGCAACCCTCAATCTGTTCTCTGTATCTATGAACTTGATGTTTTGTTGTTATTGTTGTTTTTAAATTCCATGTGTCAGTAAGATCATATGGTATTTGTCTTTCTCTGTCTGACTTATGTCTTTAGCATTGTGCCCTCAAGATATATCTATATTATCACAAATGGCACGATTTCATTCTCTTTGTGGCTAAATCATGCTCCATTGTGTGTGTGTGTGTGTGTGTGTGTGTGTGTGTGTACATACCATGGCTTCTGTATCCATTCACCTGTCAACAGACACTCAGGTCCTTTCCACATTTGCTCTTGTGAATAAGGCTACTATGAATATGGGGGGTGCATGTATTTTTTTGAGTTAGTGTTTTCATTTTCCCTGATAAATATCTGGTAGTGGAATTGCTGGATCATGTGGTGGCAGTTCTACTTTTAATATTTTGAGAAACCTCCATACTGTTTTCCATAGTGGCTATACCAATTTACATTCCCCTCCACAGCACACAAAAGTTCCCTTTTATCTACATCCTTGTCAGCATCTGTTGTCTCTTTTCATTTGGATAAAAGCCGTTCTTACAGGTGTGAAGTGATATTGCACTGTGGTTTTGATTTGCATTTCCCTGATGATTAGTGATGCTAAGCATCTTTTCACATTCTTACTGACCATCTGTATGTCTTCTTTGGAAAAATGTCTGTCCAGATCCTCTGCCCATTTTTATTAGGATTGTTTGTTTTGCTATTGAGTTTAATGAGGTCTTATATATTTTGGATATTGTCATATATATGATTTGCAAATATTTCCTCTCATTTTAATAGGTTGTCAATGAAACCATTTTTAGTTGGGCACCCAGCAGTGTCTGCTCACTTTCCCTCATGCCCTCTTGAGCTGCCTAATCTTCTTTTTGGCACCTAAATGTCACATCAGAAAGGAAGTTTGATGCCTAGGGAAATACTTGGCCAATGATAAAACCTCTTGTATTTTTAACTTTTATTGCATTCTTTCCTATATTGATCTCTACCCCACATCTGTTCCTTCCTATGGCACATTTGTACAAGAGACCTGAACTGAAAATCAGGGTTTCTGGAGCAGTTCCCAACTCCACACTTTCTGTGTCGTGACCTCTTCCCAGGTTTTGAAATCTTCATTTCTATAATTGGAATAATAATATCATTAGTGGCAAAAAAAAAAAAATCCTAGAATGCATGGCATACACATGTTGAGTAAATTTGAATAGGTTGGGACATGCCACTGGATCCAGGGTTGTGTGTGGCTTTTGTCTGGACCCTAGGCACATTTGCCTTCGTGGCCCTTTCCTTTATAAAAAGACATTTATAAGATATATTTTATGATTGCATTGATACAATGATAAATATATTAACATTTTAAGTTGAACTATTTTCCTTGACCTAAGAGTTTATTTTTCTTCTGACATTAAAGGAATGAAAAGATTTTCATGGGCTCTAAAAGTATCGTAGAACCCTCAGTACTGTGCCTGTTTGCTAAGTTAGCCCTGCTTACATCGCAGAATCTCCACTGATGTATCAGATTCTCCATCCTTGACTGCTTTTGTTGTTCCTTTCTTTTCTCTTTTTCTTTACTGCTGACATTTTCAACGGATATAGGTTGTCTCTTTCCCTTCTCTCCATAGGTTCACCAACTCTGGCGAGCCAAGGAATACAAGCCGACAGAGTTCAAAGGACTCAGTAGACAAGCAACAATGATGTATTGTACAGAGCAGGGAATTATAGCCATTCTTGTAATGACTATTAATGGAGTATAGTCTGTAGAAATACTGAATCATTATGCTATACACATTAAATTAATATAATATAAATCAGCTGTATGACAATTAAAATTTTTTTATTAAAAAAGAAAAATCTGTTTTAAAGGAACGCCTCTGTGGCTGAAACCCAGAGAGGATGGAGGGAGGGATTTCTTTGAAAATTAAAATTAAAATTTTGGTTTCCTCTCTGGCAGTACAACATAGTGCAACATCTAGAGTCCGGCTGTTTGAGTTCAGCAAATCCTGACTCTGCCCCTCTCTAGCTGTGCGACCTCTGGCAACCTTCTTAACCTAAGTTCCAATTCCCTTAACAGAAACATGGACTAGTATGATTATTGTCAGTGTTTAGTGAACTGCTGCTATACAGAAAGCTGTTAGCCCAGTTCCTGGCTTATAGGAAGGAACCAATAAAGTTTGTGTGTGTGCTGAGTCGCTCAACGTGTCTGATTCTTTGCAGCCCCATGGACTGTAGCCCACCAAACTCTGTCCATGGATTCTGGAGGTGGGTAGCTAGTCCCTTCTCCAGGGGATCTTTTGGACCCAGGGATCGAACCTGGGTCTCCTGCATTGTAGGCAGATTCTTTACCGTCTGAGCCTCCAGGGAAGCCCAATAATGTTTCAGTTCAGTTCAATTGCTCAGTCGTGTCCAACGCTTTGTGACCCCATGAAACCCAGCATGCCAGGCCCCCCTGTCCATCCCAACTATTGGAGTTTACCCAAACCCATGTCCATCAAGTCGGTGATGCCATCCAACCATCTCATCCTCTGTCGTCCCCTTCTCCTCCTGCCCCCAATCCTTCCCAGCATCAGGGTCTTTTCAAACAAGTCAGCTCCTTGCATCAGGTGGCCAAAGTATTGGAGTTTCAGCTTCAGCATCAGTCCTTCCAATGAACACCCAGGACTGATCTCCTTTAGGATGGACTGCTTGGATCTCCTTGCAGTCCAAGGGACTCTCAAGGGTCTTCTCTAACACCACAGTTCAAAGGCATCAATTCTTCGGCGCTCAGCTTTCTTTATAGTCCAACTCTCACATCCATACATGACCACTGGAAAAACCATAGCCTTGACTAGACGGACCTTTGTTGACAAAGTAATGTCTTTGCTTTTTAATATGCTGTCTAGGTTGGTCATAACTTTCCTTCCGAGGAGTAAGTGTCTTTTAATTTCATGGCTGCATTCACCATCTGCAGTGATTTTGGAGCCCCAAAAAACAAAGGCAGCCACTATTTCCACTGTTTCCCCATCTATTTGCCATGAAGTGATGGGACCAGATGCCATGATCTTAGTTTTCTGAATGTTGAGCTTTAAGCCAACTTATTCACTCTCCTCTTTCACTTTCATCAAGAAGCTCTTTAGTTCTTCTTCACTTTCTGCCATAAGGGTGGTGTCATCAGCATATCAGAGGCTATTGATATTTCTCCCAGCAATCTTGATTCCAGCTTATGCTTCCTCCAGCCCAGCATTTCTCAGGACATATTCTGCATATAAGTTAATTAAGCAGGGTGACAATATATAGCCTTGACATACTCCTTTTCCTATTTGGAACCAGTCTGTTGTTCCATGTCCAGTTCTAACTGTTGCTTCCTGACCTGCAGGTTTCTCAAGAGGCAAGTCAGGTGGTCTGTAATTCCCATCTCTTTCAGAATTTTCCACAGTTTATTGTGATCCAGACAGTCAAAGGCTTTGGCATAGTCCATAAAGCAGAAACAGATGTTTTTCTGGAACTCTCTTGCTTTTTCGATGATCCAGCAAATGTTGGCAATTTTCTCTATGGTTCCTCTGCCTTTTCTAAAAGCAGCTTGAACATCTGGAAGTTCACAGTTCATGTACTGCTGAAGCCTGGCTTGTAGACTTTTGAGCATTACTTTACTAGTGTGTGAGATGAGGGCAATTATGTGGTAGTTTGAGCATTTTGGAATGGGTAAATTTAACTCAGATGACCATTATATCTACTACTGTGGGCAGGAATCCCTTAGAAGAAATGGAGTAGCCATCATAGTTAACAGAAGAGTCCAAAATGCAGTACTTGGATGCAATCTCAAAAACAACACAATGATCTCTGTTCATTTCCAAGACAAAGCATTCAATATCATGGTAATCTAAGCCTATGCCCCGACCAGTAACGCTGAAGAAGCTGAATTTGAATGGTTCTATGAAGACCTACAAGACCTTTTAGAACTAACACCCAAAAAGGATGTCCTTTTCATGAAAGGGGACTGGAATGCAAAAGTAGGAAGTCAAGAAACACCTGGAGTAACAGGCAAATTTGGCCTTGGAGTACAGAATGAAGCAGGGCAAAGGCTAAATAGAGTTTTGCCAAGAGAACGCACTGGCTGTAGCAACCACCCTCTTCCAACAACACAAGAGAAGACTCTACACATGGACATCACCAGATGGTCAATACCAAAATCAGATTGATTATATTCTTTGCAGCCAAAGATGGAGAAGCTCTATACAATCAGCATAAACAAGATTGGGAGCTGACTGTGGCTCAGATCATGAACTCCTTATTGCCAGATTCAGACTTAAATTGAAGAAAGTGGGGAAAACCACTAGATCATTCAGGTATGACCTAAATCAAATCCTTTATGATTATACAGTGGAAGTGAGAAATAGATTTAAGGGACTAGATCTTATAGACAGAATGCCTGATGAACTATGGACAGAGGTCTGTGACATTGTACAGGAGACAGGGATCAAGGTCATCCCCATGGAAAAGAAATGCAAAAAAGCAAAATGGTTGAGGAGACCTTACAAATAGCTGTGAAAAGAAGACAGGTGAAAAGCAAAGGAGAAAAGGAAAGATATACCCATTTGAATGCAGAGTTCCAAAGAATAGCAAGGAGAGATAAGAAAGCCTTCCTCAGTGATCATTGCAAAGAAATAGAGGAAAACAATAGAATAGGAAAGACTGGAGATCTCTTCAAGAAAATTAGAGATACCAAGGGAACATTTCATGCAAAGATGGGCTCAATAAAGGACAGAAATGGTATGGACCTAACAGAAGCAGAAGATATTAAGAAGAGATGGCAAGAACACACAGAAGAACTGTACAAAAAAGATATTCATGACCCAGATAATCACAATGGTGTGATCACTCACCTAGAGCCAGACAACCTGGAATGTGAAGTCAAGTGGGCCTTAGGAAGTATCACTACGAACAAAGCTAGTGGAGGTGATGGAATTCTAGTTGAGCTATTTCAAATCCTGAAAGATGATGCTGTGAAAGTGCTGCACTCAATATGCCAGCAAATTTGGAAAACTCTGCAGTGGCCACAGGACTGGAAAAGGTCAGTTTTCATTCCAATCCCAAAGAAAGGCAATGCCAAAGAATGCTCAATGATGTTTAGTTATTATCTAATAAATAGATAAATAAAATTTTAAAAAACGAAAAAACTATTCTAGGAGAGTAGAAGATGATTCAAGTTCAGTCCAGGCTACTATTCTCTACTGTCTCTGGAGGTGCTTGTAAGTGGGTCAGAACCACTTCTAGATAGAGAGGTAGATATGCAGAGAGGTTACTGGAGTCATGCACACCACATTTTAAGAATAATTTTAATTAGACTGTGGGCTTTGGGTGATTTTTATCTTTCCTCTTGGTAATTTCTATATTTCTTGCATGTTTTAAGTGAACATGATCTTTAATAGAAAGGATAAAAATGTGAAAACTCAATTTTAATAAGGATCAACTACTATGTTTTTTCAGACTGGGTGCTGACCCAGCTTCTATTTATCCATTCTAGAACAGGTCCTTGGTCTTGAATGCACACCCTGCTAAATCCACACCCTGCGATAGTCCCTTTCCAGGCTAACTCTGAGTTGGCTGTATGACTTAACGCTGGCCCGTGGAATAATAGCAAGTAGAAATTTAAATAATTATTTTCTTTTTTTTTTAAGATTTTTTTATGTGGATCATTTTTTAAAGTCTTTGTTGAATTCGTACAATATTGCTTCTATTTTATGTTTGGGGTTTTAGCCACAAGGCGTATGGGATCTGGACTTCCCTGGTGGCTCCGTGGTAAAGTATCCACCTGCCAATGCAGGAGATGCAGTTCGATCCCCTGGTCAGGAAGATCCCTTGAAGGAGGAAATGGCAGCCCACTCCAGTATTCTTGCCTGGGAAATACCATGGACAGAGGAGCCTGGTGGGCTACAGTCCTTGGGGTCACAAAAGAGTCAGACATGACTTAACGACTAATCAACAGCAGCAACATGTGGGATCTCAGCTCCCCGACCAGGCATCAAACTCACCCCCTGCATTGGAAGATGAAGTCTTACCCACTGAACCGCCAGGAAAGGCCCTAAATAACTGTTTTCTTGGGTCAATGTTTTGAGTTGGAGATTAAGGCCCATCTTCCATGAGACTTTCATTTTCTCCCAGTCAACACAATCATCAAAGAGAGATAAGTGCTGCTTGCATTTTTCTTAACACGTTTTTCATTTGCTATCACCTTAAAGTGTAAAAGAACTTCTACAAGCGTCTCAGTAATTAAAAAGGAGGAGTTAATGTGCTAAGACACAATAAGTTGGATATTTTTCTCAGTGGGTGGCCTTGAGAAAAGCTGATCTAGCCAGCCATATGGTCCTCATTTTCTGTATCTCTTTCTATTTATGTTAACTCCAGAATTCTGCCACTGTAAGGCAGCTGAGTAAACTTTTGCCCGTGTTTCTGTCTTGTATTAAACAGAGGGCTTCGCCTGAAACATTTCCTGGGTGCCGTTTTCTTCATGGGAAAGAGAATTCAGGGACGAATTCCTTAGTAGAAAAATTACATTTGCGTGATTATTTTCTTTTCACATGTTTCTCTGTCTCTCACTGTCTAAGTCCTTTTCCTTTTGTATTCCATTTATTTAAGCCATCATCTTACTGTCTCTTTCTCCACCAAGAGAGAAAGCAAAAGGTCCTAAATAATTTTAGCACATGAAGAACCAGATTCAGTGAATAAGCCAGCAACTACTGAGCACCCACCGGGGGTCTCATGTCCCACTAGACGTTACAGAAGTTATGAGCGCTTCCTGACAAAACAGACCATCTGCTGCCTGGGTGTCCACGCACTCCTGTCTCGGGCGGGTGGGGGCCGTGCGGAACTGGAGAGCAGAGGCCCAGGCGGAAGGGCAGCTGCTGCTCAACCTCAGCCAACTGTTGCCGTGTGGGAACGAAGGGCCCCATCTTGCCAGCTCAGCTCATTTTTTCCCAAGAAGCTAGGAATCAAGATTTCTTGCCTGAACTCGCTCCATTTAAAAAGTTGTCAACTAATTCAAAATTTTTGAAAACAATGTGTGGGCCAACAAATGTGCAGGCCAAGTCAAATAAGTCTGCATGCCTGATTTGGCTCACCTTCTTGCTTTACATTAGAAACTCTCTCTGAATTTAAAAATGCTTACCACTCAGAATGATTCGGTGACATTTATAATTATCTATGTACATTTTCTGAAGAAAAACCTTGAGTAAGGCTGCTTGAACGCAAATCCCAACCAACAAAACCTGCCATTTTGATCATTTAGTACCAAAGGGCAAAGTAACTTGTTGACACAATTTTTCACGTCTAACTACTTGTTTTCATATCATGCAGATTCTGCCTAAATTATGTAGGAATCAAGTCTTAACATCATAGTTTCTAAGATCAAATCTATATCAGTATTCCCCCCACACACACATACAAAATACCATCCCGTAACAAAAATGACCCCTAGTGAGGGTTATTTTGGGTTCCTGGAGGATTATTATTGCTGGAAATAACAAGTGGTTGGCAAGGATGTGGAGAAATTGGAATCCTCGAACACTGTTGGTGGGAATGTAAAATGATGCAGCCGCTATGCAAACAGTATGATGATTCCTCAAAAAATTAAAAATAGAAGTATCATATGATCCAGCAATTCCACTTCTGAATATATATATATACCCAGAAGAATTGAAAGCAGAGTCTCCAGGAGATATTTATACAGCCATGTTCATAGTAGTGTTATTCACAGTAGCCAAAAGATGGAAGTAGTGAAAGTGTCCATTGACAGATGGATAAAATGAGGTATATACACACAGTGGAATAATATTCAGCATCAAAAAGGAAGGGAATTCTGGCACATGGCAAAAACATGAACTTTGGGGGCATAATGCTAAGTGAAATAAGCCAGTTGCAAAAAGGAAAATACTGTATGATTCCACTTACATAAGGTATCTGGAGTAGTCAAATTCATAGTAACAGAAAGTAGAATGGTGTTGCCAGGAGCTAGGAGGAGGCAGAACAGGGTAGTTGTTGTTAAATGGGTATATTAGGTTCTCCAGAGAAATAGAACCAATATGATGTTTATAACAGAGATCTATTTGAAGGAATTGGCTCATGAGATTATGGAGGCTGGCAAGTCCAAAATCTGCAGGGTAGGCCATCAGGCTGGAGACCAAGGGAGAAGCCAGTATTGCAGTTTAAACCTGAATGCTGTCTTCTGAAGGTATTCCTTCTTTCTTGAGGGAGGTCAATCTTGTTCTATGTAGCCCTTCAGCTGTTTAGATGAGGCCCACCCACATTATGGAGAGCAGGCTGCTTGGGCAAAGTCTACCAATTTAAATGTAAATCTCATCCAAAAACACCCTGAAAGAAACATCCAGAATAATGTTTGATCACATAGTCAGGCTCTGTGCTTGGTCAGGTTGACACATAAAATACCGTCACATAAAAGCTGACACATAAAATACTATACTATACTGGCACAGTGTGTATAGAGTTCTGGTTTTGTAGCATGAAAGATTCTGGAGATTGATTGCATACCAATGTGAATACACTTGCCACTACTGAACTTTAAACTTTAAGATGGAAAAAATAAATAAATAAACTTTAAGATGGTTAAGATGGTAAATTTTATGTTATATATCTTTTACAATTGGGGGAAAAAAATGTATATTAGATCTTTCCCTTGGGCCTGCAGCATCAATGGGATGCACAAAGGTCAAGATCTTCATATTGTCAGGAAACTCTGCAGCCACCATCAGGACCAGAAGTGGCATGATAAATGTACAAGAAAGCCCATTTGGGCCAGCCCTGGAGATCAGCCCCTTTGGAGGCACTTCACATGCAAGGGAATTTTGCTAGAAAATGTCAGAGTTGGAGCCAAACAGGTAAATTCTGGCTTTGGGAAGTATTTCTGGGGCCAACTGATCAAGAAGAGGAAGAAACTCAACAGTTCCTTATCCAGTGATGATTGCTTGACCTTTACTGCAGAAAACAGTGAAGTTTCCATTGCTGGATTTGATTGCAAAGCAGCAGGCTCTTGGTGACATTCCTGGGGTCCTCTTTAAAGCTGTCAAAGTAGCCAGTGTCTCTCTTGGCCTTATGCAAAAGCAAAAAGAAAAGACTAAGATGAAAAGTTTTGATGATGCAAGCATGGTAGTAATAAACTTTCATATACCAAAAAAAGTATATTAAAGAGAGAAATTTCTTTTCACTAAATATAAAAAGAAATGTTTTCATAAAGGACATTAGGGTACAATCTAGACTATGTTTTACCATTAGGGTCTTATAAAAAAAAAGTTCTTTGTATAGCAAACTTCTATAAAAGTTGAGAGAGTAAAATTATTGTATCTCAGAAAGCTATTTCTGTGGGAAGCTAAGATTATATAGTCTAGTTATATTGCTTCCTGGGGAATATAATTTTCCTCAGGGATAGAGCTTGGAGAACAAGAGAATTAGAAGCTAATACATCCCCCCTTTGATTGTTACTCTCAGATAACAAGCTTTTCAACTGAAGTGTTGGTAAAAGCTAAATAGCAGTTAGCTCATGACTGGTCATATGAAATGGCTATAATTTTAGTATTTTGGTCAATATTGCTATGTACACAGGAGGTAGAATTTTTATTGAAATATAGTTGATATGCAGTGTTGTGTTAGTTTTAGGCATACTGCAAAATGATTCACTTTATATAATCTAAATCTGCGATATATATATACACACACATACACACACACTTTTCCAGATTATTTTTCCTTATAGGTTATTACAAAATATTGAGTATAGGTCCCTGTGCTGTATAGTAGGTCTTCATGCTTATTCATAGCTGTGTGTATCTGTTAATCCCAAACTCCTAATTTAACCCTCCCCCCACCTCAGGAAGTACAATTTGATCCAGAGGACCACAAAACCTATGCTTTCAATGCATTTCAAGTAAATTTTCTGACATTTTATGCTCATACTTGGAGATTCTTCATAAGGTAAGTGAGGTATCATTAAATGACTCTCAGCACTCTTAACTTAGTGACTCAGATAATTTGTTCAAGTTTCTACATGCCAGAGAAAGTCTTCCAAGGTCAAGTTTCTAAAGCTCAAACCTAACTGATGTGAGAGAAAGCATCCTTTCTTTGGTCCCACTGTAACATAGATATTGGTTTATCCTAATAGCAATGTTATATGAGTAATAATAGCTTCAATCCTAATGCTGATGTTCAAGGTATGATCATGATAGTAAAATAATTACCAATTATAATTAAAAAGGCGCAAACTACCATGTGTAAAATAGATGGCTAGTGGGAAACTGCTATCCAGCACAGGGATCTCAGCTCAGTCCTCTGTGATGCCCTGTGGGGTGGGATGGGGTAGGGGTGGGAGGAAGGCTCAGGAGGGCGGGATGTATGTATACACACAGCTGACTCACATCATTGTACAGCAGAAATGAACACAACATTGTAAATAAATTATACTTCAAGTGTAAAAAGTTAAAAAATAATTAAAAAGGCAACATCAATTTTAGTTACTCAAAATTCTGTAGGGAAAGATCAGTTTAGTTTTTTGTAATTTTTTCGGTATTTTTCTGTTTTGTATTAACCATTTCTCTAAAGGCTTTTCCTACCTGCCCACCCCCACCCCCACCCCCCATGAAATAGAAGAGTTAAGTAAAGGAAATAGTAATTGCTGAGGCAAGAAGTGAGCTTTCCTTTTCCATAAGAAGGCAACCCCATGATAGGCCCTCCAGTCTCCAGTAAGACTGCTGCCTCTTTGAGAAGCTCATTTAGGCCTAAGTGAGCAAGGCCGATGAGGTGATGACGGAGGTGCCGGCTAAAATGCTGAGCTCAGCCCATTGCAGTTTCAGAGTTTTGAGTCTCCTTGTTTTGAAAAGGAATTTATTATTTTCTTCCACTATTACCTCATTTAAAAAAATTCTTGCTGCTTCCCTGGTGGTCCAGTGGCTAAGACTCTGCGCTCCCAATGCAGGGGTCCTGGGTTCCATCTCTGGGGAACTAGATCCCCACATGCTGCAACTAAGACCTCATGCAGCTAAATAAATAAGCAAATAAATAAATATAAAATATAAAATAAACCTTAAAATAATTCTCCACTATGAACGCAAACTTAGCAAACCACTGAATCATAATACAAAGTTATATACTGAAGAAATCTAATGTAATCCAGAGGGTTTAGGGAAAAGCCTTCCCTAGAGATAACATTTTCAAAGGTGGGCCTAAGTTTGAAGCTTGATTTAATTTAGAAGCAGAGAAATGTTCTAGGTATTGTACCTATTAGAATAGGTGGCTGTGAAAAAAGATCAGTTACTGTTCTTGGAAATTAAAAATGTGATTATCTAAATTTAAAGTATTACAGCTATTTTTAACATTAAAAATAAGATTTTTCCCTTGACCGCTAGTTATGTTGAACATCTTTTCATGGTTGTTTTTTTTTTTTTGACTATTTATAACTCCCTTTCTTTGAACTACCTGTTTATATTTTTTGCTCATGTTTTCCTCTTGAGTCATTTGTGATTTTTCTTATTGATTTGTGAGTACTGTTTGTATACTGGCACTTTGCTTGATATATGTGAGCAGATGATTTCTCTCAGCCTGTCACTTGACACTTAACTTGTCTTAGTGTCTTTCAAATATCAGCAATTAAAATTTTTATAGGGAGTAATTTATAATTATTTTCTTAAAAGTGTGTGGGGTTTTAACTTTTTATTTTGCATTGGAGTTGATTAACAAAGTTGTGATAGTTTCAGGTATATAGCAAAGTGATTCATTTTGCTGTAATGGATACATTTTCCATTTAGATTGTTACATAAATATTGAGCAGAGTTTGCTGTGCTATACAGTAGGTCCTTGTTGGTTATCTGTAAGCTTGTGGGTTTTAATTTTGCTTAGGAAAGTCTTCTCAAATGCAATACAGTAATAGAACTTCTTCTGGTATAATTATACATATCAAAATCATCTAATCTCTCCACAAACATTTTACAGTTTCCTTTTTCTGTAAAATGGAGATGATATCTTCCTTACAGTGTTTTGTGTGAATGAATAGACACTTGTGAAATATCTGGCACACACAGGCACTCAATAGACTTATTGAGGAGATAAGAAAATTGAGAGCTGTGAAATAAGGGGACTGGCCAAGGTCAAATACAAACAAAAATACAACCTCCCAAGTCCCTAACTCAAGGCAGCTAGACTAAATGGCCTCTCCTTAGCCTCTGTACGGACAGGTAGAGTTGACCTTCCTTTTCCGTGGCTGTATGTGAAACAAGTACGCAGGCCCCTGAGAACAGCTTCCCATCCCCTGAGGGAGACGGTCGCATGTTTGGGATCTGATGTGTTCCTTCCCTTCTTTCCCATCTCCTGCTTGACCTGCCTCAGGGGGTATCTGGCTTCATCTTTCCCGCTCCTCACCTCGTCACTCCCATGCCCTGCCCTTGCTTTGAACCCATCAGTCCACGCCCAAGTCCCTGAAGCCTGGGACGCTGATGAATGTGTCACCATCGCGGGGTCCAGGATCGCCATGCCCCATGGGGAGGAAGGCACGCTTCAGACTGCCCCCCATTCTCTGATCCTAGTGTCTCATCTCATCGTGTTTCATGCACGTTACTTCCAGAGCCTCCCTGCCTCTCAGCCTTCCTACCCACCACCCCTGCCCTCCACACACGCAGACTCCACTCTGCTGCCTTCACGTTACTTCTAACGCAGAATCTGATCATGACACTTTTTACTGAAAACACTTCAGTGCTGTTCCATGCGCTTGTTATTTTGTTGTAGGCAAATATTTTCCTTCTTTGGATCTCTTTCTCCACTTGAAGGATAGGCTTAATAAAGGTTAGCTACAGCTTTTAGTAGACAACACAGGGCCTTCCCTGCCAGTCCAATGGTTAAGAATCTCTTTTTCGCACTGTGATGTGCTTTTATGTGGCCACCTGACGTGGAGCAGGCAGCGTCGGGCTGGCTGGTGATGGGCCTGCCCACGCTGGTCTGATGCCCAGTGAAGCGCTGACCCGAGTGAGGGAGGGCTGTGGAGAACACCTTTCAGTTTTATCTCCATCAATCAAGTGGCCTTTCTGAACAACAACAAAAAAAAGAATCTCTTTTTCCAGTGCAGGGGCCATGTATTTGATCCTTGGTGTCGGGGAAATAAGATGCCACGTGCCACAGGGAGACTCAGCCCATGTGCCACAATGAGAGGGGCCTACACACGGCCACAAAGACCCCGTGCACTGCAGTGAAGACCCAGCCAGCCAAAGACAGTATGTCAAATATATTATAAATATTATGTACTACATACATAAAATAGAGCTATCTTAGCCTGACCTATAAATCCTCTGTGAGGATCTCCAGCTTCACCCCTGGCCATCTCCTGTCTTGCATTTCTTGGTCCAGTCATCCTAGTCCCCTTTCCACTGCTAGAATGCAGCCCTCACTCATGCTCTGTAATCTGCACTCACCGTTCCCGCTGTTTGGAAGAACACTTCTCACCCTGCTCCCGGGGCCTGGTTATCCACCTTCAGTGTCTAGCCTTTATTTATAATGCAAAGTTCAGCTTCCTCCTGAAATATGTTTCTGACACATACTGTCCTCTCAACGAATTTGTGTTGAATGAAGAACTCCTGAACACTGAGGAGGTATTGATGCTGTCTGTCAATAATTGTATGTGTAGTATCTCATTCAGTGTTCACAAACTTCCTGTGAGGTCAATACCATCAATCCCATTATCGTGGATGTTCTGACCAAGCTTAGGAAAGGTGGAGTAACATGTCTGAGTTTATGCAGTTATACAGTTATCAGTGGCAAAACTGATATCCCAATCCAAGTCTGTCTGACTCCAAAGGCCAGGTTTAGAGTGAAATAGAGCAGGACATGAAGGAAGAAGTAATCAATCTTCACAGAAAGCTCTCAAGAACACGGTTTTCTCATGTAAAGTGTGCATAGATTTGCGGAAGCAGAGCAGAATCTTTAAAGCCTGGCTTTTTCACCAATAGCTAAGGAGGTACCGAGGTACCAAGTTCTCACAGAGCAGTGGGTTCTCTTGTTCGGCAAGGAGATATGGCAACTATTCCAGACAACCTGCCCCCAAGGACTACCCCGTCCCACAGTGTCTCTAGCATGAGAAATCAGGAATGCAAAGTTTCTTTCCAGACAATCAGATCTCTTTCCTTCTATGCCATAAAGCACAGTCCATGATATTTCTTAAAAAGAAATGTCTCTTTTTAAACAAAGTTTTCCATCTTGATGTGTAGGTTTACAAATAATTCATATTATTAGAGTAGAAACAGTTCAAATATAAAGGGTAAGCCACTTCAGCATCCATTTTCAGAACTTGGGACTATCAAATTTGTAGTCATAGCACATTAAAGAACATTATTTTGGTCTTAGACATGGTCAAAGATTATAGGTACAGGAATCAAAGGGCTTCCCTGGTAGCTCAGTGGGTAAAGAATCCACCTGCAATGCAGGAGACCTCAGTTTGATTCCTGGGTCAGGAAGATCTGCTGGAGAAGGGATAGGCTATCCACTCCAGTATTCTTGGCCTTCCTTGGTGGCCCAGCTGGCAAAGAATCTGCCTACAATGCAGGAGACCTGGGTTCGATCCCTGGGTTGGGAAGATCCCCTAGAGAAGGGAAAGGCTGCCCACTCCAGTATTCTGGCCTGGAGAATTCCATGGACTGTATAGTCCATGGGGTTGCAAAGAGTCAGACACAACTGAGCAACTTTTACTTTCACTTTTCACAGGAATAAAAACATGAGACAAAGATAGGTCTCTCATCTTTTCAAGAGATATGAGTGCCTTTATGCTCTGCTCATCATTAAGAAAATACTTTGTAAATAGTCACATGTTTGTGCTACTGTTAAGTTTCTGGGAGCTTTTTCAAGTGATTTGTTAATGGTATTTATCAAGTGGTTTGTCCTTAAACAATGGTGACTTCAAATAGGAAGGAAGATAACTTCCTCTGAAGATGGATGTAATGATGAATGGAGAGTAAAGAGAAGGTTAGGAGCGACAATTAGATATGTAGTGATTGTGGAGTAGTTTCAAACAGTAGGACTGAGAGTGAGACACTCAAAACATAATGGGTAGATATGCTGTGAAGTGAAAAAGGCAGGGGACAGAGCAATGAACAGAATATATTACAATTTGTGGCGCGTGTGTAAGATTTGCTGCTGCTGTTAAGTCGCTTCAGTCATGTCCGACTCTTTGTGACCCTATGACCTGTAACCCTCCAGGCTTCTCTGTCCACAGGACTCTCCAAGCAAGAATACTGAAAGGGTTTGCCATGTCCTTCTCCAAGGGATCTTCCTAACCCAGGGGTCAAACCCACAACTCTTACGTCTTCTGCATTGGCAGGCAAGTTCTTTACCCCTAGTGCCACTTGGGAAGCTCATGTGTGATATAAATGTCTCTAGAAAGACTCACGAGAAACCAGTTAGAATGATTGCCTCTGTGTATAAGAAAAACATTCTCTGATACAAGTCATAGCAATGTTTTCTTCAGCCAGTCTCCCAAGGCAATAGAAATAAAAACAAAAATAAACAAATGGGACCTACACAAACTTACAAGTTCTGCACAGCAAAGAAAACCAACAAAAATTGAAAAAACAGCCTATGAAATGGGAGAAAATACTTGCAAATGATGCAATAGACAAGGGCTCCATGTCCAAAATATACATACCACTCAACAAAAAACCAAAATACTATAATTCAAAATTGAGCAGAAGACCTTCATAGACATTTCTCCAAATAAAACATGCAAATGGCCAGTAGACACATAAAATGATGCTCAACATCACTAATTATTAAATGTATATCAAAGCTATAATGAGGTACTACTTAAAACCAGTCAGAATGGCCATTATTGAAATAACAAATATCATCTACAAATAAACACTGGAGAGGATGAGGAGAAAAGAGAACCCTTCTACATGTTGATGGGAATATAAGTTGCTCCAGCCACTATGGAGAACAGTATGGAGGTTCCTCAGAAAACTGAAAACAGAATGACTATATGATTCAGCAAACCCATTCCTGGGATTATACCTGGTCAAAACTCTAATTCAAAAAAGTACATGCACCCCTATGTTCATAGAGTACTATTCCCAATAGTCTGAATGTGAAAACAACCTAGATGTCCATCAGCAGATGAATGGATAAAGGAGATGTGGTATGTATATGAAAGTGTTAATCACTCAGTCATATCCGACTCTTTGCGACCATATGAACTGTAGCCCGCCAGGCTCCTCTGACCGTGGGGTTTCCCAGGCAAGAATACTGGAGTAGGTTGCCATTCCATTCTCCAGGGAAATCTTCCTGAGCCAGGGATCGAATCCAAGTCTCCTGCATTGCAGGCAGGTTCTTTACAAACTGAGTGTTCCATTTTATATGGGATTCAGTTCTTTCTTAAGGAGTCTTATACACAACGGAATACTATTCAGCCATAAAAAGAATGAAATAATGCCATTTGCAGCAACATGGATGCAACTAAAGATGATCATAGTAAGTGAAGTAAGTCAGAAAGAGAAAAATATATATGTATATCATATAATATCACTTATATGTGGAATCTAAAATATGGCACAAAAAAAATAAAAATAAAACATGGCACAAATGAACCTATCTGTGAAACAGAAAAAGAGAGAGCAGACCTGTGGCTGCTGAGAGAAGGGGAAGGGGAAAGGGCTGGAGGGGGAGTTTGAAGTTTGTAGACGCCAACGTATTACATTTAGAATGGATAAACAGCAGTGTCCTAAGATATAGCACAGGGAACTATCTTGAATATCCTATGATAACCTATAATAGAAAAGAATGCTAAAAAAAAAAAGAATGTATGTGTCTAACGGAGTCACTTTGCCGTACAGCAGAGACTAGGACAATGTTTAAATCAACTATACTTCAGTTTAAAAAATTAAACAAGCAAACAAAACCCCAAACCAAAACAAACAAGAATGATTGCTTCTGAGAAATGGGAAGTACTAAGTTGTTCAGTGGGGAGATCAAAGGTGAAGAATAGACTTTTCTGCTATACTCTCTTCTTTTTCTCCGTGTGTGTGTGTGTGTGTGTGTGTGTGTGTGCACGCGCGCTAACCACGTGCACATATTTTCATTTCAAAACACACCAAGAACACACAAGGTTGCCCAGAATTGCAAGACTCAGGTGTCTGGGGCACACTCAAGCTCAACTAGGCTATCTTGTATGCAGTCTCTCTTTAGCAGGCAGGAAATAGATGTACAACTTTCAGAAAATTAAGGTCTACAGAGCTCTACTATGCCCTGCCTAGAGAGACCTGAGGGCCAGAATGAGGGGCAAGGAAAGAGTGATGGGAAAACTGAAAGAGAGATGGGTGTGGTGGCTTGGAAATCAAGAATTTAGCCCCACCTGAGGGCCAGCTCCCAAGGTCAGTGTTTAAGTCTCTGTCCCATTCAGGTCTTTCTCAAGGAGGCATTTCAGCCCATTCTCCACTTGTCTCTTAATTACTGTGACAGCCAATCTACTGATCATTTGGCTTGCCATGTGTCTTGCCCACAGAGAAAACAGGTCCCAGTCAGCAGAGGGAAAATTGCCTAAGGTGTGATTCTGATCCACGCTGCAGTTCTATTTCTTCTTGTATTTAAACACATTAAAATATGAAGTCATTTGTACAGAGACAAGATAATAGTTTTGAAAGAGTTTTCATTTGTTTCCTAGCATTTCCTTCTATTAAGACAGCTAGAGAATTCTCTGGTGGTTCAATTGTTAAGACCCAGGTCTTTCACTGCTGGAGGCCCAGGTTCAATCCCCGGGTGGGGATCCCACAAAGCATAGCAGCACAGACAGAAAAAAAAAACAAAACAAAACACAGAAAGCAGCTGAACCATTAGAAATTCATCAGCTCAGGGAAGATATGTGATAGCAGGAAACAGGAAAAAGATGGCAACTCTTTTAGGTTTGTGTTTCAAAAGCTAGTTCCTTAGAATAAAAAAAAAAAAAAAAATGACAAAGGCAAGGTTTGAGAGCAGTGAAGAACAGGCCTTCTCTGACCACCTTTCTTACCAACTGAAAAAGGATTCACCGTGGGTGTGTACTCAATCACTTCAGTCGTGTCTGACTTTGCGACCCTATGGACTGTAGCCTGCCAGGCTCCTCTGTCCATGGGATTCTCTAGCAAGAATACTGGAGTGGGTTGCCAGTTCCTCTTCCAGGGGATCTTCCCGACCCAGGAAACCTGTGTCTCTTACATCTCCTGCGTTGGCAGGTGGGTTCTTTACCACTAGCGCCTCCTGGGAATCCCGCCTGCCCGCCCCGCCCCCCCCCCCCAAAAAAAAAGGATTCACTACATCTGGTGAAAGAACAGAACTAAAGGGGAAATGATGACTTTGACAGCAGTGTGACCCAAGATAGGTGGTTGTCTGTTCCCTGGTTCTCTAGGTTGGGCCCTGGGATGTGAGCCAGGGCCAAACCCTCAGGTGGGATTATGGAATCCAAAATCAGAAGAGACCTGAGGCCAAGAAACTGGCAGAATCCTGGGGAGGTACCATAATATCAGAGGTTAAGTAGTTCTGTGATCTATGCAGGCAGATAGCCTCAGTGTCTAAGCTATCGTGATGGGGCAGCTACAGACTGAGTCTCATGCATCCAAAGGAAGCAAAGGATTAGTTGAGAGGAACTCACTAGATTTGATGGGTTGAAGAGATGAAAACAAAAGTTGTCTCCATGACAACCTGCATGGACCATTTAGGGAAGAGACTCCTCTCTGACCCCCATCAGTGGAGACTGGATTTCTTTCAACCATAATGGCTGCCACCAACGCTTTGGAACCATATAATCGATATAACCAATAAAATTACATAGGCCAGATCAAGTCAGTACTCAGGTAAAACGCCATGTAAGGGAGGAGGTAAGAGTCCAAACTAGCAGAGATTAAGAGTCTGCCATCCTTACGGAATGGTGACTCAGAATAGAAATTTAACTAAGTTACTTAAGAATAAAGTTGGTACGTGTTTTGTGCACCTAAATTTTTGGCCTTAGCGCCATACTCTTTTTTTCCATTGGAAAAGACCCTGATGCTGGGAAAGACTGAAGGCAGAAGTAGTAGAGGGCAACAGAGGATGAGACAGTTGGATGGTATCACTGATTCAATGGACATGAACTTGGGCAAACTCTGGGAGACGGTGAGGGCCAGGGAGGCGTGGAGTGCTCCAGCCCAGCACTTGGTGACTGAACAACAACAAGAGTCACACCCACCAACATATTGTATACTTCAGCCTCCTGTGAGTTTGAGAAGTTGATCCAGAGCTACTTACATGCTATGTGCTATTGGAATGTCAAGTTTCCCATCAGTCGAATGGAATAAACATCTTAATGCCCATTGTATGAGCTTAATATGAGAGTTCAGTATGAATGAAGTCTCATTAATATGAGACTTAATATGAGACACATTATCAGTGTGATAATGTATGTGACAACATATATAAGGGGCCAGGCCCAATGTAGATGTTCCAAAAATACTAGTATTTCCATCATCTCAATACTATCACTTCCATCGGCATCCACAGAATATTACAGTTTCCAAGTTTATAGCTGGTTAGACATTAATTGTGCTTTAGGTTGGCTGCTTCATGATGGCATCTTAATCTCATCAGTAAAATGTCCTCAGATCACATGGATTACTTCTGGGAAGGGTTCCCATGGGCAGTTAGTCCCACCCACAGTGTGTGATTTCCAGTAAGCCTCAATCAAAGGGAGTGTCCCCTCCCTGACCTGAACATGCTGTCATCTCCCAGGCCTTTCGCCACAATCAGCGCAAAGTCCATCTCTTGGCATTCTAGTTTCCTGTCCCTCATACATAAGATAAGCCACAGCCTGCTGGTTCAGGTCCAAGAAAGATGAGCTGCACCATTGCGCAACATCTTTTCCTGGAACCAGGTAAGGAAGAGGGAAGAACATCAGTGCAGGCCCTCCGTAGACATTATTTTAATAATCCAGGCTTTCCATCATCATCATTTCATTGACAAAAAACTAAGGTCCAGAGAGACTAGGTGATTCCCCTGCTAACCAAGAATGAGTAAGTGATAGAACAGAACCTGAAGCTAAATATGGAAGGCTCCAAAGTTCATGCTCATCCCATCACATAACCAGCCATGGAAGGAAGGACATGAAGGACAAGTATGATTTGTACGAAAATGATGGTTGATTGGAGTATGTGGCCAGGAATGAGAGATATCTGCAGCTGTTGCTAAAACACATGTATGTATTTGTTGATGTTTAGTCACTCAGTTGTGTCTGACTCTTTTTGTGACTCCATGGACTGTAGCCCACTAGGCGTCTCTGTCCATGAGGTTCTCCAGGCAAGAATACCAGAATGTGTTGCCATGCCCTCCTCCTGACCCAGGGATCGAACCCATTATCTCTTGCATCTCCTACTTTGCAGGTGGATTCTTTACTGCAGAGTCACCAGGGAAGCCTATATGTGCTTAGATAGTAGCACTTAAACGGAGGGAAAGAGAAAGAGAGAGAGAGAGAGAGAGCATTCAAACATCTTTCATTAGAACTACAGTTAGAACTTGGGTTGACCTATCTCTGTAGCAGCAACAGTAACGATAACAATGCTTCATGTATGTACAGTACTCAGCTCTTCTAAGTACATTTACATCCATCTGATTCTTAGAACATTCCTGGTAAGACATGCAGGAAAAGCATGATTATTGCTATGCCCCTGAGAAATAAAAGAGGCATGAACCTGTTGCATCGTCCCTAGCCATCTCGGAAGCCCAGAGCTGAAGTATGTGTGGGTACTCCAGGTGCTGACTGAAGATGTGGGGAGGTGTGACCTCTTTTTTGTTGGTAGAGTAGAGAATAAGATGTGCCAGTCAGGGCCTCAGGAGGAAGCAGATGACATGGTTGAATTGCTCAGGGTGCAGGGAAACCGCAGACAAGGGACAGTTCTCTAGTTTGCATCACTGAGGACCCATACCCACATAAGACTGAAAGGCAAGAGGAGGATGTGGTTATTAAACAGGAAGAGAGAATACGCTGTGCAGAGAGACCAGTTGACCAGAGCTCTGGCCTTCAGCCAAGGGGCTCAGCCAGCCTGCAGTGACCGCACAAGGAGGGGTCCAGGAAATTATATACCTTGATTTTAATCCACCCCCTGCTTACCTCTGATCACCTGCTGGTACTTCCTGTTGGCCAAATCCAACTGGAAGTCAGAGGTAAGGATACCGACTGATGTGGTCAAAACAGTTCGGCCTCATGAGGCACAGAATGAGGAGCAAAGGGGTAGAGTGAATCTGGAGGAGTAAATGGAAGATAGCCTGTACATGAAGTTTCCTGCTAAGAGTTAGAGGCCACACTAGAACTGTGTATCGGTGAGACGTCAGCTCACCTGAGATGATGAAACAATAAAGAGGAATTACTGGACAGGCGACAGGCTCAATCAGGAGGCTGGCTATCTGTGAGGGTGTAAGATCTGACCTTCTCAGTGTGACGCTTGTGTACTCAGGCTGCCTTGCCACGTGGCAGCAGAATCACTGCAGCAGTTCCTGGCATTGCCTCTGCACACCACGTTTGCTGGAGAAACAGAGGGCCTGTGTTTCAGAATTTCCAGTAAAAGTCCTGAAACTCGTTCTGATTGGACTATCTTAGGTCATATAATCAATTGAGCCAAACATTATGGCTGGAATGTGGAATGTATCAACTGGCTTAGCTTAGGTTAAGTGCTTCATCCCTAAATACAGGAAGGGAATGGCTTCCCATAAACCACATAGATTCTGGAAAAAAAATTAGAATTTTGTGGGATGTTTGGAGGGACCACTAAGAACTGCCACTGTGAAAAGAGAGAGGTGCCAACTGGGTCTAAAGAATGTTTTAGTCCAAACTGTAATTAATCAACAAAAGCCTAACATGGACCAAATGGACAGCAGTTGGAGGGAGGGGAGGCGGTGGTATTTATTTCATTCAATGAAACACAATGAGTCCATCAACTGTTGGTGTGGTGGCTTACTGATTTTCTTTGGAACTTGATTTCTCTTCTCATGATTATTACCTCATGGTCAAAAGATGGCTGCTGCACTTCCAGGCATCTGATACAAGTTCAATGCAGAAAAAAGAAAGGAGGAAAAGATGGTCTAAAGGAAAAAACAGTTGTCCTCGAGAGCATTTCCTATTTGCAGAGGGAAACCCTTTACTTCATTGGCCAAAACTTTGCTATGTGGACACCTCTTAGCAGCAAAGGAGTCTGGGAAATAGAGGACTCTTGTTTTCTAGCTCCAGTTATAGATGAAGATAAGGGAGTCCAGGATTGGGAATTATTTTGGAGAACTCATCCATGATTTCTGCCACAGGAATGATTGCCTAACAGCACTGAAGACCCAGTTGAGGCTGGAAATCATAAATCTGTGGTGGAGTCAATCAGCAAAGAATCACTCATTTGACAGTAAAATTGGTTAACTGGAAAAAATGACACTTTATACCAAATTTCACTGATTCTGCTAGCTTGGAAGAACTACAAACCAACTTTTCCTAGCAAACAGGGTAGTAAAGCCAACCACATAGACAATTCAGGAAAACTTCTGAAACAATGCTACTATCTCATTTCCAGAAAGACTAAGAATATTTGTGAATAAATTTCTAAACTAAAGTCCGTAGTCTGTGACATATACCAGCACTAATACTGATTATCTTTCCAGAGAAGCTCATTCGTCTAGTTTTCAAGACTACTAACAAAGTTTTAGTAGTTTCTAGATAATCTTTAAAAATTGGTCCATATTCTGTTCAGTCGGTCTTTAAAAGGAACTCCTTAGTGTCCAGGTTCTGAACGTTTCTGCGTTGTCATCAAAACACACTTTTTTTCTTACATAAGCACCTAGAACAGGGCCATATATATGTGTGTTTAATTAAATTTTGTATGGTTGTATAGAACAAATATCATATTGCTGTGCTCCTAGGATCCACAGTGACAGATCTGAAATATGTACAAATTCAACTCTAAGAGCCTTGAAGAGAAATGTAGATCTTCACAGGTGTTCTCAAGGAGCAGCTAAGAGAATTTACTGTACATAACACACCTCGGGGTTTCCTCAGCCCCACATCACATGGCATCTGCTATCCCCACAATTTTCTTCCCCCTCTCCTGCCTATTCAGGAGAGACATCTTGTGTACTTATGTAGATTCATTCACCTCCTTTCCAGGCTCCTATAGGTCTGAGGTTTGACACATGTCTCCACCAGTACTTCAAAGGTCCCATCCATCTTCCTGAGCAGACAAGGACCTTCCTTCTTTTTTTAATAGTTATTTTCCTTATTTGGCTACAGAGGGTCTTGGCTGTGAAATGTGGGGTCTTTAAGTTGCAGCATGAGAACACTTAGTTGCAGCTTGTGGGATCTAGTTCCCTGACCAGGGATCAAACCTGGGCTCCCTGCTTTGGGAGCTTGGAGTCCTATCCATTGGACCACCAGGGACGTTCCAGATCTGCCTTCATAAACAAATGTGTAGGGAGGCTGACAACGGCCAAACCATAACAACGCCAGGCTCTAGGCAAGTGCTTAATATAACTTCATAGAAAGTGCCAGCAACTTCCCACCTTTAACATATAACAATATAAGTATTTGAGAAAAAATATATTGAGAATTTATTTTCATATGACACCATGGCAAAAGAATAAACATCACAAATTTCACAGATCTTCAGTGTGAAACAGAAGAGAGAAAGGATAAGAGGAAGATAATGACTAAAATGATATGAAGCAAGAACAGTATTTACATTTTCACTGGAAAGGGACTGCTAGAAACTGAATTTTAAACTCCTGACCAAAAGAAATGTTCTATTAAAAAATGAAATAGCTTCTGTTTTCAATGTGTAAGAAAAGCTATGCTTCATACAAATATGAACTAATGAAGTTACTTTGTACTTTGTGGTTATCCCTAGATATATTAATAACCAACAAGTAAAAGGAAATGATGTCTATATCAAAACAAGGAAATGATTAGTGTAGTTATTAAGATAACCAACAAGTCCATTAATTTCTTCTTTCAATTTCTATGATGCTTATTAACAACCATGGGTAACAAATGACGTATAATTGATACACAGTGTTGTAATTTCAGGTGTATAGCGCAGAGACTTGTTTATGTAGTGGTGCATCTATCCATACCATGGGATGAAAGTGCTAGCCACTCAGTCATGTCCAACTCTTTGCGACCCCGTGGACTGTAGCCTGCCAGGCTCCTCTGTCCATGGAATTCTCCAGGCAAGGATACTGGGATGGGTAGTGATTCCCTTCTCCAGTGGATCTTCCTGACCCAGGGATCAAACCCAGGTCTCACACACTGCAGGCAGATTTTTTACTGTCTGAGCCACCAGCGAAGCCCAATTCATATATATATGAATATATATACACTACACACATACACTCTTTTTCAGATTCTTTTCCCTTAGAAATGGTTAGAAAATATTGAGGCTAGTTCCTGGTGCTGTTGGTTATCTCTATTGGTCATCTATTTCATATGTAATAGTGTGTCACTATACCTGCTTATACTACACGTGACTGTGACTTATCTTTTTTCTCTCCCTTTGCTCTTCTCTCCTCATAGGTCACCTATTTCCACTTTTCTCTATACTTTCATTTGAAAATCTGGCTTTTTATAGACAGAATCCACCTTTTCACTCAATGAAAAGTGTGAAAGGTAAATAATCACAATGAATTCAATGTATTCCTAACATTTGTCTTTCCACTCAATTTACTTCTTGCCCTTTGCCCAGAATTTGTCCCATTGGCAACAGATCTTTTTTAGGGGGTCTCCTAAAACTCCTCACAGGCTGGAGAGGACCACCAGTACTTCCTGGCAATCCATCCGTATTTCCTTAATTTACTCCCCAATCTCTACAAGGACGGTCACTTGTTATGCTTTCTCTTCTGACATTCAGCACATCCTCCTCCACCTCAGCTGAATGAAAGTGAAAGTGAAAGTGAAGTCGCTCAGTCTTGTCCGACTCTTTGCAACCCCATGGACTGTAGCCTGCCAGGCTCCTCTGTCCATGGGATTTTCCAGACAAGAGTACTGGAGTGGATTGCCATTTCCTTCTCCAGGGCTGAATACCTCACCTCTAATTTTACTGAGAAAATAAAAGCAATACAAAAAGACCGGCCTGGTCTCCCACCACCAAATACACCATCTTACCCCTGTCCATAACCTTGTCCTCTCTATTTGCTTTCTTTTCTGAGTTCTGGGCTATCCCTTTTGACAGTCTTGCAAGTCACTAATTTTCCCTTTGACTGTATTGGAATTCAAATCTAATACATTTGTACTCCAATGACTGTATTTTTTATTAATTAATGTTAATTGAAGTATAGTTGCTTTACAATGTTGCGTTAGCTTGTATAGTACAGCAAAATGAATCAGCCATACATATACATATATCCCCTCCCTTTTGGAGTCAACAACTGTATTTTTTATGTACAAATTTTTGATCATCTCTTTCATGTTTCATCTTTTTTCGTTTTTATTCCATAATCTCTTATTCTTTTTGGTAAAAGTTATGCCTTTAATTCTTTGATTGTTTCAATCATATTTATATTAAAATCTTATCAAACTACTCCAGAGATGAAACTGATTTTATCTATAGTCAACTCACATTCTAATTTGGTTTTGTTGGCCTTCTTTCTCAGCATTAAACCCATCCACATGTTTTGGAATTTGAGGTTACGGGCTCATGTTGAAGCATTTGAAAGCTTTTAACATTTTTCTATCCCTCCCCATGCCTTCAACCATGAGTTCACCCATCTCTGTCAGCAGACCCTTGATCAAAAGCCAAGTCTTATAGTAGTAACTTGGAATTCCTGTCCCAAGGTAATATTGTAGATTCTGCAGATCTGGTCACAGGGCAATTAGGCAGCTTGGCTCAATTTTTTATTGTATCTGGGTACCCCCATCTCCCTAGTTCTGTAGCTTTATAAAAGCCACCTTTCCAAGTGGAAGCTATCTAGAGTTTTGATCTTTTTCAGTATTTTTACTTAATATAAATATATAAAAAAATTTTTATATTTTCTCACTCCTGAGAAGGGAGTTTTTAAGCTGTAAAGTTGAATCTGATTTCTCATGGAGCAGTTTTAGTGTCCGCTATGCCTCCGGCCAGGGCTCTGTGCTTTCTGGATTTCCTGTGAAGTTTGTGGCTTCAGCCTCCTTGCTTTGACATTTTTGCTCTATTTCCACCTACGGGATGTTTGTCTTATTTTTTTTTAACCAGGATTTATATTGATTGTTTTCTCTCTTTAGGTTTGACATAGTATTGCCATTTATTTGGTGCAGAGTAGGTTATCAAAACTTCAGTTTAGTGAACTGTCTTGACTAAAAGCTGTGCCTGTAAACTCTTGTTTCCATCAAAAGCCAGTCTCCTCACTTACACTCTGCATTTCATCCGCCCTGCCTTCTTTATTTTATTTATTTATTTTTTCGACCGTACTACGTGGCAATTCTCCCATCAGGGGTCAAACGCGAGCCCTCAGCAGTGAGAGTTCAGGGTGCTAATCACAGTACCATCAGAGAATTCCCACTCTTATCTTCTTAGGACTTCACTACAGCAATTATTTCCCCTCTGCTCCTTTTAACATCAAAATTCCATGAAAGGATTCTCCATATTCATGCTCTTTTCTTTCCCATTCCTCCTTTCCTCAACCCATCCCAACCAGGCATTCATGCCTGAGACTGCATTGTGGAGGGAATACTTTGCTCAAGTTGAGTTGCTGCACAGAAGTCTAAGCAGAGCTAACAAGGAAGTCTTGAGGCTCAGAGAACAGTACAGGGCTGGAGATATTTACATGGGACCCTTCAACATATTGATATCATAGCAGAGATTGTTGTTGCATGCTCAATCATGTCCAACTCTTTGTGGCCTCATGGACTGTAGACCCCTAGGCTCCTCTGTCCATGGGATTCTCCAGGCAAGAACACTGGAGTGTTGCCATTTCCTCCTCCAGGGGATCTTCCTGACCCAGGGATCGAAACTGCATCTCCTGTGTCTCCTGAATTGTTGGCAGATTCTTCACCACTGAGCCACCTGGGAAGCCCAGCAGAGATTACTAGGTGCTTATCAAATATTTTTTCTTCTCTTCCTCCTAGTACAGAACTTCAACTATAGCTGAGCATATTGCTACGTGGGATAAAGGCCACAACTACCAGTCTCCCTTGTAGCGAGAGGTAAGCACATGACTGAACCTAGCCATTGAACTTGCAAATGTATATATGTGTTAGGGGCTGGGGCTTCCAAAAAAAGTCTTCTTTAGAAGAGCTGGTCTTCTGGGTGCCTCCTCTTTCTCTTTTCCTTCCTCCTGGTATGTGTAGATGATGCCTAGAGCTAACTTAGCCATCTCAAATCATGAGGTGGACCTGAGAACATAAGCCCCATGCTAGGATGATGGAGCAGAAAATTAGAAGTAGCCTGAGTCTCTGATGACCTCGTGGATCTGCCACATCAGCTGTGGACTGGGTCCTTTTGGCTCCTTCTGACTCCTGGTAGGTGAGAGAGTGAACTCTTCTGGGTGTAAGCTATCGTCATTAATCTCAATCATCAGCAGGGGAACATGATTCGTTAGGGAACAGATGGAATTTAAAGCCATAAATCTGGAAGAGATAATCTAGGAAATGAATGAAGTTATGGACCAGAAGAGTATGCAACAGACCAGAGCTATAGAACTGCAGTATCCATAGAAAGAGGCGGGGAATCTAGGAAAGGAGATTGGCGATGAAGGATCAGCAAGGTAGCAGGAAAATCAGGTTTTGTGGTGTCCAGGGAGCAAGCGAAGTAAGAAGCATGATTGTTAAATGCTGCTCCTAGGTCAAGTAGGATGAGAAACAGGACTTGACCATTAAAGTTAGCAGCATCGAGGTCACTGGTGACCTGGACAAGACAAGTTCAGAGGAGTGTTGGGGAAAGCCTGACTTGAATGGACTTAAGGCAGAATGAAAGGAGAGAAAGACGGAAAATACAACCAACTCCGAAGTAGTTTTGTTTCTAAGAGCAGAAAATTGGGATAATGGCTAGAGAAGAAAGCTCAAAAAAGCTTATGTTTGCTTTAAGAGGAGAAAAACAACAACGTGTTTGATGCTTGTGGGAATGATCTAATTTAATGAAGCAAGAATGAAAAGTTATTGATAGAATCACTGGTGTGATATTTCTGTTTAAATCAAGTTGTTCCCTGAGCTCAACTCTAATAATTACTTTAATTGGTACTTTATTATGTTTTCATAACTAGCTATTATGTTGCTAATTTTTCCTGATTCTTTTTTATTTAGATAATAAACTCAATGCATTTTTAATGGCATAAATAATTACAGAAAATAATTTTAAAGAGAATGCTTGATTAAAAAAATATATCCTAATTCAATTGTATTTCTGTTATATTGTTTAGATGCTTAGTGCTTCAAATACATACATACAAAACTCTCCAGTGGGACTTCACTTGTGGTCCAGTGGCTAAGACTCCAAGCTCCCAATGGTTCAATCTCTGGTCAGGGAACTATATCCCACATGCTGTAACTAAGAGTTTGCATGCCACAACAAAATTGAAGATCTCGTGTGCTGCACCTAAGACTCAGCCTAATTCATTCATTCATTCATATAAAAAAAAAATTCCCAGTTTATTAGGATAAAAGCATGAATTGAAGAAAAAGAGAAAAGTGCAATAATTTTACTCTGTAATATACTTAAGGCATGATTTGGCCTTTCCTGTAGGAATTATAGCAAAAATAAGTAAATACAATTCTAAAATAAAAGTACTAGCTTCAAAACAGGCTTAAAGCACCAGCCAGTATTAAATAAGAATAGTTCAGTTTAGTTGCTCAGTCGTGTCCAACTCTTTGCAACCCCATGAACCGCAGCACGCCAGGCCTCCCTGTCCATCACCAACTCCCGGAGTCCACCCAAACTCATGTCCATCGAGTCGATGATGCCATCCAACCATCTCATCCTCTGTCGTCCCCTTCTCCTCCTGCTCCCAATCTCTCCCAGTATCAGGGTCTTTTCCAATGAGTCAGCTCTTCACATGAGGTGGCCAAAGTATTGGAGTTTCAGCTTCAACATCAGTCCTTCCAATGAACACCCAGGACTGATCTCCTTTAGGATGGACTGCTTGGATCTCCTTGCAGTCCAAGGGACTCTCAAGAATAGAGAAGAGTACAATGTGAACGTTGACTCTTAGGTATATATAATGTTATGTGGAAACTGGAACTCTACCAAGGCTGGAAAGTGTGTTTTTGAACTTGATAATGGGTAATTGAACTATCTGGCTCTCTGGGAAGGAACTAGGCTGACCCCTGCTGGGGACATGAAGTGAAGGGTGCTCCCTACAAGGCCACATTTAGGGTAACTGGGAGGTTGCAAATTCAGAAACTTAAGTGGATAAGGATATAGAATGAGGAAAGAAAAAAAATACAAGAAAAAGTGATGATGAATGGATGGTCCAAAGTAATGAGTCTTCTAGAAAATTAAGAGTGAAGTTAAGAAAAAATAGTCATAGGAAGAAAAGAATTGTGATACATGCAACTCCAAATAGGGTAATGAATGTGGAGGTTTTGGTTCCAGACCCCTTTAAAGGACATCTCTGAATCCCCTAAGGCTTCTCAGATCCTACATAGATCGAAAAACCTTGCCAGGAGAAGAGACTATTCTCTGAGACATGCACACACATAATCAGTCCTGCTATACAAACAAAAAAAAAACAAAAAAAACAAAAAACCACAACTCTTGAGAAACTTATGGGGATTAAAAGAAGTCTGAGGAGAGGGGAGGGGGTGCAAAAGGACTCTCACAGTGCGAAGACTGGGCAAGGGTGGGGGAAGTGAGGAGGTGTCTCACTGGGCTTCCGTGACATTTGTGCCATAGTTTGTAAATCTCTGCTCTGAATTATTAAAATGATTCTGTATCTCACTTCAGACAGTTACATCTGATACATAAAATACTGTGAAGGTGAAATTGAAATTAAAGAGAGAGGAAAAGAAACCAGAGAGAGGTTAGTCCTGTAAGATTAAACACCACCCGGGTGGGGTTTAAAGTTCAGGTTAGTCCGAGCTTTCTGACCGAAGATTCAACCTGTAGGAAAATATATTTTTCTTTTATGTCTTCTCTAATACTTAAAGTTATAGTTATGGGAGCAAAATTTTTTGCATAGCTTTTTTTTTTTTTTTAACTAAAACATTTGTTTCATACTGAAGTAAAAAGAAAACCTGTTTACAGCAAAGTACTGTTTGGTCATTTATAACTGTCATCATTGACCAGTGATAATATATATCAGGCCTTCCTTTAATATGAATTGCAAATGTTTCATGTCATTATGACTACGAATATCTATTATCTGTCTATATATACCTTGATACCAACTTAGGCTAGGAAATATCACCATATATATAGTTCAGTTTGTTTATATCAGTGGAACATGAAAGTTGGGGCTCTCCGAGTGGCTCAGTGGTAAAGAATCCTCCTGCAATGCAAAAAATGCTGATTCAATCCCTGGGACGGGAAGATCCCCTGAAGGAGGGCATGGCAACCCACTCCAGTATTCTTGCCTGGAGAATCCCATGGACAGAAGAGACTGGCAGGCTACAGTCCAGGGTTGCAAAGAGTCAGACACAACTGAAGTAACTGAACGTGCACACAGAAGTCAGAAGATGTCTTGTGTGGCGAGATGCTTGCCTATGGAAGGAGGGAAACACGGAGCCGAAGTGGGCCACTCCATCCTGACAGTTTATCACCCAGTCTGCTTTTTTGCCTAAGGGACAGGCTCAATTGAAAAACATTAAAATTTCACCAAAATTGGATTTGCTGCAACACAAAGAATGTTGTCTTCAGCCATCCTAGAAAACTGCTTACTGTAGTTTTATCTGTTACCAGACAAAGGACTTTGATGAAGCATATGTCTTGGAAATGGTTAAGCTTATTTACGCCTTGGAGGAAAATTTAAACTCAGGCAATGCTCTGTCAAATATTCTCATCCATTACAGAATCACTAAAACCTATTTCAGTATTTTGAGCAGATCATTGAGAAATTGCCTTTCTCTCTCCCTCTCTTTTTATATATCACATAAATATATATATATGTATTATCCACATTTTTTCAGACTCTTTTCCATTAAAGGTTACTAAAAGATATTGAATATAGTTCCCTGTGCTAGACAGTAGGTCCTTGTTGTTTATCAATTTTTTACATAGTAGTGTGTATCTGTTAATCCCATACTCCTACTAACTTATACCCCCCATCTTACCCCTTCAATAACTCTAAGTTTCTTTTCTGTATCTGTGAGTCTGTTTCTGTTTTGTAAGTAAGTTCATTTGCATCATTTTTAAGATTTCACATATAAGTGATAGCATATATTAGTTATCTTTCTCTCTCTGACTTAGTTCACTTAGTATGATAATCTCTAGATCCATTCCTGTTACTGCAAATGACATTATTTCAGTCTTTTTGTGGCTGAGTAGTATTCCATTGTACGTATGTATGAGTATATACGCTGCTGCTGCTAAGTCGCTTCAGTCGTGTCCGGCTCTGTGCGACCCCATAGACGGCAGCCCACCAGGCTCCCCCATCCCTGGGATTCTCCAGGCAAGAACGCTGGAGTGGGTTGCCATTTCCTTCTCCAGTGCATGAAAGTGAAAAGTGAAAGTGAAGTTGCTCAGTCGTGTCCGACTCTTCACGACCCAATGGACTGCAGCCTACCAGGCTCCTCTGTCCATGGGATTTTCCAGGCAAGAGTACTGGAGTGGGGTGCCATTGCCTTCTCTGATTAATATATATATATATGTATGTGTGTATGTGTATATGTGTTTCAGTTCAGTTCAGTCGCTCAGTCGTGTCTGACTCTTTGCAACCCCATGGACTGCAGCACACCAGGCTTCCCTGTCCATCTCCAACTCCCGGAGCTTACTCAAACTCCTGTCCATTGAGTTGGTGATGCCATCCAACCATCTCATCCTCTGTCATCCCTTCTCCTCCTGCCTTCAACCTTTCCCAGCATCAGGTTCTTTTCCAATAAGTCAGTTCCTCGCATCAAGTGGCTAAAGTATTGGAGTTTCAGCTACAGCATCAGTCCTTCCAATGAATATTCAGGACTGATTTCCTTTAGGATGGACTGGTTGGGTCTCCTTGGGACCCTCAAGAGGCTTCTCCAATACCACAGTTCAAAAGCATCAATTCTTCGGTGCTCAGCTTTCTTTATACATGTATGCATATATGTATTTATCATACCTTCTTTATCTATTCCTCTGTCAATGGATATTTCAATGTCATGTCTATTGTGAATAGAGCTTTCTGGCTTGGTGAAGAAAGAAATTCCACACATCACCGAGACTCATTCCATTGTAGACTGTTTTGCATTCATGTCAATGACAAACTCTGGTTAAAACTGTTTACTACCCCAAAAGTCATCGACCTATCCAATGTCAGAACCTTGAATTTCTGTCTTTTCTGAAGTTTTGCTAGGAAACCAGAATGAAGTTCTCCTCTGCTGTACAGAAAATCTCAGCTGTCTGAAAAGCAAATCTAGCAGCACTTAACTAAATTCAAGGTAGAGAACTCCTTCTTAGCCTTACGATCTCAGATTAAATCACACTTCTTTAGAGTCATATCTCTCTATTATTGGTTCTCATAAAACTATGTACCTTTCTTCTATAGTAATTTTATATTTGCAGTTACGATTCTTTGATTCATATAGGTCATTCCCTACTAGACTATGGGTTCAAGGAGGTCAGGGATTAATTCTGTTTTAGTTGATCATCATATCTCTAGCACAGAGCACAGTGCTGATCTCAATAAATATTCAGAAACACATGAATGAATGAACAGAAGAATGAGTACAGGGAAGAGTTTTTCCACAGCCTTCCAGAGGTATGGCTCAGATGGTAAAGAATCTGCCTGCGATGCAGGAGACTGGGTTTGATCCGGGTTAGGAAAATCCCCTGGAGGAGAGCATGGCAACTCACTCCAATATTCTTGGCCTGGAGAATTTCATGAACAGAGAAGCCTGGAGGGCTACAGTCCATAGGGTCATAAAGAGTCAGACATGACTAAGTGACTAACACTCACTTTCCAAAGGTATGTGGCTATTAGAATAATACCAAAATGGTGGCTGCCCCTATTATAAAGCTTTTTCTAAGTTAATCTAATCCTCACAACAGTCTTATCAAATAGGTACTGTTATTATCCACTGATGGGGAAATTGAGGCATACAGAAACAAGTCACTTGCCTAAGTCCCCAAGGTTTCAAAGGGTGGTTCCAAGCTTCAAACAGTCTAAATTTGGGACACACACACTTAATCAAAGCCCCTTATTATGAGGGAAATTTCTGGAAAACTACCTACTCTCTGGATGAGACTACTCTCTGGAAGTAAAGACTGGAGGTAGACAGCTAAGGAAACTTTAAAGATCTGGGAAACTGTTTTTCTGCCAGCTGGAACACAGGGTGTCAAGTCCTCCTCAGGAAGAAACCTCTAGAACGGAGAAGCACTGCAGAGCTCTGCATGTTACCTCTGTTCAAAATACCAGGTAGTATCAGTGGAGCAGATCTTGAAAAAGATGACCTGGGGATTTCCCTGGCGGTCCAGTGGTAAGACTCAGCGCTTCCACTGCAGGGGGCACGGATTCATTCTCTGGTCAGGGAACTAAGATCCCAAATGCTGTGCTGCATGACCAAAAAAACAAAAGCAAAGATGATCTCTGAGATTGGAGGACAAAGAAATGGTACAAAAGGAATCCAACTCACAGCTTGTTTGAGAATTCTGACTTTTTTCTCTTTCAAAGCAAGAAATGGGAATTTTCATTGCATCTGCAATACTTACCTTTCTTATCAGGGATTTCATAACTTACTGCTGTCAGAATTGACATGTGAACATGTCAAATGTGACATTTCGGCATGTCAGTGACCATTCCAAAGGAAATTATTCTTGTTGAAGCAAAGAAAAAAAAAAGCCACATACTTTTGAAATTTCCTTTTGAGCAAAAATTTCCTATTGAATTCTAATTTTAAATATTCAATCTGGATTTATTTCAAAAAAATTGTCAGATATTGGCCACAATTTTTTTTCATGCAAGAATATCAGTAGGAAAAATCTACTTGTTTAATAAAGACTCCCTGTCTGTAAGGAGGAAAACTATTGTATAATATATAAATTTATGAATGTGCTTTTATATGCTTTTTGGAGTCTGTGAACCAAAAGGAACTAGGAATCATCAGTCTCTAGGTTGAAACTGTTCTTTCTTACTTTCTAGCTGGGAGTGACTGGGTTAAGGAGTGAATGGATGGACAGAGTGGGATTTCATTGGGACTCTGTGTGAGGATGTGCACGTCCAGTTTCACTGTCCATCCCAGCTCTTCTTTGAACCTCTGGCCCCTGACCTGTGCGGAATACATCACGGCTACCCTGCTTTCTGGCTCCGTGATGGTTCCTCTACTTAAGGCCACACTCCTGTCCAGCAGCCCCTGTCCTTCAGCATCTAGGAGCTGCCCCTTGCCGCAGCCCCTTTGGGTCTATGACTGGCAACTGCTCCCGGAAACTCAGTCATCATCTCATATTTCCGGTAACCCTGACCACATCTCAGGAAGCAGTGTCTTCATTGTAATCTTTTCAGTGACTTCATGACTGTGTTTTCTGTTAGAACGCTGATGGATGCATGCTGCCTCTCTTCTTTCACTTTACCTAATCAAGAGGACTTTGTTTATTTCTTTAAATTATTTGTTTATTTGGCTGTGCCTGATCTTAGTTTCTGTGTGTGGAATCTAGTTCCCTGACCAGGGATCAAACACTGGTTCCCTGTATTGGGAGCATGAGTTTCTAAATGGGGTGTTTTTTTTTTTTAAGTGAGATTCACCACTAAAGACCTAATTCATGAAGGAAATAATTAATAAATTGAACTTCATTAAAATTTAAAACTTTTGCTCTGCAGAAGACAATGTCAAGAAAACGAGAAGACAAGTCACAGAATGGAAGACTGGAAGACAATATTTGCAAGGCATCTGATAAAGGACTGTAATCCAAAATATGGGCTTCCATTGTGGCTCAGATGGTAGAGAATCCACGTGCAGTGTGGAAAACCCAAGTTCAATCCCTGGGTTGGGAAGATCCCCTGGAGAAGGGAATGGCTACCCAGTCCAATATTCTTGCCTGAAGAATTGCATGGACAGAGGAGCCTGGTGGGCTATAGTCCATGGGGTCGTAAAGAGTCGGACACGACTGACTAACACACACACATCCAAAATACACAAAGATTTGTGGGTTTTTTTGGCTGCACCAGGCAGCCTGCAGGATCTTAGTTCCCCGACCAGGGATTAAACCTGTTCTCCCTGCATTAGGAGTGCTGGAGTCTTAATCACTGGACCACTAAAACATACGAAGAATTCTTAAAACTCAGTAGCAGCAAGAGAACCAATTTAAAAATGACCCAAAGATTTTCACAGACACTTCACCAAAGAAGATAAACAGATGGTAAATAAGCATATGAAAAGATGCTCTACATTATATGTCACCAGGGAATTGCAATTTAAAACAACAATGAAATACCACTACAAGCTCATTAGAATGGCCAAAATTCAGAACATTGACAACACCAAATGCTGGCAAGAATGTGGACCAATTGAGACATTCATACAATGCTGGTAGGAAAGTAAAATGGTAGAGTTATTTAGGAACACAGCTTGGCAGCTTCATACAAAACTAAACATACTCTTAAGATCCAGCAATCATGTTCCCTGGTATTTACTCAAAGGAGCTGAAATTTTATGTCTATAAAACACTTGTATATGGATGTTTATAGCAGCTTTATTTATAATTGCCAAAACTTGAAAACAACCAAGATGTCCTTCAACAGGTGAATGGATAAACAAACTGTGGTACATCCAGGAAATGGAATATTTTTCTGTGCTAAAAAGAAAAGTAGCTATCAAGCCATGAAGTAACATGAGGACCTTAAATGCATATTCCTAAGGGAAAGAAGCCAGTCCTAAAAGACTACATACTGCATGACTGCGAGTACAGGACACTCTGGAAAAGGCAAAGCTATGGAGGCAACGGAAGTTATTAGTGGTTGCCAGGGCGGGCAGAGGGAAGAGATGAATAAGCAGAGCAGAGAAGTTCTAAGGCAGTGAAAGTCTGTGTATGGTGTTATAATGATAGATACGTTTCATTATGCATTTGTCCAAACTCATAGAAAGGACGGGAGAAGGCGATGGCGCCCCACTCCAGGACTCTTGCCTGGAAAATCCCATGGACGGAGGAGCCTGATAGGCTGCAGTCCATGGGGTCACGAAGAGTCGGACACGACTGAGCGACTTCACTTTCCCTTTTCACTTTCATGCATTGGAGAAGGAAATGGCAACCCACTCCAGTGTTCTTGCCTGGAGAATCCCAGGGACGGAGGAGCCTGGTGGGCTGCCGCCTATGGGGTCGCACAGAGTCGGACACGACTGAAGCGACTTTGCAGCAGCAGCAGCTTAGAAAGGACAATACCAAGAGTGAACCCTAAAGTAAATGATAACCTTTGGGTGACAATGATGTGTCAGTGTAGGTTCATCTTTGGTAAAAATCTATACCGTTCTGGTGACCGCTGTGGATAAAGGGGAAAGCCATGCATGGGTGACAAGAAGGGTGTGTAGAAAACCTCTGTACCTCCCTCTCAATTTTGTTGAGAGCAACCAAAGATTGCTCTTAAAAATTATCTTTACAATTTTTAAAAGTTATTTTAAGTGATTTAAGACTAAACGTGTGGGGCTTTCCTGGTGGTCTAGTGGTTGAGAGTCCACGTGCCAATTCAGGTGACAGCATTTTGATCCCTGGTCTGGGAAGATCCCACCTGCCTCAGAGCAACTCAGCCTGTGCACCACATCTATTGAGCCTGTGCTCAATAGTTACTCCAGAGCTTCAGTAACTACTGAAGCCCTTGGGCCCTAGAGCCCATGCTCCACAACAAGAGAAGCCGCCTACAATGAGAAGCCTGTGCCCCACCACGAAGAGTAGGCCCCACCTGCTGCAACTAGAGAAAGCCCGTGTGCAACAATGAAGATCCAGTGCAGCCAAAAATAAAATAAATAAATCTTAAAAAAGAAAAGACTTAATTTGTACTTGTTCACCATTTCTATTTTCTTGGACCACTTCCTCTTCTCAGTCTGTTTTGTGAGCTGAATGTCATAACGTCACTCCTTAGTCCACCCCGGCTCTCTTTCTGTATCAACCTGGAGACTCCCCAGAAAATATAAGTTGAGCTCCAGAAAGCATTAATGAATAATGTTGGTTTGCAAGATGTTTTCCTGGACAGATGAAGAAGAAGGTTATATCACCCTTGCACAGGACAATTTCACCTAAATACTCCTCCTTTGACATCTCTTCCCAAAGTTCTTCCCTGGGGGCAGACTGCTCACCCTCCCAAAGAGTCAGATGCGACGGAACATCTGAGCACACATCTTTCTCCAGAACTCACCTGTCTTTCTAGAGGCTTAGCTCAGCCTCTTTCCCAATCCCCCCATGCTTGCAGAACAAAACAAAGACTAATCAAAGCACTTCCTTTCTAGCACTGTCTCTAGTGATACCCTTCTTCCACCAGCTGTTCCCAGATGCTCTGTTCATTATAATGCTATCTGAGAGGAGGTAACAGCAGCTGTATATAACTCAGTTCTCATTATTCCAAGGTGATTCTCTGGATCCTCTTCACCAAATGATCAAATCTATAAAGATTGTCTTAAATGTACATTTGCAAAAGAAAGAAAGATAAATCATTTTTGCTAATAAGTAATACATGTTCACCACAAAAAAAATTTCAGAAATGCATAACTTTAAAATTTTCCTTTGATTCTGATATCCACAGATATCTACTTTTTTGCTTCAGGGAATAGTCTTCTAACCAATATTATTTTATTTCTTTTTATTTTTGAAAAACAAGTACTACATTTTTTTTTAATGAGCAAAAGATTTGAACAGATATGGATGGCAAACAAGCATATGAAAAGATGCTCAATAGCATTAGTCATTAGGGAAAAGGAAATTAAAACTACTAAGGAGATACTACCACATACCTACTAGAATGATTAAAATTAAAATGCTGACCATGCAAAGTGTGGGCCAAAAATGATAAAAAAATTGAAACTCTCATAGACTTCTGATGGAATGTAAAATGGTACAGTCACTTTGGAAAACAATTTGACAGTTCCTTATAAAGTTAAACATACACCTGCCCTGTGATCCAATCATTCCACCCTTGAGTGTTTACCCAAAAGAAATGAAAACACATGTTCAAACAAAGACAGATGTTCATAGAAGATTATTTTAATAACCTAAAACTGGAAGCAATCCAAATGTCCATCAAGAAGTGAATGGATAAACAAAATGTACTGTATCTCTACAACAATACTACTCAATAATAGAAAGGAATGATTTACTGATACAGTCAACAACAGAGATGAATAAAATGCTGAGTAAAAGAAGCCAGACAAAAAGAGAATATATTAAAAGTTTTGATTTTCTTAAAGCCCTAGAAAATATAAACTAATCTCTAGTGACATAAAGCCGATCGGTGATTGAGTGGGAGAGAGAGGCAAGAGAAATATTATCATGGAATACAGGGAAACGTTTGAAGGTGATGGATATTTTCATTGTCTTGATTGTGGCGATGAGTTCATAGGTATAAAATTTATCAAAGAGTATGACCAACAAGGACCTACTGTATAGCACAGGGAACTCAGCTCAATATTCTGTAAAACCTAAATGGGAAAAGAATTTGAAAAAGAAGAGATTCATGTATATGGATAACTGAATCACTTTGCTGTACGTCTGAAACTAATACAAGATTGTAAATCCACTGTACTCCAATATAAAATAAAAAAATTTTTAAAACTTACCAAAGTATGCACCTTAAAATATGCATTTTACCATAGGTCAATTATATCTGAATAAAGCAGCTTAAAAATGTAGACAATGCAAGACATACAACTTTGCGATTGATGGCTTTCACTGAACATATGTGTATGGATATACAGGAAGTGGAGTCACCATTTTTTGTAGTTTATTTGTGTTTGTCTTTTGGCTGTGCTGAGTCTTTGTTGCTGGGTGGGCTTTCCTCTCGTTGCAGTGGTGAGCAGCTCCTCTCGAGTTGTGCAGGCTTCTCGTTGCGGTGACTTCTCTTGTTGTGGAGCACGGGCTCTAGGAGCTTGGGCTTCAGTAGTTGCGGCATGTGGGCTCCAGAGTACAGGCTCAGTAGTTGTGTGATACAGGCTTAGTTGCTCCGAGGCATGTGGGCTCTGCCCTGGTCAGGGATTAAATTCATATCTCCTGCATTGGCAACTGGATTCTTTACCACTGAGCCACCAGGGAAGCCCAGAAAAGGGCGCAATTAAGATCTGTTGTCCTAAACAAGGTGCTCGCCACTAATAAGGAACTGTCTAGTTCAACATCACTAAGCTCATCCAACATCCAGCATCAACTAAGAGCCTAGGGATTCTGTTGAGATTTCCCTTCATGGAAATCTTGAGAGCAGATAGTGCTGCAGTTGCGTAGACCCAGGGCTTCGATACAACGTATAGAGACTAAGAATTCTTAGGAAGGCTCGTCATGTGTCCCCTGGAGTTGAGGGCAAAGAATGGTGCTGGTGCTGGTCAATCATAGATATAATTGACCTATGATAAATTGAATATTTTAAGGTGTATACTTTTTAATGAACTTGAGCAGAGGAGGCTGGCTGGAGCTGCCAGCAATGCCAAGGCCAAGAGGTAAGACAGGAGAAAACCTGCAGTCAATGTATACTCCAGTTGTAAATATTTTGAGATACAGTAAAGCTAGTAACATATCAGAATAAGAACTGCCTTACAAACTAAAGATAAATACACATGCATCTACAAGATGGAAGGGGAGTTTAGGGTTTCATTGGACTGCTCATCCATGTGTATGTAGTTTATATATATGGATAAGAAGCAATTAAGCATAAATAAATCCTTAGGCGGTTCTAGCTGGAGGCAGAAATGTTTGAATATGTTACAAAGTGATACCAAAGTTTGTAATTGTGAAAGAAAGTGAAAGAAAGCTCAGGAGTGCCCAACTTTTTGCAATCCTATGGATTGTAGCCCACCAGGCTCCTCTGTCCATGGAATTTTCCAGGCAAGAATACTGGAGTGGGTAGCCATTTGCTTCTCCAGAGGATCTTCCCCCAGGGATCGAACCTGGGTCTCCTGCACTGCAGGCAGATTCTTTACCATTTGAGCCACCAGGGAAGTCCTTTGTAATCTTAAGAAATTCAAATTCAAAGTACAACCATATTTGAAGGTAGAGTCACCTATCTTTACTTAGCACAAATAATGTTTTTTCTCTATACAAGTATAGGTAAATAAAGCCATAGGTAATATCATTGAACTCATAAACTGTTAGTTTAGTTGGATCAGATACTTTCTATGATCAAAAGAAGCTATTCTCTGTTCCCAGAACAATAAGAGCTTCTGGTGCCTTGGGATAGATTGTTACATAAACAAAGCAAAGATGGCCTCTGCAAACTGGCCCCCAAGTTCTTTATTTCTTCCCTGCCCGCTGAGCTCCATTAGCTCAAAAGCCCATTGGCAGGACTCTGGGCTCCCAATGCAGGGGACCTGGGTTCCATCCCTGGTTAGGGAACTAGATCCCGCAGGCGGCAACTAGGAGTTTGCATGCTGCAACTAAAGATCCTGCATGCCACAACTAAGACCTGGCCCAGTCAAATAAATTAATTAATTAAACTTCTTTAAAAAAAAAAAAGCCCTTTGGCACCAAACTCAAATTCTTACACTTCCAATTATTTAAAAAATTGTTTTCTTTATTTATTCTTAGTTGCGCTGGGTCTTCGTTTGCTGTGCATGCACTTTCTCTAGTTGCAGCAAGCGGGGGCTGCTCTTTGTTGTGGTGAGTGGGTTTCTCATTGTGGTGACTTATCTTGTTGCAGAGCACAGACTTCAGTAGTTGTGGCACATGGACTTAGCTTCTCTGCGGCATGTTGAATCTTGCAGACCAGGGATCAAACCCATGTCTCCTACATTAGCAGGTGGATTCTTACCCACTGTACTAGTAGGCAAGTCCCCAGTTATTTTTAAAATAGCCTAAACAATTCAAATGTTAGCAACTCAGTGCCTACTTGCTTTACATATACCTCTAAAACATCACCCAACTCTTGTTACCTATTGATAAGTCGGAGCCTTGCAATAAAAAGACCCAAAGCTGATGCTGCCCTTGAAGCTGTCTCACCAGAGGCTCCATGTAAGCTCCTTCCTTCATCCCTCCCTTCCCTGGGAGTCCCCTTTCCTAACTACCCTTCCTCTTCCAGCTGATGGCCCCTTGTGGTCAGCCTCTGGATGGTCACGTGCTTCAATAAATGTCCCCTCTCTTGGATCCTCATTCAAACACTATCCAGGAAAACGTGTGTGTTGCTGTCTGTCTTGGTCATCCTTTCCCTTGATCAGCCCCCACATCTTTCAAACCTCGACCAGACTAACTACAAACTCAATGAATAAAAGGTAAAATGCTGTCAATTATGGTTAAGATATAACTACAGAAAGAAGAATTGTGAAATACATCTAAAGTTTATCATAATCAGAGATTATTAAAGAGAGAAAAGGTATGAAAATTTTGCAAAGATTCAAAAGGTGTCAATTCGGGCTAAGCAGGTGTGGACAAAAAATGTCAACCGCTGCTTCAGTAAACAAAGGATATTGTGACCATAAAGCCATCAGCCACTGTACTGGCCCCTGTCGGTACACCCTGAGGGGAATTCAGGATGGAAAAAAAAAACAGGATACTGGCCCTAGATAGTTAAGATGCTTATCAAAGGGATACTGTCAGTGAGCCCAGACTCTTGCACCTTCCAATGGATAGAAAAGCACTAAATTACTTAACTTGAGATGTCTAGTTCTCTTTAATTAACAGTACTCTTTGAAGTTCCAACTGTCTGGTCTTTGTTGCAAAAACTTCTATATGTCGTGACTCCTACCTTACCTCTCTGAAACAGTCCCTCAGAGATATCTGAGAGGCTGCCATCCTGGGCTATAGTCCTCAGGAAGTCTGCTGAATAAAACATAATTCCCAACTTTTAGGCTGTGCATTTTTTTTCAGTCGACACAGCCAATTATGTTTCAAGTTTAAATAAATTGTTTCTGTATCCACCATATATTCAGTCTGAGTGAACCATGATCTTGGTTTTGTCATTGATAGTTATGTGAACTTGAGCAAGTTTTTTTTTGTAATTTTATTGACGTATAGTTGAGCCTCTTGATGAAAGTGAAAGAGGAGAGTGAATAAGTTGGCTTAAAACTCAACATTCAAAACACTGAGATCATGGCATCTGGTCCCATCCCTTCCTGGCAAATAGATGGGGAAACAATGGAAACAGTGAGAGACTTTATTTTCTTGGGCTCCAAAATCACTGCAGATGATGATTGCAGCCATGAAATTAAAAGATGCTTGCTCCTTGGAAGAAAAGCTATGACCAACCTAGACAGCATATTAAAAAGCAGAGACATTACTTTGCCAACAAAGGTCCGTCTAGTCAAAGCTATGGTTTTTCTAGTAGTCATGTATGGATGTGAGAGTTGGACTATAAAGAAAGCTGAGCGCCAAAGAATTGATGCTTTTGAACTGTGCTGTTTGGAGAAGACTCTTGAGAGTCCCTTGGACTGCAAGGAGATCCAACCAGTCCATCCTAAAGGAAATCAGTCCTGAATATTCATTGGAAGGACTGATGCTGAAGCTGAAACTCCAATAATTTGGCCATCTGATGTGAAGAACTGACTCATTTGAAAAGACCCTGATGCGGGGAAAGATTGAAGGTGGGAGAAGGGAACCACAGAGAATGAGATGGTTGGATGGCATCACTGACTCAATGGACATGAGTTTAAGTAAGCTCCAGGAGTTGGTGATGCATAGGGAAGCCTGGCGTGCTGCAGTCCATGGGGTTGCAAAGAGTCAGACACGACTGAGTGACTGAACTGGACTGAACTGAATCCCAAATCCTTCTCTTCCTTACCTCTCCTTCTGTTTAGCAACCATTTATCTGTTCTCTTTGACTGTGAGTCTGTTTATGGTTCCATAGATAATTTCATTTGTGTCATATTTTAGATTTCACATATAAGTGATATCAAATGATATTTGTCTTTCTCCTTCTGACTTACTTCACTTAATATGATAATCTCTAGTCTATCTATGTTGCTGCAAATAGCATTATTCCATTCTTTTTATAGCTCAGTAATATTCCATTGTATATATGTACTACATCTTCTTTATCCATTCATTGAACATTTAATTCACTTTCATGCCCTGGTTATTGTAAACAGTGCTGCTATGAACATCAGGGTGCATGTCTCTTTTTGCTTTATAGTCTTGTCTGAGTGTATACCCAACAATGAAATTTCTGGATCACATGTCAACTCTATTTCCAGTTTTTTGAGGAACCTCTGTGGTGTTTTCCATAGTGGCTGTGAGCATATTTTTTTCTTTAAGCTCTCCGACTTTCAGTTCTTTTTTAATAAAATGGAGACAATCATACTTATTGTGAAGTTATTGTGGGTTATTGTACATATTATTTTAGCTAAGAAATATGAGGCACTTGGTACATAATAGGTTTTCAAAATTTGTTAGCTTTCCACCATATTTATAATGGAAATACCCTTTTTCTTTAAAAGGGTTCAAAGTACTATCACATATATGATGTAGGTTGTTGCTAATAACACAAACAGGCCCTGTGTCATTAGTGATAATTTACTAAAGAATCAGCTAATGGTTCAAGAGGTAGAGATGAACCATGGTGCTTGCTTACGAAAAAGCAGCATATTGTTGCGTGTTCTTATTGTCTCCACTCACCCCCTTGCCTTAAAATAAGTCTTTGTGCAAACAATCTAGTGTGTTTGAAAGGTTTCCTTCCGGCTTTCAGCAGCACTTTGGTTTCATTTGGAAGATAGTATGGTTTAGGGGCTCTACTAACCAAGATCTTGGAGACAGCCAGTTTCCACACTGGAGGAAGGGCTTGCCACAGAGCCACCAACCTGAGGCCCTGGATGAGTCCCTTGATCTCGTGCATGTGTGCATGCATGCACGCTCAGTCGCTCAGTCGTGTCCAACTCTGAGGCACCATGAACTATAGCCCGCCAGGCTCCTCTGTTCTTGGGGTTCTTTCTCCAGACAAGAATACTGGAGTGAATTGCCAGGCCCTCCTCCAGGGGATCTTCCAGACCCAGGGATCAAACCCACATCTCTTAGTCTCCTGCATTGGCAGGTGGTTCTTTACCACTGGCTCTTCAAATCCATGCCAAAAAAGGGAAATATGTTACAGCCAGGTTCCCTTTTGCTGAGAGTAAAGCATCTTTTCAGGAAACTACAGCAACTTGAAAATTAAAATAAAAAGTCTCTTTCAGCAAAACATGCTCTGAAAGTAGTAGCAGAAAGTAGGAATACAAACATCATTATTTCATATCAAAATCTAATCTAATCATATCAAATCTAAAAAATCAGAATCATGGACATGGCAGCTCCCTTCATCCTTCATTGCAAGGTATTTGGTTTAAGATCCTATTCTACCAAGGAGAACCTCTGATAGTCTGAAGTGCTGATTCAGAAAAATGAATGTTAGTGATTCCTTTTGTTGCAAGAAGGGGGACCCCTTCCAGGGCCCAAAAGCAGGCTCTTGTGTAACAGAATTGAATCTGAATTCTAACAGAATTTGGAAATGAATTGTCTGAAGAGACTCATGTGCTGACAAAGCACCCAGGTGGAGGGCAGGAGGGTGAGGGAACCCAGGAGAACTGCTCTGTCACATGGCTCACATTCTCGGGTTTTATGGTGATGGGATTAGTTTCTGGGTTGTCTTTAACCGGTCATTCTGACTCAGAGTCCCTCCTGGTGATGCATGCATCACTCAGCCAAGATGGATGCCAGTGAACTGGATTCTGGGAGATGGTCGGACACATGATGTCTCCTTTTGACCTTTCCCAAACTCTTCCAGTTGGTGGTGGCTTATTAGTTCCTGGTTCCTTACCGGGATCTCCTGTCCTCAAACAATTCATGCAAATGGTTACTATGGTCCCTGGCCAGCGTGGTTTCAGTCAGTGTGCTTCCCCTAACACTTACATGTATAAAAAAAAAAAACCCTTTCTGCCCAAACTTGTACCATGTGTGGGAGAGAGGATAGTCTCCGCTTTGTTTGGGAACTCACATTGAAAAAAATAAAAGTTTAAAACATTTTTAAGATGTTTGTTCTAAAACTAATCCAAGGCGAAGACCTAGACAAATCTGCTGTTAGGAAAAAGCAAAAAGCCAGGACTTGGTTAGAATATAGCAAGAATATGGCCTCAGGATGTCCAACTTCTGTTGATTTCTCCTGCATTCTAGGCCCCAAATAACATTTGGGCCAGATTTAAAATCCATCATGCTTGTCAAAACATACCCATTTCCGTACAGTATCCAAAAACCTCCACAACACATCCCCAAGGATCTAATGCCATCTAAAGGCAGCTATGGCAAATTGCAAAAAAAAGAAAAAACAAAACAAAACAAAACAAAAACCAAAAAACCCCACATGATTAAATATTAGAACTTTTCACTCTGGATACAAACATACATGAGATGTTCTTAACTTAATATATTCCTGTGTTGATTTTTTGTAATACTTATTAAAGTGCGTGAAGCTCTTCCCCCAAAATCCAGCATAAGCAAAATTAAAATCCAGGAAACTAATCAAGAGGGGAAAAAAAATGTCTGTGTGTTCAGAGCAGACTCCCGTACCAAGGTCACAGGACAAAAATCTCTGGAACAAATCAAGCCCTATAGCAACTGTTGCTGTGAGCCTCTGAATCTAAACTGGCCAGTGCCCTGTCTCCGGGTAAAATACCCACCCTGTTACCCACTCTATAGCATCCTAATCAATCACCTAATGCCACCCTTCCAGAAGGAATTTTCTCTCTCTTGAGGTTATAAAAATTGGCTGCTGTTGTTGTTCTGTCACTAAGTCATATCTGACTCTGTGTGACCCCATGGACTGCAGCATACAGGCTTCCCTGTCCTTCACCGTCTCCCAGAGTTTGCTCAAAACTCTTGTGTATTGAGTTGATGATGCCATCCAACCATCTCATCCTTTGCCACCCTCTTCTCCTCCTGCCCTCAGTCTTTCCCAGCATCAGGGTCTTTTTCAACGAGTAGGCTTTTTGCATCATGTGGACAAAATAATGGAGCTTCAGCATCAGTCCTTCCAAAGAATATTCAGGGTTGATTTCCTTTAGGATTGATTGGTTTGATCTCCTTGCTGTCCAAGAAACTCTAAAGAGTCTTCTCCAGTACCACAATTCGAAAGCATCAATTTTTTGGTGCTTAGCCTTCTTTTTGGTCCAATTGTCACATCCATACATGACTACTGGGAAAACCACAGCTTTTACTACATAGATCTTTGTTGGCAAAATGATGTCTCTGCTTTTTAATGCGCTGTCTATGTTTGTCATAGCTTTCCTTCCAAGAAGCAAGCATCTTTTAATTTCATGGACAACCACGAAATTTCTTTTGTAGCCCAAGAAAATAAAGTCTGTCACTGTTTCCATTGTTTTCCCATCTATTTGCCTTGAAGTGATGGGACCAGATGCCATGGTCTTGCTGCTGTTGCTGCTAAGTCTCTTCAGTCGTGTCCGACTCTGTGAGACCCAATAGATGGCAGCCCATCAGGCTCCCCTGTCCCTGGGATTCTCCAGGCAAGAACGCTGGAGTGGGCTGCCATTTCCTTCTCCAATTCGTGAAAAGTGAAAGTGAAGTACCTCAGTCGTGTCTGACTCTTTGCAACCCCATGGACTGCAGCCCACCAGGCTCCTCCACCCATGGGATTTTCCAGGCAAGAGTACAGGAGTGGGGTGCCATTGCCTTCTCCAGCCATGGTCTTAGTTTTTTGAATGTTGAGTTTTAAGCCAGCTTTTTCACTCTCCTGTTTTACCTTCCTCAAAATTGGCTACTACCTGGCCTGCAGTGCTAACAGCATCTCCCACTCTAGTAAACTCTATTCTGCCTCATGTCTGGAAATTCTTTTCCAAATTGCACACAGAGTATGACATTTAGCATCACAATAAAGTAAATAAATATAATTAAAACTACATAGGGAGAAGTCTTTAAAATATAATGCTGTATAGACAAAAGATGGAAGGAACCCAACTATCCATTGACATGAATGGATAATGTTTATCCATGGTTAGCTTTGCGATTACTCCTTGGAAGGAAAGTTATGACCAACCTAGATAACATATTAAAAACAGAGACATTACTTTGCCAACAAAGGTCCGTCTGGTCAAGGCTATGGTTTTTCCAGTGGTCATGTATGGATGTGAGAGTTGGACTATAAAGAAAGCTGAGCACTGAAAAATTGATGCTTTTGAACTGTGGTGTTGGAGAAGACTCTTGAGAGTCCCTTGGACTGCAAGGAGATCCAACCAGTCCATCCTGAAGGAGATCCGTCCTGGGTGTTCATTGAAAGGACTGATGCTGAAGCTGAAACTCCAGTACTTTGGCCACCTCATGCGAAGAGTTGACTCATTGGAAAAGACCCTGATGCTGGGAGGGATTGGGGGCAGGAGGAGAAGGGGACAACAGAAGATGAGATGGCTGGATGGCATCACCAACTCGATGGGCATGAGTTTGAGTAAACTCCGGGAGTTGGTGATGGACAGGGAGGCCTGTCGTGCTGCGACTCATGGGGTCGCAAAGAGTCGGACACGACTGAGCGACTGAACTGAACTGAACTGAGCTTTGCGATGGGATATTATTCAGCTTTAAAAATGAAGGAAATTCTGATGCATGCTACAACATGAATGACCTTTGAGGACATTATGTTAAGCAAAATAAGCCAGTCACATTAGGACAATATTCTGTGATTTTACTTATATGATGTACCTAGAGTAGTTAAATTCAGAGATATAGAAAATAGAATGGAGGTGGCTAGGGGCTGAGCAGAGGGGAGAGAGGAAATTATTGTTTATTTGGTACAGAATTTCATTTTGGGAAGATGAAAATTTTGAAAAGGAATGTGGTAATGTTTGCATAGCAATGTAAGAATATTGATTGCCACAGAACTGTACACTTTAAAAATGGTTGAAATGGTCAATTTTATGTTATATATATTTTACCACAATAGAAAAATACTCAGTGCTGGTGGGAGAGGGATGAGATGCATTAACACACTGCTGATGGAAGTAAAAAGTGATGTAGTATTTCTGGAAAATAATGAGACAATATGTAGCAACAAATTTTTAAATGTTGATTTATTAGTTCTATATCTGTGACTTTATCCAAAATACATGTAACAGATACATTCAAAGAATTATGTACAAGGATGATCATCAAGGCTTTATTTATAATAAAGAAAAATAGGAAACAGCTTACAAATTCTATAACAGAGTAATAGATAAATTATGGAGGACCCGTATAGATTTCGGAGAAGGCAATGGCAACCCACTCCAGTACTCTTGCCTGGAAAATCCCATGGATGGAGGAGCCTGGTAGGCTGCAGTCTATGGGATCGTGAAGAGTCAGACACGACTGAGCGACTTCACTTTCACTTCTCACTTTCATGCATTGGAGAAGGAAATGGCAACCCACTCCAGTGTTTTTGCCTGGAGAATCCCAGGGGCAGGGGAACCTGGTGGGCTGCCGTCTATGGGGTTGCACAGAGTCGGACACGACTGAAGTGACTTAGCAGCAGCAGCAGCAGCATATAGATTGGGGTGTTGCAATTATAACTACATTTATGAAAAATACATAATAACATGCAGAATTAAATGGAAAAAGGGAGATTCTTATTTATTTTTGTGTATTTTATAAGTATTCTATTACAAGCATTTTTCACTATTGGAGAAAAAGCCTGTGTGTCAACAGTTTGTGAAGATGGAAAAGCTGAATTAATTCTCTATTTGAAATACATTATGAGGTTATTTTATCTAAGCTTCCCTGGTGGTTCAGCTGGTAAAGAATCTGCCTGCAAAGCGGGAGACCTGGATTTGATCCCTGGATTGGGAAGATCCCCTGGAGAAGGGAACAGCTACCCATTCCAGTATTCTGGCCTGGAGAATTCCATGGACTGTATAGTCCATGGGGTTGCAAAGAATTGGACATGACTGAGAGACTTTCACTTATCTAAGCCAAGCTTCTGCATAACTCGTGTCACATTTCACTAATGACCAAACTATATTCTGTTTTAACTTGATGAGAAATCTGTTGAGAGTGTTTAAGAATTTTTAAGGCTTTTGTAGAAACATAATTAGTCCTTTATTTCAGAGAAAAAAATTATCTGGACATTCAAATTTATTAAAAATTCATATCATATCTACCACAATGATAACAGTGATAGGCCCTTAATAGATTAAATAAATTGTATCTAAAATGACCATCTCTCTTCAGCCACCATTAGATTTTGCTTGAACTTAAATGACTTGATGCCACTTTTCGATTAACAGAATGCTTGTTCTGTTACAATAAAAATAAGCATTTGACTCTAGGCCAAAGATAATGTTTTATTTATTTATTTTTGTTAATTTTACCCACTGCTTTTTCTTTTCTTTAAAAAGAAATGGTTTGTATTCATTTTTATTTGGATGTACCAGGTTTTAGTTGTGACACACAGAATCTTAAATCTTCATTGTTGCAGCATGTGGGATCTTTGGTTGTGGCATGTGAATCTAGTTCCTTGACAAGAGTCCCTGTATTGGGAGCATGGGGTCTTAGCCACTGGACCACCAGGGAAGTTCCCAAAGATAATGTTTTAAAGTACTGATTGCTTTATTCAATTCAATGAGTATTTACTAAGCATTCCCTAGATATTAGATGTGGCAGAGAACAAAACAAAACAAAAATCCTTGCCCTCAATCTAGCGAGGAAGGGAGCAAACCACCAAAATAAGTAAAACATAGTGTATGTTAGATTATGACAAGTGCTATGGAGAAAAATAAACAGAAAAAAAATAGAGAGCGGGGGGTGGGTGGGGGGAACCAATGGGCAATGAGGGAAGGTGACCTCAGAGGAGATAGGAAGGTCAGAGAGTAAGCCATGCATTTGGCTATTTGGGTAAAAAGGTGGAGGGCATTCCAGACACATGCAAAGGCCCTGAGGCAAGAGAGCACCCCCACCCCCCACCCTCACCCAAGGAAGAAAAGCAAGGAGGCCAGTGTGCCTGGAGCAGAAGGAACAAGAAGGGAAATCAGAGATTTTCACAGATCAGGGAGGTGGAGAAAGTAGACACTCGTCTAAGGCCTCCTTGGATATCATTATAAGAACTTTGACTTCTAATGGACAAAAAAGCCTGTGAAGCCTGGAAACATAAATAACTATTATTTTATTTTTTACAATTTAAAGATATCCTTGATAGCATTATCTTTATGAGCCTATTCGGGTTTTATAAGCAGACCAGAATGAGATGAGGCAGTGTTTGGAGGGTCAACTGGATGATATAACTCTGTTAGTGTGTCTCATCCTTCTACAGGTTAGCCCAGAGGCATTCCTGCGGTGAAGGCAAAGCAAACACACAGCGAATGGAAATGTGCTCGTACTTTTTCAAGCCTCTGCTTACAAACATCCCATTGGTCACATCAAGTCACATGACTTAGGCAGAAAATCCCATCCAGGATGGAGCGGTACCACCATGTTGCTGCTGCTGCTGCTGCTAGGTCGCTTCAGTCGCTTCCGACTCTGGGCAACCCCATAGATGGCAGCCCACCGGGCTCCTCTGTTCACAGGATTCTCTAGGCAAGAATACTGGAGTGAGTGGCCATTTCCTTCTCCGACCTCCATGTGACAAGGTCACATAGGGGGGAGTGGAGGAATGGAGCCAATAATGAACATAACCTCTGGTTGGGAGGGTGTGGCTTCAGGCCCTTCTCCTTTCTGAGCCAGATGAGAGGTTAAAGCCCAGCACTAGAGAATACTGATGCTAGCATCTGAAATCTGTAGTTCCAATTCTTAAAGGGGAGAAGGTCAATATAACTAGGTCCAGCAGCCAAAGAGAAGATGAATAAACAGGATACTCAGAATAATTCCTTATTCAAAGAGAACCAGGAGAGAATTAAAAGTATAATGAAAACTCTTCAAAAGAGTTTCATGAACTGCACAAAGTAACTGGGAATCAACACACTAATACAAAGAGAAAGTGTTTGCAGTTAAGACCCAAATTACTGGTCTACAGCCAACTCATTGGAAAAGACCCTGATACTGGGAAAGATTGAAGGAAGAAGAAGAGGGCAACAGAGGATGCAGTGGTTGGAAGGCATCACTGATTCAATGGAAAGAAACTTGGGCAAACTCGGAGAGATGGTGAAGGACAGGGAAACCTGGTGTGCTGCAGTTCATGGCGTCACAAAGAGTCAGACACAACTGAGCAAATGACGACAGTAACTACTAGTCTAAAGTTCAAGGAAAAGATTTCAAAACATAGAACAAAAATAAAAGAGATGAAAATCATTAGGGAAATGATAAGAGATTTGAAAGTTAGGTCCAGAAGACCCAGTTTATGAAAAATAGGCATTCCATAGTGGAATAAAAAGAAATAACAGGGTAAAGAGAAAAAAGGGAATAATTAAACCTAACGAGAACAATTTCCTTGAGCCGAAAACTTGCAAACTGAACTGGCTTGTTGAATTCCAGATGGTTTTAATAAGAAAAGATACACTCCTAGGCATATTTTGGTAAACATGAAACTCCAAAGATTTTAAGAAAATCATAAAAGCTGCCAGGTAGAAGAAAGATTTTATGTGCCTGCATGTTCAGTCGTGTCTGACTTTTTGCGACACTGCGGACTATAGCCCACCAGGCTCCTCTGTCCATGGGATTCACCAAGCAAGAATATTGGATTAGGTTGCTACGGCCTCCTCCAGGGCATCTTCCCTACCCGGGGATCGAATCCATGTCTCCTGCCTCTTCTGCATTGCAGGCAGATTCTTTACTGCTGAGCCACCAGGGAAGCCCAGAAGAAAGATTTTACTTACAAAGAAAGACAAACTGCTATCTGACTTCAAATCTGAAATATCAAAAGCTAGAAATTAGTAGAATAACATCTACCCATTATTATAAAAAGAACTAAAATTCTGCAATACTTTACATAGATTAAAAAAAAATCAGCCAACTGAGAAAGAAAGTTATAATCAAAAATTCCAGGAGTATATCACTCCTGTATTGAATCTGAGAAAAATACTTGAGAAATAACCCTAATGAAGCAATATGCAAATCAGAACAGAGGCCTCCAGATGGGTGTGGAGCAAACAAGGAAATTGACCACACAGCACACACAAATAGTTGCATTTACAAGGGAAGAGCTGAGAAACCAGAAGTCTTAGGACTACAGATCCTCTCTTAGCCCATCTGTTCTCGGGCAGCACAGAGACTTCCAGTTGAATTAGCCTGTGGGAGATGGACTCCCATCTTGGGTTATGAAACTTTCAAGCTGCATTATTAGAAATGCATCAACCTTCTTACTCAATCACTGGGCATGATCAGAGCCTGGGATAACACAGCAAAATGAAACTTAGTTCTAGCTCTATCCTGCTAGTTCAGCATAGTTCCCTTATCTCCTGCCGTGAAATGGGGAGTAAAGTTCAAGCCTTGAATGTGGTGAGTTGGTTGCATGACTCAGCTCCTTTGCATTTACTGTTGAAGAAGCACCATTCCATTCCGTGGTATGATCAGGATGAGGGAGTCTGGGTCCAACACTTGTCAATAGCCAGTGTCTTTATGAAAAAACTGTAATCAGTTTCAGTGGAACTTTGCAGAAAGCCAACTCTTTCTGGAAGACCGTTCTGCAAGGGGATCTGTCTTCTACAGGTTAACCCTTGCCTCTTTGTGCCTACCGCCAACAATTATGCTTCCCGAATTTGACTTCCGTGCTTCATTTTGTCAACACTCTGTCTCAGCCACAGAGGTAGTAAGGCTGGTCATTGACTTTGTAGGAGACACTTGAGGTAACTAAAATGTCCTAGTGTGAACCTCAGTGTACAGGTGATATGTTCTCAAAGTAGAAAGAGGAGGTCGTTTGTGAGAATAGCCTGAGAGGCATACCAGATCCAGTTAGTTGTTCAGTTGTTGTTTTCCAGTTGCTGAGTCATCTCCGACTCTTTGCAACCCCATGGACTGCAGCACACCAGGCTTCTCTGTCCTTCACTATCTCCTGGCGTTTGCTCAAACTCATGTCCATTGAGTCGATGATGCCATCCAACCATCTCATCCTCTGTCATCCCCTTCTCCTCCTGCCCTCAATCTTTCCCAGCATCAGGGGCTTTTCCAATGAGTCGGCTCTTCACATCAAGTGCCCAAAGTATTGAAGCATTAGCTTCAGTATCAGTCCTTCCAATGAATATTGAGGGTTGATTTCCTTTAGGATTGCCTGGTGTGGAATATAAAATAAGGCCAGCAGTTGTGGCTATAGTTGAGGGGTAGAGGAAACAGCCAAACAAGACCTAAGACCTTGCTCTCAAGTCTTCCAGCAACAAAGAGAGGAACTGTTAGCTGGAGAAGGAACAGCCATGCTACATGGCTTAATTACCAGTCTTTTCCTGTCGTTCATCTAGCTTTGCTTCCTGGTCCATAACTGGAAGCAGATGTCATCATGCCCAAGGGAGGAAATAGCAAGGTGTGATCCAGGAGGAGACAGCTCTAAGCCAAAACAACCCAATAAAGGCTGGACTATCGCGGAATAAAGGTTTTAGTCCCCCAATCAAGAATCCCAACCAGTCAAAGTGAGGGATGCGAACAAGAGGATTATAAAATGGGTGGTGAAGGAAGCAATAAATACCACCCTTGACCTTGTAATAGTTAACAGAAACAGTGACTGTAGCAGCTATGCCTTTAAAAAATACACACACACACGCCTAAGTTATATTTATGTATACAAAATTCGTATATACATACACCATCTATTTTCTCTATCTTTCAGATTTTTTCCCCTTTCTCTTCCCCATTACATTGAGAGTTTTGTGCTAAGTTGCTTCAGTTTTTTTGACCCCATGGACTGTAGCCCGCCAAGCTCCTCTGTCCATGGGATTCTCCGGGCGAGAACCCTGGAGTGGGTTGCCATGCCCTCCTCCAGGGGATCTTCCTGACCCAGGGATCAAGCTCCAGTCTCTCACGTCTCCTGCATTGGCCAGCAGGTTTTTTACTACGGGCACCACCTGGGAAGCCCAAATGAGAGTTGGTAGTGCTTAATTTTGCAATTGAGCTCATAGGTCACCAGGACCAGAAGGAGCCACACCCAGGGAGGATTACGTATCACCCCGAGAACACCCAGGGAGGATTATGTATCACCCCGAGAACCTTGAGATGGACACAATGGCTGCTAGGACTTTGGGTCTCCTGAAGATGTCAGTATCCTTGCTTGCGTGATGGAAGTGCCCTCACATTAGGTAGAATCAGGAAGTCGCTCTTGAGTTGGTCTAATGGATGCTGAATAGCAAAAAGGCTAAACTCTGGGATCCGTTCTCTGCCCTTCCTATGCGCTTCTCTACATCAAAGGGAATTATTCTCCCAGTTCCTTCTTTCCCTGGCTTCCAAGTAGGTTCAGTTGATGAGAGGCACTGGCAGAAGACTGGAGTAGAGGAGAAGGCAAGTTATTTGCAACTCTGCCTCCGGCAGCTCCTGCAGGAGTGGCTGTATCACATTTTTGGTTTCAGTTTCTGCCAGGCAGCACCTCCTGGCTGGCAGACACTGGCTAATGACAGTTCAGTGGGGATGGGCTGCCCACTCTAGCCTGTTTTCTAGATTTGATCAATCTGCCTCCTCTGGTTGCCTGATCTAGGGTGGTTATAGGGTCCTGTGGTGCTCATACCTGGGTTGCCTCAGTGTTGTATGCTTACCTTCTCAGCTTTTCCATCACTTTTTTGTGACCATGTCTTTCGCTGAATTAAAATTCCCTCTGTGAAAGACTTTGAATGGTTTCTGTTTTCTTGCCTGTACTCTGATAGAAACAATATATATATTTCATTAGAAACTATCTCAAGCTTTTAGGGATGTAAATAAGAGTTTAAAAAAAGATATTGTGCCATCTAAGTACTTGAAAATGTATCACAATGATCTCTTTCAAAAGTCACAGTTATCCATGTAAAAGAAAAAAGCTTTGTCCTTTTGTAAACAAAAAAGCTCTTAAAGGTAGGTGGTGTTATTTTTTTACATGAACATTTGAATATTGTTGAATTTTTTTTGTTGTTATATGGCAAAGAAATGACCTTTTAAATTTTAGTCTTCTGATTTACACAATGAATATAGATAATTTTTTGAGTGGAGGAGAGTCCACAAAGCTACCCAGAGAAATCTATCTCCCAAATTTTACATTTGACCAAGCCCTCGGTGTATTCTTCCAGGTGTTTAATTTTTTCCCTTTAAAATTGTATGTGAAGTTGCAGATAATCCAGATGGTACTGATTAGTTTATATTTAAGTAATCAGCATTGTTTAGTATAAAACTTTTGAAATCCTGTGATGCTTTTCAAATATCTTTATCCTTTGAAGATGGAAATTGCATACTTCCAATGCTAAGTGAAACTTGAACCACACAAGACTAAAGTCCAGTGAATCTAAGAAATTTTAAATCTGCACCAACCCAAAGCTAACTGATGTTTTCACATCTGGCTCTTGATACCAAGCCACCAAAGAAGGGTGGTTTCTTTTTTTTAATGGTTTGTTCTATCCTTGTTGAAAGTTCCTATTTAATCACAAATTATATTTAATGACTTAAGATTTTGACCAGATGGCCTCAAGATTACACCACATCGGCATGCAAGAATGAAGCCAACATATTTGGCCTTATTCTGGAACAATTTTTTTCTTTTTTTTACTGATCAAATGAGATAACCAGTTGCCAGATAATACATAGACATTTTTTTCTACTTATCCAGTTTTAGTGAGTTGATATACAGCCAAAGGTCCTTGACGAATTTAAGTATATTGAAAGAAGTTAACATCAATAGCATGGCAGAATGACTAAACACAAGCTTTTGAGTGAGTAAGAACTGGGTGTGAATTGCAGCTGTGATGTATCAATGTCCTTTTCTGTAATGTGAAGGGAAGAAGGGTGGCCGTCTCATGGAGTTGAGAAAATTGAGAACACATATGTGAGGGGATGAGTACTCTGCCTGGCACATAGCATATGTTCAATTAGCTATGACTATTTTAATACATTTTCCAGACACACTTTTTCCACGAGAGAAAATCTTTTTATACAAGATGAAAAACAGAAATGTTAAGACATTTCTGAATGTGGGTAGAACCAATGAAACTTCTGTAGGTCAGCGAACAGTTTTGTTTCACCTGACTCAGGTTCGATCCCTGGGTCGGGAGATCCTGGAGGAGGGCATAGCAGTTCACTCCGGTGTTATTGCCTGGAGAATCCCATGGACAGAGGAGCCTGGTGGGCTACAGTCCATAGGGCTGCAAAGAGTCAGACACGACTGAAGCGACATACACATACACATTGTTTAAATTTATTGTTTTATATAAAGTAAAAATTACAAACACACACACACCAGTTTACATTTACTTTTTTTTCAAATAGTACATTTTTCATGGTTCAAATTTCAAAGGTACTAAAAGGTATAAAGTGGAGGGACTCCCTCCCAGTACCTGCACCCCCAGTTGCTAAGCTCCATGCATCATGAGGAAACCAATATTAGCACTCTCTGGGGAATCTGTACAAACATGTGTTATACATGTACAAACGAATAACAAAGTTATCCCTCCCCTACACATAAACAGTAATGTACTGTACACTGTACTTGCTATTTTTGTTTATTTTCAAATATTTGTTTATTTGACTGTGCTGGGTCTTAATTGTGGCATTCGAATTCAGCTGCAGCTTGTGAACTTAGTTGCAGCATGTGGGTTTCAATTCCCTGACCAGGGATCTAAGCCAAGCCTCCGCCTATGTTGGGAGCATAGTCTTAGCCGCCAGGGAAATCCCCTGTACCTGCTAGTTTTGCTTCATAGTGTGTTGTTATAGTTGTTCAGTCGCTAAGTCATGTCCAGCTCCTTGCAATGCTGTGGACGACAGCACACTAGGCTTCCTTGTCCCTCACCATCTCCCGGAGTTTGCTCAAATTCATGTCCACTGAGTTGGTGATGCTATCTAATCATCTCATCCTCTGCTGTCCCCTTCTCCTTTTGCTTTCAATCTTTCACAGTATAGCTTATATATGATTCCATATCAGTATGTCTGCATAGTATTCCATACTTTATTTTAACCAGTGCTCTATTAATAGGAATGTCATCTGTTTCCAGGCTTTTGCTATTACAAATAATGTCACTATAAATAACCTCATGTATGCATTTTTAGCATATGTGTATATACTATAATATATCTGTAGGATAAATTCCTAGAAGAAGACCTGCTGGGTCGAAGAGTATGTGTAATTGTAATTTTGAGGATCATTTGTAAATTGTTCCCAATAGAGGTTATAGCACTTTGTAACCAACTAACAATGTATCTGGACATTTTTTAAAAATCTGTTTTCATTATAAACTAGTGTTGTGTGCTGTGTGTGTGCTAAGTCACTCTAGTCACGTCCAACTCCTTGCAGCCCTGTGGACCACTGGGTTCCTCTGTCCATGGGATTCTGCAGTGGGTTTCAGTGCCCTCCTTCAGGGGATCTTCCCCACCCAGGGACTGAACCCGTGTCTCTTACATCTCCTGCATTGGCAGGCAGCTTCTTTACCACTAGCGCCATCTGGGAAACCCATAAACCAGTGTTACTTCAATAAATAAAAATCTAAAAATCCATCGTCAGGACTAGTAAAAGATCAAAGGTTCACCTAGCTCAACAGTCCACAAGTTTGATGTCCTTTCTTTCTTTTTTTTTTTTAAAGAGATAAGCTCCAGGCAGAGTGTATCTCAGAGAGGTTTCCTTTTGTCTCCATGGTGACACTTACAGACTTAGAAACCTCAAATTATTGTTCCTAGGTTACAACAGTAAAAACTCGATTAAAACAGTCTTCCCACTCCATGTTTTAAATAGGAAAGAGATAAGAAACATCCACGTAAGGAAACAGCAGAACACACACTGCTCCATAGGCCTGGGGATTTGTTCACTTTGGACATTAAGTGTCTGTTGGCAGGTGTTTTTCTGCTCTCTGAGGCTCTCTTCAGTGCTGCCCTCCAGCTTTTGAGAAAGAGACTGATTTGTTTTCTTTATTGGCAGAACATGGAAGGTGGGAGTGGGGAACTTAGAGATTTGACCTTAATTTTCAGGCCCTCTGAGCAGAAAAGTTCTCTGTTTTCTGGTGTGGCCCTCATGACTTAAATACTTTTCTTTTTAAGAGTTAAGATTGTAATAAAGAGTGTTTTTCAAGGACAAAAGTCTGTCTGCTTATCTGAATTTCTTTTTAATTTCAGCAATGATCGGGAAAAAAAAGAATTCAACTTTTGAGCCATTGGAAAATCTCACAGGGCAGAAGGAAACCCATGTACAATTCCTGAGTGTTATTAGTCACGGGGGAAAAGTCCCTTAAAATGTCCTTTCAGAAGCATCAGAGAGGCATGTTAAGTGTGTGTTCCTGTCACTTGGAGTTCACATGTGAAAATCTACCCATTTGCAGAAAGGTTTTGATTGAATGTGTGTGTTTGCAACCCTGAGCAGTCCATTCACGAATGTGTGCCTGTCTGTAGACGAACCGTCTTCTGCATACAGGCCAAACCATAGGATTGTATCTGAAACAAAAGTCTTCTAAGACTTTACGCTTTCACTAGAATTGCCTTTAACCGTGTTGTTTCTAAAGTCAGATTCAGTATTAAGTGAGGCCTGATTTAACCCACCCAGCTTTATGATGCCTTTCAGAGGGAAACTTTTATCCTTGCTGCTTCTTAATTGGTACAAAATTAGCCTCTGAACTCTGGATGACTTGTAGTTTCAGTTAAAAAAGAGAAAAATAAAAGCAAAACGTAGTCTATTGTGTGATAATAACACAAAGTTGTTATTTGCCAGCCACACTTGAGAACAAAAACGTGACTGATATAACAAATGTCTTGCTTTCCTTCTGTTTTGACATTGTAAATAGAGCTACTGAAACATGTTCTGACTGCAAGTAGTCAATACCGCTCCACCAATCTTTTCAGGCTTCTCCCAGGCAACAGATGTAGAGCTGAAATGTGAACTACAGCAAATGAATTGCAATTACTTTATTTATATCAACAATAGTCCTTTAAAAAAAATACTAGCAATAAAAACTCCAGCAAGTATTAATACATTATTGTGAATAATCACTCAAAGTAGCTTAGGAAAAAAGGGAATTAGCTGGGTCAACTCACCAAAAAAAAAAATTCTTGAAATTGAAAGCAATTTTGACTTATGACTTAAACTCTAATAACCCCACACCCCAAAAATGTGCTAATTACATGAGAAAATGCTGCTCTGTTTATCTTAGTCAATGTATAAACTTAATTTGATATAAAATTTGAGGTATATACATTTTCTATACTTGAAGTGATCTCCTTCTATATATGAAGAAAAATTTAAACAAAAATAAAAGAAGGCAATTTGATCAGTGGATATTAAGACTAGGCCAACTACAGGTCTATTTGTGTGTATCCGTTTTATATTTCTCAGAAGAATAAAATTAGCTTTAAATGGTCACTAGTATTATTTGAAGACTGTAATCAGGGCTTCTCTTTACTGCAAAACAGAGCAACATTCAGGGCAAATCAGGCTGATAAGACCACATTCCTAACAATGCCCCCATCTCATTATGTATATGTCATTAAATAGGCCAGTAAAGAGAATCTCTGTCTTGAGTAGATTTGGAACTTTTAAAGGAAAAATAAAAGTTGTCTTTATGTTGTCCAATGTTTAGTAATGATTATTTGGTACATTGAACTCCACCTAAACCATTATTCTTCCTAAACCATTTCCTAAAACTAAAGGTAAAAATATATTCAATATGCCTTTAAAGATCTTTCTTTTAAAATATAGTGTAACACAGAAAGCGTTTCTTCTAAGATCATTCCACTCTCTCCACTTTTAATCAACATAGGTTTGGAAGTCCTACCACAGCAAACAGAGAAGAAATGAATAAATAAAATTAAAAAAAAAAAAACAACCAAAAACATAGGCAGAACACTCTCTGATATAAATCACAGCAAGATCTTTTGATGCACTTCCGAGAGTAATAAAAATAAAAACAAAAACAAACAAATCGAGGACCTAATTAAACTTAAAAGCTTTTGCATAGCAAGGGAAACCATCAAAAAAACAAAAAGAAAACCCCCAGAATGGGAGAAAATATTTGCATATGAAGCAATGGATGAAGGATTAATCTCTAAAATATGCAAGTAACTCATGTAGCTCAAAAACAACCCAATTAAAATGTAGATGGAAAATCTAAAGAGATATTTCTCTGAAGAAGACATACGGGTAGGCAAGAGGCCCATGGAAAGGTCCTCAACATCACTAATAATTAGAGAAATGCAAATCAAAATTGCAGTGAGGTACCACCTCACACTAGTTAGAATGGCCATTGTTAAAAAAAAATCTATAAACAATAAATGCTGGAGAGGGTATGGAGAAAGAGAACCCTCCTCCACTGTTGGTGGGAACGTAAGTTGGTGCAGCTGCTATGGAGAACAGTATGGAGATTCGTACAAAACTAGAGTTTGAGTTACCATATGATCCAGCAATCCCACTCCTGGGCTTATATCCAGAGAAAACCATAATTTGAAAGGATACATGCGCCCTAGTGTTCGTTGCAGCACTATTTACAATAGCCAGGGCATGGAAGCAACCTACATGTCCATCAAGAGAAACGCATAAAGAAGATGTGGTACATATATACCATGGAATATAACTCAGCCATAAAAAAGAGTGAAGTAAAGTCATTTTCAGTGACATGGATGGACCTAAAGATTGTTATACTGAGTGAAGTAAGTCAGATCGAGAAAAACAAATGCCATATGATATCACAAAATCACAACATATATCAAATACTAAATAATTGTGTTACATACTTGAAACTAGGGCTTCCTAGATGGCTCAAGTGGTAAAGAATTCGCCTTCCAATGCAGGAGGCGCAGGAGACACAGGTTCAATCCCTGGATCGGGAAGGTTTCCTGGAGAAGGAAATGGCAACCCACTCCAGTAGTCTTGCCAGGATAATCCCATGGACCAAGGAACCTGGCAGGCTACCGTCCATGGGGTCACAAAGACTCGGACACAACTGAGCAACTGAGCGCACACACACATACACACCTGAAACTAACATGATGTTATATGTCATTATACTATAGTAATAAATGCATAAAAAAAAAAAAAAGAAATGGTACCAATGAACCTATTTACAAAATAGAAGCTGAGTCACAGACGTAGAAGACAGACTTGAAGTTACCAGGGGGAAAGGGAGGGGCATAAATTGGGAGACTGGAATAGACATATACCCCCTACTATACATAAAATAAAGACATAATAATGTACTGAATGGTACAGGGAGCTCTATTCAATACTCTGCAATGACCTCTATGGGAATCGAATCTAAAAACAGTGGATATGTGTCTATGTGTAACTGACTCATTTTGCTGTACGCTGAAACGAACACACTACTGTAAATCAACTATATCCAAAAAAGATTCTTTTAAAGTAAGAAACACATGGTATGTGGTGCTGCTGACTCTGTTCTCTAACATGCTATGTCGACAATTCATCATGGTGCCAGGCCAAATGATACACATATTAAAGTGAACTTTTTGAAAAAAAATAAAATATGGTATCAATACATAAAATAAAAGATTGTGTATATTACAGGTGAAGCAGCATAGCAGAATGGATGAAATTTGGAGTCAGTTAAGTCTTGGTTCAAATTCTGTCAAGTTAATTTACCTTCAACATTCTCAGAGTTAAAATGGAAAAAATAATACTTCAACTTGTTACAACTAAATGAGATCACATTACAAAGCAGTTGTATACTATAACAAAGCTTTAATAAAGGCTAACATAATGCACTTGTCTTTCTCTGTCTCACTTACTTCACTATGCATGATACTCTCCAGATCCATCTGTGTTGCTGCAAATGGCAAAATTTCATTTGATAACAAATACTAGGGGATTGGCTTCCCTGGTGGCTCAGACAGTGAAGGTTCCATCTGCAACGTGGGGACCAGGGTTTGATCCCTGGGTCGGGAAGATCCCCTCAATTCAGTTCAGTTGCTCAGTCGTGTCTGATTCTTTGCAACCCCATGGGCTGCGGCACGCCAGGCCTCCCTGTCCACCACCAACTCCCGGAGTTTACCCAAACTCATGTCCATCAAGTTGGTGATGCCATCCAACCATCTCATCCTCTGTTGCCCCCTTCTCCTCCTGCCCTCAATCTTTCCCAGCATCAGGGTCTTTTCCATTGAGTCACCTCTCCGCATCAGGTGGCCAAAGTATTGGAGTTTCAGCTTCAACATCAGTCCTTCCAATGAACACCCAGGACTGATCTCCTTTAGGATGGACTGCTTGGATCTCCTTGCAGTCCAAGGGACTCTCACGAGTCTTCTCCAACACCACAGTTCAAAAGCATCAGTTCGTCGGCGCTCAGCTTTCTTCATAGTCCAACTCTCACAGACATATATGACTACTGAAAAAACGGTAGCCTTGACTAGACGGAACTTTGTTGGCAAAGTAATGTCTCTGCTTTTTAATATGCTATCTAGATTGGTCATAACTTTCCTTCCAAGGAATAAGCGTCTTTTAATTTCATGGCTGCAGTCAGCATCTGCAGTGATTTTGGAGCCCCCCAAATAAGGTCTGCCACTGTTTCCACTATTTCCCCATCTATTTGCCATGAAGTGATGGGACCGGATGCCATGATCTTAGTTTTCTGAATGTTGAGCTTTAAGCCAACTTTTTCACTCTCCTCTTTCACTTTCATCGAGAGGCTCTTTAGTTCTTCACTTTCTGCCATGAGGGTGGCGTCATCTGCATATCTGAGGTGATTGATATTTCTCCTGGCAATCTTGATTCCAGCTTGTGCTTCCTCCAGCCCAGCATTTCTCATGATGTACTCTGCATAGAAGTTAAATAAGCAGGGTGACAATATACAGCCTTGACATACTCCTTTTCCTATTTGGAAGCAGTCTGTTGTTCCATGTCCAGTTCTAACCGTTGCTTCCTAATCTGCATACAGATTTCTCAAGAGGCAGGTCAGGTGGTCTGGAATTACTGTCTCTTTCAGAATTTTCCACAGTTTATTGTGATCCAGACAGTCAAAGGCTTTGGCATAGTCAATAAAGCAGAAATAGATGTTTTTCTAGAACTCTCTTGCTTTTTCAATGATCCAACGGATGTTGGCAATTTGATCTCTGGTTCCTCTGCCTTTTCTAACACCAGTTTGAACAACTGGAAGTTCACGGTTCACATATTGTTGAAGCCTGGCTTGGAGAATTTTGAGCATTACTTTACTAGCATGTGAGATGAGTGCAATTGTGCAGTAGTTTGAGCATTCTTTGGGATTGCCTTTCTTAGGGATTGGAATGAAAACTGACCTTTTCCAGTCCTGTGGCTACTGCTGAGTTTTCCAAATTTGCTGGCATATTGAGTGCAGGACTTTCACAGCATCATCTTTAAGGATCATCTTTTAGAAGATGCCGTAGAGAAGGGATTAGGGCTTCCCAGATGGCACTAGTGATAAAGAACCTGCCTGCCAGTGTAGGAGACATAAGAGACACGGATTCGATCTCTGGGTTGGGAAAATTCCTTGGAGGAGGGCATGGCAACCCACTGCAATATTTTTGCCTGGAGAATCCCATGGACAGAGGAGCCTGGTGGACCAGAGTTCATAGGGTCGTAAAGAGTTGGGAATGACCGAAGCGACTTAGCATGCATGCATGAACTCACTAGAGGATTAAGAGGTAAAAACTACTAGTATAAAATAAATAACCTAAAAGCATATATTGTACAACACAAGGAATATAGCCAATATTTTATTGTAACTGTAAATGGAATAGAATCTATAAAAATTTTGAATCAATATATTGTACACCTGAAGCTAATATCATAAATAAATTATATCTCAAAAATATATATAAATATGTAAATTTAAAAAATAAATAAACGAGAGATTACTGTTATCACAGTATGCTATCTGAATATATCCTAGGCACCATTTACCATGAAAAGTGGAAGTGTTAGTCGTTCAGTCATATCTGACTCTTTGCAACCCTATTGATTGTAGCCCACCAGACTCCTCTGCCCATGGAATTCTCCAGGCAGGAATACTGGAGTGGGTTGCCATTCCCTTCTCCAGGGAATCTTCCTGACCTGGGGATCGAACCCAAGTCTCCTGCACTAATGGCAGATTCCTTACTATCTGAGCCACCAGGGACCATTTACATATGGTACATATACAGTTACATATGCAGTTAAACAAGATCCCCAAAGGGAAACACATAACTGCATGTATAGCTCCAGGGAATTCCCATCCATCAACTAATTAGAAAACCAGTGTGCATGGCACTGTAAAACACATGAAGATTACCATCTAACTGGTCAGAGTAGAACATATACACACAAATAGGGTCTAATGTACTATGAGCTAAATATTAAGTTGTACCATATGGGTAGTGAGGGGGAAAGCACCATATAAGGTAGTACAGTAAATAGTACAGATAAAGTGCACTGAGGAATTAAGGAATGGAAGTAAGAATGTGATCAGAGGTCTTAAGAAAAGATCGTACTTTAGAACTCAATTATAAGTGATAAAAACCTAACTCAAAATAGCTTAGGGAAAACTAACTGAACGGCGGGAAGGACATGGGCACATTTGTGCCTCTGATAATACAAAAACCAAGCACTCAAAATCCAATACATTTTTTTCTCTGTCTATTGTTGTTTTTTTTTTTTCTGTATATCAACTTCATTTTCTCAGACTGACTTTTTCCATAAGGCTGGCCCCACAGTTACCGCTAGCTACCGGTTTACATCTTCCCACCTTGGCCGAAGAGAAAGTGACTCTCTTCTCTAACTGCTGCTGCTTCTTTCCTAAATATTTATTTGGCTGCTTCGAGTCTTCACTGCAGCACATGGGCTTCGCTAGTTGCAGAATTTGGGCTCAGTAGTGGTGACATACATGCTCAATAGTTGTGATAAACGGGCTTGGTTGCCCCACAGCATGTGGGAATCTTAGTTCCCCAACTAGGGATCGATCCTGCGTCTGCTGCATTGGCAGGCAGACTCTTAACCACTGGACCACTAGGGAAGTCCCTCTTCCTTAACTTCTAATTCAGGAAAATACTAAGCAAAGTCTCTGGTTTGTGTTCTGTACCCAGTCCTCTAACAGGGTGGATACTGCCTGCCTCCTTAGAATCATACATTTAGAACAGTGGATAGAAATGGGAGGGAGCAGACTCACCAAAGAAATAACTTAATTTTCCAATAGCAGAGAGCAGCAGGGCAGGACAGACAGAAAACTGCAGTGTGCAGCACAAAAGCTGGTGTTTAAATGCTAGCTAAAGGGACCTCCCTAGCGGTCCAGTGATTAAGAATCTACCTTCCAATGCAGGGGATGTGGGTTTGGTCCCTGGTTAGGGATTTTTAAAAATTAAAAAAAAAAAACAAAAAAACTAGCTAAGTCTGTGTCAGGTTGAAGCAGGAATGGGATAGGACAATGGCTAAAAATCTACACTAACATGAATCAAGTCTTTTAAACATTTCACTCCCCCCTCTAATATATATGTGTGCATACTCAGCCACTTCAGTTGTGTCTGTCTCTTTGCATGGACTGTAGCCCACCAGGCTCCACTGCCCACGGGACTCCCCAGGCAAGAATACTAGAGTGGTTTGCCGTTTCCTTCTCCAGGGGATCTTCCTGATGCAGAGATGGAACCGACGTCTCCTGTATTGGCAGGTGATTTTCCACTGCTGAGCCACCACGGAAGCCACTGACATCCAGACTTCTTGGGAAATGGCATGGCCTTTGCTCATCAGATGGCAAAGTTAACAAGAGTGCCACAGTGGTGAAACTTGTTAGAAACCTACCCCTGGAATTTCCAGGAGAACTTCTTCATGGGGAAATTCCTTGCCTTCAGTACTCTGCTGCAAGGTCACCCAAGAGGTACCGTGAGAAGCCGCTCCTCGGGAGGTGCCAAATGCTAATGGTCCTGGGTGCTGATGACCACTTTGGGAGGCCGAGGACAAGAGTGAGTGTGCTGCAACCAGCAAGAGAAACTCTTTTCTGCGCCAGTGTTCTTCCAGCCCCCCCTGCTGACAAAGGAGGAAGTCCAGCTTCCTTATCACAGAGGAGCCTATGACAACCCACTCCAGCATCCTTGCCTCTGTTAATCACATGAACAGAGGAGCCTGGTGGGCTGCAGTCCATGGGGTTACCAAGAGTCGGACAGGACCGATCACAAGCAGTGAAGTGTGAATTTGGAGCTGAGAGGCAGTGAATCTGTGACTGGCACAAACTATCTACGGCATTTTCTTAGGTCCCCAATTTTGAAGAAATACTCTCCGTCAGCTTTATTCTGCTCTTCTCCAGTACACCTTAGCCAGAGAAGGAGGAGGGCAGATAATGTCCCAAGGAAATTCTACCAAGTCTCCAGGTGAAAGGAGACTACTCTAAAGTGTAAGAGGAAGGGTTGAAAGTCTTGCCATGAAAAGAGCTGTTTTGGTTTAGAACAGATGACTGATGATAAGAGTTTGGTAGTCTCTTGCTTTGATCTGGGGAATCGCATGGAAATGTATTACTAAGTGACCTTTAGCTCTACAGATGCAATGGAAATGACGTACAGCTAAAGTACATTTTATTTTTTATAAGAATGTGTGACGTACTCTAAGGAAAGAAGCTCAAATGTTTATGTGGGAATTCATTCACTAGCAGTGGAAGCTGTTTAGGTGGTATACATGTTGAAAGAACAAATAGGGCACATTCAAACTGAGATGAATTCAACATTTAATGAGGAGGATGATGTGGGTTGAGCTAGTGAAGGGACGAAACTCGCCAGTTTTCCTTTTCTTTTTCAGTTCAGTCTTCCCATATCTTTGGGTGGCTCTTCATGTTCCAGCTAGCAGAGCTTGGTATTGTATCAGTCAGAGTCCAGTCAGGGAAAGATGAAAGAAAAACACTAGGAAATTTAACAGAGGGCGATACCCAGAGCTGACAGTAGAAGCAGCAGCTGCCTATAGGTCAGGGGAAACAGAAGGGAGGTTATTGGGGTTACCATTCACCTCCCGGGAGAAAGGGTCCCTCTAGGACTGGGGACCCAGCATCTGAGAAGTGCATGCTACCTGGCTACCTCTGTAAATGTGTGTGTGTGTGCACACGCAATCTCTCACGTGTCCAGCTCTTTGTGACCCTACAGACTGCAGCCCGCCAAGCTCCTCTGTCCATGGGGTTCTCCAGGCAAGAATGCTGGAGTAGGTTGCCATTTCCTTCTCTTCCCAACTCAGGGATTGAACCCGCGTCTCTTGTGTCTCCTGCATTGGCAGGCAGCTTCTTTACCACGGAGCCACTTGGGAAGCCTGGCCACCTTTGAGGGGATGGTAAAGCTGAGGGTGCTGAAAGAAGCTAGGTCAACACAGCCAAGAACAGGGGAAAAAAAGTCAGGAAAGCAGTCTCTTTTTCTTTCTCCCACCTTCTAGTCTCGTTCTAGCGCCTCCTATTGGCAGAATTTAGCAGCCGGCTGGCAAAGGAGTCTGGGAAATGGAATTCACAAAGTTCTAGTCCTGGCATTGTTACAGAAGCTATGAAAGGGCCAGGTTGGGATTGAGAGACTATGGGTAAGTAGTCAATCCAGTAAGGTAGCTAAAATGCATCATTTAAGATTTTTTTTTCTTCTTTTTTGTTTTGTCTTTTCAGGTTTTGGGAAAGGAAAGTGTAGCCATCACTACATGTCAGAGTAGAGCACGGAATGTGGCTTTGTCTTAAGCTAGCACCCTCATTACTCTGGGTGGTGGCCAAAGGCCCTACTGGGACCTTGACAAAACTTACGCATGGAGTGAAACCTCTGCATGCAGTTAGTAGTCAGCTGTCAAGCTGGGGTACTGCCAGCATGCCTGCCAAGGGAATCTGTGTGTGTAGGGGCCTGAAGTTTACCTCTTTGAAGGCTTGGGGAGCTGGCTGGCCATAAGGCCTCCCAGGAATCCTTAGTCCATTCATCTGGCATTTTTGGGCAGAAGAATCCTACTTTCTATGACTTTTTTTTCTATGTTTGTATCCCAAGAATCAGCCCCTATCTCACCTCTCCCTACATGTTTTCAGCTTTCTCTATATATTTATTTCCATGTGCTTAGATGCGCAGTTGTGTCTGATATAGGGTTGCTATAGACTGTAGCCCACCAGGCTCCTCTGTCCATGGGATTCTCCGGTGAGAATACTGGAGTGGGTTGTCATTTCCTACTCCAGGGGATCTTCCTGACCTAGGGATTGAACCCACATCTCCTGTGTCTCCTGCATTGGTAAGTGGGGGGGTCTTTACCCGCTGAGCCATCCGGGAAACCCACATATATTTACTTATATAGTCACACAAATCAAATGTCCTTTTCCTAAATTTCTTTCACAGCAGACCTTGATGACCTGTTAAAACCCATGCTTGAGGACTTCTCTGGTGGTCCAGCAGCTAGGATTCCATACTGCCAAGGCAGGGTGCCAGGGTTCAATCCCTGGTTAAGGAACTAGATTAGATCCCACCTGCCACAACTAAGATTCTGCCTGCCGCAAGATGGACCCGCACAGCCATATAAATAAATCAAATATTTAACAACAACAACAAAAAGCCCCATGCTTAGATCCATAGCCCGTGGGCCTCTGATGAGTTTTTTCACAGATTAGGGAAATACCGTGTTCTATTTGTTCCCAGCAGTGGCAGTGAAAGTACCTTCTTCCTGGAATGTGTTTGTTGCAAAGAAAGAAAACATATTAAAACAAGTAGGAAGTTCATACCCTGTTACATTTTTCTCATTCTATTGGCATTACGTTTTAATTTTTCTTGGCACTCTATATTCCTGTTCTGCATCTTAGATTAACTGTGGATAAGATTTTCTTTAAAATGGCTAATTAGAAGACTGAACGTGTTATTAGTAAAGTTACAGATATTTTTCTGAGAGAAATAATACCCAATAAGCTTATTATATTACCAAACTTTTCAGTCTAAGTATTTCAACTGCTTTTGCTAATTGAGGAAAAGGAAACCGACACTAATTGAATTGACTGAACACATAGTAGATTTTGGCCCAAGAAAATGTTCCTCACTTTATAGAACTGAACCTTGTGGTTGATTTGAAGGCAAAGAGTAAACTGCATTTGTTTTTATTTAAATAAAATGGAGTGCAAGTATCTAAAATAAACTTAAAAACCCCCAAACAAATGCATTTTACTCTTTGCCTTCAAATCAACTACAAGGTTCAGTTGCGTTGAAGTGTAATTCACCCTTTTAAAGTGCACAATTTCATGATTTTTAGTATAGTCAGAAATCTCTGAAACCATTACCATGATCTAATTTTAGACACCTCCATCTCTCAAGAACTGTACTTTTTTTACTCCCATTTTTTCCCCCACTGCAGCCTGTGGCACCCATAAATCTGCTCTCTGTCTCTATGGATTTGCTTATTCTGAACATTTCATATGAATGGAATTACACACGTGCACTTTTGTGACAGGCTTTTTTCATTTAGCATGTTTTCAAGGTTCATTTATTTTGTAGCATATATCAGTATTTTTTTCATTTTTATTGCTGAATGATATTCCATTAAAGGGCTCTACCATATTTTATTTACCCATCCATCATTTGAGTTATTTCCACCTTTTGGCTTGTTTTTGAACATTAGTTCTACAAGATTTTGTGTGGACATGTGTTTTTGATTTTCTTGAGCATATACCTTTAGAGTAGAGTGGAATTGCTAGATAATATGGTAACTCCAAGCTTAACATTTTGAGAAACTGGCAAACTGTTTTCCCAAAGTGGCTGCACTATTTTACAGTCCCTTCATCAGTGTGTGAGGGTCTCACTTTCTTTACATCCTCACCAAAATTTGTTGTCTGTCTCTTTAATTGTAACCATCCTAGTGGGTTTGTACTGAGCATCTCATTGTTCTTTTGATTTGTGTTGTTGTTCAATCACTAAGTTGTGTCCAACTCTTTGTGACCCAGTGGATTGTAGCATGCCAGGCTTCCCTGTTTTCCACTGTCTTCAGGAGTTTGCTCAAGTTCACGTCCATTGAGTCAGGACATGATTGCATAGGTATGATTTACATACCCATGATTAATAAAGAACATTTTTTTCATGTGCCTATTGGCCATTTGTATATCTTTTTGGAGAAACAAGTAGGGTGTATTGAATCTGTAGATCAATTTGAGGAGAATTGCCTTCTTAACAATATTAAGTTTTCTGATCGATAAATATGTGATGTTTTCCTGTGTATTTATGTCTTTAATTTCTTTCAACAAACAATATAGTTTTGCACAAGTTCTTGAGCTTCTTTTGTTAATTTATTACTAAGATTTTATTTTTTGATGTCATTGTAAATAGAGTTGTTTACTTAATGTCATTTTTAGATTGTCCATTGCTAATGTGCAGAAATACAATTGATTTTTTTTTATTGATCTTGTATCCTGCAAACTTGCTGAATTGTTTCTTAATTCTTAAAGTTTTCTGGTGAATTCTGTTGTATTTTTTCAGAGTAAAAATATATCTCTGGTATGTGTCACATATATATACTGCCTTTACTTTTAGAAAAACTTTCTCTTCACTTATAATTCTACTGTCAAATTTGTTTAAGCTCTTGCTCCTCTGATAGTACTGCTGTATTTGTGTAGCTTGTAAATTCAGCCACTGCAAAGATTTGCTGAACACATTTTCAAATAAAAGTATATCCACACAAGCAGATTCACAAACATAGATCAGTATATAAAAGTAATGAGATAAACAATTTCTCAGAGTTATGCTGTTTATGAAGAATGATCTTTGTGTATAACAGTTTGTGGTTGTCCCTTGCCACATGGTGGGAAGAAGGCACAGGGCATCTTCTGAAAGCTAGATCACAATTAGAAGGAGGCATGGAACAGCAGACTTGTTCAAAATTGGGAAAGGAGTATGTCAAGGCTATATATTGTCACCCTGCTTCTTTAACTTACATGCACAACACTTCATGTGAAATGCTGGACTAGATGAATCACAAGCTGGAATCAAGATTGCCAGAAGAAGCATCAACAACCTCAGATATGCAGATGATACCACTCTGATGACAGAAAGCAAAGAGGAACTGAAGAATGTCTTGATGAGAGTGAAAGAGGAGAGTGAAAAAGCTTAAAACTCAACATTCAAAAAACCAAGATTGTGCCATTCAGTCCTATCACTTCATGGCAAATAGAAGGGGAAAATGTGAAAACAGTGAGAGACTTTATTTTCTTGGGCTCCAAAATCACTCTGGATGGTGACTGCAGCCATGAAATTAAAAGATGCTTGATCCTTGGAAGAAAAGCTATGAAAAACCTAGACAGAGTATTAAAAAGCAGAGACATTACTTTGTTGACAAAAATCCATCTAGTCAAAGATATGATTTTTCCAATAGTCATATATGGATGTGAGATTGGTCCATGAAGAAGGCTGAGCACCATATAATTGATAATTTCAAATTGTGGTGCTGGAGAAAACTCTTGAGAGTCCCTTGGACAGCAAGGAGATCAAACCAGTCCATCCTAAAGGAAATTAATCATCAATATTCATTGGAAGGACTGATGCTGAAGCTGAAGCTCCATTACTTTGGCCATCTGATGCGAAGAGCCGATTCATTGGAAAAGACCCTGATGCTGGGAAGGATTGAGGGCAGGAGGAGAAGGGGGCAGCAGAGGATGAGATAGTTGGATGACATCACTGACTCAATAGACATGAATTTGAGCAAATTCCGGGAGATGGTGAAGGACAGGGAAGCTTGGTGTGCTGCAGTCCATGGGGTTACAAAGAGTCGGACATGACTTAGTGGCTGAGGAACAACATCTCAGTAAGACAGGAGAGATAAAGATACATAGTTGACTGGATCAAAGACTCTCCAGCAGGAGTCAAGATAGTACAGCAGCCCTGGAGTCAAAATCAGAGAAATTTAGACTTATTTTGTGACCCTAATTGAAAAAAACCTGTGAAAACAATCATTATGTTGTTCTGTATTTATTTTTAAAGCATTACTTCAGACTTCTGTTATTCCACTCAAGAGGGAATAACAGGGAGTTTATTTACCTTCTTTCCTGAAATAACCAAAAGTGCAGGCGAAATATATGAAACAATGGTTTTCAAGACAATGGATGTTAGAAAACAAAGGACAGTGATGGCTGAGAGATGAGAAACAGATGTTGTGAGTTCTGCGATCACCCCAGCTTCATGTCTGGAGAGAGGTTTTAGGCCATGGTTGCTTCCCAGGTGGCTCACTGGTAAAGAATTCGCCTGCCAACACAGGAGTGTCGGGTTTGATCCCTGGGTCCGGAAGATCCCCTGGAGGAAGACATGGCAACCTGCTCCCGTATTCTTGCTTGGGAAATGCCATGGACAGAGGAGCCAGGTGGGATACAGTCCATGGGGTCGCCAGGAGTCAGACGTGACTGAGTACGCTTGCACACACAGAGAGAACCCAGGCAAAGTCTTGCAAAAGACAAGGTATGGGAAGTGGAGCGTGGAGTTCCGACCTCCACTGAGAGCTCCATTCTCCCTGAATCTTCAAGTGTTAATCAACCCAGAGGCTCTCCAGATCTTGTCCTTGTGGGATTTTATGGAGGCTAGAGTACATAGGCACAGTTGATTAAATCACTGGCCATCTGTGATTGAACTCAACCTGCAGCTCTTCTCTCCTCCCAGGAAGTTGGGGTAGGACTAAAAGTCCCAACCCTTTATTCATAACTGGTTCCCCAGGCAACCAGCCCATCCTTAGGTTACCTAGGGTTTTTCCATAAAAGCTGCCTGTTAACAAAGACACCTCTATCAATCTCTTCATTTAGGAAATTCCGAGTTTAGGAGCTCTGTTCCAGCAGCTGAGAGGAACAAAGACCATATATATATTTCTTATTATAAGTCTCAATTTCACTGGCAGTTTCTTATGAGGTTATATACATGCCTACCAAATGACCTAGCCACTACATTCTTAGGTAATTTGCCCAAGAGAAATAAAGAGTTCACAGCAGCTTTATTTTTAATAGCTTCAAACTGGAAATAACCCAAATGCCCATCAACAGGTGAATGGATAAACAATGTGTAGTGTGTTCAGAGAATGGAATATTACTCAATAATGAAAAGAAATGAACTACTGATACATGAATGGATCAATCTCAAGATGAATTTGCCTAGCAAATGAAGTCAGGCAAAAAGAGGGTTCATTTTGAAAGAGTTTAATTCATATAAAACTGTAGAAACTGCAAACTAATCTACAGTTTCTGTTATAAATGGAACTGGACCCAAAAACTTACCTGTTGAAGTTCTAACACTCAGTACCTCAGGATATAACTATTTAAGGAGATAGTATTTTGGGCTTCCCTGGTGGCTCAGATGGTCTGCCTGCAATGCAGGAGACCCGGGTTTGATCCCTGGGTTGGGAAGATCCCCTGGAGAAGACAATGGTAACCCACTCCAGTATTCTTGCCTGGAGAATCCCAGGGACAGGGGAGCCTGGTGGGCTGCAGTCCGTGGGGTCACTACAGTCCGTGCGGTTGCCAAGAAGTCAGACGTGACAGAGACTAACGTTTTCAGTACTTTAAAGGGCTTGTTGTTGTTCAGTGTCTCAGTCGAGTCAACTCTTTTCGACCCATTTAAAATGAGACCATTTGAATTAGCTCTAATCCAATCTAACTGGCATCCTTTTAAGAGGACATTTTTAGCCGGATGGATGCAGAGGAAAAAAATCATGCGAAGTCACGTGGAAAAAATGTCCATCTACAAGCTGAGGAAACAGTACTCAAATCAACTCTGAGAATACTTGGATCTCAAACTTCTCCCCTTCAGAATTGTGCTAAAATAAATTTCTAAGTCAGCTGTGTGTGTTAAGCTGCTTCAGTCACGTCTGACTCTGAGACCCTGCGGAGTGCAGCCTGCCAGGCTCCTCTGTGCACGGGATTCTCTGAGGGAGAATACTGGAGTGGGTTGCCGTGCCCTGCTCCAGGGAATCTTTCTCACCCAGGGATCAAACCTGCATCTCTTATGTCTAACCTGTATTGGCAGGTAGATTCCTTACCACTAGCACCACCTGGGAAACCCTGTCTTAAGTCACCCAGTCTGTGGTATTTTATTATAGCAGTCCTAGAAAATCTGCCTGCAAAGCAGGAAACTGGGGTTCAATCCCTGGGTTGGAAAGATCCCTTGGAGAAGGGAATGGCTACTCCGGTATTCTTGCCATGGACAGAGAAGCTTGGTGGGCTACAGTCCATGGGGTCGCCAAGAGTCCGAAAGGACTGAGCAACTAACACTTTAACTTTTCACTTTCAGCAAACTAAGGCAGCGACAGAAAACAGAGTAGTATGGAGAGCTGAGGACTGGGAAAGGCTGGGGTTAACAGATTACACAGGGGGCTAGGATACTCAGTGGGGTCATGGGTATGTTCTTTATCTGGATTTTGGTGATGGCTTCACAGATATAGACATATATCAAGGCTTCTTGAATTGTATACTGTAAATATATATTTTTTATTGTGTGATTTACATTCTCAAGAAAGCTATTAAAATGATTTTAGTTAACTTTCACACTGCTTTTTGCAGTAGTATGTTCCATATCTTTGCTAGTTTTAATTATGATGGTACACTTTTATATTTTTATGAATAATTCCTTATTATAACTTTAATTTTAACATCTTGGTATTTTTATGTTGCAATAATCTTAAGCAATACAATTTTATTTTTCTATGTCTTTGTCTAATGGTGTGATAGGCATACCTCATTTTATTGTATTTTCCTTTACTGCATTTTACAGATACTGTGTTTCTTACAAATCAAAAACTCATGGCAGCCCTATGTTGAACAAGTCTTTTGGCATCATTTTTCCAAGAACGGTGGCTCACTTCATGTCTCTGTGTCACATTTTCACAGTTCTCACAATATTGCAAACATTTTTGAGACATGGCCCTCCAGCAAAAAAGATTACCACTGACCAAAGGCACAGATGATGGTTAACAGTTTTTAGCAATAAAGTACTTTTAAACTAAGGTACATACATTGATTTTTTTTTAGACATAATGTTATTGCACACTTGATAAACTACTGTATTGTATAAGCATAACTTATATGCACTAGGAGGCCAAAAAATTCATGTGACTTACTTTATGGTGAAGGTCTGGAAGCAAACCCGCAATATCTCTGAGGTCCATTTATCTACATAAGTAGGCAGTACAACCTAAAGATTGGAATCTTTAAGAATGTTTTGTGGTGATTTAGAACAGGGATTGTGGGCTTGAATACAGGTCAGCTGTCTATTTCCTCCTCTCTTGTTAATTTAAAGATCCATAATTTCCTTTTTCAAGTGTAATAGTCACTGCCTCTCTGCTGCCATCTGAATTTTCAGATGTTCCCGAAATGCTGGATGATCTTCAGAATCACCCGGGGAAATTCATAAAACATAGATTCCTCTGTCCTATGTGTTGCTATTCTGATTCAAGAAACCTGGAGTAGGATTCACAAAATTAACCTTTAAAAAATGTATTTATTTATTTATTTGGCTGGGCTACTTCTTAGTTGTGGCATGCAGGATCTTCGCTCTTCATTGTAGCATGTGGGATCTACTTTCCTGACCAGGGATTGAACCCAGGCCCCCTGCATTGGGAGTGGGAGTCTTAGCCACTGGACCACTAGGGAAGTCCCTAGCCACTTTTTATTATAGAACATTTCAAACACGTACAGAGTGGAAGGAATACTATAACGAACACCCATACACATGTCACTTAATTTCAACAATAATTATCTCCATGACCCAGTCTTTATCCCCACCTTCTCCCTTTAGTACCATTGATCTGTTGTTTTTCAGAATTTCTCTGGGTGATTGTGATCAACACATAGACCTGCACACATAGTTGAGAGGCTCAATAGTATTCTAGTTGTGCATATTAAAATGTAATCAATTTTCTATTGTCTAACATTTAGATTATCTTCAATTCTTTGTTTATAAAGAAAAATATGTACAACACACAGTCTTGGCAAAATACTTAGGTCTCAACTACAGGTTCCAGAATTATACATTTTCTTTTCTTTAAAAAAAATATTTATTTATTTATTTGTCTGTACCCACCTTAATTGAGGCACTCGGGATCTTTGATCTTCATTGCAGCATGTGTGATTTTTAGTTGTGGCATGTGGGATCTGGTTCCCTGACTGGGGATTGAACCCAGACCCTCTGCATTGGGAGCATGGAACCACTGGACCACCAGAGAAATCCCTACACTTTCATTTAAAATGTTTTTCTCATTGAGAGATTTATTGGAAACACAGGAAAATATTTAATGAATATTTATTAAACTGCTGATCTGAATATATAAAAGCAAATATACTCTTAGACATGTGGGAAATACAAAAGAATCATAAATTCTGCAAGCCTACCAAGAATTTACAATCCCACTCTGGGGAGCTATAGTAAATTCCTTGTAAGGTGACTATGTACATTTGCTTGGGTAAGAGTGAGAATTGAGAAGCAGGAGTGAAAGGAGGGCCTTCCCAGGTGGTACAGTGGTGACCTGCCAATTCAGGAGACACAAGAGACACAGGTATGACCCCTGGGTGGGGAAGATTGACCCACTCCAGTATCCTTGCCTAGAGAATCCCATGGACAGAGGAGCCTGGCAGCTACTGTCCATGGAGTCACAAAGAGTCAGACACGACTGAGCACGCATGCTGTGAGATGAGTTAAAGGAGAGGTGAAAGTCTGAAAATAGGTGGGGTTTATTTACAGAGGCGGTGGACTCAGACTAGCTGTTTGTATAAGAGCCTCAGTCTATTGTGAGATTTTTGTCTTCCCAACTTGAGCATAGCAATGTGCTGACCTCATAAGGAAGTGACAGCTGCTTAGAGAAACTAAACCATACTTTGACTCCTCCAATCGCACTGGAAATAGGGTGTCAGGACTACAGTCTGAGCTCTGGGGTTTGGAATTGACTCAGTTCATTCCGTTTCACAATGAGGAGGTAGCCAACAATGGCAACGTGGCGTCTGAAGGAGAATATGGATTGGTGATGAAGAAATAACATCAGAAAACCTTTTTGGAAGTCCTTTAACATTTGGGATTCCCAAATATTCAGAAAAAGAAAAATTTCCAAACTTGCTAAAAAAAAAATGTTCTGTGCAACTAAGGGAGTAACTCTTGTAAATAAATTCTATTTGGCCCCAAATAGCTCAGCTGGTAAAGAATTTGCAAAGCAGGAGACCCTGGGTTCAATTCCTGGGTCAGGAAGATCCCCTGGAGAAGGGATAGGCTACCCACTCCAGTATTCGTGGGCTTCCCTGGTGGTTCAGCTGGCAAAGAATTGCCTGTAATATGGGAGACCTGGGTTTGATCCCTGGGTTGGGAAGATCCCCTGAAGAAGAGAAAGGCTACCCACTCCAGTATTCTGGCCTGGAGAATTCCATGGACTGTATAGTCCATGGGGTCACAAAGAGTTAGACAAGACTGAGTGACTTTCACTCACCATTATTTAATATTGAAAGAAAAATACGCCAGGATACATAGGCTAAGTAGTTGTAACAAGAACAACAACAAAAAATGCTTGATTAAGTAAGCTTATTTTTCTCTCATAAAACAGTCCCCGCCTTCCGGCCTTGCAGCATTGAGGGACTCTCTTTTCTTTCAGCTCCTTCATCTGTTCTCTTAGAGTATTGTCTTTGTAGTTAGTGCTGGCTTTGCTTCAACCATGTTTTCAAATGAGCAGAAGGAAAGCAGGAAAGTCTGTGGAGGTCAGGAGGCTTCATCTTTAAGGAAATGAACTAGAAGTTAAGGGCTTCCCTGGTGGCTCAGCTGGTAAAGAATCTGCCTGCAATGCAGAAGACCAGGGTTCAGTCCCTGGGTCAGGAAGATCCCCTGGAGAAGGGAATGGCTACCCACTCCAGTATTCTTGCCTGGAGAGTCTCATGGATAGAGGAGTCTGGTGGGCTACAAATACATGGGGTCACAAACATGCTCAGACATGACTGAGCAACTAACACAAATAGACTGAAAGGTAAACTCATCAATTCTGTTCGCATCTCATTGGCCTACAGTAGTGACATGGTCACATTTAGTTCCAAGGTAGGAAATGTGTGCATGCAGGTAATATTCAGGAGGAAAAAAAATGTAAACTGGAGGACAGTTATTAGTCTAGCACATAGGGTCTGAGAGAAATAGTTCTTTCTTTGAAAACAGGTTTTTTTGTAGGATTTAATTACTTGAATTTTTATAGAAAACAAATCGAAATGTTATGTGGCAATAAAGCCCAGACATTCTTATGATTTTGTATTTTTTTAAAGGATTTTATGAATTAAAAAAAAAATCCACTACTGGCAACTTTGCTTAGCACAAAGGATATTAAGTTAGTGATTATTTTCATGAATTATTGACATATATTCTATGTCTACCTAGAAAAGGGGCTTCCCAGGTGGCTCAGTGGGTAAAGAATCTACCTGCAATGTGTTTGACTCCTGGGTTGGGAAGATCTCCTGGAGAAGGGAATGGCAACCCATCCCAGGATTCTTGCTGGGAAATCCCATGAACAGAGGAGCCTGGTGAGTTACAGTCCATGGGGTCACAAAGAGTTGGACACAACTGAAGTGACACACACACTTCAGTGGAATGGAGTGTTATGTTTGTCTTATTTACTTTTGGAATGATATTCCAACATTTAGGAGTTTAACACAAGAAAAATGTATTAACTCACATAGGTTGTGAGATCAAGAATCTTAGAATTAAGAAGCTCAGACCTGGGGAATTCCCCGGTGGTCCAGTGGTTAGGACTCTGTGCTTTCACTGGCAGGGCTTGGGTTGGCTCCTTGGTTGTGGGGAGGGGGTTGAATTCAAAGAAAAAAATAATCTCAGACCTTGGCTGGATGAGGGATTTCTCATGGAGTTGCAGTCATCTGAAAGCTTGACTGGGTTGGAGAACTCACTTCAAAGCTGACTTACATGGCTGTTGGCTGAGGCTCCAGTTCCCCACCAGCAGAACTTCTGTCTAAGTTTTCCCCATAGCAGCCAGCTTTTGCGAGAGTGAGTCACCCACAGTCAGGAAATATAAGAGAACAACCAAAAACATCTCTTACAACCTGATCTCAGCAGCAATATATTAATGTCATCACTTTTGCTCTAGTCTATTGATCACAGAGACCAATCCTGCTATAAAGTGGAGACGATTATACAGGAGAGTAAATACCAGGAGGCAGGAATCATTGGGGGCCATCTTTGAGAATGCCTACCGTAAATGAATACTGGAGAATGCCTACTTGGAGAAGGAAATGTCAACCCACTGAAGCATTCTTACCTGGGAAATACATTCATGGACAAAGGAGCCTGGTGGGCTACAGTCTATGGGTTGCAGAGTTGGACACAACTGAGTGACTGAACACCACCACCATAACACCTAACTTTTTATTGGGAAAAAAGCTGCAGAAAATCTATCATTTTTAAAACAACAAAATTCCACCAGATACAATTATTAGCTCCAAAGTTTGCCAGGGCAAACAGATTTGAGGTATTTAACTGTGCACAAGAAAAACAGTTGACACATTTGCCTGGGATGACTAATTTCATTAACTTCTCAGGAGCACTGAATCCTTCAGATTATATTTGATTAAAATGTCTGCTCTTCACTTTTGCTAATCAGAAATGGCTTCCTCAGAGTGAACATGATCAGTCAGATGTAGTTTCTTGAAAACTTTCAGAGGTTAATGTTAGCAAGTGAATTTCTATAAGCATTGGTTCAGTTTAAAGTCATAGGATCCTTTAATGTTGCCTAAACAGGGAGCTATATTTGGGGATTTGGCATACAGAGGGTCTGTCTTGGATCAGGTCTCAAAATACCTAAAGGATTTCCTTAAACAGGCCCCTGGTCAGATACAACAGGTGTTTTACTTCTAATTTTGGAAGCAGAAACAGGCAGTTTAGAGTGAGGCTGATCTACACCCATTTAGCAGGAATGAGGATAGGAAGTAATTTTGTCAGGACATCAAGTATAGAAATGTCTACATCAAGTGTAGAAATGCGTTATTCTTCTAGTACTCTGACAACAAATCACATTTTTATAAGATTACATAGAATGGTGATGAATTTGGATTAGAGCCTCTGTTTTCTTAGTATTTAATGATTCATTTAAAAAATATTAAGTCAACTGTAGTGTCAACTACTTATTTAGATGATCGTATTCATTTATTTGTACATTTGTGAGTGAATTACATTTTTTGTAATGGAAAATAAAGACATGGTAGTGTTAATGATGTATTTGGTTTCCTTTTCAAAGTGTTTCAAAGGAATCTGGGGGCTTTAAAAAATAGTGATATTCCATTTTAAAAAATGTATGTATGTAAGCACATTCAAATAAGATTGAAATAAAGGCCTAAAATAAAAAATATGCTTGAAACACTATTAGCCACTCAAAATGAAATTATTGCACATATAAAAAGTGAGCAAAGCTTTTTAATGACTTCTAAAAATTAATGTAATCACAAACAATGTAGTCTTGAACATTTCAATTACAAAATAAGTTTTGATAAATTTTCAAACGTGAGGCCCCTGGAAATGTTTCTAATATGTTCTCAAGATAATTAGCAATGCAGTTGTCTAGCATGCTAGACACAGTAGATTTTCCATAAATACCTATTGATTTGGAGATTAGCTTCAGAACACTTATTTCTAAATTACATAAATGTTAGGAAAGGCATGTTTTTCTTTTGGCATATAAGAAAGTCTGTTGCTTATTAATACTACAGAATCTACTCATTTTAAGAATTCAATATTTAATCTATTGTTTAGATATTACTTTACTTTCAATTCCTCTGTGGGTTTAAAAGGCAAGTCATATTTATAAAAAGAAACTGCCATATTGTAAGTAGTGGCAAAACTGGGCAGTTCTTTTTGAGTGGAATGAGTGCAATCACATATTTTAAATTACGTATTTTTAAAGAATGAAAAGCAACAGGTTTGACTTGAAACTAGATTTTTCTAGAAGGGATTGTGAAGTGTATTTCTCTACAAAATGTACAAAATTCAATAGTGGGACAAGAAAATTCATTTAAGTCAGAATCCTTTTTTTGCCTTCTCTAAAAACAGCACTATTGGATATTTGAATCTTTAAACCTTAAGAAATCAAATCTAAACGTTCCAAGGAGAGTGAACACACGAGTCATTGTTTGCACCAAGTACTGAGAACAGATTTCTCAAATAGAATTTTCAGTAATTTGCACTGGACTCTCACCATCTGGCCTGCCTTGCCCCCCATTCCAAAGAGTCTGTTTGACCACATGTCTAAACCTACAGTAACTCTTCAGTCTCCCCAGCCCCGCCCTGCCGCACCATGGCTTGGAGAGTAGATTTTATGATTAACCGTGTATTTAAAAGATTGGGATACCAGATGCTGTTGTACTTGAATAAAAATAAAATTCTGGTGTCACAAAAACAGGCTGGATAAATTCTAGGTTCTAAAGGTATACACTGTCATTCAACTTCGCAGGGTGGGAAGGAGAACAGGAATTCTCCAGCAAGCACCGCTGGAAACCAGGGCACGTCCAGCACGCTATCAGACAATTACAAGATGGTTTTTTAAAAAGGAAAAAAAGAAAAAAATCTTAAGTTTTTCCGACCAGCGACATCCCTTTGTGCTGGGGTGGGCAGCTACAGTGGCAGGGTGAACCAAAATGTCTGTGGCAAAGGCATCATCTTGCTATATACCGCCAGAGCTGTATTTCTAATCTCTAATAGGAATTAGCAGTCCACCGCTGATTTATGGACAGCCAGTATCGCCCCGCACGATGAGTGTTCCAGGAGCCTTCGCCAATTAGGTCTATTTTCTGCTTAAGCCGTTAAAGCCACCTCCATGGAAACGTCAGGGGAAGGGCCGGGGGGGAGGGGAGCAGACAGGTGCGCCCTCTGTTTGGAAATACACAAAGGGCCGACCCAGCGGCCTCCGTGTCCCTGGCAACTCCACGCACGCAGGGCGCGCGCACATCCCGCAGGCCCGCGGCGCAGAGGGAGGGCGGGCGGCCGGCCGGGCGGGGCGGCGCGCGCAGGTCTCCGCGCGTCTGCAGGCGGAGACCCTCGGCCTGCTCGAGGACGCGCGGTGCCCGGGAAGCGAGAAGCCGGCTCTGGGTGGAGGCGGCGGCGGCCGCGCTGTAGGGACTTGTAGTCCGCGCGCCTCCCCCCACCGGGTAGGCCGGCCGCGCGTCCCCGCCCGCCGCAGGCCGACTTCCTGCCGCTGCCCAAACTACACCTCCCGCCGTCCTCTCCGCGGTCGGGGCCGAAAGCGAAAACACATTCTGGGCTGCGAGGGTGCTGCCCTCCCGCCGGGCGCCCCCGCCCGCTCCCCGCCCCTCCGGCGCCCTCCTGCGAGGTGGGGAGACGTTAAGGCCGCGCCTTTCTCTCTCGGCTTCCTCGGCTCCCGGTGTGGGGGCCCGCAGGCCTCGCTTTCATCAAGCGTCCGGGCCGGCGCGCTCGGGTTGCGGGGGTTTCCTCGCCTCCGCCGGGTCTGGCGAGGAAACTTGTGTGTGGGGGGCGGGACCCCAGGGCCCCAGTGGCTGAGCCGGGCGGCGAGGCCCGCGTCAAGTGACTGCTCGCTTGCGGGTTTTGGTGAATTCCCCGCCTCGTTCCCCCCGAGCGCGTGGCCCCGCGGGAGGCGGCCGCGTGCGCCCGGCCATGCACTAGGCAGGGCTCCCTATGCGCGCGGACCGCCGCCTCGGGCCGCCGCCGCCGCCTGCCGCCGCCCGCCCAGCGCGAGCCGGAGCCCGAGCCCGAGCCCGAGCCCCAGCCGCTGCCCGCCCCCGGCCGGGGCGTCCAGGAGCCGGCGGCGCGGCCATGTGGGGCTAGCCCGCGCCCCGCCGGGCCTGCTGCGCGACCGGCAACATGGAGGCGGCCGTCGGCGCCCCCGACGGCGGCGACCGCGGCGGCGCGGCGCCCCGCGAGGACGCGACGCCCATGGACGCCTATCTGCGGACCCTGGGCTTGTATCGGAAACTGGTCGCCAAGGACGGGTCGTGCTTGTTCCGAGCCGTGGCGGAGCAGGTAACGGGGCGGGGGCCGGAGGGGGCGATCGGCGGGGGGCCGGGTGGGAAACGGCGGGCGGGCAGGGCTGCCCACCCCCCTCCCCCCAACCCGGGCTGCGCGTGGCCCCGCAGGCGTCACAGCGGCCCATTGTCGCCCCGGAACCGGACGCTGCCCTGGGACTGGGAGCTCCGAATCGAAACTTAAAAACCTGTAAATTATCTGGGTGTCGTCCCTCCTGGCGAAGAGGTAATGAGTTGAAGCTAGCCCGTGAGGCCTGCCGGAGAGTCTGCACCCTTGCTGGAGGGGTGGGAACTTGGCGAAATGCAGTTTTTCGCCTCCCCTTTTGGCTTTACAAGCTCAGCGTTCACACCAGTAAGCAGAATGTTTACTAGAGGAGGTGGTGCACCAGACTCGACTCGTGGGATCATGATTCCCTCCCCGCCCCAGTTACTGGACTTTGGAACGTGGGGTAGCCAAGCCCGCGGATGTCCACCTGAGTCAGGAGTGGGGGAAATATGCAGTTTGGGAAAACCAGACTTCAGAAAATGTAGAATGTTTGCACAGAATTGTCTTTGAGTGGATTCCACCGTCTTTTAATGCTCTGCAAGGCAGTGTAGGTGAACTAAAAAATAATTGACTGAGAAAAAGTGTTTTAAAGTTGGTAGTAGGAAGGAAGACTGTATCTGGGGTCCTTTAGGTTCTTGGCATAATTCTTCCCCCTTACTGGTTAAAATCACTTTGTAATACAGTTCTTGGGAGGATGTTTCTGATTTATTTTTCTGGTAAGAGAGCTTCTTCCCTATTATGTAACACTGTAGTTGGTAGGTGTGCAGTCACCCAGACCCATCCTGTATTGAAAAATAGCTGCTGAATTAGTTGGACATAAGTTTCACATTACTGTCCTGGTGTGTATATCCTACCGTTCAGTTTGCTTTCCTTTGGTCTTAGATCTACCCCTTCCCTCTCCTGCCTGCCTTTGGAGTTTTTCTGTTTGTCTTTCTCTCACCTTTTTTAATGCTAAGTAGCTTTCGGAATTTCTTTTTGTGAGTAAATGTTTTCCTAAATATCTATAGACCAGTCTATTCTTATTTTTTTCCGAAGTCCAAAGGCCAGCCACTTATTTTCCAAAGGCCCTTGTTTTCACATCAGTAGCATAAGATCCTTTTTTTTTTTTTTTTTTGGAAACAAGAAATTGATGTAGCTGGTCCAAACCTTTGCATTTTGTGGCTGGCATTGTCATTCACACATTTTCACAAAGCTCCCCAAACTGAGCTGTGTCTTTTTCAGTTCAATTGATTTCTCTTATTTTTAGAATTTTAAGATGTTCTAATGTTGCCTTGGGAGATGTTCACACAAACAGATCCCAGTCTTAACTATTAGTAGGTAAACACTCTGTCCCATTCGTGAGTTTTCCGGATCACCATCTGTCCTGCTTCGTCCGTCTCAGCCTCCTGAGTCTCCTCATCACCTCCAGAAGCAGAGGGAAGATGTGGAAGTGAATTCAACCCCTGTTGAAACATATTAATTGGCTCTAGCAAGAGTTTGGTAAGGAAAGAGGTGGAAGCAAATAGAAATACGAGAAGTATGGTGCTTGTTTGGAGTTGGATTATCCACATCTTAATTTATATTGAAGTAGAAAGGTGTGGCTGGTTTCAGAACTACATGCTGTAGATAATTGGCAGACTTCATTGTATAGACTCCTTTTTAGTAGAAAGGAACAATAGCTAGCTCATTGCTAGCAGTAGCTAATGCATTTTATTATATCTCACTGTGATGGGATTTAAATTAGGCATGAGGGAATGTCCCTTCCATTTATGGGACGCTGCCTTTTAGTATCCTGAGCTTGTAGAAAGTTTGCTATGGTGACTCTTGGGGCAAACTCTGTTCTTGGTAGACATGGACCACAGGTGGTGTCTTCATGGCCAAAGGTGGCGTGTGTGCTGGTGGTGGGGAGGGGAGTAACGGCATCCTCAGGCTGCCCTTTAATAATGTGCACAAAGGACTTACTTTTTGCCAACAATTTCTCCAGTAATATTAAAGTAACTACCATTTCTACCAGGGAGTCACAGTAAGTGATCTCAATGGCAGCCTTTGGCAGGGGAAATGCAGGGAGAGAGACTTGATTTAGCCAGAGCCTTCCTCTCCAAATTACCTGATTTAAATAACCCCTTCCCTTTTTACGCTTCTGGCCTGGGGCCTGCAGGAGGCCTGACCTGAATCAGCTCTGTGGCCCTGGAGCTAAAAATAGGGCCCTCTTAGAGGGCTTGGTGAAAGCAGAGTGTCTCAGCCTTTCTCTGTGTTTATCTCTGTCTGCCCTAAGGTTGGAAAGCCTTCTATTTCTAGGTTATTTTCATGTATATAATGATTTGCAAAGATATTTGTCATACCATTTGAATTCTTCCTGAGTGCCCTTGAACTTGCTTTTCAACAGTTGTGATTTAGCCTCCTTTCTCTTAACATTCCTTTGCTCTGTAAAGCCCCAGCACCCTGGGCACCTCGCACTGAGAATTTTGCTTCTGAGTAACAGGTTCAGATTTCATGTGCTAATGAAATGTTTGTTAAAGGAGAAAAAAAATGCCTGTCATTGTGTTTGATGTAAAATCATAAGCTTTATTCACTTATGTCTGCCGCCTGTTGCTAGGTAAATGGCTATAAGACTAGCTTCACTCTGCTAATGGCAGAAATGCCCTATCGGATGACACTGGTTTATTCAGACTAACATGTTGATTCATAATAGCGTCTAGCGTAGCTTCTGTGAAGGAAGCGTTACTAAATGTCATTTGTTGAATGGGCAAAAAAATTGTGTGGTGGTTATTTTTGCATTTGGATAGTCCTTCCAGTACTGGAGGCTTAGAGTATGTAAGGATGGATGCTTTTCTGTAGTTCCTAAAGACAGCAGTGTTCGCATACTTGTTAAGCTGAAAAGCAGCTAGTATGCTGAAGACCATCGCATTGCTAACCTCAGTTAGCGCAGCGTCAGAGTATCTGAATGTAAAAGGGACCTGCTAGCCCTCCAGGCGGTTGTGCCTCTTGGTTCCATGGGTATAAGTGAGCCTTGGCTGTTAGCCAGAGAGACCTGTAACAGGTGCAACTGGAGCCTCCCTTTTCCTGAATTCTCTGCTCACCCTGAACATAAGGGAGACTCACTCAGTTGAAACTGTTAACTCTTAAAGCTACTTTATAATAATAGAAATTCTCAAGAGCCCCTGATAGTAGTTTTGAGATGTTATTTTAAATGTTGGTTTTTTCCCCTCCTACCTTGACCTTGTAGGGTAGCAGGAACACCTTTGTTTGAGACACCTAGTAGTACAAAACAATTTTAATCTCCTTTTTTTAGCATGGTAAAGTATTAGGGACTGGCCAAAGGGTTTAGACTTTTATTAAGAGACGAAATGCCAGTCAGTTATTCTTTTGTTGAACTAGTTGTTAAACAGAAGAGGCTGCAGGGTGAGAGGGTGTGGATCATCTCCGTAGTATGGCTCATTTCAGGTGGTGCTTTAAGGTTTGGGGCAGAAGAGCACGTCTGAAAGCCATTGGGATGATAACACACAGAGACACGATTGCATCCTGTGTGCTGCTCCCTGGATGCTCTTTCCAGAATCCTGTAAGCCTGACAGCTGAGGATTTAAGAATGAGTGCCTTAATTTTTCCTCAAACCACGGTGGACTAACATTTATACATAAGGCAAGTAATTCAAAGTTACTGGGAAAAAGCAATTTCTCTATTACGGGCAGAAAGCCTCAAAGACTTATTTTTTTGTTGAAGTCACCCCTTCATTCTCTTTTCCAACAAGCTGAGGATGAAGCTGAGCACTACGTAGCAGGGATTCTGTCAGCTCTGCTTTGTGAGGAGCAAAGTAATAGTAGAGGGGTGGCCAGGAGAGGAAAGTGTAAGTTTACAAAAATTTCCCCAAAGGGATGGTCTCAGTGCCCTACAGGAGAAATGCTACCAGGCTGTCCATCGAGTGACATCTGGCTTAAGAAGTACTGCTGTCAACGGTATGTGGTACGTCAGCTCCCAGGTTCCTGGAAGAGGTGAGAGTGAACGCAGAGTTAGAAATGACAGGGAAATGGAGACGGACGCGTGCTGGCGGTGAGGGTGCGCTGGGTGAGAAGGAAGGCACTCGGTCACAGCTTCACGGCGGCCTCTAGCAGGGCTTGAGACTGCTGCTCTTTCCTCCACAGGTGCTACACTCCCAGTCTCGCCACGTCGAAGTCAGGATGGCCTGCATCCATTACCTTCGGGAGAACCGAGAGAAGTTTGAAGAGGTGACTGATCATTTTAAACGTGTAACGGTGCCTTGTTATAGGTACATGGTAGCCTTTCGAGTGGCCCAGTGGGAATTTCACAGGTTGGATCTGATTGTAGGTTATGAAGATAAACCTTATAAAGACAAACTGCTTTTTTGAATTCAGATCCACAGTCAGCTGTGATTTTTTTGTTTGTTTTAAAGGCCATCTTGTGGTGTTCATTTATTCAGACATTGAGACAGCTGCTGTGACAGATGGATCACATCTGTGGAGGCTGGAAGGGTGACTTGGGCGGGACCTGAGCATATTACTAGTGAGCCGTGTCTGACATGATCAGGGATTGGTGACCCCCTGTGAACTGTAAAAAATCGCAGACCTTGGCGTATAAGAAATACACTGAGCACAGCTAATGTTGAGCCTCTGATTTTATCGGGAGGTATTTATAGGTTTTTAATTTACAGGGTTCATCATTATGAACCACATATCAGAACGTTGTAATTATATAAATAATGATTAGTAGTTAATAGAATGTAGTATAGTTTAATTAGTACCTAACAGAATGTCTTATCAACTGACTGTAATTTTCTTAGTAGTAGGCTGTAGTAGATGCCACAGTGACCTATTTTCATTTTACATTGAAAGCCTTGTAAGATTTACTGGTTATTGGTTTTATGATGTAGAATTATCATCTGACAACCTTCAGTGGTATTTTCTCCCCGTTGACTGCCAAAAGAACATTGACACTTTGCATGTAACCCAATTCTAAGACTTAATAGGTAAATAGTGTTTAAAGGTGCTCTTGGGTTGGAATTGCTATTTTTAAGCAAAATTTTATTACTGGTGACATTTTTCTGGATGCCATGTTTTAAGATGAACAGTAATATATTCCAGGAAGGTGCTTGATTAGAAGATTTGAAAACTTGTCTTATTTTAAAAAGCTGGTTATGTGGAGGCTAGATAAGAGGGTGTTATGGCGGAGAGGAAGGTAGGGTAGAGAGGTGGTCTTTAACTGTTTGAAGAAACTACAAGTGATTTAGTTAATATTGGCTCCAGAGGGTAAGTTCTGTTGACAGTCATGGAAATTGCTAGCATTTGTTGAGCGTTTGTGTCAGCAGGCATTGTTTTAAGCACTTTGCATATATTCACTCAGCTCTTACAGTCTTGGGGGGTATGATCTGAGGCTGAAAATTCTGAGGGGGAAATTCACTTTCTTTACAGTGAATACCTCTACCAGTTTCTATTTACCAGAATTGGGAAAGACTGTCTAGGGTAGAGGGATGTGCTTTTTTATTGAAAATGTTAAGTCAGGGCCTAGGTAAGTACTTCCTGATTATTAAGAAGAATCAGTTGGGTGCAGGCTGTGTCAGACCACAGCTTAAGTCTCTTGCAACTTTGAATGGTTCTGTGGGGTTGTTTTATTTCTTTAAATTCTATGAATAATAAACTAATAGAGAAAAGTAGCCTCTGATTGGTGGAATATTTCAAATAATTGGCTGTTTCAGCGCAAGTATGTATTTAAACTTAGGATACTTTTGGAAATTAGAGTATTTCATCAATAAAAGAATTAATCTGTCTTAAAAAAAGGGCATTTAAAAGTTTTTTATAGACCAAGCAATATATTTTAATGTTTTTAAGTATATCACTTTGCTAAATTAACTGAGACTTTAATTGAAATAAAATTGAATTTGGTGTTTCAGATGAGTGTCTTTTAGAGTTTTCTTAATTAAATTAGTGCAATTGCTATGAGAAAAGCAAAAAATGTAATCATATAGCTTGAATCAAATCAGATTTTCTTTTTTAAATAACAGACAAGCTGGATTAGAAAAATGTTGATTCTTCAAAATATCTTTAGCATTATTAGTTCTTGTTTGTTTTTAGTGTAACTGATCTAAGAGACAATGACTGTTCCTGTCTGTTAGGGAACTAATATTTCTTAGCTCTTGCATCTGTCTTTAGCGCTCTTCCAAGCACTGGCCATTACCCAGTTAGTCTTTAAGTGCTGCTTTAGTCACGTGAATTCCCTGTCGATGTCCCTTGCCCTGCCTCCTCCCTCGGTCTGACAGTCCTGCCCCTGCTCCTGGCACAGGCAGGTGAGCAGGTGAGCTCCCCTCTCACTGTGCTCACCCCGCGAAGCGGCCCCCCTCTTGCTGTGCAGGTGATCCCCCCACTGCCGCCGCCTCACGGGTGCTGTCCCAGCGCCCCCCCAGATCCTGTCCAGGAAGTGGTGCCTGCCGTGTTTCCTTCTTAAAATTCTGTTGGACCTTTATAATGTTTTCTTAATAATTTGTACATATTTTCGTAATTAGATTTTTTTCTGTGTGTTTGTGTGTGTATGTATATATATCTTACTGTTGTATCCAAGGTTTGTGTAAGAATTCAGTACTTCACAGTGAAGAAAGTAACTTTTGATGGATTTCTAATAGGCCTTTTTCCCTTTTTGCAGTTTATAGAAGGGTCATTTGAAGAATATTTAAAACGTTTGGAAAATCCACAGGTATGTAGTAATCTTGTAATATACTTCTTTTTTTTTGTATGTTAAATAATGTATTCCAAATTCATTACAGTGTGAGGTGAGTATTACAGTGTCTGGAGGGGTTTCCTTAGGCACAGTTCCTGTCTTCGGTGCACGTTTAATTGGAAGACAGCTGGCGCTGCGTATGTGCCATGAGCGTTGCCTCACTCGGGGCAGAGTCATGCCTTCTTGATCTGTCATGACGACTCGTGAATGTAGTATAAAGACCTGAAATAGCACCGCCGAGGATTTCCAGAGTGTGGTGTTGGTGTGTTCGTGGGGCTTGGTGGACAGGGCAGTATTCGATTGCTTCCTTAGGCAGCTGACAAGACAGGGTCCATTCCCCTTAACATGGTCAGCGAGAGAAGTGGGAAGAGACTGCTGAGGGTTGAAGGACAGCCCTTCCCCACCGACTCCCATTGCCAGCACTTTCTCAGTCACTTGGAAATTAAAAGAAGTTTTCTGTTTGTTATTTTCTCTTCTCCTGCTGAGAAACCTAATGCTCTTTGTGTAAAAATCCAGATGTTAACGGAATGGCCTGTAGAATGTTCCCTCATCCCCAGAGATGATCACTGTTAGATTTAAAACGACAACAAAGACGCCGCCAAGAGGAGTCACTTGGGGAGGAGACGGTATACTAACCGGAGGAAGGTGTTTTGCCAACGTGCGGGTTCTCTTCGATTCCCTGACCCTAATTTGAGTGCTTGTTGTGGGCTGCGAACGGCCGGGCCCCGGGGACGCAGAGGCCCTGGGCTCTGGATGCCCTTCTCGGGAATGCCCCTGCAGCAGGGAGGGGTGTGCGGTGCCAGTGGGAAGGCGCATGTGTCCTGAGAGGTACAGGTGTGATGCTGCAGTGCTGCTGCCGTTCCGTCACTCCAGTCACAGTCTGACTTCTTGTGACCCTGCGGACTGTGAGCCCGCTAGTCCTCTCTGTCCGTGGGATTTCCCAGTCAGGAACGCTGGAGTGGGGTGCCATTCTCTCCAGGGGGTCTTCTTGACCCAGGGATTGAACCTGAGTCTCCCGCATTGGCCTCCGTCACAGATAGGAAAGATTAAACACCAGAACGTTAACAGTTCTCTCCAGCTATTCCTGGTGATTTTTATTTCCTTTGTAGAAGATGAAGGGAACAACAAAGGGCATTTATTAATTTTTAGTCAGAGAAAAACCCCACAATATGACTTTATGGTAATCTTTGTGAACAGTTCAGGCTCTTGGGCTGTGAGGGTCTGAGAAAGGATAGAAGAGACTTCCTGAGAGAGAAGGGGACAGGGAGGGGAGTGAAGCTGTGTGAACGGACTGGAGATTGGTTTGGGGATCTGCAGGGGAGGGGCGGGCGGGTTGCTGCAGTTTTGAGCACCTGGGAACAGGTGTCTCCTTCCCAGGGTGCGGGCCCGCCAGGTGTGTTATTCCCAGGACACTCCCCTCCGCAGTCTGGGCAGACCTCCTCCAGATGTTGTCGGTACCTGCTGACAGAACAGGTGCTTGTTCTTACTAGCAGTAAACGCTTCTGCCTTGGTTCTCCTCCTCCCTGATACATGGAATGTATGAAATGAAGAGAAATGTCATCAATTGATAAGCTCCAGTGCGTCACCCAGTTCTCAGAGAAAGAGAGCTTTCTCCTTTTTTCTTAAAAATATCAGTGGAGCATTTTGAAAAATGCCTCAAGAAGAATATATTTTTGTCAGCTTTACAGAGGTAAAGTTGACATATGATAGATGTTTTAAGTTTGTAATTTGATGAAATCTGACAGAATCATACAGCTGTGTGATCCCCACCACAAACCACACAGGGCATTTCCGTCTCTCCAGAGAGTCTCTCATACCTTTTGGCAGTTGGTCTTGACTCTCCCCCTGCACCCACCCATGTGCGAAGTTTTGCCTTTTCGAGACTCGAACAAATAGAATGATATGGTTTGTAGTCTTATGTGTCTGGCTGCTTTCACTTAGCATAATGGAAGCATTTTGAGATTCATCTATGTTGTCCTTTGTGTGATAGTTCATTTTTATTGCGGAGTGGCCATTCATTGTATGGATGTACTGCAGCTTGTTTTAGCAATTTACAAGTTGATGGATATACGATTTCTTCCCAGTTTGCTGCTGTTATTAAAGCTGCTAAGAGTATTTGGTTGCAAGTCTTTCTGTGGACGTATGTTTTCTTTTCTCTTAATTAATATTGTTAATATTATTGAGAGTGGAATTCCTGGGTCATATGGTCAATGCACGTTTCACTTAGTGAGAAATTGCTAATCTGTTTCCCAAGGTGGCTGGGCCGCTTTGCTTTGTCATTAGCAGCGAGTGAGAATTCCAGCCCCTCTGCATCTTCATCAACGCTCAGTATTGTTGGCCTGTGTTAGTGGCTGTGTGGTGGTGTCTCGCTGTGATCTTAACTTGCATTTCTCTAGTCATGTTGAGAGTCTTTCCATGTGCTTATTTGCCGTCCGTATCTCTTTGTTGGTGAAATGTCTTGCTCATAGATTCTGTCCTTTATTATTTTGCTTTTGTTCAATTATAAGAGTATTTTATACCAAGTATAATAAATTCTGTACTGGGCATATATTTTCCAGTACTTTCTTCCTGTTTGTATCTTATCTTTTAGTGTTTTTAGTAGTGTCTTTTGAGGAACAAAAGTTTGGTTTTGATGACTATCTAAGAACATTTAAATTAGTGTTTTTGATACAGTATAGTTCTTCAGTTAAAATAGATTTTGTAGAAATGCTGGGCTCTTACCCACAATGAGAAAGTAGACTAAACATACAGAGTGTTGAGTAAGTAAAATACATAGCTTTCAGGTAGAAGACAATGATAGAACATAAGTTTAAAAAAAAATCAAAATTGTTAGAGAAGGCAAAATATAATGGCCATTGTCTACTTAGCCAGACTACAACAGAATTTATTCTGAAGATTAAATACTTACAAAATGGTACCTTATTTGAGATGTAGTGTCTTGTTGACACAAGAAGTGATGCCATCATTCTGCACAAAATGGAATAGGCTTGGGTTTATGATCTCAGCAGATGGTTTCAGGGAAGGATTTCCTCTATACCAGAAGGTATTGCTTGTGGAGTTTATGAGAGGCTGTGATTGTTAGGCAGAGGCCTATTTTAATAAATCTATTTTAATGTATGGCACCTATTTCATTTTGAAAAACAGAGCCAACTTTTAAGATTTATTGAGGTGCAAAGTCTGTGGGGAAAGATGATCCTTCTCTTAGAGGATTTCAAACCATCATCCAAAATCCTTATCTCAAATCTCTCTTCTTTGAAGGTGAAAGTGGCAGCATTCATTTACTATAGTTCTTATTTTTAGTACCTCTTGATATTAAGTCATTACTAATTTCACAGATAGTTTAGGAATACATTCTCATGGTCAAAGATTTATTACAGAATGAAGAGTGAAAATCCTTACTTTCCCCTCATCTTTAAATTCCTGTTTCCACTGTCAATTTAGGATGTGTCTTTGTTCTCTTTCTATGTGTATGTGTCGATATATATTTATTTTGTTTTGCACAGTAGGGTTATTTTACTGACTGACTTTTTCCACTTAACAGTCTGAGTGATCTTGGCCATTTCATAGGAGTATAGCTCATTCTTTTTGGTGATTGCATGATATTTCCATACATAGTTTGGGTGAATGATAAATTATTTAATTGTTCCTTATCTATTAGTGGAATCTTCGGGCTATCTTAAAAAAATTTTTTTAAATTATTACAGATAGCTGTAGTGGCTATCCTTGTTTATATATAGTCTTGTGGCCATATGAAATATTTCTTTAGGATAGTTTTATAGAAAGTTGAATTGCTAGCTTAAAGAGTATTTAAATTTTTGATATATACTGGCCATTTGCTTCTGAAAAGCTTAAGGACTTAAAGTGACTCCTTTAGTACGAGAACTTCTCCCACATGTTAAAATGACTCCTGGTACACTGCTTTCTTTTGTGCCTTCGATTATTCTGAAGAGACCAGACCTGCGCTTTCTCACCCTTTCTGATCCTCGAGCTGCCTCTAGTCAGGGTCCTGCTTTCTGGGCACATACTGTGTGTGGGCTCAGTCCTGAGTGCTCAGCTGGAATCTCTGCCTCCTATAAGTTCTCAACTTAGAGATACTATGTCGTCCTGCCACACCAATAGGAATTCTTATTCCAGCCGTATTACTGAGGATATTTGTTACCAAGACTTGGGCTGCTTTTTAGTGTACATTATAGCTCGTTTTATAAAAATATTTTTATAGTATTCTCAGTAGTACTAATAATGAGCTTTTCGGGCCATTAGAGAAAATGCATTTGAGTCAGTTCCAGGATGAACCTAGAGCCAAGTGAGTCAGAAAGAGAGAAACAAATACCATATATTAATACATACATATGCAACCTAGAAAGATGGTACTGATGAACCTGTTTGCAGGGCAGCAGTGGAGATGCAGACAGAGACGAAAGATTTGTGGACACAGTGGGGAAAGGAGAGGGTGGGACGAATTGAGAGAGTAGAGTGGAAGCATATTTTTATTACTGTATGTAAAGTAGATAGCCAGTGGGAATTTACTGTGTGATGCAGGGAGCTCAGACTGGTGCTCTGTCACCACTTAGAAGGGTGGGCTGGGGTGGGAGGTGGGAGGGAGTTTCAAGAGGGAGGGGACATAAATATACCTGTGATTGATTCATGTTGACATATGGCAGAAAGCAACACAATATTGTAAAGCAATTATCCTGAAATTAAATAAATTAAAAAAATATTAATGAGCTCCTCTAGCTAATTAGATATATTATATAAAGGTGTGTATTAAGGTATTGTAAAAAGTAGACACTTACGGGCCAACTTGTTTTCTTCAATACAGGAATGGGTTGGACAAGTGGAAATAAGTGCCCTTTCTCTTATGTACAGGTAAGCCCTATAATAACAGGTAAACAAAAATAAAGCCAGTGGGAAATTAACATGTTCCATAGTAACGAAGTTGTTAAAAATAGCAAAATCACTTACAAACCTTCTAGAGAAACGATTTCCTACTTTCTCAAGGCTGGTAGCATTGAATGGCTAGTAGAAGAAAGGCAAAGCACCATATTGTCAATTCTGCAACTTCTTGTCTGTTAGCAGATCAGGTGACTACTTTATTTTTTCTTTTCAAAATGTCTTTATAGATTTCATCTCCACGACTTCTGTGGTTTTGAGGTCTACTTTTAGAATTCTATCTGAAGTTATATGTAAAATTGCATTTAAAATTTTGCTTTTTAAAAGGATACTTTTTGCATAAGTGTGTTACAGCCTAGTTATCCCTTACTGCCTTTTGTCCGCTGCTCTTTCTCCAGTGCCTGGAACGTTGCTTGGTGTGCCTGACTCTTGAGTGAATGAATGAATGGATGGTTAAATCTCAATTTCTGAAGTGTGTTTCATCAGAAATAATTTCTAAATGTTATTTTCAGGAAAGATTTTATAATTTACCAGAAACCAAATGTTTCTCCTTCACAAGTAACTGAAAATAATTTTCCTGAAAAGGTAAGAATTGTTCTAAGTTTTTCTAAAGGATTTAATTAAAGGAACCACTCGCTTGCCATCTTGACTGCCTGAGCTATAATTTTTAAGTGACTTTTGGAGTTTTTAAAGTTCTTATTAATCATTCACAAGTTTTATTATTTTGTATTTGTTTTTCTGCACAAATGTTGAACTCTATTGTGACATTTTATTAGAGAAAAATAATTGATATGCCAGTATATGTGATTAACTCGACTATTACTGTTTTACATCACTATATACATTAGATAGAAAAATGACTTGTGAAAATAGGTTCTACTGTTGCATCCAGAAACACTTAACTGTGATATATTTCCCATTCAGTTCAGTTCAGTTCAGTCGCTCAGTCATGTCTGACTCTTTGTGACCCCATGAATTGCAGCACGCCAGGCCTCCCTGTCCATCACCAACTCCCGGAGTTTACTCAAATTCATGTCCATCGAGTCGGTCATGGCCATCCAGCCATCTCATCCTGTATCGTCCCCTTCTCCTCCTGCCCCCAGTCCCTCCCAGCATCAGGGTCTTTTCCAATGAATCAACTCCTCGAATGAGGTGGCCAAAGATTGGAGTTTCAGCTTCAGCGTCAGTCCTTCCAATGAACTCTACTAATACTGTTTTACATCAATATATATATTAGATAGAAAAATAACTTGTGAAAATAGGTTCCACTGTTGCATCCAGAAATACTTAACTGTGATATATTTCCCATTACATTACAGAGGTAGTTTACTGGCTAAGTCACAAAGCAGAAACAACTGAAAAATGATGTAAAGCCTAGAAAGCGGGGAAAAAAAGCACCATGATTCATTACTAGAGAGTTTTGTTTTCATGATCTGCATTGGGTTATCCAGGCCAAGTTGAAGTGTCTCGTCACCACGTTTATGGTGTCAGGGGGAAGGAACTGGGGTAAATATGCCTTTGTAAGGACTTGTGGGTGTCCGAGGTGCCTGGCTCTGGATCTGGCCTTTACAGTGTAATTTTTGGAATATGATGTAGTCTAAGCAAAGTCAATGTGTGTTGCTCTTTGCATAAGTGATCGATTATTTAGAAGGTACATAAAGCTGTAAAGCAGAAAAAAAAAATGTACTTTTGATTCTGCTCCTTAGGGGTAAGTATTATTAAAGTTTTAGAATATTTTCTTACAGTCTTCTTTTTTTTTTTTTTTCTTCTTCTTACGGTCTTCTAACCCTTCTGTTTCAATAGTTGAAATCATTTGTTCTTACAGATTGTGTGTGATTTTTGTGATGCAGTAAGCGTTTCCCCAAGTCATTAGGAATTTCTGATTCATTGGCTTTGTAACATTTCAACATATGGATGTATCATGACCACATTACAGCTTTAGGTTACTTCTAAAACATTCTACTGGGAAATTTATTTACTGGTAACTCAGAGATATTAAAGGTGTAAGTAGCTGTGTAAATGTTGTATGTGAAGGGCTGGAAGATGAATTCTGTTTTCCCCTTTCAGGTGTTGCTGTGTTTTTCAAATGGAAATCATTATGACATTGTCTACCCCATAAAGTATAAAGAGACCTCTGCTGTGTGTCAGTGTAAGTATCACCCTCGTGTTGGTTTAGACATTTTCTTCCTAAGCTTTGTGGTCTTGAGCAAACAACTCAGGGCAGATATACCCTGTTTTGTTGCGTAAAAATACATTTCTGACAACCTAAAAATATATTTAGGTTACCAAAAATCTTAATACTCTAGTAAAAACTTGTTTCAATAGAAAAAAGGTGCTAGTAGATTAGAGTTTGGCTTGTAAATACTAAGTTATATTTTCCTGTGGTAATATCGTTAATAAAGATTTGTATGTTTTTAAAGCTTTTAGTGCATAGCTTGAAAATCCAAATGATTTAGGAAATCAGTATTTGATTGTATTTGTCACTTGACCAGGGTTTCTTGACCTTGGCACTATTAATACTTAGGGCACATACTTCATTGTTTGGGGGGTGGTTGTGCGCATTGTAGAAAGTTTAGCATCTATTATGCCAATAGTGGGGCTTCCCTGGTGGCTCAGATGGTAAAGAATCTGCCTGCAATGCTGGAGACCTGGGTTTGATTCCTGGATCAGGAAGATCCCTTAGAGAAGGGAATAGCAACACACTGCAGTATTCTTGCCTAGAGAATTCCATGGAAGGGGCATCTGTGAAGTCGCAGAGCTGGACACAACTAAGTGCCTGACCTTCTGCCGTGCCAGTAGAGCTCTCTCTCTCCCGTGTGACAACCACAGATGTCTCCAGACTTCGCCAGGTGTTCCCTGGGAGGATAAAACCTCTCCATCTCTCCCAGTTGAGAATTACTGCCGTGGCAGCGCCTTCCTCCCTTCTTTATCTGCTTTATCATCTGTTCTGACAAAGTGCATGTGACTCATACGAAGCACTGTGCTGGGCATATGACAGCCTTTTCCCCCTGTTCTCTAGCTAAGGGGGCCCAGTGAAGACAGCACATGATGCCTGCCTTTTCAAAGCTGGAATGTCCAGCTTTTGATTGACTGGGAGAGGCAGAGAACATAGCCCAGGATGCAGACAGCCAAACTTCACGTCTCAAAACAGATCAATTTACAATTTTATATTACTTGCATTTAATGTATTGACGTATTTAAAGCTAACAGTAATACAAAAAGGTATCACAGCTGTGAGCCAAGGCTGATAAAATTAAACACACACAGCGAGCAGTGACCAGCTATGGCGCACGCTGTGCTCAGCCTCTGCATACTGCTTTCATATTTCATCCTGGCACAGCGAAGTGCCCTCATTCCAGCCCTCATTCCAGCCGCACACAGGAGGAAACAACTGGAGCGGTCACACAACCTACCCAGGCTGAAGAGGCTTGCATGGAAAACTTAGGGAACACTAAGTTTGCTAGAAAGAAGATGCCTTTTCATAATGGACTAAAAAGAAACCTTTGTAAAATGTATTCTCAGCAACCACGGAAGCATATTGAGACAACGTTTCTGCTTTACAGAAAGAGGAAAACAAAAACAGACCCACACTCCAGAAAACGTAGAAATATGTTGCCAAATGCTCAGAACCTCTGCATGAAGTTCAGGACTCCCATTTGTTTTAATTAGGAAACCTTACCAAAACAAGTGCACTAAGAATTCATCACAGTGGTGTCTACCCCTCAAACGAGCCCCTAAGAGACCCCCTTTCTCACCATCTGTATCTCCCTCAGTATCATCCAGACAACAGGCAGCGATAATTTTGAACTAACTAACTGCAAAGACAAGTCTAGCTGCTCTCTAGGTAATTTTCTGATTAAATTGTGTTATTGGTCATAAGGTGTTACAAGGTATTTAGTTAAGGTTTTAGAAGCCTGGGTGTCTTGGTTTTATGTTAGAACGTAAAATTAACGCTGTGTAACATCTCTTTCTCGTTAACTGCAGCTCTGCTTTATGAATTGCTATATGAGAAGGTGTTTAAAACTGACGTCAGTAAGATCTTGATGGGCCTGGAGAGCTCTGAAGTAGCAGATGAAGAGAACAGTGAAATATCAGATTCCGAGGATGACAGTTGCAAGTAAGAGTGACTTTGTCCTAAAGTACCTTTGTAGTGCCATACGAGGAAACAGCGCGGTAAATGTTTTTGTATGGAGTTGCCTCACTTAGTGAGGTATTAATGGTATTTCTAAAGTCCAGCAATCTGCAGTAGAAGTTTCTTTTTTCCTGCCACTACTATTACCTCATTTCTATTATGGGACTGTTTCTTTCGGAATTTGATTTTTTGTTTGTTTAACTTTGTTTTTGCTAAGCATCTGTTTCTGTGTAATCATGATGCGTATATCTCTGAAGTAGATTTGGTTCTACCTATGTGTGTGGGGAGGGGGGGCTTCCCTCATAGCTCAGTTGGTAAAGAATCCGCCTGCAATGTGGGAGACCTGGGTTTGATCCGTGGGTCGGGAAGATCCCCTGGAAAAGGGAAAGGCTACCCACTCCAGTATTCTGGCCTAGAGAATTGCAGGGTCGCCAAGAGTTGGACACAACTAAGCGACTTTCACTTCTTATGTATGAATATTCTAAAGTTTTCAGGTTAGGCTGTCAATTGCTTAAGTAACCAGTGATGAAAAATGGCCATTTGGATTTCCTTGACTTTCTTTTATTGTTTTCTTTCTTAGATAATGCCTCCTCTTCTTTTTATATAATACAAATCCCAAGTTGGAATATAAGTATATGTGAACAGCTCTGGATAGTAGTGTTATTTATTTATCTTTGTTTATGGTGTGAATAAACACCTTTTAACTTAGAGTCTGAAACTTATTTTTCTTTTCCACTTAAGACATACAGGGTAATGGCTAAGAGCTTGGGTTGTGGACATTCTGACCTGGTTTCACTCCTGGGTTCCTGCCAACTAACTGAACTTAGGACAAGTTGCTTAAAGCCTCAATCCCTTAGATATAAATGAGGATATGTCAGTATTTCTTTAAAGTAGATAATGTATAAGAATTAAATGAGATGTACATGTACAATGCACAGCCCAGTTCCTAGGTATAGTGTCCAATGTGTATGAGTTTTTATCAGTGATATTAAGGAATGTACTTTGTATGTTCTAAGAACCAACTGATTTCATCCTCAGTGAAGCTGAAAGTTGTATTATTCTTTTTGTATGAGAGTATGAAAGTATCCTGTGATGTTACATACTGTGAAACTAGAGGAAGATGAAATTAAGCCTCAGGATATCTAATTCTTTATTAAAGACTTAGAAAATATATCTCCTTGTATCTGTGACTCCAGGCATTTCTTAAATTAAATGGTTGATCCTGATTGAAAGTTTGATTGACTACTATTTCTACTTAAGAAAGAAATGAGTCAGATTAAAATCTGGGTCTACCATTGTAAATTAATCCTAGAATTGATTGACTTTGCACAGATGGAAATTGTGCTCCATGGTTTTCTGCAGGTGCCCAGTATGATGAAGGCATGTTATGGAACATACGGGAAGTTGGGCTGGAGAATGAATGACTCGCTTGTTTCACTTCTCACCATGAGTTGATGTGGGGGGACTTCAGCACATGCCCTGTGGTTGGTGCTGCTGCTGGCTTTAGCAGAACTGGGTCTGGGATGGCACCTGGCAGGTGAAGTGTGGATAGAGGCTAGTAAGCTTGTAGAAGTTCACCAGGGATGGTGTGTATACATTGTCATGATCAGTTTTCCTTTTTATACTGCATTACTGTAGCCCTGGGACCATGGAAACCTTTCTGATTAATTTTTTGTTGCGTTATTAAGGTTTCCTTTACTAGTGTCATGTCTGGCTTAGGGAAGACAAAGGTTCATTTAGGGGAGACTGCTCCGTAATCATGGCAAGATAGATAGGCATGGTATGGTAATGAGGAGAGAGCAAGGATGTCACTGTATTTCTGTGCCTGGATTCTTTTCACATTCGTATTGATGAATCTGGAAGTATTAGAAATTAGGGTGCTTTTTAATCCAGGCTCTAGATAGTTGGAGTCTCTTAAATATTGCTGCATTTAGGGTTGTGACTCCTAAGGACTAGAGATTGATTCCTTAAGGAGGAGGAATTGTATGACAGAAGAATACAGGTAGCTTCTCACCTTACCACCCAGTCAGCTGCCCTCACTCTGTCCAGCCTCACCAGCCTCTTGGCTGCCCCAGGGTCTTTGCACTTGCTTCCCATCCGCCTGCAGTACTGAACAGCCATACCGTTTGCTCTCTCATCACCTTTAATTCTTTATTCAAAAAGATATTTTTTTTATCCCATTTTTTATTATTTGAGCTAGGCCTCAACACTGTAGTTTTTCTACCTTTTTTTCCCCCAAAGCACTTACCAGCATTACTGATTACTAATTACTTATTTAGCTTGTATCTACTTTCACCAGACTGTATATCTTGTAGTGGAGTATTTTGTTTAATGGAGCCTCATCTGTTGATGGACTTTCCTGGTGGCTCAACAGGTAAAGAACCCACCTGCCAGTGCAGGAGACACAAGAGACACAGGTTCGATCCCTGGGTCTGAAAGGTCCTCTGGAGAAGGAACTGGCAACCCAGCCCTGTATTCTTGCCTGGAAATCCCATGGACAGAGAATAGTCTAGCAAGCTGCATGCAGAGCAATTCCGTGTTCCACATCAAACACGAAAGGAGCCTTGACTTCCTTGATGGAACTCCAGAGAGTCCCCAGGAACACTGTCACAAGTCCATGGGATCACAAAGAGTTGGACATGACTGAGTGCACACACTTACATACACACATATCTATTGATATATTTTTGAAAGGAGGTTTTTACATTAAATATTCTTATAAACTCAGTTACACTATCATGCCACATTTCACAGTTTATTTCTGTTTTTCTCTTGTTGATTAAGTCAGTACGAATTACTGATAAAAATCTTTGACTGGAGAAGGAAATGGCAACCCACTCCAGTATTCTTGCCTGGAAAAGTCCATGGACAGAGGAGTCTGGTAGGCTGCAGTCCTTGGGGTTATATGACTGAGCATGCATGCATGAGGAGGGTGGAGGAGATGGGTTGGTAGCAATAAACTGGTAAACTTAAAAAAAAAAATCTTTGACTTATATGCACAGACACATGCATGTATATTGCATATGTGTTTACATATACATATGCATACTTCAGTTTGTTTGAGCTCCTTGGAATATAGTTTTGACTGTGTGGACTATAGCTGAGATTTTTCTGTGAGGTTAGAGTAAGTGATTGTGTGTGAATGTTTTTGTGCTCCTGATGATATCTGTATTTCTTCCTTTGTAGGAGTAAACCTACCACTGTTCATGATGTGAATGGATTTAAAACTTTGTCCGGTGATCAGGTATTTTTATTTAATGCTTTTTAACTATTTCTTCAATATAAGAAAACCTACAAGTTTATAGCCTTGATTTTTTTTGTCTTTTCTGGTACATTTTCAGTAGAGTCAGGATCATCTCATAAGACATTTTTTTGGTGACTTCCTAATTTTTAAAGCTTTCTTCTTTTGATTTTTCTCTTATACATATCTCAGACACATTTTAAAAGCATTTCTGTGTTGATTGGGCTTCTTGGCTTTGTTTACTTAGCACCCGAAAAGCAATGGAAACTCTCCTAGCCTTCCTTTGTCTAGAAAGGTTCTTAAGTCACTCAGTCCAGCAGTCTATAGAAATGTGGAATATGAAATTTGGCTAAAGTCTAAACAAGGTGAGTTTAAAAAAAAAAAATCTATATTTTCCAAAAATTTGCTTTCAGGCCCTTGAAAATAATTGCATCAACTTGATATTATGCTGATATTCTTTACAGCTCAACAAAAGCATGATTATTCCATTGCTGCTGGCTTACAGTATGAAGTTGGAGATAAATGCCAGGTAAGTGATTATGTAGAGGAAGAAAAGATTTTACTTGAAATCTTATTTATTCTAATAGGAACTAAAAAACAGCTAAGTTTGGATGTGTTGTTAATTTGAGATTTCAGAATATATTTTATCATGTTTACATTTTAATAGTTAAACATATTTAGCTTTTGAATACATTACCAAAGTCATGTATATCTAAAACTGTGCGACCCTGCACATGATCTTTAAAGCAGTTCAGTCTCTGATAGTACTTGCTGCAAAGATGTAGCAGTAACATTTTAGATTTTTAGATATTTTCATTATAGCTGGGCTTCCTGGGTGGCGCTGGTGGTAGAACCCGCCTGCCAGTACAGGGGACCTAAGAGATCTGGGTTCGATCCTTGGGTTGGGAAGATCCCCTGGACAAGGGCTTGGCAACCCACTCCAGTGTTCTTGCCTGGAGAGTCCCATGGGCAGAGGGGCCTGGCGAGCCACAGTCCATGGAGTTGCAAAGAGTTGGACACAACTGAAGCAACTTAGCAGCATACTTCAAAGCCATAACAGTAACATTTTAGATTTTAGATATTTTTGTTAGAGTTGGCAGATAATGTACTGAAATTGATTCAGACTTGACACTACAGGTCAGTTTGGTTTATGAAAGTCATCCTGAGAAATTTTGATACAACACATAGTTCTTTTGTTGGATTGAGAAAAGAAAGGGAACAGTTAGAGAAGTTTTGCCTTTTACTTTGAATAAGCTACTGCTCTGGGCTTAACTGCAGCTGACTGTTAAAGGGGAAAGTTGAGTTATGTCAGCGTTTCTTACATGGAGTGATACTGCACCCCTGCCTCCCCTCTCGCAGTGTCTGCAGACACTTTTGGTCATTACACCTGGGAAGGTGCTACTGATACCTAGTGGGTAGGTATGAGGGCAGTGAGGCCAGGCATGGTGCCAGACATCCTAGAATACACAGGACACCCCCCGCCCCCCAGCACACACACAGCAAGGACTCATTTGTCCACAGTGTTACTAATGCCAAGGCTGGAGACACTTCTGTGGAAAAATGTGACTCTAAAACAAAAACAGCCCCCATACACCAAAAATACTGTTATTTGGAAGATAATTGTCATCAAGAATGATTCTCATCAAAAAGTGTTACCTTTTAAATTAAAACTATTTTGAAATAGCCATTGACAGACATTTCTTCTTGACTTGTGGAGGAAATAGTCATTCCTTCATGATAAAGTGGTTTGTGAAAGCTGTCTGGGGGACCAGGATTGTTTCTGGGTGTCAGTGACAGACTTCACCTGAAGGACTTTCAGTAGTGTGCTGATTTGAGGGTGTTTTAAAGTCGAGGAAGAGGATGTGACTCTTTGAGGGTTGTCAGAAACGTGCTCCAAGCACAGAGCCGAGTCTGGGAGTCTCTTACTATAGTGATTTGGGGAACTTGGCAGAGAACAAAAGAGACAAGGGCCCTCCCTCCTCATCCTTCTTAGTAGCGAAGAGAAAGTATTTATTTTGTACTCTTATCGCTAAAATTGTTCTAGTCATTATTTTAAACCGAGCATATTTCATTTGAGATTTTGGTTTCTTTCGTAAAGTAGATGCTCTTGATAAAGCAGAAGGTAAAAGCAGGTACTTGTTATAATTTTTTCCTTTTTAGAGTATTTTCTTTTTCTACTACTTGACTTACTTCACTTGGATAAAATTTAATTAAAATTTTGTTCCATAAAAAAGTGTTAGTCATTCAGTTATGTCTGACTCTTTGCAACCCCATGGACTGACTGTAGCCTGCCAGGCTCCTCTGTCCATGGGATTCTCCAGGCAGGAATACTGGAGTGGGTCGCCATTTCCTCCTCCAGGGGATCTTCCCGACCCAGGGATCAAGCCCAGGTCTCCTGCATTGGCAGGTGGACTCTTTACCGTCTGAGCCACGAGGGTCTCTGACTCAAAGATGACTTTCATTTACTCAAGTAAACATGTAAATGTAGTTTCAATTTGAAATAAAAATTAGCTTCAGAAAATCTTTTTTATTGTTAAACTCTTGAGGAGAGAGGGAAGCAGTATCCTGCTGTGACCAAAGAATGAAGCCTCAGCTTGAGGCCTTCGAACGAACGGGAACGGGCGGCTGCTGTCCCTCCGCCTCTGGCTGGGGAGGGTGACTGTTGGGCGCCATTTTAGTACCCATTCAGGGGTTCTGGTGTTCTCGAGTTCTGGACCCGTCCCCCTGCGGATGCTGAGGGCCAGTGGTGCTGATCACGGGAGGGGGTGGCTGTGAGCAGGGCTGTGTCCATCCGGCTGCTGGAGCAGGGTTGGGGGTGCCCTCTGACAGAAGGAAAGCAAGAGGCTGACTCCTGTCGAGTTGTGCTGTTGTGTAATAACCAGCTGTGTGTTAGAGAAGAGACGATGCATCTATTTTTAGGGAGCAAAAAGGTCACATTTACATATTACAATGTTTCAAATATTGGAAAAGTGAGAAGATAATGTAATTTTCATAACAGGTGCTCCCCTTTGTTGAGCGGTTGCTGTGTGCAGACTGGTGTCCTTTATATGTATCATGTGTACCTCATTGCACCTCCGTGGTGCCTGTGATGTCCAGACTATAATTAGCCCCGTCTTGCATATGAGCGCAGTGAAGCACAAGATAAGTTACTTGCCCGAGGTCATGTTGCTGCTGAGTAGAAAAGTGGGACCTGGAATCCTGGTTTGTGTGTGGTGCCACAGCCCTGCCTTCAGAACCTTGACAGTGTAGAAAAAACGGAAAAGTAAGCAAAGGAAAGTATTTTGGAAAGAGATGCACAGGTCTGGGAGATCAGAGGCATTATGGTGTACTCTTTTGAACCTAGTTTTGTTTTTAACTATGTGTGTTCCTCGATGCTTCAGTTGAAAATGAAATGGCAGTTTAAAAATGAATCATTGATGCTAAAGCATCAGGTGATTGATTTTTCTTTGCAAATTTGTTCAACAGGTTAGGTTGGATCACAATGGAAAATTTTCTCATGCAGACTTTCAAGGGGTTCACTCTGAGAATGGGCCAGTTTCGGTCGAAGAACTTGGAAAGAAGTATGTACTGTTCGCAGCTAAGGTGTTAATTCACTTTCTCTTCCACTTAGCCTGATGTAATCATGAGCATTTCTAAATGTCCCTGTGTATTTGCGAATTCAGTTAAATGTGTTGCGGGTGTATACAGAAATAGGGTTTTTTAGATCTCTTAGAAAAATAGTTTGTGTTCAAATTAAGTGTTTGTGTGTTAAGGTATTTTAAATAAAAGATATTTATTTCATTGCTTACTGTTTAAAATGTGCCATTTTTCACTAAGGCAGTTTGGAAAACTCAGTCTATTGTAACTGAAGCTTTGGAGGACAGGGACAGTATTCATTTCTGATTTCATTCATTGCTCCCTTGCGTAGTTTTCAGTAAATGATTAGCTGGTGGAGTGAAACACTTGCTATGATACAGTGTTACTTTAAAACAACTTCTGTTTCAGCTGCTGCAGCCTTTATTTGATGGAAAGGTAGTAAGCTCCATCTAGACTTTACCATGGAGAATTTCAAACATACACAACTGAGGAGGGTAGTCAAGTGAACCCCAAGATAACTGTCACCCTAGTTTCATAGCTAACAGCAGGTTGGGCATCTTTTCTGATCTCTTCTCCCTAACCCCTTAAAGCAGAAGAAAGGAGCAGAATCTGAATATTCGGGAGTCAATCCCAGACGTCACACCATTGCTCATAGATGCTTGTGTGTCTGTGTGCGTCTCTAACACAGTAAAGGCTTCTCCATTCCCCATCCTTAGCTACAGTGCTGTCATCACACCTCACAGAATGGTTTTCTTTCCTTCCTTCTCTAATCTTTTGCTTAGATTGTGATTAAGACCCCTCAATCTTCTGTTCTTTTAGGTTAGAAAATATGTTTTTGACCTTTGTCATTTGATTGTAATTACATGTGGATTGCTGAATGCTTTGTACTTTATAGTGTGTTTTTACTATACGAACTAAGACTGGAGATTCTTAGGTAAATTGAACATAAAAGATTTATGTAGACTACTTAATGCCCAGTCTCAGTAGAGTACTTCGGGTTACTTCAAGTCTTTTTCTTCTCTTTAAAGATACTCACCGAAGAACCTCAAACCGCCTCCCTCAGAAAGCTGGAACACAGTGTCAGGGAAGAAGATGAAAAAACCTCCTTCGGGACAGAATTTCCATTCTGGTAGGAGCTCATCAAGTTAGTCTTCCTTTGGGGGAGGGGATGGTACTTGGAGTTGTTGACAATAGGAGGAGAGTTACGAAGTATTTTTGGCTTCGTGTCATAGACATGGATTACAGAGGGCCAAAGAACTCAAACAAGCCAATAAAAGCCCCGTCAGCTCTACCTCCTCGCCTCCAGCACCCTTCGGGAGTGAGACAGCATGCATTCTCCAGTCATTCTGCTGCGTCACAGTCTCAGAAAACCTCCAGCGAGCACAAAAATCTTAGCAGAACACCCTCACAGATCATAAGGTAACCTTCCTGAATACAAGAGAGCTGGAAGTTAAGTGAGCCAGCATTTCTTATTTGCTGTGTTACATGCACTTAGAAAATTACAATTTTTTGTTCATATACTTGTCTAAAGCCTTAATAGTAAGAGTATTGTTGATAAAATAATGTGAGAATTTCAGTTCTTTATTACTGTCATCACACAAATCAAAGTAATTTTGTAGTTTAAGACATTTTGATTTATTTTTCACACGACAGCAGGATACAAATTGTATTCGAGTTACCATAGATTGTAAACCAGGAGTCACGGGAACATATCTGGGGACATACAGTGAGGTGCAGAAATGTCATGGTCTAAAGGTATTGAAATCATAGTCTGTTCTCTTATCATGGTGGAATTCTATTGGAAATCAACATCAAAAGATGTTTGAAAATAACCCACGTATTTTCAGAGAATGGGATGGTTGGATGGCATCCTTGACACAATGGGCGTGAATTTGAGCAAGCTCTGGGAGACCGTGAAGAACAGGGAAGCCTGGTGTGCTGCAGTTCATGGGGTTGCAAAGTTGGACACAACTTAGTGACTGACGGCATCACATACTTCAAGTGCAGTGTGACATTTACTATGAGAGATCTTTGACTTAGCCATTGAAGGCCTCAGTAGAGTTAAAAGACTGAAAAACACAGAGGGTGATTGCAGAGAAGAAAGCATTTAAATGAAAAATTAATATCAGAATGAGAACTCAATTTCAATGACACTTTTAAAGCCCCATGTATTTGGAAACTAAATGTCCACTTTCAAATGATGGGTGTAGCTAAGAAGCTAAAAGAAGGAAAATTAGAAAATATTTGTAGCAGAATAAAAATGGAAAGAATTTACCAGAATTGGTTGCATGCAGCTGAAGCTGCTCAGTGCAGCTATATACAATGTGGAATCTTGAATAAAGTATGAAAACAAATAATGGACACTAACATAAATTTTCTGAAATTTGAACAAAATCTGTACTATAGTTAATAATACTGTATCATGTTAAATTTTTTTTTAACAATATAGTATTTCTTTATATTCTCAGGATTGGATTAGAAATTAGACATCTTTATTTTTGAATAACTTTTTTTCAGTGATTTAGATCTTATCCTAGACAGATCTTTTCCTGGCGCTGCATAGTTTTCTGGTAGTCTGTAATGTGTTAAACATTGAATTCTAGCTTGCACTCCTAGTTCCCTGCAGGGTGAGGTTAGTTTCTTTTACATATGAACTTAAATCAGCCAAAACAGTCAGCTTGCTTTGTTCTGGTAGGTTACGACTGTTTGCGGTCATGTGTCTAATACTGAACAGGTTGTTGTGACCATGAGATACCAGCATTCTGACTGAATGTGCAGAGGCACGTGCTTCTGAATATGCTTCCGGGTCATGGTTTCCTGTGGTGTTGATCTTAAATTTTCCCTAACCTGCTTTTCCTCCGAGTAGCTTATGGAGCAGTAGGTTAGTTTATGTTCTTCGGAGGAGCGTCATTTGAGAAAGTGTGTCTTAGGTGGAGGCCGCCCTCTTCTGCAGCCTTGGCCGTGTCCCCTGTGGGTGCTTGTGGCTGATACCTTCCCCATCCGAGGTCGACCTCCCCAGTTACCTGAGCGTCTGTAGGGCTGGCTATGCTCTTGCCAGGCTCTGGTCTTCAGTTTCTTTATTTTTGGCTTTCGGGCATTCCCGTTTCTTGGGAGCGTCCTTAACACTTTGTCATTGAAGATAGTTCATGTACCATCTTTAAGACAGAGTTGTAGGTTCTTAGGCTGACATGATGCCAATACTGTGTCATTTTCTGAGACTCTGGTAGCCTGGTACCCCAGACAGGCTTAAAACCACAGAATGAGTTACAGTTCTGGAGGCTGGAAGTCTGAAGTCACGGTGTGGTAGGGCCTGCCCTCTGAAGGTTCTGGGGAGAATCTGTTCCAGGTGTCGCCTACTTTTGGTGGTGTCCACAGTCCTTGGCAGTCCTTGGCTTGTGGATGTAAGTCTCTGCCGCCATCATCACGTGTTCTCCCTGGATGTCTCTCTTCTGGTAAGGAACCGGTTATAGTGGGTTTCGGGCCTACCCTGCCCCACAGTGACTTCATTTTGGTGTGATCACTCTTGCTGCAGAGACCCTGTTTATAAAGTCGCATGCACAGGCCCCAAGGGGCGGGACTTGAACATGCCTTTTTGGGAGAGACAGCTCCAATTCATAACTCACACCGACACCTCACACCCATTACATTCTTCTTTTTACTTGAACAAACTATTTAGGATAGAAAATTGACATCGTTCAAAATCCAAAACACTCAAAAATTTGTTTGATAATTCTCCTTGCCATCCCCATTAATCCAAATGGTCTAGCTTCCTTCTGCAGTTGTTGTTCAGTCACTAGGTTGTGTCCAACTCTTTGTGACCTCATGGACTGGGCACACAAGGCTTCCGTGTCCTTCACCATTTCCTGGAGTTTGCTCAGACTCATGTCAGTTGAGTCGGTGATGCCATCTAACCATCTTATCTTCTGTCGTCCCCTGCTGCTCCTGTCCTCACTCTGTGCCAGCATCAGGATCTTTTTCAGTGAGTCAGTTCTTTGAATCGCGTGGCCAGAGTATTGGAGTTTCAGCTTCAACGTCAGTCCTTCCAATGAATATTCAGGGTTGATCTCCTTTAGGATTGACTGGTTTGGTCTTCTTGCAGTCCTAGGGACTCTTAAGAGTCTTCTCCTTCTCTTTCTGCAGAGGCAATGTTAACAGATTCTTGTGTATCCTAAGGGCAGGGATATTTTAACATGTGTAAAAAGTATGTATGTATTCATAATCTAACTGTCCAGAAATTTTAATGATAAATGATTAAAAATCAATCATAAGAAAGAATTACCTCATGTCTCAAGGGTGGTCAGTACATACACAGCCCTGAGAAATGGCCTAATTACAGAGTAATCAGGGCCTTGTGTTCCTGGCACATCCAGTGATGGTGGGCAGGGGCGATGGGGGCCCGTGGTGGGTTGGTTACCTCCCCCAAAAGATGGAACTGATGCCCTTAATCGCCTAGTTGTGGCTTAAGTCTGACATGCGGACACTGGCCAGACTCCACTAGCATCTGAAGTCTTACTCACTATAGGCAGAATACCTAAGAGGACCAAATGGCTGACTTACATGCACTTTTGTTTCCCACAAACTACATTTTTATCCAGTGTGTCTTCTAGTGGTTTTTCCAGTCTGACAGGAATTTGAATGATCATATAGATGTTGTTTTCTTGTTTGTGTTAGGCATATATTACTTGGTATATAAAAACACTTGATGGCAGAAGGCAGTGGATAGTGCATAGATAAGAAATTTCAGAGAATTTTTGACATTGTGATTGATGACGTAGGAACCCACTTGTATTTGCAGTGAGTAAGGCTTCAGGGATGTAGGTGTGAGAATAAATTCTGCTAATGTATTAAATTTAGAGACTGCAGATGATTGAATAAAGTAAGACTTTAAAAAATTATAGTCAAAATTTAGAATTTTTTAGCTAAATACTCAATTGATTTAATGTTCATAGAATTCATCTTGGCTTTATTTCTAATATTTAGCACATTAATTTGGGATTCTCGTTATAGAATAAAAGATCAGTGGTGTTGGGCGTGAGACCTTGTGACCTCTCACTCTTCTGAAATCTCTTTCTCATGGACATTGTCTCTTCCTTCTGAGAAAATAACGGAGAATAACAAGAACCAGCGGGATTGCCCGGTGTCCTTCAGTTCGCAGATGCGGAGAGCGACCGACCTGCTGGGCTGGACGCTCCCCTCCAGCTCAGCCCAGACAGGAAGGGTTTGGTGCTCTGTGGCTGGTGGGCGGGGTAGGCTGGCGCCTTCAGGTGGTTAGCAAGTGTTGATTGTGCAGAGACTCGTGGCTGCTGCTGAGCTATCTTCAGAGTCTTTCACCACAGGGGTTTGAGAAGGACCGGTCTAAGATGGAGGGTCTTCTTTCCCCTAAGACTCCGGGGTTGACATCCACCCCGTTGGAGTTAGGATGTGGTTTTAAGTGGGACTGAGGACATGAAACGGCCATTCTTTCTTTCAGAGGGAAAAGAATCAGATGATATCAGTTGTGTCCTTCCCGCTCTTTTTAGGGAGATGGTGTCTCTTCACATATTTTTCTTGCAGGCTTTGGATTTTCATTTCCCACTGTTGTAAAACTGTTAGGTATGGAAGAAATAGTACTCATATTGCCTGTAATAGTTACATAAAATGTTAGGGTTATGTTATGGGCTACTTGACTCTATTCATGAATTTTGTTGTCTCCTCCTTTGACCAAAATTATGTTGAGATGACAGCAGTACAGTTAGTATCTCACCTTGTGCATTTCCCCACCCTCCGCCCCCCCAGCTTTCTTGTTCCCTTGATAGTGTTGTTAAAAAGCAGGAAGGTAGTCCTGGTGTTTCTTCTAACATTGTCCTTTACTTAGAATAGACAATGAGAATGCTTTTGAGGCCTAAACTAGTAACTTTCCCTTTCCTTTGAAAGAGAAGTCTTATGAAAATATTGGAATATGGCATAAAGAAAAGATAGAATGCTTATATTTGTGCTCCAATGAGAAGAAAAATCTGTGATAATGTGTATCATTTGGAAGTGAGTTATATTTTTCTTTTCCTGTATTGTAAATTTGTCGTCTTGACTCTGAAATCCCAATAATTCAGGTGCTTCCTCTTGCTAAACGTTTGTTAATCGGGCAGCTAAAAGTTCTATAATGTCACAGTGTAGCTAAGATAGCAAATACTTGTATTGCTGAAAGTGTTATTTTAGATTAGTTTAGGTGTAGCTAAGATAGCAAATACTTGTATTGCTGAAAGTGTTATTTTAGATTAGTTTAGGTACGCAGTACATTGTCTTTTTTTCATCCAAGAATGTCTTATTTGACAGAAAACCTGATCGTGAAAGAGCTGAGGATTTTGATGCCACGACTCGAGAACCTAACTATTTCGGCCTCTCTCCAGAAGAGCGCAGAGAGAAGCAAGCTATAGAAGAGTCTCGTTTGCTCTATGAGATTCAGAACAGAGATGAACAGGCTTTCCCAGCCCTTTCTGTATGTATATAAAAAGGAATTGGAAAAGTTACCCTTCAGAAGTCTCCCCTTTATATGGTTTTTGTACTCAACCATTGATTCTAGTGGCAGACGAATCATTTTTACACCGAAGGTTACCTTGGGGATGACGCAGCTGCCCCTCCTTTTCATGTTCATGAGGCAAATGAGGTCTAAAGATATTTCTAGTTGGTGGCAGAGTTGAGGCGAGCTGATTGTTTATCTAACTTCAAGTTGAGTATTTTGTTTTGAACTGAAGCTTGTTTTTGCTAGCCAGAGCCAGTGACTTACCCTAAGCAGTGGAGGTGTACAATTTAGTTAAAAGATACTTCTGTGAAATTGGGACATTCTTTTCAGTGTTCCTTGTCAAACATACCCAGGACCTATTAAGAGAAACCTGGTACATACAAGCGGGAGCTGTGGTTCAGAGCAGTCACTGCTGGAGACGGCGGTGGGTGCAGGCTGGGCTTTGCCCTTGCCCTGTGTCAGATGCTGAGCAGTGACGGGTGTGCCTTGATGGGACGAGACAAACGTTCTCTGCCTTTGAGTGTCTTAATTCTTTTGAGGGAGGCAGACGGGGAAGCAGTAAATGCTGTGTGAGGAGGGTCATTGGCACACAGGGACAGGGTAGCTGCTCGAGTGCGGTCACTGGGCTCCCTGAGCCTGCGGTGAGTGGCACTAAATGGCTTGTGACGCAGCTGTGAGCACCTGTGAGGCGTGAGCGGTGGTCGGAACACTTTCTTAATAGTGGAGTGAATAGGCAGGATGCAATGTTACAGAAGCTACCTTATAATACATATATGTATGTGTATATGTGTATGTATATCAATATAAAACATTAAAGCTCCACACATTGTTTTCTGGCCTCTGTGGAATTCTTAAGAGGTGGAGAGGCTGAGCTGAGACCAGCTCACCTGGAGTAGTATAGTTCAGGCTGGCCCAGGGATTGGAGTTCAGGAATTGTTGGAAGACATGCCCAAATTCATGTGTGAATTAGGCATAGTCTCTATTCTGAGTGTAGTTTATCTCTGTGATATGTTATTTTTCCATAATATTTAGATAATAAAAAACTACTGATCTTTTAAGCTTCTACTCACAGTTTTTTATCTTTTTTTCAGTTATTGAATGGTGAGAAACTACTACTGTAATGTGGGAATAGACAGTGAAATGTTTTGATTGTTAAAATGAGGTTTTCATACTCATTGTGTTTAAACAGGCTTTTGAGCCTGTCTTGGACTTGATAGTGACTCAGGTTTGTCTTCTAGAAAAGGCCTGCCACTGAGGGCTGAGATCTCTTCTCAGCTGTGTGCAGCGTTTCCTCACAGATCCTAGGAGAGCAGAGGCCTTCAGTGGTCATTTAGCTGAAAAGCCAGACTTACTCCAGTCCCCGTGCTTCACCAGTTAGAAGCTGGAGCTCATGCAGAACTTGGGGGGGCTTTGCTGACAGTCAGTGGTATTTTAGTGGGAAGAGTCCTAGTGACTGTATCTGCCCCTTGTCCTTGGGGCCGCCTTCCCACTTCCCCAGAGGACTGTGGCTCTGCAGAGGCTGCTTTTGAAGGTTGGTATGAAGGGTGCTATTCTCTGTGCAAAGAATGGAAATGTAAGTTGCATAGTAGAGGTTCGGTCACAGTGGCTTCTTGAAATGTTGGCATATGAAGAAGTCTTAACTACTAGGCTAAGTGTCTGATTGCCTCATCCTTTGGCTTATTAATAAGCCAGTTACTGTAGAGTATTTAATGTGAACCCTAGGTTGTATTTTTTTTTGTAGGCTGGGAAGTTTACAGATACAAGGTGATGAATTTTGAGATTTTTAGTCAGATGTGTGAACAGTAAGATTAATTAAAAGACTTCTGTTCATATACTTGTGAGTAAATTTTTTAACACCAAGTGTTGGGTTTTGTTTAAGAGTTCATCAGTCAGCCAGTCAGCTTCTCAGAGTAGCAACCCAGGCATCCAGAGAAAATCATCCCATGGAAGCGATCGAAAAGGAAGCAGGCGGAGAATGGACACTGAAGAACGGAAAGATAAAGGTGTGTTATTTAATCATTTGAAAGCAGATGCTAGAGATCTGTTTCTGGCCTAAAGTCAGCCATGGGGAGAAGAACTCTTACTTTTTAATGATTGAGCAATGTACTGTCACATCTCACTGTTGCAGAGAAGCCTTGACTCAAGCTAAATAAAGCGTGGTGTGTAATTGTGAAAACTGTTACTCACTGACTGAGCAGGGTTAACATGGTACTTCCAGCTTTCTGTCTTCATGTTTTGTTGTTCTGTCTTCACACCTGACTAGTGGCTGATGCTGGCTTTTTTATCTTGATCTGTTATAGACTCTGTCCATGGACATACTCCCTTGGATAAAAAACCTGAGCCAGGCACATTGGAGGTAAATGTTTTGAATACTAATCGCGTCTTTTTCTTTTTCCTTAACACTGTGGTAGTGCAGAAAAAGATGGAGATGACTTCAGCATTTTATAACAAGTGGTGTTTAGTCACTAAGTTGTGTCCAGCTCTTTTGTGACCCCACGGACTGTAGCCTGCCAGGCTCCTCTGTCCATGGGATTTTCCAGGCAAGAATACTGGAGTGGGTTCCCGTTTCCTTCTCTGGGGGATCTTCCAAACCCAGGGGTCGAACCCATATCAACAAGCAGATTCTCTACTACTGAGCCATCAGGGAAGCTGTAACAAAGTGTTATGGAAATAGAAAAGCAGAAGAAAATTGGGAGAAAGTTACAATTGAGGAAAATTGATGCACTCACAAATTATAACCATTTCTTCTAGGGTGCAGTACTTCAACTGCTATGGTGACCTTTACTTTCCATTACTCCATAGTGTTACAGATTGAGATTTTTAAGGGAAAAATGCTGTTTTGGAACCATGCCCCTAGTAAAAACTGCCCTATAGTTTGATGTGATTAAGACATGCAGGCAAAATTACCTACCTGTTAAAGGCCAGATATAATTGAAAAAAATACTCAGTTGTTAGAGGATTCAGTCAGATACAGATAGGTGAGCTATAAAAGTAGCACGGTTATCCCAGAATGTGGGTCTTTGAAATAGAAAATGACCCCCCCCTTTTCTTTTTGCTTCCAAAGAATATTAGCAATGATAAGTGTGTAAGAATTTCATCACCATCAAAATCAAAGAAATTAGAGTGCCCACCTCCTACAGAGCAAGTAAGTACATTGTCGCATTTGACATTGAATGCTACTTAAAAACAGAAAATAATAGGAAATGGGAGAATTTATTAATAGATCATAATTTGGAATGCAATTACAATTTTTCTCTAATTCTGTTCTTGGTTAATCTGGAATGGTCTCAATGGAATGTTTTCTGGACATAGAAACCATTCTTCTGAATTGAAGTTGAATAAGTTTTTATCTGGTACTTTATGTTGCCTTTGTGATGAGTTGACTTGAAAATAAGATTTTTGAAAGGAAATTTGTTTTCTTTCAGAACAACTCTGCATGCTTATCAATTGTTTCATAGAAGAGAAGGAATGTAATGATTGAAGAGATTAGAAAGGATGTATGTCTAAAGAGCAGTACTGCCAGCTTCCAGATGTAATGATGAAAGAACCTGAGTTCTAGCAGATTGTTTTGCTTCTTGGTCTAATACAGGAGTAGAGAAAGTTCTTATCCTTTGTCTTTTAGTTAACATCCTTCATGTCAGGTAGAAAGTGTATGATTTTATGTTAGCTCTTTGTGTGAGGAGCTGTTCTAGACTTGTGAATTTCAGGGTGATTTCAGTGACTTTGGTTCTTTGCCTTAAAGCATATGGTTCAAATTGCTTTATAGTTTGTTTCTAACCCCACTGGTGACTTCTGTGACTTTTGGTGGGCAATCACTGGATTGAATTTGTTAGTATGGGATTTTTAACTCCTGTGTTTCTTCTTTCATTTCGAAGACCAGAAGACAGACCATTTATGTAGAAACTGCAGTTGTGTAAGAGGCAGGTAACTCATGATGCATTCGGTGGTTGAATTAGTGTTAAGCACAATGAACTCTTGTCTTTTTTGCACCCCTTCTTCTTGAAGAAGCCAGCAGAACATGTGTCTCTGTCAAATCCAGCTCCCCTTCTAGTTTCTCCAGAGGTACATCTAACTCCCGCGGTGCCTTCCTTACCAGCCACTGTGCCCGCCTGGCCGAGCGAACCTACAACGTTTGGACCAACAGGTTAGATAAAATTTTTTAAAGTTCATTGAACCAACCAGCAGAAGTCCTCCAAGTCTTGACATTCTTGAGTATGAGCTTGACCTCAGAGCGGGGTCAGGTGCATGGAGCTTCAGAGCTTCTGTGATCCTCTGTACTGCTCTGCTTCCCATGGTGGAGGGCCAGGTTCACGTGGTGCTCATTTGAGATCCGCCCTCACAGTCTCGGGAGCAAGATGTGTGAGCTCTGGTTGCCCGGCTCTGGCAGTGCAGTTTTCAGTCCCCTGCAACCCCCTCAGCTCTTTACGGCCCCATGAGACACGGGCTCTGTGTCTTACGTGCGTCTGTAAGAGCTGTCACTGGCTTAGAGCCTGTTTTTTGGCCTTGTTTCCTCCTGCATGGCCAGGAGGGTGCGTGGTTGACATAAGTACTTTAGATTGCTTAAGCGCACGCTGTTTTCCCAGCTGTGTAATGTATAGCATTCCTTACTGTTTAGCCTAATGTTACCTTTTATTTGTGGAGGAGAATTATCTTTACCTCTTCAGAGCTTCTGATTCCTTTCCCTTTCTTTTGTAGGTGTCCCTGCCCAAATTCCTGTCTTGTCAGTGACACAGACTCTGACTACCGGACCTGATTCTGCTGTGTCCCAAGCTCATTTGACACCCTCTCCAGTTCCTGTGTCAATACAGGCCGTGAACCAGCCCTTGATGCCTTTGCCTCAGACATTGAGCCTTTACCAGGACCCACTGTATCCTGGGTTTCCTTGTAACGAAAAGGGAGATCGAGCCATTGCACCACCTTACTCACTGTGTCACACGGGGGAGGACCTGCCTAAAGGTGAGCTCCTCCTCCAAGTTCAGGTTAATTTTATCAGGTCCTGCTGGGAGTTGAGTGAGAATTGTAAGTAGAGGGCAGAGGTCAGGTTGCCGAGTAAGTTGGAGGACTTGCTTGGGGAGGACAACAGAGGTGCGGCTGTCTGTCCGTCTCTCATTCTTGTTTCAGCTTCTCTATGATGGGATATGTTTTTATACATTTAGTAGCTGTAGCATCCCCCGTCATGTCTGCAAAAAGCCTGAATCCATTTTGAATTAAGCTTTACTAGTGTTACTAACCACACAACTAAACATTGCTGAGTTTTTCATACCAGTGGTTTGGTGTTTGGAACTACTCTTTTCATGTCCGTGAAAAGATTATAAAGAAATGAGTATAACACGTGATAGCTGTCGTGTATATACATATATGTATATATATTTTAAAGGAGCTCCTTTTAAATTTGTCCTGAAGAGATTTTAGTTTATGTTTGTGAACTTTCCTATCTGTAAAACTGAAAGAGTAATGCAGTGACTGCTCTTTACCTGGATATTTGTAGATAATTTTATTAGCGGTTTGATGTTTGAGTCTGTGGGTAACTGGCTAATGTTAAATGAATACCTGAGCTAGTATTGTCCTGCTAATCTCATTCCTGAGTTTTATGTTGATTTTTACTCTTATCCCCCAATTTTTCATTTTATAATGTTTTAAACCCCACAGAGAAGTTGAAAAAAAAAATGCAGTGAACATGTGGGTTTTCTTCGTACAGATTTGCTTTTAGTCATAAAAATCTCAGTTTAAGCCATTTTGGGAGTTGGATGTTAGAGTAGAAAAAGTGTGTTGAACCCGGAATCACCCTACAGTAATGGAACCTGGTTTTGGTTATGTTATAATTTTTAATCCATGTTTTGTATTACAGGCTAGAGAAAACAGTTCAAGTAGGCCAAATTGTCCTTAGAACTGTGTATCATTTGAGGGTAATGAGAAAAAGCTTTTTGTGAATGTGTAATTTTAGTGTTGATGTTACTTATTTTCAGATAAGAACATTCTTCGATTCTTCTTCAATCTTGGTGTAAAGGTATTTACATTTTATCATTTTAAAGTTATTTTAAGTTAATACTGTTTTTTTTTTTTTTAATACTGTTTTAAATTACTAATTCTAACCTATTGGTCAGTAACCTAAGGCTAATCTTATTTTAAGAACTAGCATTTTCAGTGCCTTACAGTTTGTTTTTGGTGGTGATTGAGGCTCCACCATTTGCCTGCTTTTCCTGTTAATTGACAGTGATTTAACCCTGTGAGTTTATTTAGGGGAACAGCCTGGTAAAGTGCTCCTTGAGTCGGGTGAAAGGTCTGTACTGTGGGCCCTGGGCGAGTTCCGGAGTGTGTCGGAAACTGCCTGTTTCCGGTCATGGAACGGGGCGGTGATCTTCTCCCTGCCTCCGTTGTTGAAAGGCTGAGAGGAGGCCAGCCTTGGAAGGCAGGGCTCCCTGGCAGAGCAGAGCTTCCTGCGGGAGGTGGTCAGCCTGGAGATGGCTTGTCTTAGAAAGAGCTGGAGAGCTCTGTTCTTGTCAGTGTTGCGTTGTCTCCTGTCCGGATTCGTTTCTGTGGGTTCTGGACTGTTAAAACACCAAGTGTTACCATGGCCTACAGACCAGTTCATAAAAACAGGCTTGATTTAATTTCTCCATCTACTAATTCATTGCCTAGTTTATATTTCTCTAGTTAATGTTGGTTGTACAACTGATTAATTAGCCAGTAATCTGGTAAATTTTTCTTTGTTTTGTTGTTTAGGCTGAACCTTTTGCGGGGCAACAATTTGGAGTATTTCATTTCATTATTTAGCCTTACCTGACTAGAGGTCTAAATTTAATCCTTGCAATTGGATTGCTCTGGGGGCTTCTGTAACCATGGTGTCCAAATGTTGGGGATCACCTACTTCTGTGCCAGCATTTTTAATGACAGAACCTGTCTAGTCTAGGTAGCTAGTGGGCTAACGGGGTCGTATACTGAGTTAGTGGTAGAGCCAGAACATGAGCAGAGGTCATTCCAAACAGCCAGCGATTGAGATGTTGGAAGTTAGAGGCTTGATTGCTGCTGGTGGTTTTTGAGATCTCTGTCACCCCAGATTCCTTCTGTGCAGTTAGATCTACAGGATGGAATATTGATCACAATGGTCTGTAGGGAGGCTCATTACTGTCTCCTGTCAAGCCTCTGTAACAGGGCTGTGAGTTGGTTTCAGGCTAGGAACAAGGAATGGAGTCTTGGCAGTGACTTAATTTTATGATTCCTCTCCATGTTGTGTGTTAGAGGGGTCTTGTCTTTGGGCTGCAGTTTATGGTCTTTTCAGACGCAAGAAACTTCGCTTGAGCCCGCTCAAACTTCTTCCCCCGCAACCCCCCAATGTAGTTTACCTTACTGTTTTTTGTGTTTTTTTGTCTCTTCTAGGCATATAGTTGTCCTATGTGGGCCCCACACTCTTACCTGTACCCTCTGCATCAGGCCTACCTGGCAGCCTGCAGGATGTACCCAAAGGTCCCTGTCCCTATGTATCCTCAGAACCCGTGGTTCCAAGAAGCTCCTTCTGCTCAGAACGAGAGTGATTGTACGTGTCCAGATGCACACTTCCCCATGGAGCCCGAGGGCAGCGTGAACGGCCAGATGCCACAGGCAGAGATGGGCCCGCCCGCGTTTTCCTCACCCCTGGTCATCCCTCCGTCTCAGGTGTCTGACAGTCACGGACAGTTGTCCTACCAGGCGGACCTACAATCGGAGAACACAGGGCAGCTCCTTCACGCCGACTATGAGGAGTCGCTGAGTGGCAAGAACATGTTCCCGCAGCCGTCCTTTGGCCCGAACCCGTTCTTGGGCCCGGTCCCCATCGCACCGCCTTTCTTTCCTCACGTTTGGTATGGCTACCCTTTTCAGGGATTCATCGAGAATCCAGTCATGAGGCAGAATATCGTTCTGCCCTCTGATGAGAAAGGAGAATTGGATCTGCCCCTGGAAAACCTCGATCTCTCTAAAGAGTGTGCTTCCGTACCAGCAGCAGAGGAGTTTCCCGAGGCCGGGCGCGAGGACCCCCATGCTCCCGCTGAAGCCGGCGCCAGCAAGCCTGCCGGCCGCGCCGAGCGCTCCTCGCAGACACCGAAGGCGGAGCCGGGCTCGGCTCCCGGGCCTCCTGTCGCTGAGGGCGAGGCGCATGGCCCCACTCAGCTTCTAAACAGAGAGAGGGAAGCTGCGCCTGCGGGCCTGGAGCCCAAAAGGACCATTCCAAGTCTGAAAGAAAAACCAGAAAAAGGGAAAGAGCCGAAGACTGCTGCTGATGCGGTCAGCGGGGCCAACTCTGTGGATAGCAGGGTGCAGAGACCAAAAGAAGAGAGCTCAGAGGACGAAAACGAGGTGTCGCACATTCTGAGGAGCGGGCGATCCAAGCAGTTCTATAACCAGACTTTCGGGGGGAGGAAGTACAAGAGCGACTGGGGCTATTCGGGCCGCGGAGGGTACCCGCACGCCCGAGGCGAGGAGTCCTGGAAGGGGCAGCCGAGCAGGAGCCGTGACGAGGGCTACCAGTACCACCGGAACGTCCGCGGCCGGCCCTACCGGGGGGACAGGAGGAGGTCGGGGATGGGGGACGGCCATCGGGGACAGCACACCTGATGTGTTGCTGCCGTACTTTAGAGTGGAAGCCATTGCTTAGGTGGAATGTCTGAAGGCTTTAAAAAAACAAAAAAAACCAATAAAAACCCAAATTGGAACGCTCTCCTCCCCTCCCCCCTTACCTTTACTCTCATTCTGGACAGGAGATTTTGGATATGTGTTCAGGGGGCAGGTGAATTCCTGGTGTTGCCATTTTTCTGTGTTCAAAACCTGTCTATTTATCAGGTGACTGCCCCTATAAAAAGTAAAAGTATTTTTTATAAACAGCTTAATATGAACCATTATAGATTTAGTGTTTGATTTTTGTTTTTCCTTATATAAGTTTAATTTCAGATGTTGGAAACGTGTGCTTTGTAGTGTTTACTAAAGTGACAAAATACACCATTCGACACACTATAGATTCCAAAACATAACATCGCACCAAATAGAAACGTATATTTTATTATGCAATGCCTTAGTCATAAACTGGGCTCAAACAGGTCTTAGCCTAAAACACTGTTGTCTTTTGAAACGCTTCCAACCCAAAGGCCTTTCATCTCAATATCTGTCAAACTTGAATGATGTCTTCTCTTTAATATTACACATAAGGCAGCCTATTAACCTGTGTCTTAGAAATGTTGTATATAGTTCTTTTAATATTCATAGGGTATATTTTTGAATTTTGGTGAGTATTTGTTGAACTTGAGATTGCATACAAGAATAGATGTTTAAGAAATCATAGGAAATCTAATGAAATGGCTGTTCCCACCAAGAATTCTTAGCACTGGTGTAAATATCATGGTGCCTACTCGAAAGAAATGTAGATGCTATGCATTTTGAAAATAATCTGCATCTGTTAAAACTGCAGAAGTTTTTTAATGCCACTTTAACACTAATGCACTGACAGATTTAAATATTTTGTGAGAAGAAATGTTAAAAAAATTTTTAGCCTGACAGGTTTCTATAGAGTTACTGTGTTTCGTTTTTCTCTTTTGCACCATCAGTTTATGCGTACCACTTGACACTTGCATGTTCAATTTGTCTCGGCTGGAACTATTGTACAAAAAAGGATGATTGTGACTTTGAGTTCTTTTTCTAGAGGATGCTGCTAGACTGTGGATTTGCTTTGCATCGTGTAGCTTGTTGCCCCTTGGTAATACGTCCTTGATCCCACTTCCTTCCTGTCTCTGCAGTATTCATTTAGAAGTTCCCTCTGCATGGTGCACTCTGCTCCCATTGGGAGATTCGAGTCTCTGAATTAACACAGTATTCATTCATCTATGTTACTGTGTAAAAAAATTGCTGTAGCTTGTATTTCTTATTTGTACATATCAATGTGAAATTCTACCCTTTTTTATGTTCTCCTTTGATCAGGAAGTTTGAGTGCTATGCAAATAATGTAGTTAATTTCTCTTTGCATGCCATGTGTAGTACACCTAGCCAAAAGTAGTTTTGTTTTTTTTTTTTAAAGCAAATTACTTTATTTTTTTTTTTTTTTAAAAAGCAAATTACTTTAAAAGCAGATACAATTCACTTGAATTTGACAAGCTGAAGCAGATGAGTTTTCTGGGTTCTCTGCTAACCTACGGGAATGTTTGGATGCCAGCTCGGCTCAGTGAATCTCCGCTGTACTGTAATAATGGTTATTTACCTCTTTGTTTTAATTACCTGATGTCTGTGTAACTGCTGATTTGAGTAGTGATTTGTGTGTAGATATTTTGTAACATAGGATTTTAGAGAGCACTTTGAAAGATAACATTTTATTGTGATGGTGCTTGGTAGAAATTTGTAGACTGGGATTGTTGTGTGGAAAAGAAAAAGATTCTTGAGAGAACCTGTTGAAAGGAATTTCTGTTGTCACCTTCTAAGCCAGAAAACTCTGGAAGGTACTGCTTAAGAATTTTTTTTCTTGGTCACCATCAACATTTGTTATGGAATGAGAAGATGAGAGGGTCCTCCACTTTCAGCTCATGCTTTTACATGTAAGATTAGCTTACCTGATCATTTTAATGAAAATTACATTAGCTATAGTGACGAGATTTAAAAGTTCGGCAGTGTAGGTTTGATCTCAGGAGTCCCAAAAAAAAAAAAAATTCATTCTGTTCCTGTGTCCTTTGTTTTCTTGACTGGGATTTGATCTCAGTTTCTTCTGGAAATGTTTTAAAATTGGATAGGAAAGAATACTGTTTGGTTTCTTCACTGTCATTCTGTCTTACCTCAGTTGAGTAATGGAATACTCTGTAGTTCCTGAAGGAAATGCCGAGTTGCTTCCTGTTTGCCATCCTTACCTCCAGGATGTGGTGGAAACAGTGCTGAGGGAGAACTCGAGCAGTTGCTACTTTAGTCAGTGACCTCTGGAATAAGAAGAAAGAACTCTGACTTTTGATTATTAGGTTTTAAAATTCTCAGTCTTTGCAGGAAGGTCTGTTTTTCCTTTGGGTTTGATTTTGGTGGATCAGTCCAGGGGTTTTGCCTTATGCTGAGGTCAAACTAGGGCCAAGCAAGCTTTGTCCTCCTCCATTTTAACTGAGTTATATGGTATGTTGACATAAGATAAAAATGTTTCAGAGAAAAGCAAAAGCTTAGAAGTGAGAATCATTTGTACTTCAAGTTGGAAATTATGGAACTTACTCTCTTAACGATCATACACATTTTGAAGAACAAATGTTTAGCATGACCAAAGCTCACTTCTCATTTTTGTTGGCTTTTGCTAAACTTGATTCCAGCCCCTTTCCTTTTAGTATTGTGTGTGTTTCTTCTCTTCATCTCCTCTCAGATAGATCTTCAGTTCTTGTTCCACATACCCCTTGGCGGCAGGATGCTGGCATCTGGGTAGTTCTCATCCTGTTGTTCCCTGTTAACCTGTGTGTGCGTTTTCACGGCTGACCTAAGCTCAGACCCTGCTGGGGCCTGGCCGGAGTAGGTTTTCCCTACTGATATGTCATCATATTTGCTGCCAACTCTATATTCTTGCAGTGCGTTTCCTTTGTGACTCAAGGTTGAATAATGCCTGTGAACTGCAAACTTGCTTATGATTGACTTGGTGCAATAAAGTTCCTTTCTAACCATTTCTGGTTTAGAAAACATTCAGCCATCCTAGAACTAGCAATATTTATTTATGCCTCATTTATTTTACCTTAGTCTTTCACTTATGGGTACTAAGCAAGGTCCATTTTAGTGTAGCTGAAAAGAATGCATATTTGGCTACACTATTTCTGTTTACTGTATTTTGCTTCCTATTTAATGTCTAAATGCTATTGTGTTTCAGATCTTAATAATGGCTCAGTTCCAGTATGTCAGTTTCAAAGAACTAAGGTTTTGCTGTTAGTGTAAGCCACTTACTCTCCCACTAACTGGGAATTCCCACTAATTTAGGTTTTTTTCTCCCCTGAAATACAAATTTTAGAAAATCCTACAAGAGGGGTGGGTGCATGTCTTAATGCTGGGAAACAGCAACTTTGGGGTTGAATTTACTTGAATGGATAAAAAATTGCATTGTTACAGAGCTAGAAAAAAATTTATGTATGAAAAATGATAATAGCCTTACACTGAGTACAAATAATACTTAAAGCATGTGAAGATGTGATTATTTGTGATGTTACTTGTAAAAAAAAAAAGTATATATACATCTTTTGAAGTGTTGAAAGGAAAATAGTACTTTATATTCTTTATCATATCACTTTTTGTAAGTGTTGAATATATTCCTGTTTATTTTTCTATGTTCTGTTTTGTAGCCTTAAGAAGTGTTTCAAACATATCTGAATGTATAAAATAAGAGTAAATGCCCTACATGGTGTGATGCTGCATTATATATAAAACTGTGTGCATATATTAAATTTTGTCTCTCGATTCTGCTTGTGATTCTTTGGCTCTAGGGTTTTAAGCAGTAATATATAATATAGCATATAAATCTTAGGAGGAATTTAAGTGAAATTCTGAAGTTAAGAGTTTACATGACTTTTAATCCAGTCAGAAAATAGTATGTGCAATTAAACACCACGTGGGATTTATAATCTTTGGGGTAAGTACTGTTCTTTTCCTTACATTACATGTATAATAAAGCTAGGGTCATGTGACTAGGGAGTGGTAGAATTTAGGTTTGAACCTAGCACCAACTGGTTTGAGAGCTAGTCCTATTCTTTCTCAGCAGTCATTAAATGAAATGGGAATGTATAGAATATCTGTGAATAATTTATAGGTTAAATGAATTTTTAAGTTAGATAAAGCATTGTTTGAAAGTTCTATTTGAAAATGTAGCCAGTATACTTACTTTGAAGCCCAAGTTTCTACTTTTCTCCTAACTGAATTAAGTGCAGTTCTAGGGAATGATACAAGAATGTGAATAAACTGCAAAAGAGGAAGTAAGTACAAATTCTGTTCACAGACCCTAACTAATTGATAAGCTCTACCAAAAGTGAATCATGCACTCCTCAGAATCGTCAAGCTACAGATGTTGGTATGAGTGTCAGTTTTTTAGATTGATCCTTTGAGTTCATTAATGAAACTGAGGCTTAAAAATCAGCTTTCTAAAATACATGTCATTACTATGATCACATTTATTTTCCACATTTAGAAAAAATCTTAGGGATATTAAGTACAGAAAACAGTGTGGTTCTTAGGGCCTCATATCTCTTCAAATGTTACATAAATACTGAACTAGGAAATTATTAACGGATTCCAGTAAAAAATCTTTGTAGTAAGCTAGTTTTTTAAAAAGAAAAACTTTGGCTTTGGATTAAATGCCTTCAGCTAGACTAAGAAAGTAATGCTGTTTTTAGTACCTACCTAGGATATACCTCTTACTAGTAGTGTAACTTAGTCCTTTATACTTTCATATGTTCATAAGTCGGGGGCCAAAAATGGAGACTAGAAACCAGAGGTACAGACATGAAATGACACAAGGCTCTGCTCCAAGAGGGGACAGATGTACATGGTTGCCAGTCTCATTAGGTGAAGATGTATAGATACAGGAGGCAGACTCAAGGCATGTGCAGTTGGGAGCTGGAACTCCTACATTTGCATTCACATCAGGAGCACCCCTGGAGAAGGAAATGGCAACCCACTCCAGTATTCCTGCCTGGAGAATCCCATGGACAGAAGAGCCTGGCCGGTTACTACAATCCATGGGGTCACAGGAGTCAGACACAACTGGCTACACCACCACCAGGAGCACCCCAGTCAAAGGGGCAATAGTGGTAACTAAACATTTCCTATAGACAAGCCTCTCCTTGCCTGGTTTCCAGATTCTTAAGGAAAAAACAAAAACCCACTTGACAATGTAGTCATACTTGTTTAGTTAGGTTTGATGTCCGGGAATCTGCAAGCTAAGATGAAAAGTGGTTCTGAGCTGGTCATTCAGTCCCCTGGCACAAGTAAATGGGAAGCCTTTGAAGAGACCTCAGAGCCAAGGTTCTGACCTCAAGAGAAATCCGTGAGTTTTATCAGCTTACTCAGGGATTTGTTCTAAGAAATCTGGAAGGAATGTGGCTGCTGGCACTGTGTGGTGTTTGACGGCAGGGCTAGGATCCTTGTGACTTTCTCAGCAGTCCCCTTTCGTCACCTTGTGGGCACAACACAGCCACAAAAAGGTGCACCAGATACATCTCTCTTATTAGAAAAGCAAAAGGACTTCCAGAAACTCCAAGAGGCTTCTCTTTCAGCTTATTGGCTAGAAGTGGTCAACATGGCATGCTGAGCTGCAAGCAACTAGGATATACGAAGAGAACTGTCATGATGGCCTTAGCCCAATTACGATCCACTGGCTGCAGCTGGGCACACTGCTTATCCTACCAATTAGGCAAGGAAGGAGGTACTGGTGAGCAATAATAAAATGAAAATTAAAGAATTATAAGCTGCTGAACTGATTGATAATTCTGTTTCTCCAACTGCTTTTCTCATTTATTCCTACTCAGACCATGTAAAAACTTCTACCTTAAATCTTGAAGGCACTGAAAGTTCACTACACTCTTGCCTGCATTATCTTTTCCTCTCACTAAGCTCTTGGGTGCCCATGCTGATACCCGACATCTGACATTGTCTTCTGGTTCACGTGGATTATTTTAGCATCTTTATAGGTTCTATTTCCTTGGCAGCTGCCTCTATTGTAGCCCTTTCTGACCCTCCAACCCAGAACGCTCTTCAGAACCACGTGGTACTCATATCTCACCAGACAGTGGGGTTGAGGGCTTGACATATATGTACATGAAATACTAACGAGGGAGTGAAATCACTTAACCAAGTAAGTAGTTACCTAGTCTTCCTATAGAAACACAGAGTTTCTCTGATGAGTAGATTGATTCCTTCAATACAGTAGGCAAAACTACATGTCAGACACCAAACTACACTGAATTTGTAGGCAAGAGAAGGTACTGGACTTCAAGATGCTATGGTGTAAAATTAGGTTAAGTTGCATATACACTACTTTTATAGAATGCTACATGCTTCGTTAACTATAAACAGTTGATATGCACAAAATATAAAATTCAAAAGGCAATAGGTGTGTGTGTATATGTGTTTCCTTTGTTCTCTGTTCCTAACCATCAAGTTATCCTTCTCAAAAGCATTGTTTTTGAATATCTCTTTTTGTATTTTAGTACTTTGTGTATTTTCATAAATAGTGGTGTCTTATAATAAACTTAGGTTGCACCATGCTTTTTTGCTTAGAAATTTTTTCTAATCAGGATATAATGATATAATTGAGCAGTCTCATTCTTTTTAGGAGAGCTAACATCTGCACTGAGGTATTTGAGTTGGTAATAGATTTTATAAAACACTTGTGTTAATATTTTAAGTCCTTTTCTATTGCTGTACAAAATTTTAAGTAACATTGAATTCCTTTTTAAAATTTTCATTTACATGAAAAATAATAAACTGATATATATTCTATATCAGTAAAAAGTAGAAAGAACTGGGCTCTTATATCAAAAATATTTTTAAGGACATAGTACAGAATAAGTAAATAAAAATAGCTTTTGTCTTATTTTATTCAATGTATTTGAATAATCATTCACAAGTTTAACCTATCCTTAAAAATAGGCACTACTAATTTTAATATAATCCCATTTATGTACAAAGCAAACCCTTTACATATTCACACTTAGTTAAAAAGCATGAAAGGATATATATTATTAAACAAACACTGATAACCTCTGGGAGGGTAAAATGAAGGGAAATCATAATTCTTTATTCCATTTATTTCTGTATATTTGAAATTTTCACAACAAACATTATAGATTACTCACATAAATTAATTTTTTAAAAGGCCTAATGGGTCTTAGTTAAACCACTTTCCACCAACTGTTTGCATATTAATTAAAGCTTCTGTAGTTTACAGGGAGCTCTAAAAGCTTTTCTATGTCCTAAACTCCTTTCCCACTTGTAGTATAAGTTAGTCCCAGTTCAGGGCACTAGGCAGAAGTATACTTGAAAGTGGTTTCACACTACAGGTATGCCACTGTTCAAGAAATCTAGATCAGTTTTTAGAACTCCCGCTACACACTATTTAGAAAAAAAAAAAGTCAAACAGATTTAGATAGTATCTTCTATATTCAAAACCTAGAAATAAATATATTTGGTACCAAGGGATATTTTGTATTGCTATCTGGGGACTGGGGACTCCTTGGTGGTATTGTTGCCTTTAGGAGAGTGGCTCACAGTCCTTGGTTGCCCATCAGAAATCTGTGGAAGTTTAAAAACACATAGATGCTTAGGGACCAACTCTATAAAGATTTTGAGCCTGTACTGTACTTTTAAGGGAAACAGACATTCTTTAAAATACTTTTTCCTAAATCTTCATCGGTGATTACACAAAGGTATGTTTAAAGAATGACATTACCTTGAGAATAATTACAGAATATAGAATCTTATGGAATGGTACATCTAATTCAGAATCAAGTTAGGTTTTTTTTTTTTTGGGTGGGGAAGAGGAAGGTGTGTTGAAATGATTTTTTTTTTGCTCAAGATATTTATAAGCACCAAAAACATTGTAAACAATGCTAAAGTTGGTAATAGTTTGTTTCCAGCAGTGGTGTTCTGCAGTAATCTTCCTTTGAAAGTCTAAACATACTGACAATTTAATGCAAAGACTGAAAACAAATAAATATAATCCTGATGTTTATTTATCAAATTTAATCAGTGAAGTCATCAACTGGATTTTAAAATAAGGGCAGTATCATTATAATGGCATATTTGGCAAACCATGTAAGTGCAGAAACCTTTTTCAAGATTTTTAAAAGGGGCAACACTGCTCAGCATTTAGTACATGAATATATAGTAAACCTACTGAAAATCTTTCTATACATTATGGAAACCTGGAGGTAATTTGTATGCTTGAAATGTCTTCATTTTACAATGTTATGCACAAAAAGGGTTCTACCATCAAAATCAGAAAAGTGACATTTTCTGTATTCAGACTACCATTTACAACACAACTGGCTTTTGATGTTACAGTAAGTAAATTATACTTCAAGCTCTAGAGCATGTGGTGTATAAAACCTGATTTAAATTTTATATGACAAAAATTCCAATAAATGTTTCTCTTTATAAATGGCTTATCAATATTCTCAGATTCACTTTAATCATCCAAGAAAAAGTAGTTTCCACTCTTCTTTTGTTCTACATCCTAAAAAACAAAGAGAAGCAAACAGAAATCAACAAACACAGATGCAACAGAAATCAACACCATTCTCCGGTATGCCACGGTTGGGTTCCCACAGTACTACCAGTGCTTCCAGCAGCATCACACAATCTCCTCTGCACTCACCAGCTGCTTCTGGAAATTTCTCATCCCACTGCTCAAAGACAAGGTTACTACTCTGCTACCCACCTCCACTACCTACCAAAGACACCTTCCTTGGTGCATACCTCACACAAAATTCCTTTACATAAAATACTTTACACATTCAAAATTTTGCTATACAAAATTCTGTTTGCAAAAAAGCTATTAAATTCCATTTTCATCCTTTTAACTTTAAGCTCCTGATAAAAATGTAACCGTGTCAGTTTGGGAACTGCCTAGTATACAAAATGCATATAAAAATTTTTCCCAGTACCATTTGCAGACTGGCCAGTAATGATCCATCCACCTATCTGCCTAGCAGCTCCCTTATTAGAACTCAGGTGTGGTTGTCTAGGATGAATTGATACAGAGACTATCCTGAATAAGTGTACCTGGGGACTGAACTGAGTCTCTACCCAAGAAAATGGCAACACAAAGGGTAAGGCTTCAGAAGAGATTCTTATGAAAGTGCTCTAAAATTTAGTTCCTTTCTTCTGCTTAATTCACTTTTTAAAACTAAGGAACTATTCAGTTTTAAATTTCATTATCCTGGCTAGAGAATAAACATTTATAAATAAAATATTATAGTGAAGGCTAAAGGCATCCAGACACTGTGTTAGGTGCTTAAGAGTAAGTGATATGCACTGTGCCTCTTGCTTTCCAAGGGCTCACACTTGAGGAGCAAAGCGAGGGGAATAAAATATGAAAGGGCGACGGCTAGAGTGCCATGAAACAGAAGCCGTGCTCTAAGGATGCATTCATTGCAGGCATACTAGAAACACAGAAACGCTTTTTTAGTTTTCATTTTTCTTTGGGTGATGAAGAAATGACTGCTTTCTAAAAACCATATTTAAATCAAGTATAGGGTGCATAATTACTTTATATACCACAAAGGAAATAAAACTGCTGATTAAAAGACTGCAGATTTAACCAAATTTTTTGTTTCATTGTTTAGAATGTAATGTTCACTGAAGACGACTATTTAGACTCTTAAAATATACATTTTAATCATGTTCTTATGTAAGCACAAAAAATGCGTAAAAAGCTGTAAAAACTTCTCTATTTCAAGTGTAATTTCCCTGAAAACACTTTAAGTGGCAAGTGCCCTCAACACAAGTGGTACGATGGGTGTGACTCAAAGAGCTAATGCAGCAGTGGCAGCTCTGTCACAGGTGCTGCCTTCCAGACTGACGTGTGCCATCAGAGACTAAACGCGAAAAACATGAATCTCAGAACTGAGGAAATGACAGAATTTTAATGACACAGTCTTCAATTCAAAACATACTTTTCAACTATTTACACTGAGAAATTATCCATGATTTGAGATAACTTTTTTACATACCTTAATTGAATTGAGTTTGTTTATTCTTGGCCTATAGTTGTTTGGGTCTCTTCTGAATGTAATTTCAAGCTGAGACAAAAATTTATTCATGCCAGCCAAAAGGGTTTGAGGACTAGGGTGAAAAACAGAATCTATCAATTACAACTGATTTTTACCCTTCCCCCAATTTAATTGCTTTTTAGGAAGAAGAATATTAAGAACTGTTTCCTCTAATTCCTCAATCATAGATCATCTCAATAATAGTATAATCACAGTATATTATAAATCTATATTCAAAAATGTCTTTGCTTCAATAATTTGGCTGTATTTTTGTGCAAAACAAACACAGTTTAAAATGTTTCTGGTATGGAAAAAAACATTTAGCCAAAAGTACTACTTTAGAAAAATTAGGTGATTGCAGAATTTCAAATCTAAGACTTTTAGGGGAGAAGAAAACTTAACAGAGAAGGTACAATTATGTTAGAAATTTGGCACTAAAAAGACTATGTACAACATAATGATTTTTAGTAATAATTCCTTTCAAAATTTCCATACTATTTCTATACTAATCATTTTTTCTCACCTAAACTACTACTAAAATCATCCTAAATCATATCATACTTGTGGAACATTTCAAGTATTTTTTAAATACAAAGAGAGGATCATTATTTGAAGGCTTCCCTGGTGGCTCAGATGGTAAAGAATCCACCTGCAATGGGGAAGACCTGGGTTTGATCCCTGGGTTGGGAAGATCCCCTGGAGAAAGGAATAGCTACCCACTCCAGTATTCTGTCTGGAGAATCCCATGGACAAAGGAGACCGGCAAGCTACAGTTCATGGGATTGCAGACTTGGACATAGCTGAACAACTAACACTTTCACTTTTCTTTTCACATAGTCTAAGAAATTTCCCTAACAAAGTACATTATTTTCAATAATTGACAATTTTATATTAAAAAAAAAAAAGAATTTTAAGAAGTTTACTTAAGTACTTTTATTTCTTGGATGAATTATTCAAACAGCAAATCCATTCCTCCCTAAACCAGGAAACATTGCGTTATAATCACATGAACTTACTGTTTTTATAGGTCAAATGGTTGAATGTCTGTAATTTCATACAGTTCAACCTAATAAGATTTAAGCACTAAAAGCATAATAAATTTCTCATTAAAAAAAACTTTCTCATAAACTGTGAAAGTTAGGCTTTATATTTCAAGTGCTCTCTATCAAGCCAATAAGGAGAAATGAAAGAAAAAAGAGAGGTAAAATCATTCATTTTATACTTGGCTGTACATTTATACCAGATATTCAGGAGATAGTAAGCTTTACCACTAACATTGTAAATTGGGCAAATCACGTACCCAAATAATGAAGCAGACAAAACATAACCAGAAAGAGAAGGTGAGGGGCCCAAAGCTCTGCATCCTTATTCCCCTGGGTCAGTGCTATACCACAGTCTAAAACCCACTGTTCTAATCAGTGTCATCCAAGATGGTATATGAATAATCTTGGGAGTTACAAAATCACTTCAAGAGTTTTCCTTATTAAAAATTAAAATAGTATGACTAATGTTTATATGCTGATTGGAAAAGTGTTGGAACTTATAATCAGGTTGAATGGTTTAGAAAATAGTTTACCTGTTTGCAACTGTGTTCTTGGATGGAACACCATCAAAAACAATGACTCGATCTGCTAGATAGGTGGCCATGATGAAGTCATGTTCCACAACAAAGGCTGTCTTCTTAGCATGGAGTATGAAACTAAAACACATGATTTTGAAATCTTAGTTTTGTATCATCAAATAGTCAAATGGTATATTAAGCACCTAGTACACATGATCACATGTAATAGTTTTATGAGCGGGATATTACCGTTTGACAACTCGAGCAGCCATCAATCTTTGCTCGGAATCCAAATATGCGGATGGTTCATCAATTAAATAGACATCAGCAGGTTTGCCCAAACAAAGAGCTAATGCTACTCGCTGCAGTTCACCACCAGATAATGTCTGCACCTATTTGCAGAAGAAGTTCAGTAAACCATGTAGAGATACCCACCATTTAAAATGATAAAACAACAAAAATTATTTTAAGAGTACCTCTTGATCGATGATGTTTTCAATTTGCAGAGGCTTCATTACATCAGTCACAAACTGTGGATGAGTGTAAGCATCTCTGATCTTTTCATGCAGTAGCTGGCGAACACTTCCCTGTTTTTAAGGGAAAAGTATTCAAATTTTATTTCAGTACAAAACTACTCTGATTATGCACCTTGACAAAGTTAAGCCACACAGCAAAAGTGTAACAATTTGTTGCCAACAGATATCCATAGTATTTTGACACTTATCTATCAGCTAGGGCACGTTTTGAGATTTAAAAAATTAAAAACCCATCACGTCCAAGTAAAAAAAATAAAGCAATAATCTTAAAATCTGAAAGAAATAAATGACTGCTTCAATGGAGAATTCATTAGACTAGGACTACTTCTAAAGGTCAATATGTGTATCAAGTAATCTTAGGCAATCTGGGAGGTAACACAAAATGTGCAACAGTATGACAGGGATGAACATAAGATGTCTTGAGCAATTAAACAGCTAAGTTTATAGAGAACATCAATGATGAAATTTTTAATGTAAGCCAAGTCATCATAAATATTTTCAATATGAGTACTGAGGTACTGAAGTTAATAAATAAATTCATTACCACACCTGCAGAAATCAAAGGAAGTTAATTTCACAATGTTTTAAGTCTCATCCATATCGTAATATATATCAGTGTCTTCTTTTTATGGCTGAATAACAGTGGCTCTACTGTTTTTCGTTCCTACCAGCAATCTACGAGGTTCAAATTTCTCTATATCCTCAGCAATACCTGTTCTTGTCTGATTGAAGTCATTTTAGTGGGTGTGATGTGGTGTCTCAGTGTGGCTTTAATGTGCATTTCCCTTATGACTAACAATGCTGAGCATCTTTTCATGTGCTTATTGGCCATTTGTTTCCTTTCTTTGGAAAAATGTCTATTCAAATCCTTTGTGCATTTAAAAATCGAGTTTTAGGAGTTCTTTATATATTCTGGATATGAGTACCTTATTAGATATATAATTTGCAGACAGTTTCTCCAGTCTTGTGGGTAGCCTTTCACTTTCCTGATGTCATTTGCACCGCCAAACACATTAGGTTTTTGAAGATTTATTTTGGAAAAAGATGCCAAACAGACTTAAAATAGTTTTCCCAGTAGTGGAAATGAAATTAAGGACTATAGTAGTCTTAGTATCTTCCTTAGCCACCTTATTACACCTGTGTGTGTGCGCTCAGTTGCTCAGTCGCTCAGTCATGCCCAACTCTGTGACCACACGGACTGTAGCCCACTAGGCTCCTCTGTCCATGGGATTTGCCAAGCAAGAATACTGGAGTGGGTTGCCATTTCCTTCTCCAGGAATCTTCCCCATCCAGGGATCAAACCCTTGTTTCCTGCATTGGCAGGTGGATTCTTTACCACTGAGCAACTTGGGGGGCCCTGGACAGAAAGTGATTTGGAGAAACATTCTGATACAGTTTAAGAGTAATGCTCTAGGTATATATACACATAAACTCTTCTTTAATAATAATAATAAAAAAAAATACCAGTATAACTCACGGTTGATTTGGGACTGATTTTCTGTGGCTTATAACTGACGTTTAGAACTGGAACTTCCCCTGCAAAATAATGCAAATAAATAAGACACTGAAAACTGCTCAGATCTTTAGAGTCTACTACATGGAAAAGAGTAAAAAAAAACAACACTACAACAGTACCTCCTTCATCAGGTTTAAGCCTTCCAGCAAGCATTCTGATAAATGTCGTTTTACCAGTACCTGGCAACACAAAACAAATTGATTTGAAAAATGTTTCACATTTAGAGTAAATCACTATGCATTACTGGGTTGTAACTGGAAAACTAGTTTTGAAAAAAATATACTGACACTACAGAATTCTGAAGGCTACATAGAAAATTACTTGAACTTTCATGATCCACCTCTCAAGTATCATTCTAAATTCCTTAGGAGGAATACATACTATTTAAAGTTTATAATTGCCATTTTAATAAAAGGATCTTATAAAGTCTTGGGTTAGTTCTTGAAAGACTTTTTTAGCTAAAGTATCGATGAACACAATTTATTGTTAAAACAGGACAATAACTGTTATGATTGACACTGTCATCACAAAGGCCATTTAACATGGAATATTTAATTGCAACCAAGCTAAAGACTAATACACTAACTATAGACTGATATATTGCAACAATCTTCAGAAAGTTTTTTCATCCACAGTTTTGTAAGTTGTAAGCATAAAATTCCAAAATCATCTCAAAATCAGCTCATAATCATCTCAAAATCAGCAGCACTCAAAATCATCTCATAACTATGACAATAACCTATTGTTTAAAAATGTCAGTAATATAACTATTTAAAAGTTGCAAGGAAAACATTTTAAACTAGACTGCTTTAGAATTACCAATTCTTTCCTTTCTGGTCAGTTTCTAGGATGAATAAATGTCATCTGTATCAATATATACATAGAAAAACCAGCTTAGAAAAAGATCTAGTTCTCACTGAAGGTTAACAAAATAAGAAGTATAAACTTGATCAAATGACAAATTAAACCATACAGTGCCACAAAATGTGAACCACACTGAGAAATATAGGAATTCAACCTAGTTCCCAGACCTATAAAATAACTGAGTCAAAATTTTTCAAAGTAATTAAAACTCAGTTACTGTATAAACAGAATCAACTTTCAAATATCACAGAATAAGGGAAACTTACCATTTTCCCCCAACATCACCATGATTTCAGAATCTGTAAACTCTCCAGCTACAATCGCTAACTCAAACTCTCCCATCTTTTTCTTCATTCCAGGGTATTTATACATACACATCTTTTTAACTTCTTCTTCATTTGCTGTCTCAGCCACTTTAAAAACAAGTGATGCATCTCTGAATCTCAAGTTTTCTGTTGGAACGTAGCCATCCAAAAAAATGTTTATGCCTATTGGAAAGTTATTGAAATAGATTAGCAAAGATCAATTAAAGACTAAACTTTTCCCACAGCAATAAATTATCATATAAAAACCAAATCCTAGGCTTTCTTGTGAGTAATCTATACATAGATTTACATAGCAAGCAGTGCGACATGGTGTTTCACGTACCTAATACCAAGCTTAATTCATGCATACATACATGCCTATATATACAAACACATACACAAAGCACATCTTTTCATTATTATGTGATTTTTATAAGACTTTTTCCATCAGATTTTATGTGAAAGGCTCTGATGCCATTTATTCTGTATTTTAAAATAAAAAATTGTAATTTTTCTTTAAAAAAGGACAAGTAAAATGGAGTATTTTCACTTATAAGTATTCATTTTCATGTGAGGCATAACCATATGCTGAATTTATGATTTATTGCATTTGTTTTCAGATTAGCTTTGCAGATTTTTAAGAACTTCATTTCTTGGCTTCATTGTGCAAACAACATAATCTAAACAGATTTTAATAACCAAACAAAAAGTAACATACTGGTACATGACAATCCCTCCATACTAAAGTTGTTAAGAACCACAATGGCAGATGCACAGAAATGGAAAAGCGGGTTATCTGGGAAACAAAAGATCTGTTTTTGTGTTTACTATGTGTACCAGAAGAACAGTAGTTGAAGTTTCAGAAGGTCTTGAAAGAAAGTCTAGGATGTTATTCATTTCATTTGCAAGTAAGAACCAAATCTAGGCCTTCTCAGCCTAGAATACAGGTGCTTAATAAATATATACTGACAGAACAAATCAACAGATCCATTTATTCTGCCCAAATTAGCATTTTTAATCTTAAGCCATTTAAGAATTAAGAATTCATGTTAAGAATAATGTGAGGTTAAAAACTTAAAGCCAAACATTAAATAAAAATATAAACTCAAAGGAACCTAAGTGACCATTTAGTACAATTGACCAATCCATTAGGTAAGAAAACAAAAGCTCAGAGAAGTGACTTTGTGCAAAAAAAAATTAACAAATCAACTTTATACACTCCAACTGCAATGTTTCTCTTTTTAATTTAAAAATGAGTTCAAGCTAAAATTCCTTTATAGTTCATAAAGAGCTTTTACATATAAGGTGTTAATTTGAGCATATTAAAGGACAGCAGAAAGATTAAGTGCAGTTTGTTAGTTCAGTAGTTTTTACGGATAGGGTACATTAACACCTCACCAGGAACTATTTCCTAGCACATGATTTAGATATGGCATCTATGACTAGAATTATATATTTATATAGAATTAGCAACCATGGGTCACAAAGAGTCAGACACGACTGAGAGACTTTCACTTTCAGGGCTTCCCTTGTGGCTCAGCTGGTAAAGAATCCACCTGCAATGCGGGAGACCGGGGTTTGACTCCAGCATTCTGGCCTGTAGGATTCCATGGACTGTATATGAATAGTTCATGGGGTTGCAAAGAGGCGGACATGACTGAGTGACTTTCACTTTTCTCTAACTAGAATTATGAAAAGTGACTGCCAGGTATCTATGTTGTTATTATCAATATGATTCTAGAACTTCATACTTTAGGCACAAAGTAGATACTCTGATATTAGTTGCTAACTGAGGAGAATAAAACAGTAATTGCTTCTGCTATCATCTCTTAAGACTACTGGTAAGAAAACTGGGCAATCTCACAAGTTTTTTCTTAAAATATATTATCTCAATAGATGGAAGGTAGATAAGGGATATTAAGTCCTTCCCCACATCTTAAACTATTTATACCCTTTTTACAGCTTTAAAAAAAGAAAAGTATGTCCAACTGAGGGAACTATAAGGCTACATGAATAATTATTCTTATAGAATATGGCGGGCTTTCAAGATATGGACTAAGGAGACCTTTCATGTCTAGATTATCAATTTAAGGCATAGCTGGAGAGAAGAAACATAAAAACTAAAAACAGGAGTGAGGAAGCTGTGAAGGAAAACAGGAAAGAAATTAAAAGGAAGAAGGCATACCAGGTGGAGAGTGCACTGATTTTGCTTCAGGAGCCACTTAGTGGTAGGCTAGTTTTTACTTTTGCCTAACTTGCTTAGGTAGGGAAAACACATGGAAAAGAGAGACAGTCCCTCTTTCCTGCAAGTAGTAGGGATAAGTGAAAATACATATACTGAGCTGTTGTATTAGAATTTTAGTCACTCACCAGACTATAATATATTTAACTATTTTATTAGACTTTTGGATAACCTTAGTTCCACAAACTTAGGATACAGATTACAGATAAATTTGCAACATGAAAACAAGATGAGCACTAAACGAATTTTAAGAGTTTTCCTACTGGTACTGGCCTGTCAAAGATAAAGCTGAGGATGACTAATATAGGGATGCTACAGAGGCCAAACTATAAATGAACATTTTAGTATAGCAAATAAATAGTGAAACTGATAGAATATTTTTAGCCAAAACAAAAACTTCTCCAAAAAGAAATAGGTTATGTTTAACAACTGGCATATATAACCTTATATATGTATATTCTATGGTGAGATTAAATTTCATAAGGCCAGAGTTTTGGGTAAGTAATATGACAGCAACACTTTACTTAGTATCAACAATACATTTTCTAAGCATTAATGTGAAAGAGCATTGTGAAAAGTTTTTCAAGTTACCTTCTCTTACACTAAAAGGCATAGTGACAACACCATAAGCACTTGGTACGCCATATAAACAGCAGATGAAGTCAGAGAGATAGTCTAATACACTTAGATCATGCTCCACCACAATGATATATCTGAAAATCAATATAGATTTTTATTTAAAAATGTAATATAACATATAATTAAAATATTTAATTATAATCAAAACATTTACATAGCTTTAAAAAAACTATAGTGGAAATTTTAGGAAGATAAATACATTAAAAAAAATTAACTGTAAAGACCACATTAAGCAAGTTATAAAATGTTTTCTTGGAATAAGACTCTAATCAATGTTCATATTTCAAACTGTTTTCCTAAACTAAAAGAAAAAAGTTAACATGAAAGTTTATGAATATATAAAATAAATGTTTTGCTAATAAAAAAAATTTTTTACTAAATGTTTAACTAAAAACGTTTAACAGCATTTTTAAACTTTACAAAGCAGAAATAATTATATAATTATAATAGACCTAAACTGTTTACTATGCTATTCAATTTATGTATTAAACCCTTCTATTTGTCCTATCCCACACTAGTTGCAATCTAGTTGTAGTAGGGGATGCATAGAGAATATGACATAATCCTCAACCTGAGAACTTTGATATTAGCTGCGGAGACTAGGAATTGATATGAAACAATACCAAAAAGATTACGTAGCAAAATGTTTTACAGGTGATAAAAACCTATGAAAGTCAGGAAGGAAACAGGTTAGTGTGGGTACTGGAGCACTTAATAAATGGGATAGAATAGGACATGACTTTTTAATTAGTAAGAAAAAAGTACTTCTAGTAGAAACTGTCAGGCAAATAAATAATAGTCAGAAAGCTTTTATGCAGTATTTCATTCCTATTCAACTCAGTTTAAGATTTTCAAAAAGCAATGACCTGCAAATCCAAATTCCAACTTAATTTATCAGCTTTCTGTACAAAAACCAGCCATATTTTTATTTTAATGAAATCATTTACTCATTTAACGAAATCATTACTCCCATAAAAACTGACTCAATTTGATTCACAATGATATACTGTTTAAATTGCCAAGCATGTCTAATTCATTGTTTTCTTTCTCTATCGAGAGTCTAATTCAGGGTGTCATATTTCCATTTAATATTGCTATATGCTTTTAACAAATCTCATTTTTTTCTTCAGGGCCCCAGATAAGGCTCTTAGTTCCAGATGAAACAAATGTAACATCCTTAGACGTTAAGACCTTCCAAAACTATAGCTACTACAGATATTCAATTTATAAAGTTACACTCTGATAAATCCATCATACTTAACCTAATCTAACAAACACCATACTTAGCCTAGCCTACATGAAATGTGTTCAGAACACTCATATAATGCCTATTTCAAAATAGTGTTGACTATCTTATGTAATGTGTTGAATACTATACTGAAAGTGAGAAACAGAATGGTTGTAAGGGTACCAGCTGTCTGTCCTCTAAACACGTGGCTGACTGAAAGCTGCGGCTTGCTACTGTCGCTCAGCATCACAAGACCAAGAAAATAGCAAATTCTGAAGTATCGTTCTACTGAACATGTATTGCTTTCACAACACTGTAAAGTCAAAAAATCTTGAGTTGAACAACAGTATCTGTAAATTCTTTTATTACATTTGTATATAGGATATACTGAAAAATGGATCTTTGTTTCCTGAATAATCTACTCTTCTATCTCTGTGTCTAAGGGCTAGTCTATGATCAAAAGGGTCTGACTAATATCCTCATCTGCTGAAGTCCTACGTAACTCTTTTAAGGTTCACCTCAAATTCTACCTCCAGCAGAATCACCCTTCTTAATGTGCAAATAAACTTTCCCCCACTGTTGAACAGTGGTAGGCATCAATAAAAATGGCAGATCACCCAAGTGAGCCAATACTTATCCCGCCTTGGTATCTTTACTGGCAATGTTCCATTACTTGGAATAATTCTCTGCTTTTTTACCACTGAAATCTTCAAGGCCCAGTATATGGCAGCATAGTTTTATCTAGTGGTTTTTAATGTACTTTTGAAAAGAAAAAAAATGTCACACCTTCTGCTTTCCCTACTTTCATATGAATCTTATGCAGAAGTCCAAAATGTTATTAAAAAGTATTTAGAAGACTCACTCTATTTTCAGAGGGTTTGGAACAATAATCTACAGCATAATGAGAAATCTATGCTGTGAAAATTTATACCCTACACTTAATTTTGGGTTATCTGTTGATTTTAATCTTCCTCTTGCATTACTGTTCCTCTCACTAATTCATCCTCTATTTCTTGTTTCCTGGAGGATATGATCTTCAAAATCTTTTTACAGCATTAAAGACTGAATGGGTGCCTTGACACATCATAGAATTTCAGAATGCAGACATACTTCCTGAAACTTTTTATTATCAAGTCTATCACTACAAAGAGATTATTTTGACCCTATGCCTATAAAATCAAGACCCAGCACAACTGAGAAAACATCTAACCATCATTTTCTTCACTTTGTCAATCTAATCTCTTTTGGCATGTTATCCCTTTTACCACTATGTACTGCCCTCTCATAACGAAGAAAGTAGTGACTTGACTGAATACACGTCACCTGGCTTTAAATTATTATCCTTTTATTTCTCTGCTTATGTATTCTTTAATTTACAGATCCTAAGGTCCCTGAATATTGGGACTGCATTTTATACTCTTATATTTCCCAAAGGGGCTTCTGCCCAGGTGGCACAGTGGTAAAGAACCTAACTGCCAATGCAGGAAGCTGTGGATTCAATCCCTGGGTCAGGAATATCTCCTGGAGAAGGAAATGGTACCCTACCCCAGTATTCTCACCTGGGAAATCCAACAGACAGAGGAGTCTGGTAGGGTACAGTCCATGGGGTCGCAAAGAGTTAGACATGACTTGGTGACTAAACAGCAGCAACAATTTCCCAAAGAGCCTATCATAATGCCCTGACCTATGCATGGAGTGAAAATTATGGTCACCATTTACCTCAACTAAGATTGTCTCTTTATTACTGATATTCCAAGTTTTACTTCAAAATATGTACAGGAATCATTTGTTCCTTGAATCTAAGGAGTCAAGTTTTTCAATTCTGGGAAATAGCCAGCCATTATCTTTTCACAGTTTTATTTTTCAGATGCCTATAAAGACATATGTAATCATCTTCTCATTCTGTTCTCTATCTCATTCTATTCTCCATGTCCTTGAATCTCCCTCCTGATTTTCCATCTCATTCTCTGTTGTACTCTGGTAGCTTGCTCAGGTCAACTTTTCAAGTTTCTGATGCTCTTCTGTTGTCCCTAACCTGTCTAATCTGCCCAGTGAATTTTCAATGTCATGACTATATTTTTAATTTCTAGATTTGTTTGGGTTTTTTAAACATTTACCTATTACCTTTTTTGTAGTATTATATTCTTAGAGCTTTAAATCTTTACGTTTTGAATTATCTTAAATATTACTTTATAGTCTCTTTGAGAATGTCACTTTTAGTTCTTGAAGATCTAAATCCTGCTGTTTGTTGTGTTTACTGACTCACTTGTACAGTTTCCTTCTATTATTTATAACCCTGGGTTTAAAGCTCTTGGTCTTTACCTGTAGAAATCCTGTGTGACCAGGGTTGAGAGCATATGCCTCTAGAGTGTTTTTATATTTGCGTCGTCTACGTACCATAGAACTGAAGATTCCAGGACTCTCTGTGTTACTTTCTTAGCATGGAGGGTTTTTAGACATCCCTGATTACATAAATTTCAATTCCATATCCATGTGAGCTGCAGTCCATAAACAGATCTGAAGGGGAACCATCCCTCTAATTCCCAAGGCTCTCACGGAGTGACAGGAGTATGTTTCCTTGACATCCTTTTTTACTCTTTTGCTGAGAAAGCAGTTGTTTGAGAGTCCTGGCATTTTGTGTGATAATTCAAAAGAAGGCCCTACCACCTGCCCACAAATGGTGGTTAAAGCTCGAGACTTACTACAGAGAGAAGCACAGCCCTCCAGGAAAGCCATCCTGTCTCTCCCCTGTAATTATAGGGGATAGTTCTGTTTGCTTTTTGAGCCCCAGGGATCTCTCTTATGAAAGAAGTTGTGAAATCAACTACTAAAGAGAGGAACAGAAAATGCTAGGCAGGAAAAACGCCCTGTGTTCTGGTCATAGTCTTGCCATATCATAAATTCAAAACCTAGAAATAATTAATTTTTTTGAACTTAAACTTCTTCATTTGCAATATGGGAATACCACCTAAAGATTCTAACTTATAAGATTAACAAGACTCAGATGAGATAACGGGTATTAAAACTCTGCAAACTACAATAGCATCCTACGAATACATGATGTTGTGACTACTTAAGAAGTTTTTAAGAACTTTTATGCTCAGTAGAGACCTGGGACAACTAGAATCTCTCTGTTCTAAACGATGTGTATAAGTGACATATCCATTTGAGGATCTGACAAAAGTTAAGGATCTGCTTCCTGGAAATCCATAAAAATGTCAAAAATTTGCATATCACTACAGAGTATTCTTAGGCTCCCTGGAAACAGGTATGGTAGTAAATGCATCTTGCATTAAGAATTTCTGTTCTAGACAGAGGTTAAGTTCAAGTGATAGCTTCAAAAACCAAGATGGACTATATGCACATGTATACGACATTGATGGTCCTGGTGTTGAATCTTTAGAAATCTGTAAAACTTTTTAAACATAACAGCATAGGCATATGCCAAATCTTACTTACCTGTCTGGATTTATTAGAGATCGTATAGTAATAGCAGCCTTTAAACGCTGCTTGACATCTAGGTAACTAGAAGGTTCATCAAACATGAAACTATGAAAAAGAAAAGCAAACATAATATGAAAGGCAAGTATGATAATAATTCTATCTTGCATGTTAAAGCACTGAAATATTTCTGATTTAACAACAACAAAAATCCCACAACGGTAAAAATTTCTGTATTCTGTTCAGAAGTAGAAGGAAGAAATTATGAAGAGCAGGACGGCATATCAAGACTGGGGAGAGACTTGCAGATTAGGCTAACTTACAAACTGTTATCTCCTCACGAAAACTATTCTGATATATTCCAAAGTAATTCAGAGTGCTTCTCTTATAATTGGCTGAAGTCAATTGCACTAAGCAAACAGTTTTTGGAAAGGAGGGCCCTGCACAGAATTACAGAATACTTTACGGAGAAAAACTAGCCTGCAATGGATGCCAGCGTAGAACTGTAGAAAAAGATGAGAGCAAAAAATATTTGGGAAAAGAGAGGCATTAAAAGGTAGGAAGGAAACTCGCCTTTACATTTGTCTCTCACATGGCATGCCACCCCGATTCAGGATAACCTAAAAGACCTCATGTTCCACTTCAACTATTAAAAACCTTGCCGGCCTGGTTAGAGAGCTTACATCTTAAAAAAATAATCTTCCTATGTATAAAGAGAGTTTACAAAATACCTGACTTTATATTAAAAAGCTCTAGAATTCATACGTTGTGAAGTTTTTAACACTGATGGAGTAACAGGGGAACGCGCAATGGATGCACAGCTGCTTCAACATCTGAACTCAAAAGTTAAAACATTCACTACTCCTTCTATCATTAACAATTTATCCAAACCACTGCTCTTTTAGTAGCATTATAAATAAAAACTCTAAAGTAAGGATAAGATTTACAAGAATATAAAGTAACATACATATCAGCTTTCTGTATGCAAACGACAGCACAGGCAAATCTCTGCAACTCTCCTCCTGAAAGATCTTCAACATTGCGTTCTTTCAGATGGGTTAAATCTGTAAGAGGAATCGTCTTTAATGTTATTCTATTTTACCTCTTCAGGGTAAAATGTGCATTGCAAATCATCCAGCATTTGAATATTTCAGCTGAAAGTATGACAATTACTAGAGATGTTCCCATTTATTTCAGTAATCCATATAAAGATATCAATCTTTATGAGTTAAGTTCATGGCCTATTAAAACACATACACAAAATAAACACTTACCAAGCTGCTGACATACAATTGCTTGTGTCTTTGTTTCATCTTTTCGGTCCAAAATAGACCCCACTGTCCCCTGTCACAATATATCAGTAACAGTTACTATTATTTTCCTTCAATACTAATCCCTTCAATATTAAGAAGAGTCACAAAGTAAAACAAGTTTACTTTGATTTATCTTTCTTATGTCCACCAATATTTGTAATACCCACTACACATCTCCTAAAAAGCAACTGACCTTTGCAGCCTTGGGAATCTGGTCTACGTACTGAGGTTTGATAATGGCTTTTAGGTCATCTTCAAGAATCTTGGTAAAGTAATTTTGCAATTCAGATCCACGGAAGTAAGTCAGAATTTCTTGCCAATCAGGTGGATCCTAGAAATGTATGTACAGTTATCTGAATTTAGTAATATAATAGAAAGAGGATAAATGTTATACAAAATAGAACATATATACAAATAGAATACTTTTGCTTCTAACATACTAATAACACCAGAGGTGGATTTTTTTTTCAAATCAAGGAATACCACTTCATAACAGTTTACAAAATCTTAGAATTATCAATTAAGTAGCATTAACACATTTTTAACTAAAAAGGAGTTTCATTTATAGTTTCTCAGCATTAATTACACAAATAATCTTGAAAATAAGAACATTAAAAAATAAAATCACACATACTCTCTTCTTCATAGCCTCATAAAACTGACCCAAGATACTCCTTTTTAAAAGGTGGTAATACATACATCATATTTCCCAAGGTTTGGCTTTTGCTTTCCTGCTAAAATTTTTAAAGCAGTTGACTTTCCAATACCATTAGTTCCAACTAATCCCAAAACTTCACCCGGACGAGGAATAGGCAACCTGTCACAAGTGTACAAAAAAAATGAAACAACTCAGACTTAGGTAGAAAAAGCTACATAATACCAGAACGATGTCTTCTGATGCACTTGCACGCCACACACATTCATTAATAAGCCAAAAGAGAAATATGCCAGATATTATTGGCTATTAGGAAAAGCCAAAAACAGCAGCCAAGATTAACTTCAACTGTTAATTGTTAGAAATGCATCCATGACCAATATTACTCCAAATTTTATTTATTCAACTTTCACTCAAAGTCTAAAGTAACCATTTTTCTTTACATATAAGGCTCAGTTTTAATGTACAATAAAATGCTTTGGTACAAAACTGCAGAGCAGGTGCAACCTCACAGTCTTTTTCCTTCTTTCTTTTTTTTGGCCTGCCATTTACTTACAAGGAGAGAAGTGCCACATCAACCAGAAATATTCCACTTCATACTCCCTGCTGCAGTAGGGCCCCTTAAAGCTGGCAGGTTGAGAAATACCTTTTTATTAGTTAAATCTAGACTCCCAGATTCAAAATACTAGTGTTCAACAGATTAAAAACCTCAAAGAATGCCTGTCAGTAATAGTACATGTTGAAGCTCAGGGAAATATTCTCTGTAGATCATGAGATTAATAGATAAATAAAATCAACACAAGGTCCCAAAATTATTTTGGGGAGAAGGATTTTATAACAACAACGATTCTCACCCCAGTTGTATATTAGAATCACCTGGGAGCCTTTTCAACTAACGTCCAGACTATACATCCAGAGTAAGATGTAATTCAACAGGGTTGAAATTACCTGGGCATGAGTACTTTTAAAAAGACCCTCAGGAAATTTTAATGTCAGCCTGAATGAACCACTGACATATACAATGCTATTCTGCATGATGTTATAATATTATATTTTGCTTTAGTGGATGCAAAAGTTATTACCACTTTTTTTCCCCATTTTTGTATTTCTCTGAAAATTTCAAATGTATTTTACTCTTGACTGAAGTAAAGAAGAATGTTGACTTGGGAAATATACCTGTGAAGTTTGAAGGCATTGGCACAATATCGGTGTGTTGTTTCTTTTTCCAAGTTGCTTGGTAAGTTGACAATTGATAAGGCGCCAAAGGGGCATTTCTGTTATTTAAAATAAAGAATTAAGTTTCCGTTAGTTTTTAGAAATATATGCATGACTAAAATGAATAGATTAAGAAGTTTTTATAATTAATTTTCCAAATGTGGGAGTTTCACACAGATGTTAAGTACTGTTTCACTTCCTTTCCTTAAAAAAAAGTTGTTACTTGAAGGCAAGAATTGTATCTAATAAATCTGTATTCCCCTTAGTAACTGGCAAAATGCTGGAGATTTAATCTGTTTAACACTTAGTGAAAAACCTTACAGACCTGGAGACAGATTTTTGCATTAAAAAAAAATATTATTAGATAAAAGAAGGTTAAGAGCAAGATAAAACTTGATTATCTGGCATAGCTCAGCCAGTAATGCTTCTGTCTGCAATGCTGGAGACCTGGGTTCAATTCCTGGGTTGGAAAGTTCCCCTGGAGAAGGAAATGGCAACCCACTCTGGTATTCTTGCCTGGAGAATCCCATGGACAGAGGAGCCAGGTAGGCTACAGCTCATGGGATCGCAAGAGTCGGACACACCTGGTGCTGTCTTTCTTTCTACTGAATGTACAATTTCATATACAGTCAATGAGAAATGTCTTCCCTTTATTTCCTTCTTCCTGCCTTCTGTATGCTTCCTTTTCAACTTTGTAAAGTCCTTTAAGGTCATGATTTGTACATTTTTTGGTCTATTTATGTATGTCTCAACAACAGCTAGCGTAGTATCTGCACAGAGCAAGGACACTGTGATTTTTAACCATCCTACATGAAAAAGATGTTCATACTCCAAATGAGTAAATTCACATAAAAAGAAAAACATTTATTCATAGAAAAACTTATTCAAATGGTGACTGTCAATCAGATAAATGCCCAAGGAACAAGAATGGTAAAAACTGGAAGGTGATTTAAGAGTGGAAATGTGGCTAGAAAAATTCCTCAGAAGTACAGATAAAACCAAAAGGGTACAAGCAAAATGTATAAATGCAGATTAGAAATCTGTTTGATAGAACTGTTCAATGAGCTTAGGGAACTAATTCAAAAGTCTATATACAAAGATTTTAGTGAATTCCCATTTTCTAAGTTATAAGAACACAGAAGTTTAAAAAACAAAACTCTTACTTTCAAGCAAAATAATCAACCTCTAACAAAAAGTATAATTCCTTACACAAGATTTTTTTTTTTTTTTTACAAATGGAGTCACTGCCATTTACAGAATTCTCTATTATTCCATCAATGTACATAAAATGCTTATAGGCTGCAAGTAATTTAAACTTCTCTTAATCTTCAAAGAAAAAAAATCTATGTTGTTCACATACATGCTGCATTACAAATATTCTAAGTGTTCAGGGAGTATACACTACCCTGCTCCCCAAAGAGATTAATTACATCAGTATCTTTTCTGCCATGGAGTACATACCCAAATTCTGGAATCTCAATATTCTATAGTAGCCCAAGAAAGAAAATAAAATCAAATATAGTGTTCAAAATAAGATTTCCAGCACCCACAACATTGGTAGGCAAAAAATACTTGCTGGAAGAAATGTCTCCTGCTTATACTATCAAAAGAAGAAAAAACGCTTTCAGATATCAAGCTTGGTACTTTTGGATACTTAACTGAAAATTCAGAAACCAATTTAAAATATACTTGAGCCTAATCAGAAAAAATAATAGGTGGTAGCCATATTCCAGGAAAGGTCCTTTCTAAAATATATTACGTGCAAATAAAAAATAACGAATTTAAGAACTTTATACTCTGGCTCCTAAATATCTTTTAAGAACCAAAGTTGGAAATCCATCACTCTTAGAAAAAAGTCCTAATCAAACTATTCAATATAATAAAAACTGAAGCATTTTGAAAAATTACACTGTTGGGGTAAATTCAACAATAAAAGAATACAGCAAAAGCAGCACTTCAGGATTAGGTTAAACTAAGAAAAGTTTTTGGCTGTGTTCATTTTTATTTAAAAGTGTGAATTGAAAATTGAACAGACTTGAAAAAAATAATATATAATATGACTCATTTTTTGTATTTATATTCCCAAAAAGTTCTGGTAAAGATTTGGAGAATGTTCTTCTCATAGGAGGGTGAAAAAGAGAAATTAATTTTGGTTGGAAATGGCTTTACAAAATTACATACAGCAATGATAACTTTTATTATTATTTTTTTTAAAGGATAACATTTAAATAGGGTGGCTTAATTAATTGAAACTGCAATACTATTACTGATATAAGAAAATCATTTTTCTAAATTTGTATTCTTTTTTCACTGTTTCATACTTGGCTCTTTAAAACAGTTATAATGTATTCAGAATTTTTAGACTTCATTTTTAGGTTACAATTTAATACAATAAATAAAATACCACTTACTTTAATACAAATACCACAGCCAATACAAAGAGTTTCAGAAATCCAGGCTATTTTGCTCTGGGGGGTAACCTCTATGCATAATTTTCCTGCAAAGGAAAAGACAGAATTAAGTCATTTCTTCTGATAGTCTAGTTTTCTGACAACACTATTATTTCAGCAATTCTGGTTCCAAATTTCCATACAGAATCAAATTTTCAACGATCACAAAAAGACATACATTTGAGATAAACATCTTAAATCAGTGCTTTATATGGACAGACTGCTGAACTTATTTACTTATATGAATATTCGTCAGGCAAGACAGAAGTAACTAATATGCTTATTTTAATTTACTACAAGAAGATGCTGGTTAAAGTATTTGTTGTCATTGATTGGGTCACTAAGTCATGTCCAACTCTGTGACCCCATGGACTGTAGCCCTCCAGGCTCCATCCATGGAATTTTCCAGGCAAGAATACTAGAGTGGATTGCCATTTGTTTTTGTTTTTTTTAATATTTACTTATTTTTTATTTGGCTGCATTGGATCTTAGCTGTGACATGTAGGATCTAGTTCCTTGACCAGGGTTCAAACCATGGCTCCCTGCATTGAGAGCATACACTGGACCACCAGGGAAGTCCCAGGGGTTGCTATTTCTGATCCTAAAAGTTGACTAACCTGAATAGTTAATCCACAAAATATGCCTTCACAATGGTAATGTACACCCGACAGGAGACTGAAATACATTAGCTAGATCAGGAAAGCTGCCCAAAGACATGCATCTAACCCACAGACTAAATTAAATTTAGCATTAAGAATACCAATAGTCACATTTCTGAATAGCACAGTAGACTGTAAGACATGACATCTAAAGTTTCTTTTAAGATTTAGTGAGTTTATTTCTCACTAGTATATTTAAAGTAACAATTACTTAGCATAGCCTTTAAAGACTACCATTTCTGAATTTTTGAGAGTTTATTTAACCTTGAAAATGTAGCAAAAGCTCATCAACAGTCATTCACATTAAGCTGTTTTCAAAAAGATTATCAAACACAAACATCGTGGTAGTTCTTTCTTCATGACTTAAAGTAACTATAGGATTTTGTAGAACTGTAAGACTCTCACTAATTTGAACACTGGTTTGATTTTACAGTCAATGAACTTAAACAATACATGAACCGTGAACTTCCAGATGTTCAAATTGGTTTTAGAAAAGGCAGAGGAACCAGAGATCAAATTGCCAACATCCATTGGATCATTGAGAAAGCAAGAGTTCTAGAAAAACACCTATTTCTGCTTTATTGACTATGCCAAAGCCTTTGACTGTATGGATCACAATAAATTGTGGAAAATTCTGAAAGAGATGGGAACACCAGACCACCTGACCTGCCTCTTGAGGAACCTGTATGCAGGTCAGGAAGCAACAGTTAGAACTGGACATGGAACAAGACTGGTTCCAAACAGGAAAAGGAGTACGTGAAGGCTGTATACTGTCACCCTGCTCATTTAACTCATATGCAGAGTACATCATGAGAAACGCTGGGCTGGATGAAGCACAAGCTGGAATCGAGATTGCCAGGACAGATACGCAGATGACACCACCCTTACGGCAGAAAGTGAAGGAGAACTCAAGAGCCTCTTGATGAAAGCGAAAGGGGAGAGTGAAAAGGTTGACTTAAAGCTCAACATTCAGAAAACTAAGATCATGGCAAGAGGTCCCATCACTTCATGGCAAACAGATGGGGAAACAGTGGAAAACAGTGGCAGACTTTATTTTTTTGGCCTCCAAAGTCACTGAAGATGGTGATTGCAGCCATGAAATTAATAGATGCTTACTCCTTGGAATGAAAGTTATGACAACCTAGACAGCATGTTAAAAAGCAGAGACATTCCTTTGTCAACAAAGGTCTGTCTAGTCAAGACTATGGTTTATCCAGTAGTCACGTACAAATGTGAGAGTTGGACTATAAAGAAAGCTGAGTGCTGAAAAACTGATGCTTCTGAAGTGTGGTGTTGGAGAAGATTCTTGAGAGTCCCTTGGACTGCAAGGAGATCAAACCAGTCCATCCTAAAAGAGATCAGTCCTGGATGTTCACTGGAAGGACTGATGTTGAAGCTGAAACTCCAATACTTTGGCCACCTGATGCAAAGGGCTGACTCATCTGAAAAGACCTTGATGCTGGAAGATGGAGGGCAGGAGGAGAAGAGGATGACAGAGGATGAGATGGTTGGATGGCATCACCAACTCAATGGACATGAACTTGGGTAAACTCCGGGAGCTGGTGATGGACAGGGAGGCCTGGTGTGCTGTGTGCAGTTCATGGGGTCGCAAAGAGTTGGACACGACTGAGTGACTGAACTGAACTTAAACAGGATCATTTAGTCACAAAGTATTAAAAGAAATTTAGAATAAAATCTGGTCTTCTTATTACATTTTAAAAAAACCAACAGGGGTGAAAAGTGTACACCAAAGTCTAGAGAACAGTGAAGATAATGTTAAAAGATATTTAAAAGATAATTCTTAATTTTAAAACTTTCTCTTTTCCTTAAATGATCCACAGAACAGCTTACCCATCCGAACCACAGGGCAACTCTTCTTGCACTCCTGCCGACATTTCTTAGGCTTACATTTGTCATGGTTGACAATAGCAATTCTTGTTAATTTATCTGCCATGATTCTAAGGAAGTAAGAATATCCAGTTCCTCTGTTAAAGAAAAGATTAATAAAATTATGGCATAGTCAATGCAGTTTATTAAGAGAAGTAAGTCACAGGCATAAATAGTTCGAGAGGAGGAGATATCACTATTTCAGACATTAATACCTGGAACTAATTTTAAAAAAAAAACTAGTGAAAGCAATAAAATAACTTGTCATGGCTGGAAAAATAAAATTTTACTTATATACCATTAATCAGAAAATTTATATGAAGAAGGAAAAAAAATAGTACTTTCAACATGTGATGAAACTCAAAATTACCACTGAAAGACACAAAAGACCTGAACAAATAGAATGGTATGCTGTCTCAGTTTTCACAAAAGAGAAGTCAATATCATAGTTTTCAATCTTCCCTGAATTTATATATTTAATTCAATCTCAAAGGGAAAAAACTGAATCAGACAAATCAAATCTAAAGCTCTTATGCAAAAAGTAGTAATAGCGAAGAAAATGGGAAAAGAGTAAGGGGTCAGGGAAACCTATACTTGACATATGGAAAAAAAATGATATAAGGCCTAAGTAATTAATGCTGATACCTGTGGATGAATACAAACCAATAAAATAGAACAGAAAGACTTGACATGAAACATACATATGATAACGATGTTTACTTCTCCCTCAAACTAATCATCACTTCATATCTTATCTATTTGACTATGACACTACTGATGGAAATGGCAATTATTAAGGGTTTAACCATTATGTTGGTCAACTGGAAAAAAAAGTAAAAACTGCTTTCCCTGGGAACTGAAAATATAGTGAAGATGAATTTTATGTTAACTGCACTGATATGAAAAGGAGACCAGGGACTTCCCTGGAGGTCCAGAGGTTAGGATTTTGCCTTCCAATGTAAGGGGGTGAGGGTTGATCCTTGGTTGGAGAGGTAAGATTCCACATGCCTTGCAGCCAAAAAACCAAAACATAAGACAGAAGCAATACTGTAACAAATTCAATAAAGACTTTAAAAATGATCCGCACACACAAAAGAGAGACCAAGTAACCAACTATACGTATATAATTTTGGAGCTTTACGTATATAGTATTTGGTGCTTTTAAAGCACCATAAATTACAGAGGTGAGGTCAAAGTTAACTTAATCTTCTATATACTGGGCTTAGTGATAGACATTAATGTTCTTAGACTGTGATCAAAGTAATTCCAACAAGTGCCTTACTACTCCAGTTTATTCCAAAATGTAATGAAAGAATCTCAAGCCAAAAGATTACCGATCAACAAAGACATTCTCTTGGCTTTTTCTATCATGACTATGAACCACCATCCAGATATTTCTTGACCGAAAGCTTCCTCTTGTATTACTCTCCAGTCTTTCTCACATCCCTTCAATATCATTAGGCTTGGAGGGAACGAAGAGATGTTGCTCTTACTGCTGCTTCCAGACAATTATTATCTCTCCCTTCTCATTAAAAACATCAAGCTTTTGCTTTTTAGGTCATCCATCTGCTTTAGTTATTTCCAACCATTTCAGTCCCTCCCATCCTTTGAAGACTCCAGCCCTTAGCTAATGTTCACTCTTTAACAACTCTTGTCATAATACTTGGTGATTTCAATATGTTCATAGATGATCCTTCTATTAATAGCCTGTCATCTCAGTTTATTAACCACTTTTCTCTAGTGAGCTTGTCTTTTACCCTACCCTAGCCCTTCTTCCCTTGGCCAAATCCTTTACCTTGTCATTTTGCATAACTGCATTTTTCTATAACCGGCCTTTCAAATACCCCATTCTCCAACCACCATTTCTATTTTTTCACTTCACCACTCACACACAACAATCCAACAACCCTTTGAACTCCCTTCATTCCTCAGACCTGTAACTGTCTCTAGATTCTATCAAATTTCCACTGTCCTTCATCCCCTTGTATCTTTGATGTCTTCTGTACCCACCTAAAATTGTCAGTCACTTACACCCTTATCTGTAATTCTGGTTAAATTCAACTCCTCACCTGCACACAGATGGCAAGAGAAAAAACAAAGCCATGCTGACTAGTATCATCTCAAGTGAACCTTTATGCCAATTAGCCACCACACTATATGTATTTCCATAGCTAAGTCCCTTTGCAAACTAAAAGATATCCACCCACCAAGAAGAAGGTTACAATAATTCTTTTTCCTGTCTTTAACATCGTCAATTATTCAGTCTTCCCACCAGCTTATCCCCAGAATCCGAACCCTTCATTGTCTGCCCCAACCTCCTCCACTGCTTCATTTCCCCACTTTTTCAGGCAGGGGCTGTGTAAAAGCACGAGCTGGAATCAAGACTGCCAGGAGAAATATCAATAACCTCAGACGTAAGAGTTGCCTACAGTCAGTGTTTCACATTTCTCTAGGTATTTTCTCTGGAATCCATTGCAGACATTAGGGTCCATCATTCCATGCAAACAGCTTGTCAGGTCATCTGTTTTTTACATGGCTAAAGCAAATGGTTGCCAGGATTTGCTTCAGGGTCTTAGCATTTTCTGCTCCCTTTGCGGCAATGCTGCTCCCACTAGTGAGTCACACGGCCCACTCCTTCAAGTCTTTAATGTTTATTCTCAGTGAGTCTTCTCTAGCTATAAAACTGCCTTGTTTTATTCTTCTTAGCTCTTTCTACCACATTACATAGTATATATTTCATACACATGTATGTATACGGTACATATAGGGTTTCCCTCATAGCTCAGTTGGCAAAGAAACTGCCTGCAATGCAGGAGACCTCGGATTGATTCCTGAATCGGGAAGATTCGCTGGAGAAGGGATAGGCTACCCTCTCCGGTATTCTTGGGCTTCCCTTGTGGCTTGGCTGGTAAAGAATCCCTGCAATGCAGGAGACCTGGGTTAGATCCATCCCCTGGAAAAGGGAAAGGCTACCCACCCCAGTATTCTGGCCTAGAGAATTCCCCTTGTATAGACCATGGGGTCGCAAAGAGTCTGACACAACAATTTACTGTGTGTGTATATGCATTTATGTATTCTCTCTCTCTACATACAGGCAATATTTTTCCCTCTCCAACTACAAAGTACTCCATCATGAGTGTAGGAATTTTTGTTTGTTCATTCCAGTGGCTGGACCAGTGTCTACCACATAGTAGGAATGCAAACATTTCTATTGAATGAAATGAGAAAATGAATTTAAATATAGTAAAAAATTTTCCTACAGGTTATTACAAGTTCAGGAGTCTTTGCAAGTTACCATCATAGTGACAGTTAAACAGTAAAGTATATTATTTTTAAAAATCACCCAAAATGAGACAAACATTGTATGTAACAGAGTTACACTAATGGATAGGTTCACTCTACCTCTTTATAACCTTTAGAAACTCATCTAAAGATCAGCATAAGAAAATAAGTGATTTACGAATTGCTACCAAAAAAGCTATCACTCTAGAAGAGACAATTCCCAAGAGACTGAAGATTCTTCAGCTATTAAAAATAATAAAACTAGAGATCATACAAATTATGGTGAATGAGCATGATTAATTCCCCTGCAGAGGATAAATCTCCATTGATTTATCAATGAAACTGTTTACAATAAGGTTTATTTCTGCCAAACTACTAAATTGTTTCAACTGCTGTTTCAAACCATTTAAAAAACCAAATGACTGTAGAGATGATTTTTATCAAATAAAACATACTAGAGATGGTTACGGAGAAGGCAATGGCAACCCACTCCAGTACTCTTGCCTGGAAAATCCCATGGATGGAGGAGCCTGGTGGGCTGCCGTCTATGGGGTCTCGCAGAGTCGTACATGACTGAAGTGAATTAGCAGCAGCAGCGGCAGCAGAGATGGTTAATAAGCTGATTTATATTTTAAAATGATAAATTATGATGCAGTTAAGAAAAATGAATACAGATTCTTTGTAGAACTGTTAATTAAGAGAGCAAACTGTAGACACTATTGTTAATTAAATTTCTATGTAAGTTTCAAGAATTGGGAAGAAGGATCCCCTCCTTTCTTTTTCAGTGAGAAAGATACAGTACAGGAAAGCTTGGAGGGGAAGACTGTAGTTACAGACGCCCTGAAACAGGGATCTGAAGCTATCTCAAATCTGAAAACTGGTGAAAACAGGTACTTATGACCTCTATCATCCTTCCAGCTGAGAGGAAAAAAGGAAGTGAGACATTTATAGAAAGCATTTGTAGTCTAATGAAAGAAACAGTCAGTCCTGTCCCAGTCTTTGCGACCCCATGGACTGTAGCCTACTAGGCTCCTCTGTCCACGGGATTTCCCAGAAAAGAATACTGGAGTGGGTTGCCATTTCCTTCTTCAGGGGATCTTCCCGACCCTGGGATTGAATCAGCTGCTTTACCGTCTGAGCCACCAGGGAAGCAAAGTCTTAACCACTGGACCACCAAGGAATTCAGTTGGTAAAGGATCCGCCTGCAATGCAGGAAACCGTGGTTTGATTCCTGGGTTGGGAAGATCCTCTGGAGAAAGGAAAAAGCTACCCACTCCAGTAATCTGGCCTCAAGAAGCAGTCCATGGGGTCGCAAAGAGTTGGACAGGACCGAGCGACTTTTCACTTTGTAGTCTAAAGCCAAAATTATTTTAACACCCTGTGAAAGCATTTGAAAAGGAATTATGCTTATGTCATGTGAAATATTCTAAAATTCTATGCTATCGCAGGTTGTTACATTTATAAAACGTGTAAGTTGGGAGTGGTGCACAACCCTGATTTCAGAGTCTTAAACTGAAGACAATCAGAAGGGACACTAAATTAATACCACTTTCTCCTTGCCCCATACCAGCAATTATATTAAATATTCTTCCTAAAAAAGTTCTTTTATAGGGGAGAAAAGGCTTTTAACTAAAACAAAAACAAACAACACTTTTTGGTTCAGATAGGACAAGTGTGTGTTAGTCGCTCAGTCGTGCTGGACTGCAGCTCACCAGTCTCCTCTGTCCATGAGATTTTCCAGGCAATGATACTGGAGTGGGTAGCCAAAGACAAGAGCCCTTGGTTAATACTGACAAAAACGAAGCATTATCGTCAAGTAGTTGACATAGAATGAATATTCTCTGAACCAGGGACAGAAGTACTGAGGACTACAAAACAGATGCTACTGTCATAAATGCAGTTAGCAGTTCTGTGGAAGAGAAAGCACCTCTCCCCCCAATAAAACCAAAAACAGTGTTTTGATAGTTATTTCTCTTACCGATTTTACCGTAAAAAATGAGAAAACGCGCTTAAAGTAGTTTATGGGATGTGGGAATTGACTTTAGCCGTCGCGCCCACGATGCACGAACCACTGAAGGGGAAATAAAGGTACTTTCAGTGAAGACACAGAACCTGATCTCCAGGGTTTTAAGATATAATAAGAGGGAAATCGGAGCAATCACCAAGTGTCATAAAAACTCTCGCGAAATGCAAAACGCGTTCAACTGGGAGATTATTTGAGATCACCATGGTGACAGCAGAGTACAAACTGCTGTGAGGTAAATCCAGTGACATCTGGCCATCGTTTCTATAAAGACTGGGAGTGGACGAGGAGGATCCGACTTCTTGGCGGTAAGATGCCGTGACTCATTCCACAATCCCCAAACAGCGAAGAAAAGGCTTCCACCTGTGCCAGAAGAGCCGGGGCAGTAGGGGACGCTCTAAGTTATAAAGGCGGGTTTCATAGATTCAGTGTTAGGGGAGGCGCGGGGTCAAGGCGGGGAGTGGAGGCGGCGGGGACTGGACCACCGAGAGAATGGCACCTATATCCATTTCCGTGTCCCCTGACGGGGGTGGCGGGCCACAGCGGCCGAGAGTCCGGGTCAGCCAGAGGCAAAGCGTTAGGCGCCCCCAGCGCTCGGCGGCACCCGCGCTCCGGCGGTTCCAGCTGTCTCGTCCAAACCGGCTGCCACGCGCCGCTGCCGCCGCCACCTGAGGCCTAACCAAAGGCTCGCGGAGAATGTCCCCACGGTGTTTAGACCGTGGCAAACTGCAGCTAAAGGCCAAACCCCTCCAGGCTATTCACGTACCTGGAGAAACAGATTCCCCTTGCGGAGGGGAACGCAGCGATCAAGTCAGCGCTTGGTTTTCACTTCTCAGCCACACAGCGTGTTCCTTGCGGCCACCGGCCAAAATGGCGGTGCCCAGCCGCCGCCTCACGCATGCCACAAGGACGTAATGCGCGTGCGCGCCAGGGCGCGCTAGGCGGAGCTGTGGAAAGAGGTAGGGAGAGGCGGCTGGGACTGACGTCATTGTACTGCGACCTCAGTGACGTCTCTGGGGAAGCTAGGCGGGCCTGGGAAGCCGAGTGGGAGTGGCGCGGAGCTGCGGCGGATCCCGAAAAGCTGAGTGGCGGTAAGCAGAGTTCGCGAGCTGTAAGTGCGTGGGCTTTCCCGGACGGAGAGAGTGGTTCTAGCTTAAGCGAACACCTTCTCTTCTCCATTGTCAGCCTTCTTTTACGCCATTTCCTCAAGGCCGGTGGGTCAGAAATGGATCCTTAGAGGTTGCCCATTCTAGTACTTCTGGCAGAGGTGTCCAGCAGAACCGACAGAGTCTGCACCAGACACTGCTCGCGGTGGCATTCTCTCCTTGTCCTTAGCTCCTGAACGGAATGACCAGGAACCCATTCTCCTTCGAGCTTCGTGTTTTTTCCACTTGTGGCGTTCAGTACCAAGTTCGGCAGTTGAATTCTGCTCCAAAATAGAGATGGGCCTTTGGGGGGCACAGTTTGACATTTTTGGACATTTGAAGATGTGACCGTAGGTTTAATTGCCTCATCTTAGATCTTACTTAACTTGCAGGTGGCAGTACTTTAGTTTATTATTGAACCTATCCATTCATCCATGTACTCATTCAGAAAACTGCTAATGGATCATTTAAGCCTCAGTCCTTTCCAGTCTGTAGTTCAGTGTCTGGTATTATTTAAAGAGTGTCGAGTGTGAAGAGTTAGAGAACAACAGATCTGACAGGAGGTGGATATCAAGGAGACAGTATACAGACCTTCTGGGCCAGGTTCATAATAGCATGTATGCATAACGATGTTTAGTAGTTGTAACTGCATTGCTGAAGCAATTTTACATGTTGTTCACTATCCAGGAGGTGTTTTTTTTTTTAATCACACTTGGACACACTTAGCAAGATTAACTAACAAAAGATGTGAAAGATGAAGTAGACGTCTGGTTTAGAATAGGCCGGTTACTCACTTCTAGACATTAAAGGCATTCTTCTGACTTTATGTTCTATAGTAACAGCACATGTAATTGGAATTTTTGACAATTAATGAAGAGATGTGATTTTTCTCTGCATCACTTAATGGATTATTTAAGATACAGACCAATATTTACATATTCCTGGATTAATATTTCAGTCTGACTTTTTTAGGTAAAAAACTTCATTTGAATTGGAATTTTTGCTCATAGAGGTATAGAACTGCATAGCATTATACAGTTATATATCAACCCCTTTGGCAGGAAAGGGGAAAGCCCAGACCCCTCAAAAGTATAGACTAGTTGAAGGCGAACCTTGAGTTGACATCCTGATCCTATGGCCTTTTGACTACTATATTCTGCTGCTTTGCACAACTTGTAAGTCATAATATGTTACACTGTGGAAACCAAACTGAATTCTCAAGTGTTTTAAATTGCAGTGGTTATGTCAACTGCTGTTGAAAATAGATGGTTACTATCCAGGTTACATTAGTGATACCCTGGCTGTTAAACTTTTAACATCTGTAGAAAGATGCTCAGGTCCTGGTGTAATGTGAATATTCTTTTTTTCTACATAGAATATTTTAAAAATGACCACACCAAACAAGACACCTCCTGGTGCTGACCCTAAGCAGTTGGAAAGGACTGGAACAGTACGGGAAATTGGGTCACAAGCTGTTTGGTCACTCTCATCTTGCAAACCAGGTAAAACAAAACAAAAAGAAACTGTGTTAACTACTGAAAGTTTCCTTGTACACTGGACTGACTTTAATATTCGTTTTGTTCAGGTGTGTGTGTGTATGTGAGTCACTCAGTTGTGTTTGACTCTTGGCGACCCTTAGCTCGCCAGACTTCTCTGTCCATGGAATTCTCCAGGCAAGAATACTGGAGTGGATTGCTATCCCCTTCTCCAGAGCATCTTCCTAATCCAGGAATTGAACCCAAGTCAACCGCATTAAATGTAGATTCTTTACCATCTTAGCCACCAGGGAAGCCCTTTGTTCAGAGGCTTTATTTATGTATTTTTTTACATGAGCTAAACACTTTAATTAAAATTCAGAGATTGTCAGAATGGATAAAAATCATTTCAACTATATGTTGATTACAGGAGATACAGTTTAATGTAAGGAAACCAATAGATAAAACTAAAAGGAAAAGTCATTTCCTACAAACAGAAGTGTAAGATAGGTGGTACAGATTTTTAATATCGAATAAAGTAGACATCAAGCAAACAAATTAACAGATAAAGAGGAACACTTGATAAAAAGATTAGTTCATTAAGAATATAAAACAATCATAAATGTGTACATATTCAATAATTTCAAAATACATGAAATAGAGAAATGGAAATATCAGCAATTATCATTAGAGATTTTCTTTTCTCAGTAGTTGATAGAATACTTGTTAAATTTGGGACAGATAAAGATGGGAACAACACCTTGACCTAACACTGTCAGAATACTACGTGCAGCATCTGCAGAAGGCATGTTCATTCCCGGTGCATGTAGGACTTCCACCAAAATACACTATTTGCTAGGACATACGTTTCAAGATTGAAATATTACTTGCTATGTTCTCCAACCATGATTAGAGAAAAATAGCAGTTACTTACACTCATAGTACATAATAAGACAGCATGCTCGGTTGCTTCAGTCATGTCCGAATCTTTGTGACCCCATGGCCCATAGCCTGCCAAGCTTCTCTGTCCATGGCATTTTCCCAGCAAGAATACTGGGAGTGGGGTGCCATTTCCTCCTCCAGGGGATCTTCCTGACCCAGGATTGAACCAGCATTTCCTGCATCTCCTGCATTGCAGGAATTTTAAAATCTAATTGGATTTTCATTTGTTATATATCTCTTTGTAATTGCTTTACTAGTATCCACTTCAGTTTAACTGCACATGTTATAAGGTCTCTTTATCCTCCCCTCTTTTTCCTATGATTCAGTTATTTGGTTAGCATTTTTTTGACCATTTCTCTGGATGGGATAAATGAATGATACATTTTTTGAGTGATTATATATCCCCAAATAAATTTATTGTACTCTTGGTTGGGATAGAACTCTCTTTTTTTTTTCCCCAATGTGATAAAGTACATTTTTTTTTTCTATTTTGAGAAAGGTCACTTCAGACTTTCACTAGGATGAAGTTGGATTAATTCTTCCCATTTAATGTGTAGTATTCAAGCTAGAACTCACATCACCAGGGACTGAAAATTTCTTTATGGACTTAACACTGCATCCTTTTCCTGGACCTAAAGCAAGATAAATATGTAGTGCTTCACAAATTTGCGTGTCATCCTTATACAGGGGCCATGCTAATCTTCTGGCTATCATTCCAATTTTAGTATATGTGCTGTCAAAGCAAGCACTGGGATAGAATTCTTGAGTGGCAATCCTTTTCTCAAAAAGTTGTGCATGCTAGTTTATCATTTCCTTTTATCATGTCACAAGTAAGAAGGTGTATATCTGTCTGTCTTACTTGCTAAGTAACTTGTTCGTTCTTTCTTTCTTTCTATTGATTCTTAGAGTTCAAGACTTTTGCCAGGATACATGTGTATCTTTTCTCATCCATATAGCCTGTAATATGATAGGCATTTTCAATCTGTAAACTCAAGCTCAGAGAAAGTTTTTTAGCTTAAGAAATTTAAACGATAATGTTATTGATTCAGTAGTCATTTTTCTCTCAGAAAGCTCTACTATTTACACATTAAGACTCCTGAAACCATCTTCCCAACCCAGCCCCTTCTGTTTCCCCTTAGGATTCTTTTCTCTCTCTTTTTATGAGTAATTTGAGGTATAATTTACTTAAGAAAAGCTCACCCTTTTTGTATGTATAGTTATATGAATTTTAACCAGCACGTCACAAATCAAAGCACCATCACAATTAAATACAGGTCATTTTCATCGTGTAAAGAAATTTCCTTGTCTCTTTGTGGTCAGTCTTTTGCCCCGTCCCCTACCACTGACAGCTTGATCTGTTTTGTGTCTCTTTGGTTTTTACCTTTCTCAGAATGCTATATAAATGTAACCATATTTTATGTAGCTTTTGAGGTCTTAACTTCTTTCACTTAGTATAGTACATTTGTGATTTTTCCTTTTGGAGTTGGTTCCTTTTTATTGCTGATTACTATTCCACCGTATGGATGTATCCCAGTTTGTTACCTATTCACCAGTTAATGGACCTTTAGGTTTGTGGTAGTCAGCTTCCCAAGTGGTACCAGTGATTCCTGTTTGCTGGTTTTCATGCCCTTTTGATGACCTCTCCCACATTGTGTCAGGGTGAGTCTCTGGGACCCGGAGAACATGGCAGACATGATGGTATGTGATTTCTGAGACTAGATCATAAAAGACATCAGGGCTCTGCCACACTCTTGTTTGGATCACATAGTCTAGGGGAGACTAGCTCCCATTTTGTGAGGAAACAAGGGGACCCGTGGAGAGGTTGAGATGGCGAGAAACATGGCCCTCTGACAACAGCCAGTGGCGAGCTGGGGCCTCTTGGCAACAGTCATATGATTAAGCCACCTTAGAATGGATCCTCCAGCCACTGGATAATCAAACTGGTCCCAAATTCCTGTCTCATAGAAATTGTGAAATAATGCATGTTTGGTGTTTCAGGGTGCTAAGTTAACTAAGATAAGGTTGTTTCCAATATTTAGTGATTATGGAGGAAGCTACCATAAGCATTTATGTCCAGGTTTTTGTGTAGACATATATTTTTATTTTTCTTGAGTAGATACTTAGGAGTAGAATAGCTGGGTTCATTTATTTTTATTTCTTCTTTCCAGTCTATACCTTTTATTTCCTTCTCTTGTCTTATTGCATTAGCTAAGACTTTGAATATGATGTCACATAGAAGTGGCAAAAAGGATTGTTGTTGTTTAGTTGCAAGTCGTGTCCGACTCTTTTTTTGTAGTCCAATGGACTGTAGCCCCCTAGGCTTCTCTGTCCATGGGATTTTCCAGGCAAGAATACTGGAGTTGCCATTTCTTTCTCCAAGGGATCTACCTGACCCGGGGATTGAACCTGTGTCTTCTGCATTTAGAGGTGGACCTTCTACCGCTGAGCCACCAGGGAAGCCCCAAATATGGTGTTAGCTGTTGTTTCTTGTGGATATATAAAGCTGAGGAAGTCTACCTAATTTCTGTAGATGTGCTGATAGAGTTTTGTTTTGAATGAGTGTTGAATTTGTCAGATGCTTTCTCAACATCTATTAGTATGATAATATGTTTTTTCTCATTTAGCCTGTTGTTTTGATGGATTATATTAATTTTAGAACATTGAACCAACTTTGCATACCTGGATTAAATTCTAATTGATTATGGTGAATAATTTTTTATACATACATTCGATTTGCTAATATTTTCTTGAGAATTTTTGCATCTGTGTTCATGAGAGATATTATTCTTTAATTTTCCTTTCTTATAGTGTCTTTGTCTGGTTTTATTATTACAGTAATGCTACCCTTACGGAATCAGTCAGAAAGTATTCCCCCTGCTTCTCTTTTCTGAAAGAAATTTTGGACACTCGGTATTATTTCTTCCTTAAATGTTTGACAGAAGTCACCAGTGAAACCATTTAGGCCTAGTGATTTCTTTGGAAGGTTATTAATTTTTGATTCAATTTTTATAATAGATAACGGCTTATTCAAATTACCTGTTCCTTGTGTGAGTTTTGCTGGATTGTGTCTTTCAAGGAATTGGTCCATTTTATTTATCAAGTTTGTGGTTGGAGCTCCTTATAATACTCTTTTATTACCCTTTTATCCATGGGATCAACAGTGATGGCCCCTCTTTTGTTTCTTGTATTAGTAATTTATGTCTTCTTTCTTTTTTTCTTGTTTAGCCTGGTTAGAGGTTTATTGATTTTATTGAGCTTTTCAAAGAACCAACTTTGCAGTATTGGTGATTTTTCTCTCTTAATTTCCTGTTTTTATTTCTTTCTCCTGCTTATTTTGAATTTAATTTGCTCCTCTTTTTCTAGTTTTCTAAGGTGAACACTTAAATTATTGATCTTAGAGCTTTCTTCTGTTCTAATATATATATATTTCATGCTATAAACGCAGTAAACTTCAGAAAGCACTGCTTTCTGTTATTGATTTTTAATTTAATTTTGTTGTGGTCTGGGAGTACAATTTGTATGATTTTTGTTTGTTTGAATCTTTCTATGTGTGTTTTATAGCCCAAAATGTCGTCCATTTTGGTTAATGTTACACATAAACTTGAGAATAACCATGTATTCTGCTGTCATTGGATGAAATAATCTCTAAATATCAAATTAATATAGCTGATTAATGGTGCTGGTTCAGTTCAATCATACATTGACTGATTTTTCTGCCTGATGGATAAAGGCTTAAGATTGAGAGGCTAAAATTCCTTTAAGGTCCTTGTTTTTGTCTCCCTTGTTATCTTTCAATTTCTCTGCTGCTACTACTGCTAAGTCACTTCAGTCGTGTCCAACTCTGCGTGATCCCATAGATGGCAGCCCACCAGGCTCCCCCGTCCCTGGGATTCTCCAGGTAAGAACACTGGAGTGGGTTGCCATTTCCTTCTCCAATGCATGAAAGTGAAAAATGAAAGTGAAGTTGCTCAGTTGTGTCTGACTCTTGGTGACCCCATGGACTGCAGCCTACCAGGCTCCTCCGTCCATGGGATTTTCCAGGCAAGAGTACTGGAGTGGGGTGCCATTGCCCTCTCTAGAGACTCCTTAAATGGCATCTAAGCTTGCAGGTCTTTGAATTTAGCCTACTGATACTGTATTGGAGTCCTGTTGATATGGTGTTGTTATGGGGAGAATGGAAGTGTTCTGTAATCCTATGCATTAGATCTCAGTCTTTTAGTGGGCCTGTGTCCATGCCTGTGATCTTCACAGGTGCTTCTCCCCTTTTCTTACCCCACTTAGGTGAGACAAGGCTAGAGCAGGGTGTAGTCAGGTGTTTTCCTTTCCCTGTGTCAGCTGTGCTGTACTGTGTTTAGTTGCTCAGTTGTGTCTGACTCTTTGCGACCCCATGGACTGCAGCTCTCCAGGCTCCTCTGTCCATGGGATTCTCCAGGCAAGAATACTGGAGTAGGGTGCCATGCCGTCTTCCAGGGGATCTTCCCAACCCAGGGATCAAACCCAGGTTTCCTGCGTTGCAGGCGAATTCTTCACTGTCTGAGCTGCCAGGGAAGCCCCCTGTGTCAGGCTGTGGTGAAAAAAGAACAGCAACAAAAAAAACATACCGGTTAGGCTCTGTTAAAACAGTTTTCCTGTAATTCAGGCCTTTGTTATGGGAAGGAGAATGCTTTTGGTGTGATTCACAATGATCACCTTCCTCCTCTATCTGCAGGAGTCACCGGAGAATTTTCTCTGATCTTTACCATAAAGAGAAACTGATGGGGCTCCTAGAGGTAAAATTCCTGAAGATGTGGAGTGCTCTCTAAGGCTGGGCATCCAGGTGTTCTTACGCTCTCCAGCTAGTCTGTACTCAGTCTCCAGCAGTTAGCCAATTGGTAATTACTCTTAAGTTTTCCCTGTTGTTGAGTTTCCTACCAGTTGCTAACTCCAGTGGTAGTTTCTGCTCCTGGTAAGATGTGAGTCTCTGTTTTCTGTTTCTTCAGTTTTCTGAGTGGTGGTTTGCCTTGTGGCCTCTGTTGGACCTAAATAATTATTGGTTTTCAGTTCAGTTCAGTCCAGTCGCTCAGTTGTGTCTGACTCTTTGCGACCCCATGGACTGCAGCACGCCAGGCCTCCTGTACATCGCCAACTCCCGGAGTCCACCTAAACCCATGTCCATTGAGTCTGTGATGCCATCCAACTATCTCATCCTCTGTTGTCCCCTTCTCCTCCTGCCTTCAATCTTTCCCAGCATCAGGGTCTTTTCAAATGAGTCAGCTCTTTGCATTAGGTGGCCAAAGTATTGGAGTTTCAGCTTCAGCATCAGTCCTTCCAATGAATATTCAGGACTGTTTTCCTTTGGGATAGACTAGTTTGATCTCCTTGCAGTCCAAGGGACTCTCAAGAGTCTTCTCCAACACCATAGTTCAAAAGCATCAATTCTTCAGTGCTCAGCTTTCTTCACAGTCCAACTCTCACATCCATACATGACTACTGGAAAAACCATAGCTTTGACTAGACGGACCTCTGTCGGCAAAATAGTGTCTCTGCTTTTTAGTATGCTGTCTAGGTTGGTCATAGCTTTTCTTCCAAGGAGCAAGCATCTTTTAATTTCATGGCTGCAGTCACTATCTGCAGTGATTTTGGAGGCCCTCCCCCCTAAATAATTTCTTTCTGTTTCCATTGTTCCCCCATCTATTTGCCATGAAGTGATCCAACCATTTGCCGTGATCTTAGCTTTTTGAATGTTGAATTTTTTGAATGTTCAGTTAATCCAGCTTTTTTATTTTTGTTGTTGTGAGTGAGAATAACATTGTCCGTGCTCTTTACAAGTCAGGCTCTTCAATAAATGCTGGAGAGGGTGTGGAGAAAAGGGAACCCTCTTACACTGTTGGTGGGAATGCAAACTAGTACAGCCACTATGGAGAACAGTGTGGAGATTCCTTAAAAAACTGGAAATAGAACTGCCATATGACCCAGCAATCCCACTCCTGGGCATACACACCGAGGAAACCAGATCTGAAAGAGACACGTGTACCCCAATGTTCATCTCAGCACTGTTTATAATAGCCAGGACGTGGAAGCAACCTAGATGCCCATCAGCAGACGAATGGATAAGGAAGCTGTGGTACATATACACCATGGAATATTACTCAGCCATTAAAAAGAATTCATTTGAATCAGTTCTAATGAGATGGATGAAACTGGAGCCCATTATACAGAGTGAAGTGAGCCAGAAAGATAAAGACCAGTACAGTATACTAACACATATATATGGAATTTAGAAAGATGGTAACGATAACCCTATATGCAAAACAGAAAAAGAGACACAGATGAACAGAACAGACTTTTAGACTCTGTGGGAGAAGGCGAGGGTGGGATGTTCTGAGAGAATATAGCACTGAAACAAGTATACTATCAAGGGTGAAACAGATCAGCAGCCCAGGTTGGATGCATGAGACAAGTGCTCAGGGCTGGTGCACTGGGAAGACCCAGAGGGATGGGATGGAGAGGACGGTGGGAGGGGTGATGGGGATGGGGAACACATGTAAATCCATGGCTGATTCATGTCAATGTATGGCAAAAACCACTACAATATTGTAAAGTAATTAGCCTCCAACTAATAAAAATAAATGAAAAAAAAAAAAGAAAAAAAACAAATCAGGCTCTTTTTCCTTTTCCTTTTAAATTCTGTGTCTCTTTTTATTTGAAGTGGATTTAATATAGACGGTTTTTTTTAAAATCCAGCCTGACATTCTTTGTCTTATAACTGAGTGTTTAGATCATTTACACCTAATATACCTATTGGTGAAATTAGATTTAAAACTACTGTCTTGAAATTGGGGGATTTGTCCATTTTTTCCCCTCCTTTTTAACCTGATTTTGGATAAATTCAGTATTTTTTGTGACTCTCTTATCTTTCAACTGACCCATAAGTTGTACCTCCTTTTTGAAATTTTTTGAGGGACTGCCCTAGGATTTCACTGTATATCTTTGTCACAGTTTACCTTCAAGTAATATACTACTGCTATAGATAAGGCATACAAATCCTTTAACAATGTACTTCCAATTTCTCTCTCCTATCCTTTATGCTATTTTGACATACATTTTATTTTTTGCATATTTAAAACCTTCAGGATACCTTGATGCTATTTTTCTTTTAAAAGATCAATTATGTTTTGGAGTGATTTAAAAACAAAACCTTTTACGTTTAACTTTTTCAATTTTGGGAACTTTTTCTTTCTTTGAATAGATCCAGGTTTCTGTCTGATATCATATTCTTCCTGCCTGAAGAACTCTCTTTACAGTTTTTATATTGCAGGTCTGCTAGCAGTGTTTGGTTGAAAACATTTTCATTTTGCTTTTTATTACTGTGGTATATTTTCCTTGCATGAAATTCTAGGTTAGCATCTCTATGTCTTAGAGATATTCTGTCTCTGGATTATGTAGTTTCTAAAGAAAAGTCTGCTCTAGTCAATGTGGCTTTTTTCCCCCACCTTCTTTTAAGATTTTATCTTTAATATTTAACAGTAAAGATATGAAGTGTGTGAGTGTGTGTGGGTGTGTGTGTGTGTGTGTTTAATCCTGCTTGACATTCATTGAGATTCTTGGATCTTCTGGTTTGATGTCCTGCATTATTTTGAAAATTCACTGCCATTATTTCTTGTAGTTTTTCTTTTGCCCCATCCTCATCTTTCTGGGAATCTAATTATACATATGCTTTTGTTGTTGTTCAGTTACTCAGTTGTATACAGCTGTTTACAACCCCATGGATTGCAGCTCACCAGGCTTCACTGTCCTTCACTATCTCCCGCAGTTAGCTCAGACTCATGTCCATTGAGTCGATGATGCCATCCAACCATCTTATCTTCTATCACCCCCTTCTTCTTCTGCCCTCAAATCTTTCCCAGCATCAGGGTCTTTTTCAGTGAGTTGACTTTTTGCATCAGGTGGCCAAAGTGTTGGAGCCTCACCAACAGTCCTTCCAATAAATATTCAGAGTTGACTTCCTTTAGGATTGACTACTTTGATCTCCTTACTGTCCAAGGGACTCTCAAGAGTCTTCTCCAGCCCAACAGTTTGAAAACATCAACTTTTTGGTGCTCAGCCTTCTTTATGGTCCAACTCTCACATCCATACATGACTTCTGGAAAAACCATAGCTTTGATTAGACAGTACTTTTGTCAGCAAAGTGATGTCTCTACTTTTTAAGACGCTGTCTAGGTTTATCATAGCTTTCCTTACAAGGAGCAATCATCTTTTAATTTCATGGCTGCAGTCACCGTCCACAGTGATTTTGGAGCCAAGAAAATAAAGTCTATTACTGATTCCATTGTTTCCCCATCTGATGGGACTAGATGCCATGATCTTAGTTTTTTTGAATGTTGAGTTCTAAAGCAGCAGAGTGTTTAATTTTGGTAAACTATTTGGTATTTGTCCCTTTGCTTTAGGTGCTCTATTCCCCCCCTTTTTTTGTCTTCTTAGTGTTTTGCTTTGCGTTTTTTAATTGGTCTAGCTTCAAGTCTACTACTTCTTTCTTTGATTTTATTGAATCTACTAGTGATTCTAAGGAATCATTCATCTCTGCTATGTTTTTTATTTATAGCTTTTTCATTTGACTCTTAAAGGAGTCTTTCCTTTGTTGAAATTCCCTGTTTCTTTGTTTCATCTACCTTTTCCCCTAAATTCGTTAACATATTAATCATAGCTATTTAAAGTCCCTGTTTGTTAATTTAAACATCTGGTTCGTCTGAGTCTATCTCTGGTGATTGCTTCATCTTTGGATAATACTTGTGTCTCTTGTTTGTTTGTGTCTTTCTCTCAAATGTGCTGTGCCAAGTCATGTCCAGCTTCAGTCGTGTCTGACTCTGTGATCCCATGGACTGTAGCCCGCCAGGCTCCTCTCTCCATGGGATTCTCCAGGCAAGAATACCGGAGTGGGTTGCTGTGCCCTTCTCCAAGGTATCTTCCTGACCCAGGGATTGAACGCTCATCTCTTAAGTGTCCTATATTGGCAGGCGGGTTCTTTACCGCTAGCACCACCTGGGAAGTCTGTCGTAAATGCTTACTGAATGCTAAACTGTGGAAAATTCTGAAAGAGATGGGAATACCAGACCATCTGACCTGCTTCTTGAGAAATCTGTATGCAGGTCAGGAAGTAACAGTTAGAACTGGACATGGAACGACAGACTGGTTCCAAATAGGAAAAGGAGTACGTCAAGGCTGTATATTGTCACCCTGCTTGTTTAACTTATGTGCAGAGTACATCATGAGAAGCACTGGGCTGGATGAAGCACAGTCTGGAATCAGGATTGTGGGGAGAAATGTCAATAACCTCAGATATGCAGATGACACCACCCTTATGGCAGAAAGTGAAGAGCTAAAGAGCCTCTTGATAATAGTGAAAGAGCAGAGTGAAAAAGTTGGCTTAAAGCTCAACATTCACAAAACTAAGATCATGGCTACTGGTCCCATCACTTCATGGCAAATAGATGGGGAGACAGTGGAAACAGTGGCGGACTTTTTTTTTTGGGCTCCAAAATCACTGCAGATGGTGACCGCAGCCATGAAATTAAAAGACGCTTACTCCTTGGAAGGAAAGTTATGACCTACCTAGACAGCATATTAAAAAGCAGAGACATCACTTTGTCATCAAAGGTTGATCTAGTCAAGGCTATGGTTTTTCCAGTAGTCATGTATGGATGTGAGAGTTGGACTGTAAAGAAAGCTGAGCACCAAAGAATTGATGCTTTTGAAGTGTGGTATTGGAGAAGACTCTCGAGAGTTACTTGGACTGCAAGGAGATCAAACCAGTCCACCCTATAGGAGATCAATCCTGAGTATTCATTGGAAGGACTAATGCTAAAGCTGAAACTCCAGTACTTTGGCTACCTGATGTGAAAAGCTGACTCATTTGAAAAGGCCCTGATGCTGGGTAAGATTGAGGGCAGAAGGAGAAGGGGATGACAGAGGATAAGATGGTTGGATGGCATCACCGACTCAATGGACATGAGTTTGGATAGACTCTGGGAGTTCGTGATGGACAGGGAGGCCTGGCGTGCTGCAGTTCATGGGGTCATAAAGAGTCAGACACAACTGAGTGACTGAACTGAACTGAAACATTAGTAGATATTGAAAAAAATGGTATTTACACTCTGAAATGATTATCTCTTTTTTACTGTCAGACTTTTATAGTGGAAGTTGAGTAAGGAATTGACCTGGTTTTTAGATTGTTTTTATTTTTGGTTTGTTTTGTTATGGTTACCTTCAGTATCATAGGCTTCAGATTCCTCTAAAGATTCCAGTGTTTGTGGCAGGGGCAGCTGTGCCAGACGATTTTTCTTAGTGTTCCTCCTCCATAATCATTTTCAGTTATCTTTCTATCCCTGGGCTGCAAGGGTGTCTCTCTGCATGCTCTTGCCCTGCCTCCAGGGCAAGATGGTTGTTACTCATTGCAGAGGCTCAGAGGCAGGACTTCTCTGCTTTCTCATCCAGCTTCAATCCTAGATAGCTTGTATGTGCCTGGTCTCCAGGGTGGGACCTTCTCAGTGTTTTGGTCTCTCCTACCTATGATAGCGAAACTCTGGTCTTTGTGGCTCAGCTGGTAAAGAATCTGCCTGCAACGTGGGACACCTGGGTTCGATCCCTGGGTTGGGAAGATGCCCTGGAGAAGGGAAAGGCTACCCACTCCAGTATTCTGGCCTGGAGAATTCCATGGGCTGTATAGTCCATGGGGTCGCAAAGAGTCGGACACGACTGAGTGACTTTCACTTCACTTTCATCTATGATAGCGAAACTCTGATGTTTCCTAGGGGAGAGTTTTCTGTCCTGTCCCAGAGGAAGGAGTGTTTCCTGCTCCTTTTCCAGTGTAGAGGGTTTTTTCCTTATAGTTCTCTCCCAGCAAGCATGGATCTGTGTCTGTGTGCTGGAGTCAGCAGGTTTGATTCTGTTCCCTTAGCAGCTTAAGTTCTTTTTCTGTAGGAGAGAAGGCTTTGAGGGGAGGATGGGTTTTTGCTTTTCCTGCAGTGGCAGTCAGTCCCCTCTTGCATGCTTGTACCACTGACTTTCCAATTTCCTGTTCTCCCCACAAAGTGTCCTCTTATGTGCACAGTGAGGGCTCTTAGAAAAGAATCTAAGAGTCAGTGTGAATTCACCTTGTGTTTGAGACTCCCAGGGCTGCTATTCTTTTATGATAGCCCACACTTAGCCTTTAGCAGTTTGTTAAAGTTCTACCTGATTCCTTTTTATGTGTGTATTGGGTCGCTGTTTCTTCCTCCCATGCTCTACCACAGTTGGGACTGGCTGTCCATCCTTTCTCTCCCTACCTGCAAACTGATCCTTCTTGGGTTTCAGGGTATTTGGTTGCTGCATAGTTTTAAGGGCTCATGTCTGCAATAAAAATTATGAGATTTTGGTTTATCTAGCCATTTTTTGTTGTTTGAGTAAGGGTGGTGGCTTTTGCCAGCTTCTAGACTGCTTCAGAAGTTTCTAATATTCTTTATAACACCAAATGTTTCTGTGAATTTTGCTCAGATTGAGTATCTCCTGTTGCTTTACTTAGTAGCGTAATTCAACTGGTGCCATGCTAATCTCAGTAACAGGGTAGGAGTCAGTGCCAGTTCACATTGTTTTCTGCTGTGGGGCTTGGCCGAGGGCAACACGTAGAAGTCATTGGTTCCCTGAAGATGCCCCGCTGTCTGGCATCTTGGGGCTGCAGGGCAGAACAGTAGCTGACGCTGCCGGGAGAATGGTGGGGTCACTTAAGAACGTGTTGGGTGGGAGAGTCAGGAAATTCATCAGTGCACTATCATGTGTTTTATTGCTGTGGTTTTTAGCTCTGGGTTCGTCAGTGAAATATAATTGTGATTATTGTTTCACATGTTATGAATGACTGAATACTCTTTATTAATGAGAAACAGCTTGAGAAAGTTGTTTAACTCTTACTTTGGTTCTTTATAGTAAGATATTTTTCAGTTTAAGTCAATAGACAGTTGCCAAAATCTCTAACACTGTTAGAGATTAAAAAATACAAAAGACCTTGTTGTCAAGGAGTTCACAGTCTAGTGGAGAAAGTAATAATTAGTCATTATTATACAATGTAGTCATGTATAATTGTTAGAGTGAGGTTCTGTTCTGAGTACTTTGCGTGTATAAAATAAACAACTATCTCAGTAAAGTCTCCAAAAGTCATATGAAACATTGCTTACTGTTATTTTTTTAATCGTTTTCTAAATCAGGAAACTAGAGCCCAGAAAAGTTAAGTAACCTGGCGAATATCACCTGGTAAGTGGGGATGCTGGGATTCAAGGCAGTTGGTCTGTACTAGGTCACAATGCTCTCCACTAAGGATGGGCTCAGTGCAGTGGTGGCCAGAGGAGAGGCCAGGAGGACCGCCTTGGAGAATCAGGGACGTGTTTATGGAGGTGATTCATATCTGGTGTGAGGGGTGAGGTAGAATGTCACTGAGGAAGGACCTAAAGGCAAGAGGAACAGTCTGTGCAAAGATATACAGCCTAGCTACTATGAAAACATGGAGCTTTCAAAGAATTGTGAATAGTCAGTGAGACTAGAACAGAGCAAAGTAGCATAGGTGGAACTAGTTAGGAGGAGACGTGATCATAGGGGACTTTAAAACATATTGTATATATAGTATGTGCCACTGAACAGTTTTAGCACAATAGCAGTTTTCACATTTGAGAATTGTGGAGGATGGCCTGAAGTGAGGCAAGATTTGAGGTAAAGAACTGAGTTAAGAGACATGCAGTAATTCAGGAGAGCACTGATATAAGGGAGAATTTTAATAAACTTCCAAAATGTTAGTATCAGTCTTTGGGAGATACAGATTTACCTCACTGCTATAGCATGGTTGGTGGTAGACGGCTTTGCAAAATTGTCATTTTCTTCTTTGGAAATACTCAGTATTTCACTCAGGTGATAGTTGAAATGAATTTAGTAGATTCAGCTTAATACATATCAGAAAATTATGTTTTTTAAAAAATGTATTTATTTTAATTGGAGGGTAATTACAGTATTGTGGTGGTTTTTGCCATACATTAACATGAATCAGCCACGAGAAAATTATGTTTTAATTACTGTAAATTATTGTGGTTTTAATCAGAAAGAACTATATAGGATAGTTTTCCATTATTGGGAATGACTGGATAATTTAGAATTCTGGGTAAATTTAATTTTTGATTAATCAGATGTTAATAAGAAACACTTGGTTTCAAATTGTATATGACTTTTGAAAATATTTTTAAGTTGTCTTTTTTTCTTGTCACATTAAGTATGGCATTGTTCAGTCGTTCAGTCATGTCCGACTTTTTGCGACCCCGTGGACTACAGCCTGCCAGGCTTCCCTGTCCTTCACCATCTCCCAGAGCTTGCTCAAACTCATGTCATCCATTGAGTCAGTGATGCCATCCAGTTATCTTGTCTTCTGTCATCCCCTTCTCCTCCTGCCTTTAGTCTTTCCCAGCATCAGGGTCTTTTCTAATGAGTCGGCTCTTCGCATCAGGTGGCTGAAGTATTGAAGTTTTAGCTTCAGCATCAGTCCTTCCAATGAATATTCAGAGTTGATTTCCTTTAACATTGACTGGTTTGATCTCTTTGCAGTCCAGGGGACTCTCAAGAGTCTTTTCCAACACCATAATTCAAAAGCATCAGTCCGTGGGCTCTCAGCCTTGTTTATGGTCCAACTCTCACATCCATACATGACTACTGAAAAAACGATAGCTTTTACCATACAGACCTTTGTCTGCAAAGTGATGTCTCTGCTTTTTAATAGGCTGTCTAGTTTTGTCATAGCTTTTCTGCCAAGGAGCAAGCGTCTTTTAATTTCATGACTGCAGTCACCATCCACAGTGATTTTGGAGCCCAGAAAATAGCCTGTCATTGTTTGCATTGTTTCCCCATCTGTTTGCCATGAAGTGACGGGAGCTCTTGCCATGATCTTAGTTTTTTTAATGTTGAGTTTTAAGCCAGCTTTTTCACTGTTCTCTTTCACCTTCATCGAGAGGCTCTTTAGTTTTCTATCGCTTTCTGCCATGAGGGGAGTGTCATCTGTGTATCTGAGGTTATTGTATTTCTCCTGGCAATCTTGATTCCAGCTTGTGCTTCATTCATCCCAGCATTTTGCATGATGTATTCTGCATAGAAGTTAAATAAGCAGGGTGAGAATATATAGCCTTGAAGTACTCCTTTCCCAATTTTGTTCCATGCCTGTTGTTCCATGTCTGGTTCTATCTGTTGCTTCTTGACATAGTGGACTTAATAAAGCCTGTTATATTTCTGAAGATTTTGTAGGACATGTGGGTCATTCTTATTATCAGCTTGTAAAAAGTTCAAGAAACTGGGTTTGAATATATACTTCAGAATATATTTAGAAGTTCTTCTTAAAAAATTAAAGCCAACAACCAAGAAAACATGGTCCTAATAACTTTTGTGTGCAAATATTTTTTCTTTTGACCTGAAATGAATGGACTGTTAGACATTTCTCCAACAAAGGGATTTATTCAGCGTTAGCGGAAAATTGCGGTTTGGGGTCTGCAGCCATGGCAAGCCACATGCAAATTCCCATGTGACGGGGAAGGAGCATACTTTTATAAAGAAAAGGAAGTTGGGGGGAGTCTCTAGTAAACAAAGAATCCACGGCTTTTCATTGGCTGAGTCCCTGCCAGGGAAGAATAGGAACCTTTCTTCTTCCTCTTTGGCTCTGCTGTGGTCCCAGGGCATGTCAGCTCTCCCTGCTGGTCTCCCAGCTCTGTTTAATGAGGTTTCTGTTTAATGTTTTACATTCCCCTTTTTGCATTGCCACCACGTGGTACAAGGTGAGTCACGTGAATCCAAGAGTCTGTTTCTAGAGTTTGTTGGCACAAAGATTGGTTAGCAGTACCTGACAGTGTCCTTTCCAGCAATGTTGAAGAGAGTTCTTCGGGAGGTGTGTTTTGCAATAGATGAAATCTTTAGGTTGTAAGGTATGATGCTTAAGGTCTTCATCTCCCAGGAGCACACTGGGGAAAGATTGCTGTACCAAAGCATAGTTAATTTTAATAGGAGCAATTAGGCCTTTGCAATACTGGAGTACCTCTCTTTATCTTGGTTGTGGGTCAGAAGATGCAGGAGCCAAGTGCACTGGGCATCTCGTGACTGTGTCAAAGGGTGAGAGTTTATGAGTGGGTCTGAGATTTAGAAGGACCAATCACAGTGCTTTTGGCCAAAGTATTTGGAGGGGCTGTACAAATTTTGCCAGTTGAGTCTTAATGCCTTTTGTGCATTCAACTAAACTAGATGATTGAGGGTGGTAAGCATAATAAAAGTGCTGTAAAACTGGCCAAACCATGTAGACTTGTTGAAATACCTGGCCAGTATATTGGGTTCTTCAATCACTGTAAAATTCAAGAAGAACCTCTTAGGTAGGAATAATCATTTGCTAAAGGGCTTAAGCCACAGAAAAGGAGTAGCCTATATGCAAGGCTTCAGTCTTGTGAAAAAACATACAGACCATGACTAAAACATTTATATCAGTGAGACAGAAGAAGTTGTATGTAATCCATTTGCTAGACCTCAAATGGTCCATTAAGCAGTTTAATATGTATAGGAGCAGTTCAAACAAGCTTCCCTGGATTGTACCTCAGACAAGTGGAACCAGTGAGGTAGGCACTCTTTGTAGCCTTGTTAATGTTTTCTCGCCAGTATTGAGTCATGAAGACTATCATTGTGTCAGATCAGTGGTTTACTTCATGTACAGTGGTGGGGAGTGGGAATTTAAGTCTCTAGTAAGACTGGATTATTATTTGATTCAAACCAGAGCTTTCTCTTTTTATCAAACAGTTACTGAATTTCCAATTTTTTTTTTTTTTTCTTTTCTGAGGCCAACTGTTGGGCTTTTCTAGATAGTTTTTCTGAATTACCATTTGGAGAAATATCCTTGTAGACCATGACAGAGGTTTGACTGCTGTTGGTCCCTTTAATGGCAGCATTCCTGCAGAAATATCAGCAAGGTGATTTCCCTTAGTTTCCAGAGACTCATGTTTAGAATTCCCCCAAATCTTAATAGCTGAAGCAGAGGTAAAGTATTGCATTCAATAATTTCTGAACATAGGGGCCATTTAAAATTTTATTTCTGCTGTAATTAAGTAAATCATGTTGGTTTCACAACATTTCATAATCATGAGCTACTCTGAAAGTGTATCTGCTGTCACTAAATAACGGCAGCTTTGTCCTTGGTTAAAGTACAGGATCATGTAAGAGTATATAATTCAGCTTTTTGGGCTGAAGTAGCCATAGTAAAGATGCTGCCTCAACAGCATCAAGAGGAATTGTAATTGCTTACCCAGCACAATATTTGCCATTGTCACCTTTTAAATAACCATCAGTGAACCATGAGAAGTCAGAGTTACCCAGAGGAATCTCCTGTAGGTCATCATAAGGAGTCAGGATGTGGTCTGTCAGCATTAAGCTGTTGTGAAGGGCTTCATAGGTGACTGAGGAGCGCAGAGTGCTGGGTTCAGGCTTTTACAGTGTAAGAGAGTTGTGTGAGGAACAGTGTACAAGGGACTTTTTAGGAGTGAGGCAGCTGATTGAGAAATGTTGAATATGAGAATTCAGGAGAGCTTCTACTGCATCAGGTATGAAAGGGGCTTCCACAATGATTTTTTTGGTGACATTAACCAAAAGGGCAGTGGCTGTAATGGCTCTAAGGCAAGTGGGGAGTATCCCTCTGCCACAGGGTTTAAGGCTGAGAGCTTTAAGTGGTGGCTGTTTTCCTGTGAGAAATCTTGAGAAGGAGAGCAAAGAAGCAGACATGTCACATGTTGTAACAAAGCAGACAGAACCCTCAGGGAATTTTATGTCATCCAGACCAGCCTTTGGGATTTGTGAGAAAAAAAGACGAACCTTCAGTAAAACCTTGAGGCTTTATTATCTAGTTGACTTGTATTTCTTCCCAACTGAAGGCAAAAAGGTATTGGCTCACTTCATCAACTGGAGTACTAAAGAATGCACTGAATAAATCAGTTACAGTTAAAGAATTTATTCCTGAGGAATGGATGTTAGTAACATACGAAGATTAGAAACAGCAAGGTGTCCAGGGATAAATAACAGTGTTGTTTATTGCTAGTAGGTCCTGGACAAACCTCTACCAGTAAAATGGGAGTAGTACAGGGATAATGAGGTCTTGAACCTTGTAATCTTGTATTATTGGCTTTATGCCTCGAAGAAGGTTTTTACTTATAAGGTATTGATTAATTCTAGGAAGAGGTTTTGAGGAGTTTGAATCTTGATGGGAGATGTGCTACGAATTTTGTCAGTATCACTTGAAGATTTTGCCTGTAAGGAGGGTTCAGTTCAGTTCAGCTCAGTCGTGTCCGACTCTTTGCGATCCCATGAAACTGCAGCACGCCAGGCCTCCCTGTCTACCAACTCCTGGAGTCTACCCAAACCCATGTCCATCGAGTTGGTGATGCCATCCATCTCATCCTCTGTCTTCCCCTTCTTCTGCCCTCAATCTTTCCCAGCATCAGGGTCCTTTCCAGTGAGTCAGCTTTTCGAATCAGGTGGCCAAAGTATTGGAGCTTCAGCTTCAAAATCAGTCCTTCCCATGAACACCCAGGACTGATCTCCTTTAGGATGGACTGGTTGGATCTCCTTGCAGTCCAAGGGACTCTCAAGAGTCTTCTCCAACACCACAGTTCAAAAGCATCAATTCCTCTGTGCTCAGCTTTCCTTATGGTCCAACTCTCACATCCATACATGACCACTGGAAAAACTATAGCCTTGACCTTTGTTGGCAAAGTAATGTCTCTGCTTTTTAATATGCTGTCTAGGTAGGTCATAACTTTCCTTCTAAGGAGTAAGCGTCTAATTTCATGGCTGCAATCACCATCTGCAGTGATTTTGGAGCCCAGAAAAATAAAGTCAGCCACTGTTTCCCCATCTATTTGCCATGAAGTGATGGGACCGGATGCCATGATCTTAGTTTTCTGAATGTTGAGCTTTAAGCCAACTTTTTCTCTCCTCTTTCACTTTCATCAAGAGGCTGTTTAGTTCCTCTTTACTTTCTGCCTTGGGGTGGTGTCATCTGCATGTCTGAGGTTATTGATATTTCTCCTGGCAATCTTGATTCCACCTTGTGCTTCCTCCAGCGCAGCATTTCTCATGATGTACTCTGCATAGAAGTTAAATAAGCAGGGTGACAACATACAGCCTTGACGTACTCCTTTTCCTATTTGGAACTGGTCAGGGTAGTAGTTGATTTAATAGGGACAAAATGGTCGGTGTTTCTGAAATCTGCTCTAGTACCATCAGAGATGGAGCAAACAAAAGATGTCAAAGGGTCATTTAATTCATCTAGTTTGTTATTTCGATGACTGCTTTCAGTTTCTAATGATTTTTCCCTTTTGGAAGAAAGAAGTTCTGGCATGATAACTCTCTAAGAAGTCTCGGCCCCTAATGAATGAATAGTGGTGGAGGAACTGAGGGAAAAGAAGTCTTAACTCTTCAAAGGGCCTAGATAGAAGGGAGAAGTTCAGAGATAGGAACCTCCTGAGGGTGACCAGAGATCCCCACTACTTGCACTGTTTTATTATTTCTCAGAGACAGGGGCTGTTTTACAGTAGTGGGGTATAGAGAGTGGCTCCACGGTCAGGACTGGAAGAGATTCCTTCCCATTCTGGAGAAATGTTTCTCCGGACTAACTGAGAGGATTGAGAAGAGTCCCTGTAGCTCCTCAGACCTCTATCACTGAAAATTCGGAGGACACTGGAAAGGCTGATTAGAGGGCGGAAAGCACCTAAAGCGCTTAAATTTGGAATAGTCTTTTTTTCCAGTGTCGTAACTCTTTGTAATAGTAGCAGAAACTAGGAGGATTTTGGTTCTGTTTAGGAGCCTTCATTTGCTGGAATTGAAAATTAAGAATTCAGGCAGTCTTCCTTTGAGATGACTCATGTAAAATGTAAGAGAACTAGCTCACCAGATTAACTGTATCTGGAGTGAACACAGTTCCCCATTCTAAGGGGGAAAGAATCAGCCCATTAATAAACAAGTAGAGGTGGCCTGAGTGGGATCAGCATTCAGATGGAAGGCCGGGATTTTCTTCAGAAACAATTAGAAGTTGGTTATAATAATCATAAGCAGGTTCATCAGATTTTTGTATGCAAGTCTGAGTTTTGTTCCAGTCAACGGGCTTTGGAAAAGCCCCAGGGATTGCTCAGTGAAGCTGTCTGTCAGTTGCTTGAGGCTGGTCCCATAATAAATTGGCAGGATGGTCTCCCAGTTGGAATTCTAGAGACCTTTCAGGATTTTCCCAATTAGTGGTTTTGATTCAGTGCTGGCCCTGGCCTTCACCAGTTATCTATGAGCTAGTTGATAGGACTCAGAGAAACCAGGCTGGTAAGTTTTAATGACTGTATTAAATTCCTTAGCGAATATGTAAGAATCTTCAATTACTTTGGGATCATTTTTTAATATCGCTTGCAGTTCAGTTTTGGTCCGGGGAATGTAAGAAATTAAGGGTTTAATGTATATTACCGTATGTGAAATAGATCGCCAGTCCAGGTTTGATGCATGAGGCAGGGTGCTCAGGGCCGAGCACTGGGTTGACGCTGAGGGATGGGATGGGGAGGGAGGTGGGAGGGGGAGTTCAGGATGGGGGACACATGTACACCCATGGCTGATTCATGTCAATGTATGGCAAAAACCACCACAATATTGTAAAGTAATTAGCCTCCAATTAAAATAAATTTTAACAAAATAAAGAGAAGACATACTTCTTTCCCCCCCAAAAAAGAAATTAAGGGTTTAGCCTCTAGATCCTTAGGAGGCTTAAAGAGGAACATTCTGACAAATTCTAAAGAAAAGGGAGTTGGCAGAGTTTAAAAGACAAGGGGAAGGTTGGCAAGAGAATTAGCGTGGGGGAATTAAAGGAACAGAGAAGGTGTCATCAGCACAGAAGAGAAAGAGAAAGATGGACCAGAGGTGGAGTCTGGCCACAGAAGCTGCGGGAGGGTGACAAGATGGTGCCTGAGGTAGCACCTCCGACCAGCCAAGGAAGAAGAGCCTGAGGCTTCAGGAGCCATTTTATCTTTCTTTAATCATTTGTTTGCCTCGGTTCATCTTAAAATTTGATAATGTTGCGGAGCCTCAAAATACCAATCAAAATAAGCATTACACTCAGTTCTGGAAATTTTTGAGCTATTGTAGTCCAATTCAGCTCTAAAGAAATTAGGAATTTCAAAAGTTCTCTGTAATGGCCGTTGATATTCTAAATTGCCTTTGGTCAGGTTAGTCCATTTAGTTAGAAATGTGCCTGAGGAAGGACTTCGGCTTTTAAACATAAAATCATCTGGAGTCGTCCTAGGGGGCGGGCACACTCAAAATGTTTAGATAACTAGGATCTCATTTCTCTGAAGATTTTCTCTGGAGTAAAAGAACAATTTCCAAACAGCTTACAGCACAGACAGCTCAATTCAAACAACTTGCAGGCTAATTCCAGCCAGTTTGAAGGAGACAACTTGGTTTGGAGGAGGCAGGCCAAAGACGTTTTTTTTTAGCCAGTTTCCAGAGGAGAGCCCCTTCCAAAGGAGTAGGATGAAGAAAACTGGAACAGTTTCAGGGAAACAGCCCCTGTTCCCAAATGAATGGGTCAAAGGTATTTTCAGCCAGCTTTGGTTGAAACATTCTGATCTCAAAATTAGAGTGACCTGCCAAATGGATACTTGTATACAAAACAAAGCCTTAACTAAAGAGATGAAACCTTAAGATAGATCCCGAATAAAGCCTGGAGAGCTTCAAATGCAAAGAGGGCATGTACTCAGAATCCAAGAGAAAGACTTACTTTCATACTCCAGGGTCATTGAGAAAACAGTGAGTGGGTTCACTGTGGGTATTGCACCTGTGTGCTCACCAGTCCTGAACCTTTGGGCCACTTCTCAGAATATTTGTTCTGACATAAATATTCTGCCACGTATTTTTCCAGCAAAGATGGGTTTACTTAGGACCAGCAGAGGATTGCAATTCAGGGTCTGCAACCACAGTAAACCATGTGCAGTTCCCACAATGAAGGGAAGTAGCACCCTTCTGTAGGGAGGAAAAAGAAGTGGGAGAGCTTTAATAAACAAAAAGCCCATGGCTTTTCACTGACTGAGTCCTTGCCAGGAAAGGAGAGGAGTCTGTCTTCTTCGTTTTGGTTCTGTCATGGTCACAGGGTATCAGAACTCCCCGTCTGGTCTCCCAACTCTGTCTAATTGAGATTTCTGTTTATTAATTTTTTATGCTTCTAAGAATTGAGGGCTGGTTAAGAGGATGGGAGAACTTTGGTTAATTTAAATCTCACAGTACTCACCATCCTCTTTATCAAACTTGCTGGACAAATATATATAGTAGTTTTATGTTTTGAATATATGGCTCTTCCTTTTTCATGAGAATTCATTGTCACTTGTGATTTTAGGATTTGGAGTGGATCAGTTACGAGATGACAATCTAGAAACTTACTGGCAATCAGATGGCTCCCAGCCTCATTTAGTGAACATACAATTCAGGTAATACATTTTTTTAATTTTTCAATTTGTATAGGTTATAAGTGGACAAAGAAGTTAATTTTATTGACATAAAATTTAAAGAAATATAGGAATTATTGTGAAGTACACTTAACTCTGCTCTTTATAAGCCTCAGAGATTACTTTTCTACTCAATTATATTGTGTTTTAAGTTTACTCTGTCTTATCCTTTATGAATTCTTCTTTTTCCCATTTAATCAATACTTTTTGTTGAAGTATAGTTGATTTGCAACATTGTGTTAATTTCTGCCATACAGCAAAGTGATTCACTTATATATATACATTCTTTTTTTAGAATATTCTTTTCCATTATGATTTTATCATATGATATTGAATATATTAATAGGTCTCTGTGCTATATATAGTAGGACCTTGTTGTTTTCTTTATGTATTCTTCATGGTATTTACACAGTTCCTTTTATGTAGATAATTTGTCAGATATACTTTGCAATATGATTTATATCAGAAAAATATGCTTTGCTTATGACTCAATGCAATGCCTTAAATGAATTGCTTGAAGTATACCAGAAGTGATGATGGTAAGTTTGTTAGGTATAAACCACTCATGTAGCTTCTCATACTTGTACTTCAATTTGGAAGAAAACTTTATTCTAACTTATTACCTCTAAGGACACTTTCAGTTTTTAAATGCTTAATTTTGGTGTAAATGAAACACAGTCATATGTTTGTCAGTTGCTTTGAATTTATTGATGGATAGAAACCAGTTAACTTGCTTATCTTGCTCCATATGCACCATCTATTTTAACATTCTGTAGCATAGTATTTTTAGTTTGTTTTTATTGTCCTAGAATACAGATCAACGCATTTCTAATGAAAAAACCCAATAGTAAATATTTTAGGCCTTTTGTGCTGTCTGGTCTCTGTTGCAACTACTCATTAATGCCATTATAGCATGAAAGCAGCTGTAGGCAGTGCATGATCACTGAATTTAGCTGTTCTAATTAGTAATTGTAAAGGTCCTTGTTTGTTTATTTTATACACAATAGTGTATGTATGTTAATCCCAGACTCCTAATTTCTCTGTCTACCCTCCCCTCCCCCACCGCCCTGCTGTTTTCTCTGGCAGCCATACATTTGTTTTCTGTTAATACATGGATTTGTTTTGTAAGTGAGTTCATTTATATCATTTTGTTAGATTCTACTTGTGAGTGATATTTGATATTTGTCTTTGTCTGACTTACTTCACTTAATATAACAAGCTCTAGGTTCATCCGTGTTGCTGCAAATGGCATTATTTCGTGCTTCTTTATGACTGAGTAATATCCCATTGTGCGTATATACCACGTCTTCTTTATCCATTTGTCTTTGGACATTTAAGTTTCTTCCATCTTTTGACTATTATAAATTGTGCTGCAGTGAACATTGGGGTGCCTCAATATTTTTGAGTTATAGTTGTCTCCAGATATATGCCCATGATTGGGGTTCCTGGATCATATGGTAACTGAAGTTTTAGCTTTTTTAAGGAACCTTTATACTGTTCTCTAGGTCTTCCCTGATAGCTCAGTTGGTAGAGAGTCTGCCTGCAATGCAGGGGACCCCAGTTCGATTCCTAGGTCGGGAAGATCCCCTGGAGAAGGGATAGACTACCCACTCCAGTATTCTTGGACTTGTCTGGTGGCTCAGCTGGTAAAGAATCCATCTGCAATGCGGGAGACCTGGGTTCAATCCCTGGGTTGGGAAGATCCCTTCTGGAGTGGAGAATTCTATGGACTGTATAGCCGATGGGGTTGCAAAGAGTCAGACACGACTGAGCAACTTTCACTTCCTTCCTTGTATTATTCTTCATAGTGGCTGCACCAATTTACATTCCCACCAGCCATGTAGGAGGGTTCCTTTTTCTCCACACCCTCTCCAGCGTTTATTATTTGTAGACTTTTTAATGATAGCCATTCCAACTGGTATGAGGTGATACCTCACTGTAGATTTGATTTCTCTAATAATTAGTGCTATTGAGAATCTTTTCATGTGCCTATTGGCCATCTGTATGTCTTCTTTGGAGAAATATCTGTTTAGGTACTCTGCTCAGTTTTTGATTGAATTTTTTTTTATTAAGCCTTATGAATTGTTTGTGTATTTTGGAAATTAATCACTTGTTGGTAGCATCATTTGCAGATATTTTCTCCATCTGTAGGTTGTCTTTTCATTTTGTATATAGTTTCCTTTTCTATGCAAAAGCTTTTATTAGGTTCCTTTTGTTTATTTATTTATTTTTTTAATTTCTTTTAGGAGACAGATCCAAAAATACATTGTGGCAACATATGTCATAGAGTGTTCTATGTTTTCCTCCAGGAGTTTTACAGTATCTGGTTTTACATTTAGGTCTTTAATCCATTTTGAATTTATTTTTGTGTGTTGTGTTAGAGAATGTTCTAATCTCATCCTTTAACATATAGGTGTCCAGTTTTCCCAACACCTTGTATTGAAGAGGCCATCTTTTCTCCATTGTATATTCTTGCCTCCTTTGCTGCAGATTAATTGACCGTAAGGGCATGGATTTAGAGCTTCCTAGGTAGTGCTAGTGGTAAAAAACCCATCTGCCAATGCAGAAGATGCAAGAGATGCAGGTTTGATCCCTGGGTCAGAAAGATCCCCTGGAGGAGGGCATGGCAGCCCACTCCAGTATTCTTGTCTGGAGAATCCCGTGCCAGAGGAGCCTGGCGGGCTACATTCCATAGGGTTGCAGAGTTGGACATGACTGACGTGACTTAGCACAGCACACAGTCACACGCTGATTTGTTTCTGGGCTTTCTGTCCTGTTTTGTTGATCTATGTGTCTGTTTCTGTGCTGGTACTGTACTGTTTTGATGACTGTAGCTTTGTAGTAGTCTAAAGTCAAGGAGCGTCATTCCTCCAGCTCCGTTTTTTCTCAAGATTGTTTTGACTATTTGGCATCTTTGTGTTTCCATACAAGTTTTAAAAATATTTTGTTCTAATTCTTTGAAAAATGCCATTGGTAATTTGATAGGGATAGCATTGAATCTGTAGATTGCCTTGGGTGTTATGGTAATTTTAACAATAATGATTCTTCCAATCCAGGAACACAGTATATCTTTCCATCTGTGTGTGTTGTCTTTAATTTTTTTCATCACCATCTTATGATGATCAGCTTTTGGAGTACAGGTCTTTTGCCTCCTTAGGTAGGTTTATTCTTAGGTAATTTATTCTTGTTTGATGTGATGGTAAATGAGATTATTTCCTTAATTTCTCTTCTGATATTTCATTGCAGTATATAGAAATGCAACAGATTTCTGTCTATTAACTTAGTATCCAGCAACTTTACTGAATTCGCTGATGAGCTGTAGTGGTTTTTCAGTAGTGTCTTTGGGATTTTCTAGGTATAGCATCATGTAATTTGCAGACAGTAACAGTTTTATTTCTTTTCCAATCTGAATTCTTTTTATTTCTTTTTCTTCTCTTACTGCTGTGGCTAGGACTTCCAAAACTATGTTGAATAAAAGTGGTGAGAGTGGGCATCCTTGTCTTGCTCCTGATCTTAGAGGAAATGCTTTCAGTTTTTTGCCATTGACTATGATGTTAGCTGTGGGTTTGTTTTATATGCCCTTTATTCTGTTAAGGTATGTTCCCTCTATGCCCACTTTCTGAAGAGTTTTTTTTTTTTTATCATAACTGGATGTTGAATTTTATCAAAAACTTTTCCTACGTCTCTTAAGATGATGATATTGTTTTAGTCTTCATTATGTTAATGTGTATTTCTTTGATTAATTTAAGGATGTTGAAATATCCTTGCATCTTTGGGATAAATCCCACTTGATTGTGATGTATGATCCTTTTACTGTATTGTTGGTTTCGGATTGCTAATATTTTATTGAAAATTTTTGCACCTATGTTCATCAGTGCTATTGGCCTGTTATTTTCCTTTTTTTGTGGTATCTTTGTCCAGTTTTGGTATCAGAGTGATGGTGTCTTCATAGAATGAGTTTAGAAGTATTTCTCCCTCTGCAGTTTTTTGGAATAGTTTAAGAAAGATGTGTTAACTCTTCTCCAAATGAAGTTCATAGTTCCTGGCTCACCTCTGCAGCCATCTGGTCCTAGACTTCTACTTGTTGGGAGTTTTTAAATTACTGATTCAGTTTCAGTACCGGGAATTCATCTGCTCATATTTTCTATTTCTTCTTGGTTCAGTCTTGGGAGGTTGTATCTTTCTAAGAATTTGTCCATTTCTTCTAGGTTGTCCCTTTTATTAGTTGCTCATAGTGGTCTCTTTCAATTCTTTGTATTTTGTGCTGTTGGTTATAACTTTTCCTTTTTCATTTCTGATTTTATTGATTTGGTCCCTTCTGCTTTTTTTCTTGATGAGTTTGGCTAAGGATTTATCAATTTTGTTTATCTTTTCAAATAAACAGCTTTTAGTTTCATTGTTCTTTTCTGTTGCTTTTTAGTCTACGTGCACGCTAAGTTTCTTCAGTCATGTCTAACTCTGTGCGACCCCATGGACTGTAGCCCACCAGGCTCCTCTGTCCATGGAATTTTCCAGGCAAGAATGCTGGAGTGGGTTGCCATGCCCTTCTCCAGGGATCTCCTCTGACCCAGGGATCAAACCTGCATCTCTTATGTCTTCAGCATTGGCAGGCAGGTTCACTAGGATTCATGTAGAATTGCTATTATTTCTTAATTAGATCGGCTTCCTTGGTGGCTCAGATGGTAAAGAATCTGCCTGCAGTGCAGGAGGCCTGGGTTTGATTCCTGGGATGGGAAGATCCCTGGAGGAGGGCATGGCAACCCACTCCCCATATTCTTGCTTGGAGAATCCCCGTGGACAGAGGTGCTTCGTGGGCTCAGTCCATGGGGTTGCACAGAGTCGGATATGACTGAACAACTAAGTACAGCACAGCACTTGCTTAGATATTTGATAAAATTAACCACCGAAGCGATCTGTTCCCAGTGAACGTCATGTGAAGTTGTTTTTTCTAAACATACTATTTATTATTTAATTTATTTTCTATGCCTGAATCAGCTTTCTTTTTTGCCATAGCACAGATTTTGATTACCAGTTTCTCTCCCATTTCATTGATACATTTCTCCCTCCAGAAAAATACAGTTTTTATGCCTCAGTTGTCAGCAGGTTTTAAAATTACTTTTTAGTGTAATTTTTATTTTATATATGGGTATAGTTGATTTACAATGTTGTGTACAGCTAGGTGATTAAATTATATATATATGTATATATTCATTGTTTATCAGATTCTTTTCCTATATGGGTTATTACAGAATATTGAGTAGAGGTTTTTTATTGTGCTAAATAGTAGGTTCTTGTTGATCTGTTTTATTGAATCAGTTTTGATAAGTTGTTTTCAAAATTCATCTAATTTATTGGCCCAAAGTTGTTACCAATATTCCATTATCGCAATAGTGTGATTTGAAAATACATACTTGGTTATTCAGATGTCTCATATATACTTGGTCTTCATTCATACTTCTTACCTACAGCTCCCTAAACCCTTAGAATTTCCTGAATGATAAGAGCATTGGGATGATATTTGACTTCTTGCTCTCAGGTTCTTGAAAACACTTAAGGGAATGGGACTTTGGGTTCTGCTCAAGAGTGGGAGCTAGTTTTGGAGAGAATCAGCCATATGATCAGAAGGTTGGAACTTGCAGTCCCACCCCGTGATTTCCAGGAAAGGGAGACAATATTTTCCAGTATGTTCACATTATTCTGGAGAAGGAAATGGCAACCCACTCCAATATTCTTGCCTGGAGAATCCCATGGACAGAGGAACCTGGCGGGCTACAGTCCATGGGCTCGCAAAGAACTGGACACGACCGAGCGACTGACACTTCACATTATTATTTCCAGTTGCATATGCTCTTCTTTAGCTTTGCTGCTTCCTAATCAGGAGATGGCATCTATGTCTCCTCTCTTGAAACTAGTCAGGCCTTTGTGGATTTCTTGTCTAATAGAATATGGATGTTATAATACTGTTATTTCTAAGACCTGGTCATAAAAGTCCGTTTCTTCCTTGTTCTCTGTCTCTTTAATGGATTCTTTCCCTTGGTACTCGTTTACCATGCTTGAGAAAACCTATATGAAATAGAGAAACCCATAAAAAAATTAATCAAAACCCAAGCCTCAGCTAAGCTCCCAGCTGACAAGCAGCACAGCTTGCTGGCTGTATTGGTGAGCCATCTAGAAGCACATCCTTCAGCTGTCAAGTCAGGTAGTCACACCCGATGCTGTGTGGAGCCTTCCCTTCTGGGCCCGTCCAAATTCCAGACTAGTAAACAAACCAAAAAATTATTTTTTTAAGTCATTAAGTTTTGAGGTGGTTTGTTATATACCTATAGGTACATATTTATGTTTTCTCTTTTTAAGTTGCTATTTTTTAATTCCATCATTTCTGTCTTTTCTTTAGCTGCCTTAATTGACTGCTTTTTCGTCATTATGGGTCATGTTTTTCTGATTCTTCATAGTAATTTTTGATTAGGTGCTGGATATAGTAAACTTTACCAAGTTGAGTGTTAGATTTTTCTTTTTAAAGGGAATTAGACTTTGCTCTGGCAGTCAGCTAAGTTACTCAGGAATAAAGTTGATGGGGTTTCCCTGGTGGCTCAGTGGTAAAAAACCCACCTGCCAATGCAGGAGACATGGGTTTGATCCCGGGTCCGAAAAGGTACTACCTGCTGTGCACCACGATTACTGAACCTCATCTCTAGAGCCTGGGCCCCACAGCTGCTCAGCCCACGTGCCCCAGCTCCTGAAGCCTGTGCACGCTAGAGCCTGTACTCTGCAAAAGAGAAGCCACTGCAATTAGAGAAAACCCCAAGCAGCAATAAAGACCCAGCTCAGCAAAAAAAAAAAAAAAAAACAAAAACACCCGAGTTTCTTTATTTAAAAAAAAGAATCAACTTGATCTTTTTTAGGCTTGACTTTAAACCTCTTTACCGGGAACCTATACTACCTTTTACTCTAGGGTGGAAGTCAGCAAACTCTTTGTAATGGGGTAGACAGTAAATATTTTAGGCCTGGCAAACTATATTTAGGGTTCAATAATATTGAACCCTGAAATTAAACAGACTTACCCATCCAGTCATGAAAGTGCTAGACAGGTGGAGCCAGCCCCTATTAAATGTGTGATGTGAAGGATCTAAGCGCATGTTTGCTTCCTGCCAAGCTCTTTCTCACAGAAAGGGGAGAGTAGTGGGTGAGGGGATAGAGAAAGGCTGGGAAGATTACTTATGTCATCAGAATGAAAGTATTACGCTCTTTCTTCTCCCTTGTTACAGTACTTTATCCTAAGATGCCTGGCATATAGTAAGCATTCAGTTATGGTGATTATTATGATGATTTGAGCAATTTGAGTAGCTGCCACTGTCTCATAATCTGTGTATTTACCCTTCCCACATGCGTTGCCATTGGACAAACAGCATGATTTTCTATGCAGTATTATTTTTTAAATTTACCATGAGATAAAATTTGTAAATAACTTTAAAAGGCTTTATGGAGTAATAGTTTTAAATTTTTGGTGAGGCACAGTTTGCTTCGCAAATCTAATGGAACTACACATATAGTATGTTATACCTGTGATTTCTGGGGCTACATAGACCTGGCTTACTGGTAGCTCAGTTGGTAAAGAATCTGCCTGCAGTGCAGGAGACCCAGGTTCCATCCCTGGGTGGGGAAGATCCCCTGGAAAAGGAAATGACAACCCACTCCAATATTCTTGCCTGGGAAACCCCATGGACAGAGGAGCCTGGCAGGCTACAGTCCATGGGGTTGCAAAGAGTGGGACATGACTGAGCCATTAAAGCATAGTCCCGAGGGTAAGAACCCATGATGTGGATCAAATTTAAAGAATTATAAACATCTCCACGCTACTGTTAAATGGTGTCAACAGCACTGCTGAATTAGCTAAAATACAATTAATAGAAAGGTGATGGTAGTTAAGATCCTGTGAGGCAGGGAGACACGTGTGAACTCCGACTCTGCCCACTTACTAGCTTTGTGACCTTAAGCCAGTTACTAACCTGAGTGTTACTTTTTTTTTTCTCTCCCTTTAATCAGTAAAATTGAGGTGATAATAGTTCCTATATCACCGGGTTGAGGAGTCAATGAGATAATATATATATAAAACATTGATTCTGGGCCAGACACACAGTATATTCACTTATTCACTCGATGTTTCTGCTGTTGCTGTTGTGTTTATAATCATTAGTGTTGTTATTATCCTTTGCCTTTCTAACCTAACTCTGATTATCTTTAGGTTCAGTGACTAAATTATCCTGAATTTAATAACAGAGATGAAATTATTCTGAGCAGAAAGTTTGGTCCTTTAGATCTGCTTTTGTTAAGAAAGAAAAAGGAATCCTTACGAGTCATCTTCATGATCTTTGATCTTTCCACGACAAGAAAGACCTTTCACTGCCTGTTTATGGCTGGTGTATCAGGGAAAAGATCTTTTGTACGCCTTCAAAATTTCCCCTTCTTCCTGTGTTTCCCCTCCTGTCTCCTTCCTGGCCCAGCAGACAGAGAATGATGTCTGTTTGATACCGCTCCGCTGGCCTCTTTTGAAAATCTGGTAATGGCATTTATCCTGTCAGCAATTCCTGAGTATTTAGTGTTTTACATCTTGATCTGTCTTTATTACTTGAGGAACAGCCCTTAACTTTCCCCATTCCTTTCTGATGAAAAGCTTAGGCTATAGAAGTTTGGTCCCCTCACTAAGCTACAGATCCCCTGCTGTTTTTATAGACCGACTTTTGACACAGACTGCTTCTGTTCAAGTAGCTCATTGTTGTTAAGTGAGTGCCAGTTTATACCAGATCTTAACTTTTAAATCACGTTGAAATAGACTTCTTAATGGTTATTTTGGTTGATGTTTAAATTGTCTGTTTTTTCCCCCAATGACCAAAATAATACATGCTTATTTTAAAACATTAATCAGAAAATAGAAATCATAAAAAAGAAATAAGCTCTACACCATCAAAATACTTTTACTATTTTTGTATGGTTCTATATAGGCCTTTTTCTGTATGTATGTAGGTTTATATGATTTTAAAAATTTTTTGTTTTTCCCAAAATGACATCCTTTTTTTCAGTCTGTTTTATAATCTGCTTTTTCCCCTTCTTTAACTATCTATGTATATTTTAAATAGTTGTGTAATATTTCATTGAATTGGTGTATTATAATTTGTTTAGCTAATTCTCTATTGAGATGGACATTTAGGTTATTTATAATTTTTCAGTGACTTAACTGCAGGACAATAAACATTTCTCTTTATCTATTTTATAGTAGTTTTGTTATTGTTGTCTTTTAATGCATTCTTAGAAGTTCTTTGTGAGTCAAAGACTTTACATCTACTAAATGGCCATGAATGTATGTTTTCCTAGTCATATTTGGGTATTATCAGTTATTTTCATATTTCCCAATATGATTAAAAAGCCAATGTCTATGTTTTAATTTCCTGTTTCTTTGATTATTAGAGATTGAACATATTTTAATTTTTTTTTTTTTTTTTGGCCACTAGCAGTTTTCTGAGATTAATTTTTATTACATAGTCTTTGCTTATTTTTCTAAGATGTATATTTTAAAAAAGTAGAGTTTTATTTCTTGCACTAAGTAATAAGATTATACTTTCTAGTTTTTAAAATAGTCTTTGCTAGACTTAGTTTCTCCCTTAGCTAGTTATTTTCAAGTATTAACGTAGGAAATTAAGTAATTACTGACTAGAAAAGAAAACCAAGCTTGTTAGCATAATTTTCTTTGTCTAAAACACAAGTGAGGAGAACTGAAACTCTCAGTGCTTATTTGCACTCTAAGGTACCTACTTTGCTTAACTGGTCCTTCTTTAGCATCTTGCTCTTGACCTTGTTCTAGGTGAGAGATGTATGTAAAAGTAACGTGTATATGTTTTTTCACATGTTCTTCATTTTTATTATTGTTAAAGAACATGGAAATCATTGATCTAAATACTAATTTTAGCAAAATATGACTTTTAAAGTCAGAAGATAAGATGTTTGGAATATAATCTTTCCACATGATAAAAGCATGTTGTTTTTACTTTATTGCTTTTAGAAGAAAAACAACAGTGAAGACATTATGTATTTATGCGGATTACAAATCTGATGAAAGCTACACTCCAAGCAAGATCTCAGTCAGAGTAGGAAATAATTTTCACAACCTTCAAGAAATTCGGGTATGTCTTTAAAATTTTTAAAAATATTTTGTCCAGTAACATTTGCTGTTTTAAAAGATGGTCACTTTCGACATTAAACAGATTAAAACGTTAATTTATAAAAGGGAAGGTGTTAATATTTTAGAAAACACTTTATATTTTTTATATTTTTAATTTTCTTCTGAATTCTGATTGTTATCTGTATTTTTTCTCCAGTATTTTATTATGGAAAATTTCAGATATACAGAAAAGCTGAAAGAACTAAACAGTGAACCCCAACATACTCATACTCATATTCTAGACTATACAGTTGTTAGTGTTTTGCTGTATTTGCTTTATTATAATCTGTTCATTATCTCATTTTTATGTGCATTTCAAAATAGGTTATAGATATTTCTACATTTCACCCCAAATACTTTAGCATGGCATATGATAACTAGAGTTGTTAATATTTCTAAAGGTTCATTTTTTAAGGTAAAATTTATGTAAGTTTTGTACAGCTCTTAATTATATTATTTGGTGAGTTTTGGCAAATGTATAATACATCTGTATAGCCTCAACTCCTGTTAAGATACAGGACTTTACATTACCCAGAAAATTACCTCATATTTCTTTCTAGTCAGTCCCCATATCTGTCTTACCCTCAGTGGTAACTGTTGTGATTTTGTTCGTTCATTCATTCATTCATACCACAGATCAGTTTTGCCTGTTCTAGAATGTCATATAAAGGGAATCATACAGAGTATACATTTATGTAAAGATTCTTCCACTCAGCCTAATTTTTTTGAGATTCATCCATGTTGTCGCATGTATTGGTACTTCATTTTTTGGATTCCTGAGTTGTAATCCATTGTTTGAATAAACTACAATTTATTTATCTTCTGACAACTTTCTGAAGCCAATAGGACCATGCTTTTGTGACCTGAATTTTATTAATCCCCAAATATTTACATTCCAGAGATATTTTCAATGATTTTGAAATGGGGGAAAATCGTGACCCTTATTTGCGTTTTTTCTTTTCAGAAAATCTTTGAGCTCAAATAGTCATTAAAATCTTTTAAATTAGGTGGTTCTGAGAAATCTAGGACCTATAATTTTTGAAAGACTTTGAGTTAAATTGTGGCCTGGACTCTGACTTGGTGTTTATAATTTAGATCTATCTATGTTTATATTTCTTCCCTGAGTTAGTAGTAGAATACTTAATAAAAATCGTATGTACTTTTCATTGTTTTCTCATTAAGTGCAATGTTTCCCTGTTGTGAAATTTGCTTATACATTAACAAATAAGAAGTAAGTATATTGTCCACAGGTATAATTGTTGTTTGATCTTCTTTGAAATAAATTCATTGCTTTTTGAGACGAATACTTGGTCTTCTTCCAGAGTTATCTTCCTTTATTTTTAAAGAGTATTTTTGTAAATTTCCTCAAGGACTAATTTGATTTTGAAAGATTGCCATAAAAGAGAGAGTCTTATTCTAGTTTAAAAACATCTCTTATTTTCTCCTGACAGACCATGCTGGTTAATTTGTATTTCCTGTGCTTGAATAAATTCATAAAGAGATCAGCTCTGAATTTTCTTCATTTACATTTTTTTCAACTTTTACTTTTTTCATTCAGAATCATTAAAAATTTTATTATCATAGTCATATTGGACCATTTGCTAGACTTTTATTAGTCAATTAGTCATGTATTTGATACATTTAGTTAATGCTTAAAGCCTTGAGATATTTACTTCTTATATTTCAATTATTAAACATTTTATATTTATCACATGATTGGGTCACTCATATTGAGAAGCATTTGGGAGCAGAGTCAGCTTGTTTTGATTTAGAACTAAAGATTTGTCATAAAGGTTGTCAGACAGGGAAACGTTAGAAAGAAGGGTTTGGTCCAAGATACGTATGGTATATATTTATAATGTCCACTAGATGTCACTGTTGTCCTTTAATTGCTGTTCTCCTAAACGTAGAGATTAAGTTGAATACCTCAAGGAGTCCTAGTTGCACTAGTTTTTTCAAGAGTGTATTAAAAAATTCTTTAATGCATTTTGGGAACTGTGGTCTTCATGTCTGATTTCTTGATATGTGTTAAATATATGTTTGTATTTGTAAATTATAGAAACATTAAAGAATATTTGGACTATTGTAGAATATTTTAAATCTTGTCTTTGCTTTTATTATATCATTTAAGTCATGAAACATTAGCCATATAGAATAAGGGCTCTTTTAAATAGTCTCTAAGTGTGTTTATATTTCTGTGTAGTGACCACATAGCCTCATGAGACCAATAATAATAAATATTACCAGGTGATAATGTAAGTTGTTTTCCTGAAAAACTTAATGAACATACTGTTTCTCTGCCACAGTTCTCACTAAGGAACCATAATTTTTGGATTTTGCTTTAAAATATTAGTGCTGCCTTTGCAGCTCATAGTATAAAGAATACTTTTATCTTTAATTATACATCTTTATATGTGATTTATTCTGTTTACCTTTTTTCTTTTGTAAGTTAAAGAAGTTAAGAATTTGACAGCACTTTGTTTTTCAAGGAAAGATAAGCAGAGCATGATTTTATTTTCTTAACGTTACTCCTCTATAACATCTAAATTGTTACTTTTAAAAAATCTTTGCTTTTTCTAACTCAGTTACTAAGACAAGTGATTAAAATAGTGTGAACTTTTGTGAGGTTTTTAGAACCATCATTTTATTAGTTATAGGACTGATTTAACTGAGTGGAAAATCCAACTAAATCTTTTTATATTTTTCCATGGATGCCTGCCCACCGGAGGGTGTATGTAGTGTGTATTGGAGTGTTTTAATAGGTTTTCCTTTTTTACTAGAAATTATGGATTTGTTTACTTGAAGCACTCTAAAGCCTGTTTTCTGTAACTTTGTTATTGATTTGAAATAGCAACTTTGAAAAAAATTATAGTTCAGGGTGAGAAAAACTTATCAGCCATCCTGTTTATCCAACTAGTACTAGTTTTCTAGCATACATTTTCTTCCATTTCAGTTATAAAGTATGACATTATATGTAGATCTTTGTTTCCTCTGTTGAAAAATCTCTGCAAAAAGATCAGGCCCTTCCTTTACTATTCTAGAATGCATATTTTAACCTGTATTCCTGAAGAGGAACTTAAAACAGAAATTAAGTTCAGACTTTCTGTCTAATGGATGCAAGATACTGACACTGGGTTTGGCCAATTAGAACATTTTTCGTACCACAGTTGAATTTATTTATGCTGCTCATTCTGCTCCCCTGTTTTCAAAATTATCTATCTTACACAAATCGGAAACCCAACAGCCTAAGAACATTGTATGTTTATAATTTATTGCTTCTGCAGAAGAGACTATTTCTATATGGAAGTAAGAATTTAGCATTTCAGAGTCTGTGTCATCATCTTTTCAATATATTTAATCTCAGTGCTGTTACTTTTATGCAAGAAATCATGTTCATGTTGTCCAGGAAGTTATTCTAGAGATGTTTTCAAATAAAGATATAGTTTCTCTTTAACTATTTAAATCCCTTGTATTTTAGCATTATGTTTTGGTTTAATGTTGTTCTTTTCCTTTGCTCTCAGAAGGGAGAATATTTGTGAAGGAAATTTTTTGTTGTTTATCGTGAGGAACCAGAATACTACTATGTATTATGATCATTTTAGAATACATCCCCAGCTAAAAATCTAAGAAAATTTAAAGTCCTTTTCAGTTTTCTAACTGGGCGAATAGATACATGTGTATGTATGGCTGAGTCCCTTTGCTGTCCACCTGAAACTATGACAACGTTGTTAATCGGCTATACTCCAATACAAAATAAAAGGTTTTTAAAGAAATTACTAAAGACAGTTCTCTTTTTATCTCTGTGTGTATTCTCATTCCCATAAAAAAAAAACTATTGTAGAAATTTTTGTTCTCCAATATAAAACTAAAGTTGTTTATTAGACATATAGTGGCAGCTCTCAAAATTATTTCTACACAGTTTATGAAAAACTACTTGCTAATTTAAGGTTAAGCAGATGTTTTCAGCATATGTGAAAGTTGTCCTTTGGTTCATTGTTAGTATTTTACTTCTAAAATTTGTAGCCACAAGAGGATAAAGTACTGATGGAGCCCCAAGTTGAGCACTTAAGTGAATTTTGAGCCTTGCTTTTGTCTTCAGATAATAAAGCTCTTACCAAGTGTTTTTTTTTTTTTTTTTTAAGAGGAGGCTTGAAACAAGTCTTTAATGTTAAGAGAGCCATAATGATATTTTCCTTTTCTTCCATGTGGGCGAGCATTTTGGCTGTCTACCTTGTGTCTTAAATAAGTAGCATGGTTATGAGAGTCCATATATGGTACTTTGACAGAAGTGGTTAATAAGTCAGCTCTTCTGTTAAAATAACATTTACTATTATAATTTGCGTTCCATTAATGTGTGTGGTAGAGTGCGGAGATGCAGACAAAGGCTCTGCCTCTCTCCATTGATCTTAAAATCTACTTTTATTTACTTTCTTATGAGAGGCCTATTTTAAACAACTTGATATAAAGTAGAATGATTTAAGCAGTATCTACAGACATAAATTGGTGTGATAAGACAGTGTTTAATTTACTGAGCCTTTGGAAAAAATAGTTTTTATTGAATTTAGCTAATTGGAAAGAAAATATTTTTTAGAATCAGTTTTTATAACTAATTTTAGGACATTTTGAAATGAGTGTGGAATATTTTGGTGTGGTACACACACTTTTTTGGCTAGAAATAGTGTCTTTTATCCCTTTCTAAACATAATGAAAAATATTCATAATTATCAGTGCATACATTACTTATTTCTCAAATGGAGTTGAGATAACTATGCATTTGGCATATGTTTCTTCTTGAAACTTAAAATATATTACAGAATAGAATAGTATATATATTTTTAGGAGAGGAACATTCTTATATCTCTTGTGTTTTGTTTGACCACAAACTTAAACTACAGATTTTTTGCATAGCCTGACATCCTCATGTAAGACAGATTCATGCTTTGTTCAGTAAATATTTATTTAGAGGCTGTTAAGTACCAGACACTGTATTAGGTACAAGGGATACAGCAGACATAGTCACTATTTCTGCCTTCAAGCACTTTGCAGTCTGGTGGAAGAGACAGGCAAATAAATAAACAATTACAATTTAGTAAATACACACAGGGTGTATGAGAACACAATAGTTTAAAATTTTTTTAATTTAATGATAGTAATAGTTTGAAAATTTTTTCTAAAAGAGGTGATGGTTCGACTGAATCTGAAGGATGGATGTAAAGCCTACTTGGGTGGAGAATAAAGTGGAACTGTTTCACCATCAAGGTTCCATACAAAGGTGTGGAAGCACGCAGGCCTGGCGTGATGGCAGAACTGCCAGGAGCTTAGCATGCCTGACAGCTGGGCAGGTGTGAGGCATCTCAGGAAAGACTGGGAAAGGGTTTATTCTTTCAGCATACTTACTGTGATGGTACTGGCCTGTGTACGTAAGGAGTTACCTCTTTTTGTAGAGTAAATACATAAGTGTTCCACTGAAAATGATACAGGTGAGAGTCAGGTTGTGCCTGCTGTCAGACTTCTAGGGAGCTCGGACTTGGAATGAGGAAACATTGATAAAGTGAGATCCTGGACCTGGTAGGACTGGAGCAGTGTGAAAACCAGGCTTGGAGTCGTGAGTGCGGGCTTACTTGCTCAGTCGTGTCCGACTCTTCTGCCACCCTTTGAACTGTAACCCACCAGACTCCTCTGTCCATGGGATATTTCAGGCAAGAAAACTGGAGTGGGTCTCCATTTCCTCCTCCAGGGGATCAGGGTACAAATTACGAGGATTTAACTAAGGTGAGAGCGGTTGGGTTCAAGAGGAAGTAGAATCCAAAGGACTTGTGAATGATTGCCACCTGGAAGTATCAGCAGGTGATTCAAGTAGGTAGGACGGGACATCTAGAATTCTTCTCATGTCTGGCATCTGGTTGAATATTGCGATTTAATGGGAAACAGAATATAGAGTAAGGACCGTAGAGGTGGGGATGGAGAGAAAGTTTAAGCTAATGAGATTAATTTTGCCCCTGGTTTCTTGCATTGATGAAAGACTTTTCACTGGGTAGTCAGGTCCATGAAGCTGAACTTGAGGAAAAAAGTCTAGGTTAGAGGTGTGCGTTTGGGAATCATCCATGGGAAGTAGCAGCTTAGGTGTGAGTTTCGATTTCATTCAAGGAGTGCGTATGGTTGAAAAGAATACCGGAGCTGAAACTGTGGGAAATGCCAATATTCAAGGATTGGGTAGTCAAAGGTCATCCAATGAAAAACACTGAGAGGAACTGCCAGAGATGAGAATAAAAATCAAGAAAATATAATGTCACAGAACTGATAATGGTCAAGAACTCAGTTAGATACAGACTAAGTGAGAGTTTCCTTCCTAAGCCTCTGTGACATGTTGTAATAGGCAATGTATTTAAATGCAGCTCTGAACTAAGGCAGTTCTTGCAAGTAGTTCAGTCACTCTTTGGAGGGATAGTTTCTAAATTTATATTAATAGATTGGAGACTAATGAAATTAATTTGCTTTTGTAACAATAATTCTAAGTTTTCCTATCATAGTATTTGTGCTAAGTAAGAAGATTCTGATGGGCGTTCTTGTTTCGTAAGTCTTTAAATTGGAAGGTTTTGTCCTGCTGATGCATGCTTAAAGGAAACTATGAAGTCGATCGGGTTTCTTTCAAGAGCATTGTGCTGTACAGTTGCTTTTCTCAAGAGCGTTTTCACAACAGTTGTGGAAAAATTGCATTTTTTTTTTTTAAAGGCAGAGTGACAGTAGTAACAGTCAAGGGCAAAGAAAACAAAAAACAGCATTAGAAAGCGCTTTATTTAACCCTGGGCTTCCCTGATGGCTCGGTAAAGAATCTGCTTGCAATGCAGGAGACCTGAGTTTGATCCCTGGGTCAGGAAGGTTCCCGGGAGAAGAGAATGGCAACCTACTCCAGTATTCTTGCCTGGAGAATTCCATGGAGCCTGGAGGGCTATACCGTCCATGGGGTCGCAAAGAGTTGGACACAACCGAGCAACTAACACTTTCACTTTATTTAATCATATGGCAGGATGTGGGTTTCCCAGGTGGTGCTAGTGGTAAAGAACCTGCTTGCCAATGCAGGAGACATAAGAGACACAACTGAAGCGACTTCAGAAACACACACATCATGGCAGGATGTAATACAATAATACAGTAAAGTGTACTTATTATGTGCTTTACTTACAAATATGAAAATGAGATATGGATTATCAACCCCTGTTATGTAAAGAAAGCTTACTGAGTGTGACCAGCTGAATGAGCCAGGACTAAGTACCTGACTGAAAACCTAGCAGGTGTCGGAAACAGTAGACTTTAATTAAAAAAGTCAAATAAATATACCAGCAGTCAGTCCACAGACTTGCCACTGACCTATGTTTGTATACTTCACTTCAAAAAGATTATCTAAATAAATCCAATCGATTCCTTCTCAGAAAAAAAAAATTGTTTTAATGTGATAAAAAAAATAACCCCATAGAGTTCGTCATCTTAACATTTTTAAGTATATAGTCCAGCAGTGTTAAGTATATTCACATTGTTGTATAACAGATCTCCAGAATGTTTTTATCTTGCCATACTGAAAATCTGTGTCCATTAAACAAGTCCTTGTCATTTCCCTCCCCTCAGACCCCAGGAACCACCAGTCTGCTTTCTGTCTCTGAATCTGACTACTTTAGGTACCTCATACAAGTGAAGTCATATAGTATATGTCTTTTCGTGACTAGCACATTTCAGCTAGCACGATGTCTTTGAGGTTCTTCCAAGTTATAGCATGTGATAGGATTCCTTTCCTTTCTAAGACTGTCATATTCCATTGTATATATAGACCACATTATGTTTGTCCATCTACCTGACAATGGACACTCAGTTGCTTCTACCTCGAGATTATTGTGAATAATGCTGCTTTGAACACGGGTGAGCAAATATTTCTCTGAAACCCTGCTTTCTTTGGAGTATAAATCCAGAAGTGGAATTGCAGAATCATATGGTAGTTATATTTTTTAATTGTTTGCCTCTCTCAGAAGTATGGCTTATAAGAAACAGGCAAGTTAGCAGTAAGACTTGATGCAAAAACATAGCAATTAGAAGAAGGAGGGGTAAGGTGAAGGGCTGTGCACCATTGAAACTTTAAAGTTAGAAGATTATAAGCTGTGAGGTACAGGAGTGGGCAGGATGGCATATGAATGGAGTGGATATAAGGACAGAGACACCAGGAGAAAGACAGATAGTGTAGAGCAAGTGCCTGGTGCCCCAGCATTTTTCATTTCCTGACCTTTCTGATACCTGGTTGTTTATTTTCTCCTGGTTTCCCACATATATATAAACTTCCCCATCATCTTCCACCTCCTGTAGACTTTTGAGTGAGTTTTATCCCTGACTACTAAAATGACCCTGATTAGAACAGTAGTAGCAGCAGAAGGAGCTGCAGTGTTTCTTGCTGAGAAATACCTGCTGAAAATATTTTTCATAATTTAAATATATATTGAATTGAGGTGAGCCTACTCAAAGACTTTTTTTGTGTGTCAGCCTCTTATTTCACATGTGTTAAATGAAGAATTAGTAATCTCCAAATATTAGAGGCAAATAGTTGATTTTTTTTATAGGACCAATGTTGCATTTGGAAGAGAAGAATTGGCATGTCAATTTTGATTTTTTAAAAAATATTTATTTATTTGCTGCTCTGGTCTTAGTTGAGGAATGCAAACTCTTAGTTGCAGCATATGGGATCTAGTTCCCTGACCAGGGATCGATCCCGGGCACCCTGCGTTGGGAGCGCCGAGTCTTAGCCTCTGGACCACCAGAGAAGTCCCTCAGTTTTGATTTAGATTGGATTGACCGTCATAGAATCGTTTCTGAGTTGTTGTGCTCACTGTTGTTTGTGTTTATTGTTAGCTCTGTGGTTTATTGAGCACTTCCTACACACGTCGCTGTGCTAAGCAGTCAGCACTCACAGTTTCATTTTGTCTCTCTGAAGCTCACGTGGTAGTCAGGTATCATCCCCATATTCAAATCAAGCTGAGACTTAGGGAGGTGAAGTAGATCCCGTGCTATAGGGCTCACGCTCAACGTGAGACTGTTAGAACTGAAAGGAACTTCAGAGGCAAATCGAGTTCATCAGAAACTCAGGTGCCGAACAAACGGGCAGGTAACGCACCACCGCTGATCCCTGCCTTATCCAGAGGGGGCCGGCTGGTACTCAGTTCCAGCCTTCGTACCTCGGGGGATATAGGTGCAGTGTTGCCAGTCTTACAGTTTTTAAAGAGAAATCATAAATCTGGATTTGAATATGAAATTTCCCAATTTTTAAAACATGCTGGGCAAACAAGGTATATTTGCTGCTGGATGTGGCCACAAATTAGCAGCTTCTTACCAAGTACAATGCTTTTATTTACAAGCAATATACCATGAGGTGAAGTAAGCTGCCCAGTGTCACACAACGAAGCAGATTTTTAGCTGGAAACCAACGAACATTATGTATTTCTTTCATTTTTTTCCTTAAAAAAAAATCACATTAGATTACAAGTTACCAAGACATTTCATCAAGTTTTTCAGAAAAATTGAAATCTGTAGCTGAGGAAGTGAGCTAGTTAGAAGTGGGGGGATAGATTGTTTATTGATTTTTGAAGTGTATTTAAAAATTATTTACTCCCTTGGTGTATCCTCTTGAAAATTATTGATACTTGTAATGCTAAAGTTGTTGGCATGTGTGCATGCATGTTAGGTCACTTCAGTTGTATCCTACTCTTTGTGACCCTCTGAACTGTAGCCCACCAGGCCCCTCTCTCCATGGGATTCTCCATGTAGGAATGTTGGAGTGGGTTGCCATGTTCTCCAGGGCATCTTCCTGACCCAGGGATTGAACCTGTGACTCTTAGGTCTCCTGCATTGGCAGGCAGGTTCTTTACCGCTGGCATCACCTGGGAAGCCTGTTGTTGGCATACATGTTTATAAATATTTGCTTTTCTTTTTGCTGGTTGCTTTTGCTTAATGATTTTATAAAGGCCTTTAAGCAGGGTAATTTGGAGAATAAAATTTCTAAGGAGAAAAGAAAAAATCTCCAAGTTTCAGAAAAAAAGAGTGAGAATATTGGAGTAGGAACTCTGGGAATATAAGCCAATTGATACTTTCTTCTGTGGCTACGAGCATTCGTAGGTTTGGGGGCATAGGATATCTTTCCTCTTATATTTACAGTTACAGCTAGTGGTAGAAAACAGTAGTTCAACTACCTCAGTACTGTTTTCAGAACAAATTGTCGACTTTGCAATTAGCTTAAAAATGGTGATTAGCTAAAATGATCCATAGCTAATCTTGATCTCTGGTGCTTAATTAAGTAGGGCAGAGGTGACCTTCAAAGTACTTCTGGATCTAGAATCAGACTGAGTGATACTGTAACTTTGAGACAGTAGTAGGGAAATTATTTAGATGTTAGCTGTGTAACAATTTTTATTTTCTGAAGCCTTATCTTGTTCTGAATTAATATGGTGTTTTTTAAATAGTCGTGTAAATGTGCTACTGCCTTATTTTTGATAATGAAGATTACAAGTTCTTATTCTGGATCTTATGTAATCTGTAGGTTCTCATTCTTTGCCACCAAATGAACAAAATTATCATATAGTTACAGATACCTCAGATTGAAATACATAATGCTAAGAGAATGAGAAGACAAGCCACAGACTGGGAGAAAATATTTGCAAAAGATACCTCTCATAAAGCACTGTTATCCAAAATATACAAAAAACTTTAAAAACTCAATAAGAAAACAAACAACCTGATTTTAAAAATAGGCCAAAGATCTTACCAAACATCTCACCAAAGAAGATACACGAACGGCACATAAGCATATGAAAACGTGCTCTGCATCGTATGTAATCAGGGAAACGCAAACTGAAAGGAGATAATAGTACACATTTTATTAGAATGACAAGAATCCTGAGCCCTTAGTGTACCCAGTCCTCACAAGGATATGGAGCAAAAGGCTCTCTCTCACGGCTGGTTGGAAGGCAAGATAGTGCAGCCACTTCCCTGGCTCACACTGTGAAGAATCCACCTGCAATGCAGAAGACCCGGGTTCAGTTCCTGGGTTGGAAAGAGCCACTGGAGAAGGGAATGGCTACTCTCTCCAGCATTCCTGCCTGGAGAAATTCCATGGACAGAGGAGCCTGGTGTTACAAAGAGTCAGACGTGACTGAGCCACTTTCGCTTTCACTTTGGAAGACAGTTTGGCAGTTTCTTAAAAAACTAAATGTACTCTTACCGTATGATCCAGCAGTCTTGCACTTTGATATTTACTCAAAGAAGTTGAAAACTTACATCCACACAAAATCCTGCACCCAGATGTTTATAGCAGTTTTATTCACAATTGCTAAAACTTGGAAGCAACCAAGGCATCCCTCAGTAGGTAAATGGATAAATAAACTGACAGTGGAATGTTATTCAGTGTTAAAAAGAAACGGACTCTCAACCTGTGTAAAGACATGGAGGAATCTTAAATGTATATTCCCAGTGGAAAGAAGCCAATCTTGAAAGGCTACATATTGTATAATTTTAACTGTGTGACATTCTAGAAGAGGCAAAACTTGGGCGGGGGAGGGAATAAGAAGATTACAGATTGCCAGGAGTTGAGTGTGATGGGAAGATGAATAGCTGGGACTGAGATTTTTAGAGCTGTAAAGATACTCTTTGTGATACTATAAAGATGGATACATGTCATGGTATCAAGTTGGTGCAAGCATAATTGTGGTTTTGAATGGTGAATTTTTGTCATTATATCTAGGCTCAAACACTTCTTTATTAATCAAGATAGGAATCATTACAATCAACCCATTCTTGCCAACGAGAAATAAGTTTGTTTATTTGTATGGCATAAAAATCTATACTTCAGGGTTCAATGAACTCTTAGAAAGCACTTTCTGCCACCTGCTATTTCTGGAAACATTTTCCCTGCAAAAAGTTGTCAAGATGCTTAAAGAAATGGTGGTTGGCGAGAGGTCAGATGAGGCAAAACTTCATAGCCCAATTCATTCAGCTTTTGAGTGTTGATTCAAAAGTTGAAGTGTTGGTTGTGTGACGTGTGATCGGGCGTTGTCATGCAAAGGAATTGGGCTCTTTCTGATGACCAATGCCGGCTGCAGGCATTGCATTTTTTAGTGCATCTCATCGATTTGCTGAGCATACTTCTCAGATGTAGTGGTTTCGCTGGGATTCAGAAAGTTGTAGTGGGTCAGACTGGCAGCAGAACACACCAAACAGTGGCCATGACCTTTTTTGGTGCAAGTTTGGCTTTGAGGGGCTTCCCTGGTGGCTCAGCTGGTAAAGAATTGGCTGCAGTGCAGGAGACGTGGGTTCGATCCCTGAGTTGGGAAGATCCCCTGAAGAAGGGAATGACTACCCACTCCAGTGTTCTGGCCTGGAGAATTTCATGGACTGTGTAGTCCATGGGGTCACAAAGAGTTGGACACGACTGAGCAACTTTCACTTGGCTTTGGGAAGTACTTTAGAGCTTCTTCTTTGTCCAGCCACTGAGCTGGTCTTCGCTGGTTGTCATGTAAAATCCACTTTTCATCGCATGTCACAATCCAATCGAGAAATGGTTCATTATTGTTGCATAGAATAGGAGAAGATGACACTTCAAAATGATGATTTTTTAAAAATTTTGGTTAGCTCATGAGGCACCCACTTATTGAGCTTTTTCATCTTTCCAATTTGCTTCAAATGCTGTATGACCATAGAATAGTTTACATTGAGTTCTTTGGCAACTTCTTGTTCCAGTATTCTTGCCTGGAAAATCCTATGGACAGAGAAGTCTGGTAGGCTACCGTCCACGGGGTCGCAAGAGTCGGACCCGACTGAGCGACTTCACTTTCACTTTCACTTGTGTAGTTGGAAGAGGATCATCAGTTGATGATCTTCTCGACTGATCATTGTCAACTTCTGATGGCCTAGTACTATACTCCTCATCTTCAAGGCCCTTGTTTTCTTTGCAAAACTTCTTGGACCTCCACTGCACTGTATGTTCATTAGGAGTTCCTGGGCCAAACGCACTGTTGATGTTGCAAGTTGTCAGTGCTGCTTTACGACCCATTTTGAACTCAAATAAGAAAATCGCTTGAATTTGCTTTTTGTCTAACATCATTTCCCTAGTCTGAAATGAATATCAGTTCAGTTCAGTCGCTCAGTCGTGTCCGACTCTTTGTGACCCCATCAATCACAGCACGCCGTGCTTGCCTGTTCATCACCAACTCCCGGAGTTTACTCAAATTTATGTCATTCTAAAATAAATAGAAACAACAAGTAATGTCACTAGCAAATAAATAAATAAATAAAGTGAGAAATGTGTATTAAAATGATATATAACATAACCACATTTATTTAAGAATGTATTCCAGGGGGGCGGTCCTAAGATGGTGGAGGAATAGGACGGGGAGACCACTTTCTCCCCCACACATTCAGTGAAAGATCATTTGAATGCTGAGCAAATACCACAAGAATGTATTCCAGTATCAAATGCAAAGTTCAACAGTGCAAAACTATAGTTAGTTCTGCGCCAACCTAACACATGTGTCCTATTCCATAGAACGTATAACATAGGAGTAGAACTCCTGAATGTAAACTTTGGACCTCAGGTGATTATGAATGTGTCAGTAGAGGTTCACCCTTTGTAACGTATGTACCAATCTGGTGTTGGATTGTTGATAATGCGGGAGGCCATGCTTGTGTGGGGCAGGGGCATATGGGAAATCTATACATTTGTCTCTCTTTTGCTGTGAATAAAAAAACTGCTTTAAAAAGTAATCTTTGTTATAAAAGATAGTATTTTCTTTATCTCCCTACCGCTGAGAGGAAGCAGTTTTCTTAGGGTTTACTTGGCACACTGAGCTCATATAAAATAGTAATTATAACAGACTGACAGCTAGTGTTTTCCCTACTTCTTCCCTGAAGAACACGCTCGCTAAGTAAACACATGAGACTTCATAGTAATAAGTACCCTGATATTTTTTTCTGTAGACAACATCTCCAATTTTATAATAGAAATCAATAAAATAATTATTAAAAGACTTACAGCCAGTAATTACTAAAAATGCTATTTTAGTATATACATTTATTCTTATTTAGAAAGCAACTTTGAAAATACATAGATTCTGACCCTAAAATATTTAGACTAAATAGTGTGTTTAGGATCTAATTTTTAAAGAATCCCTGTTCAAATAATCTTGTATTTTTTAACTTATTGAATTTCAGTTTTGTATGAGTTTATCTAAGTATTCAGATTTGGTAGACTCCTCTGAAGTTGAGGGAAAGGTACTCTGTGATTGTTTAATGGTAGATACAAAGTAAATTAAGTTTTTCAGGCAGAGTATATCATCCTTCAAGATTCTGTTTTTGCTTTTTCTCCCATTTCACTTAATTGTAGTGAATCTTGCCAATCAATATGCGTTTTTTACATAGTGTTTCTTTTACACTAACCTTATACGATAATAACTGTGGCCTTTGACTTATTCCCTTAATTGTACTTTCTTTGAGATTTGTGAGAAAATTGAATATTGTTGTTCAGTCACTTAAGTTGTGTCCAACCATTTGCAGCCCCATGGACTGCAGCACGCTGTCCTCCACTTTCTCTCAGAACTTGCTCAAATTCATGTCCATTGAGTTGGTGATGCTATCTAACCATCTCATCCTCTGTCGTCCCCTTGTCCTCCCGCCTTCAATTTTACCCAGCATCAGGGTCTTTTCCAGTGAGTCAGCTCTTTGCATCAGGTGACCAAAGTATTGGAGCTTCAGCCTCAACATCAGTCCTTCCAGTGAATTTTCAGAATTGATTTCCTTTAGGATGGACTGGTTTGATCTTCTTGAAGTCCAGAGGGCTCTCAAGAGTCAAGTCGTCTCCAGCAGCACAGTTTGAAAGCATCAGTTCTTTGGTGCTCAGCCTTCTTTATGGTCCAACTCTCACCTCTGTACATGACTACTGGCAAAAACCATAGCTTTGACTATATGAACCTTTGTCAGCAAAGTGATGCCTCTGCTTTTTAGTATGGTGTCTAGGTTTGTCCTAGCTTTTCTTACAAGGAGCAAGCATCTTTTAATTTCATGGCAGTCACTGTCTGCAGTGATTTTGGAGCCCAAGAAAGTAAAATCTGTCACTGCTTCCACTTTTCCCCCTTCTATTTGCCATGAAGTGCCCTTTAAAAGAATAGTCCTTTAAAAAAAAAAGATTGCATTTGGTTTCATTGTTCACTAAGTATTATACTCATTTTAGATATTGCTAACCCCTTAAAACTTAATATAAAAGCTTTCTTTTCCTATGTTTCGGGAAATACAATAAAGAGATATTACACATAAAACTTATGTAAAAAATGACTGGGTTGCCAGTAGTCTCAAAAGTTTATTTTTAGATCTTCAGACTAATTTTCCAAGAGTTGAGTTTCCTCATTTTTTAAAATTGGGAATTTCTTGAAGACATGCATATTCTCTAGCTATTAAAACCATTATACTTTGGCTGCATTATTTTATAAAATGGCTTTTATAGAATTTCTCTTTAGTATTAACCAATATACCTACTTTGAGATACATAAGAAATTATGAAATTTGTTGCAATTCTGTTAGAAATTTTTTTGAGGATGTAGTCTACTATATCACAAAGTGGCCTTTTTATACAGATCCAGAGTAAGAATTTCCTCCAGATCTGAATTCAGGAAAAGCGTTTTGGTTCTTATTATGCATGCGTGCACACACACAAGTTCCTCTACTGAAGAACTTTTCAACTTAAGGACTTTAGTAGACGTGAAAATCTGACTGTTGTAATAGAGCAGTGAGTAGGGGGAGAAGTTCGTCAGCTCTGTTAGTTACCAATATGTGGTATTAGCAGTTGATTTTTATAGTTAAAAATTCACACATATGACTAAATGGACTTAATGATAGCTCTTTGGAATATAATTAAGTAGAAGAACCTCTGTACTGTCAGAACCAATAATGACACCCACTTTTCTTTGACTGCCAGGAACTGTGGAGCCAAATTTGTGACCTACTTAATAAGAATTCTGTGTGTATTTCTGTGCCCTAATCTTTCCTTTCTGCCATTTAATAATTTTGTGCTATATTTCTTACCAGCTGCCACAAATCTTTGGTAGCTGCCACTAGCACAGGGACAGTATCTGTCTTAATCACCCTCATGCCTAAGTATGTGGCACACAGGGGCTCAGTTAATATTTGTGCAATTTTTTTTTTCTGCAGTGGCCCTAGTATTTATTTTAAAGATAGTGGAGGGGCATCTGTTTTAGCTTTACTAAAGAAAAGAATTCTAGGTAGATTAGTTCTTAAACTCATTCCACCCTGGCAGCCCCACTTTCTGGTGTAAGCGTATGATCCTAGAGAAGATGATGACTACAGGGCATGTAATTTACCTTGGGACAATCTAGGAGACTTGTAACTTACCTCTTATTCCTGGCCCAATGGTGATAAGCTCAGGTTAAGTAGGATAAGAAAGTTACTTAGGGAGTAAGAACAGACTGATGAATGAAAAGAAATCTCTGCCTGCCTTCACTCTTCAACTGTAGTATTTGGGAAGTTGTGTCACATTTAAGATAATGACAGGATAAAAATCAAGTCAAAATTATTCTTAGCTAGTTTGTAAAATATGGTTGTTAAACGTTAGCTTTATGCATTTAAAGTTTTGTCATTTCTCTGTGGAAGAATGATGAAAGGCGTTGAGAGATGTTCCTGGCTGTAAAATACTTATTTTGAATGAAGAGTTGCCTTATGTTGAGAGAGAATTATCAAAGGCAAATATGGAATTCAAATTTAAAATTTCTGTTGACTAGGATCAGGATTATCAGTAGCATGAAATTACCATGACTCACTGAACTCCATTTAACCTGAAGTCATAGTCATTTGAAACTTGTTATTCCCCCAGAGTCATATTGTACTTGCCATTGAACACAGAGTTCTCTAACCTTGGCTTATGGGGGCAAAAACCCAGCCTGTTTCATAATCTGCAGCCTGGGTTTTTAAATATTGTATTTAAAGTGGGACAGAAGGATGAGACTTAAGCCAGAGGAAGGAACATGTTTCTGGATTGTCTTTGCCACATGCTGCTTTAAGCGTAGGTTTTGGAGTCTGTCAGATCAGAGTTGAAATCGTGGTACTGTTCCTTCTTCATTTTGTGATACAGTGCATTTCCTTCTGTCCTCTTGGAGCCTTTGTTTGTTTACTTTAAACAATGAGAATCACAATACTTCTCTTGTTTGGGTGGTCGTGAAGATTAAATAAGATAAGCTGTGTAAAAACATCTGCAGTGTATCAGATACTTAGTAAGTTTCTCAACATAAGTTTATGTCCTTCCATTCTCCTTTTTTCTCAAGTTTTGTAATGGCTGCTTGCTTTATCCTTACTCATAGTAAGGATACTCCTTTCCAAGATTGCACAAGGTTGGAACGTGCTAGATAAGTGTGTCTTATATAAGGCTTAAATAAGGCTTCCCTTGTGGCTCAGCTGATAAAGAATCCACCTGCAATGTGGGAGACCTGGGTTTGATCCCTGGGTTGGGAAGATCCCCTGGAGAAGGGAAAGGCTACCCACTCCAGTATTCTGGCCTGGAGAATTCCGTGGACTATATAGTCCATGGGGTCGCAAAGAGTCGGACATGACTGAGCGACTTTCACACACACACATGCTAGTAATGGAGAGTAGACAGGTTGTCTTGGATCAGTTCAGTTCCTCACTGTCAGACCTAAACATGACATGTTGCTTTTTAAAAATTTCATGTTGATATTTGGCATTTGTGTATCAGTTGTCCAAAGTTAGAGCATATATTCCATGATGCTTTCTAGTTTTGTTTTGTTTTTGTTTAAACCTTAATAAAATTTTCATTGGCATTGCATTAAACATACAGAATAATTCTTTGAAACTACAGCGTTATTTTGTGCTTTTTTGTGAAGGAATAGTTTAGCAATTTTAATCTTTCGGGATATGATCTGGTTAGTAGCGTAAAATCTGTTGGCGCACACGTTGAGCCATTGTGTCAGAATATTGGAGCTTTCTTTACTAAAGAAACTAAAGTAACAGCTCACTAACGTGGATACTTCCTTTGATTTTGTATTTTGTTCTTGAAACTTTTTGTGCTTATGACATGTATTTAGATTTATTTAAAAAATAAGCAAAGCTGACTTAATATTGTTGACTCTGCATTCTGCTTCTTGGTCCTTATAAATCCTTTCTTTGGAGAACGTATTTTTTTGAATTAATACAGTATTTGTAGTAATACATTTATAGAGTAGGAGGGTATAAATGCCATTTAAAAAATGTATTTATGTACATCTTAACTGCCATGACTTTTAGCCAAGCCAGTATTTTCAAAAAAGCTCTGTCTGTCCTGATTGCATAAATATTTTTGCAAACATTTCCACTGAGCAGTGAATGAAGCCCTGAAAGTCCCTCTCGCCAATCTGAAGGCTCCTACAACAGAGAATTTGAGAGCAGTATTTGACTTTTGGAAATGCACAGTGTGCTCCTCCCGGTAGGCTTTTGCTTTTAGGGCAGTTTGGCCAAACAATCGAACAGATTGCTTCTGTTTGAAATTCATAAAGCAAAAATGGAGGTAATCACAATACAATTTTTGCTAGAACATACGTTAAGTTGACTCGCTAGGTCAAATGATTTAAAAATTACTCTGTGAAAAAGTTATTTAAAACTTAAAACTTATTTTAAAAATCCTTTGGAAAGAAATTGATGCCTTGATGCATGGTATTAAGATAGCTTTTTCCTTCTTTCTGGCCCAGTATAATAGACAATACCTTTGGCTTAGAAACTGGGAGTATTGAGTGTGACAGTTTAGATGATTTTGTGTGTATGAGCAGGTAATACATGGGCCCAGGCCTGTGTGTGGATCACATATACGTTCATATATGTGAGAGTATGTTTGGGTTGGAAGTGAAGTGAAAAAAACTGGAGTATTGACTTACCGTTAATATAACTTTAGTGTTGATATAATTATATGGGTATCAGCTACCCATATTCATTCATCTTTTTCTAGTTGTTGCTCAGTTATAACTGGGCATCATTATTTTACAGGATAGTTTTGAAGCTGGCAATACTCTGTGGTCCAGATACTACAAGATAATACTGTGAGATGATGGGGGATTATCTCATATTTTTCTGCCCAAGTGATGTTGAAATACCGCACTTTGGCAGACTGGATAGATCTGGCTTCATACATCAATTTTGCCACTTACTAGATTCCTAATGCATAGAAGAAGGATAGCAGTGTTTTTCAGTGGGCTTCTGAGACAAGATAAAGTTTGCAGAGTGCTTATTTATGTTGTTTGTCATGTAGCAAACACTCAATTAATGCAAATTCTCTTTTGTGTTTTTAAAGGGTAAAATATAAATTAATTTCCACAGTATCTTCCATGGGGGTAGTAGTAGTGCTTTCTGCACCTTGTTAGAAATCTTGATAAAAGTACTGGATATTGCATTTTAAAGGATTCTCCTATTCTTGACTTAGTCGTATAAACCATATAAGCAAATGTAGACATAGCTGATTATTGTTTTTCAAAAGCTTTAACATTTTTATGGTAAATATCTATAAAATAGAAGTTGCTCTATATAGTTTATAATATCATAATTTACAAATTAATTCAATTTTAGACAAATGCTGAGTTTCTATCGTATAATAAACAGCCAGCTTTGGGGAAAATGACGTCACTGTGGCATTCTCTTAAGATAGGCTTAAAATCCCATTAGATACCAGTATTGTCATGTTTGTAGAGGTTAATTGGCTGCATTCGGTTATAGGTTATGAATGGTCCCACTTGAATAATCCACTGAGCTATCAGGCAGAAAGACCAATAGTTCACAGAACTAATTGACCTTGTCAGTATAATAGAAACACTTACAGGTAAAATTCTCTTTGCTAACAACATTGCAAATGAAAACCCCAGAAGAAACTGTTATGTCCTATAACTGTCCTGGACTGCTGTGATTCAGTTAGCAGACTGTGGATGCAGGTGGGTCATGGAGTGTGGAAGTTGGGGAGGTGAGGGGCATAAGGGATAGGAGGGAGAATTTTGGAGGGAACCTAATCAGGCAAAACATTAGAGAGAAACACAGTTTCAGAATGATTTTAACCATCTTGAATCTCTAAAACTGGTGTCTTTGAATTTCTGTAAATTAGTGTCTTTTTTTTTTTTTTTTACACCCTTCTTCTGTATGTCTGGCTCTTTTTTACAGGTCTGATAGTCATTATTTGTGGTGAGTTCTGAGCAGTAAGAACATATCTTTGATGAAGCAGAGCACTGTAATACAAGGATGAAACATGTTTGCCCTCCTACTGTCTTGCTTTATTTACTTGTTTTACCAGCAGCGTAAGAAGGATATTACCTGGGGCACTACTATATCCTTGATTCTAAAATAACTTTGTTTTTGTTTGTTTGTTTTTTGGTACAGGTTTGGATTTGTGCCAGAGTGGGGGGGAAGGAAGCAATGTGGGGAAGAGGTGCAGAATAAGAGAGAACACTCATTTCATGACAGATTTTGATGTTTTTGTTTTCTCTCTCTCTCTTTTGGGGATGGGGATGGAGGAGAGTAATGATGAAGACCATGTATTTTATCAAAGAACCAAAGCAAATATTCATCTGTCTTAAATAATGCAAGTGTTCTCAAATGCTTTAAGAAACTTAGTGAACCAGTATCAGGCCTTGGTCTTTAAAGAGAGGGGGCGGGGGGAAGAACTTAGCTTAAAACTCATTTGGAGTAATAGGGATTTACAAAATCAGCCCTGAGAAACTGTGCAGCCAATATCAGCCTTCATTGTAATACTGTAGGAAAGTGATAACATTCCTGTCGCATTTTCCTTTTTTAAAAAGACATCTTTTTCATTATAAGAAAAAGACAAATTGTTAAATGGGCTTCAAAAATAGTAATAAAAAAAAGATTTATAATGGAAAGAGTTGATGGTATATTTCACCTAGAGTAAAAAAGACAATGTGTAATAAGGGATTTTGTGGTTTTACAGCTCAGTGCATGTGTTTGAAAGCTGTTCTCTCAGCAACGTGGGTGGCAGGTTATGCTACCATATAATGTATTGTAGTTGGCTCTCCACACTTGTCAGGGTTAGTGTTCAGCCACTCGGAAAATTTTCCCATTGTTCTATCATGTGAACCAAGACTAGTGTTGAATTCCCAATAACTTAAAAAAAAAAAAAGAGTTTTAATTAGAAAGTTTGGAATTTGATTACATCTTATTGTTTTAATACAGTGCTATATATATTTTAGTATTTTATCTAGTATTGCAATTATTTTTCAGGAAGAAAATAGCAAATCAAAACTTCATCTTATTCTTTTTTTTTAAATTAGATTTTTACAGAAATTTGTATACTGAATCTTGCCCTTTTTTTCTGTCTTAACACTCTATTTCCATCTTAAGCATTTTGCTTTAGATGGACCATGGCTCTTGGCAGCTAGTGCATTTTTAGCAAATAATACTGTTTCTAGTAAGAGTTGCAGAGAGAAAAAAAAAGCTTAGTGTGAGGTCCTTGTAAACTGAACCTTTGGAACATTACTTTATTCCCCCCCCTCTTTGTGCTTCTTCTCTATTTGTGTAATGGTTATAAATTACATCCTTTGAAAGGAAGAATGAAAAACAATTTTGTTTTGTTATTTTCATAGTTGATTTTTTTTTCTTCTTTACCTGCTATTTTAAAGATACATAGAGAAATAAGCAATTATGGTATTGAAATTCCATTGTGCCAGCACCTCCAGAGCATAATCCAAAAAAAACAGAAAGCCGCCTGCTGGGTTGTCTGCAGTATGCTTGTGTGAACATCAGTGTCTGCTGTTCACACATCATTTTTTTACTGAAAATTCCTCTCAGAATAAAGACTCTGTGTTTTCTGAGTGTAGTGAAACATTTGTTGGTCCTTATATTTTAAATTTGTGAGGAATTCTGTTTATGGGCTAAGTTGTCATAGATGTATATTACACGATTGTTTCTGGCACATCAGGAAGTAGAGAAAAGGCATGTATGTTTATGGACTATAAAATAATGAAAAGCTTTAAATGAAATTATAAAGCATTAAAGGTGAGAAATAATGAGCTTTTGTTGAAGAGATATATGAAGGATTGATTTAAATATTGACTTTTGCCCTTCAAAATCTATTTTATTTATAAAGTAAAGTGTATCTTGGCGAGATGAATATAAAAATATCATAAACTTGTCCTGTACTTCAGGACAAATTCAGATGTTTAATATTTGAATACTTAAATATGGTGGCTTCTTGACAATATTGATTTAGTAAAATCTTTAAACTGACCCTGCCTAATTGCTCTAATCAAGAAATATATTAGAAAATATATTTATGGGCCCTTAGATTAATTTTTTCACTTTTAATCTTATATACTTCATTTTTTTTTATTCTTATTATGCTGCTGGTTTCTTATAAGACATAGATAGCAGATTTACAGAATATAGTCCAGTGTTGACAGCCTCAACCTTTCTTTCAGACTCATAAAATATCAAAAAGAGAAAGCGTTTATGAAATAATAGGGAGCTTCAGGTTTAAATTTGGTGAAATGGAAGTTGATGCCCACAGTCTCCCATAAGGTTTTTTTTTTCTTTCTTAGAAACTTTCCATGTATAAGTTAGTAAAGGAGTAATGATACACATGTTTTTGCTAAAACTGAATTTTTATCCATTTCAACTATTTTTCATCAAGAGAAAATTTCAGGTTGTTTGCCTTTGAATTTCACTCTGAGTTTCTTCACCAATTAAAATGCACTTTTACATTTTATAGTAATTGTATGAGCCTTCTAATTATTGATTCTTCTGACTACTGAAATGAGATTACTGTCTGAAATCAGTCATCATATTTAGTCCAGTAAGCAGTGATGCTTGCATTCAAATCTCTCACATGTTCTCCTCAATTTGCTACTTAATAGTTGTCTTAATCTTTTTTTCAGTCTTGTAGAGGGAAGAGATTGTCATTTAAACCAGGTGTATCTCAACATGCCTCCAAGAAAGGGGGGTAAGAGCACCAAGTTCTTAACATGCTAGTTTCCTAAGGGCCTGAGACTCCTGAGTCTGCTGACTGCCACAAAGCCTAATTGCTCACAGAGCAGCCTGGCACACTGCCATTCCCCCACTGGGCTGTTTGTTGGTGTTTGTGAATAGAACAGAAATGTCTTTGCTTTTTCTACTCAGATGTCGCTGATGGCAGTTTTAGGAAACAAGTTAACATTTTTCTTAAAATGATAGTCATTCACGCCAAGGTGAAGTCAAACTTTATATATCTAAGCACTAAGCAGTAGAATTAGCTCAGTGCTTTTAAAAGTAACAAAATAAAATTCATTACTTCTTACCCTATAATATTAATCTTGTAGACTCCACCTTAACTATTCTAGACAGATGTTCTAGATTCAGGTAGAGAGTTGTTTTTTTTTTTTTTTTTTTAGGTAGAGAGTTTTGAAAGTAAAGAGTGGTTCTTTTTTGTACTTTTCTTAACAGTATCTGTTACATAGATGAGTTATCGGCCCTATGGAAATCACCAATCTTGCAAAGTATATGAGGGACTACTTCAGTTATTTTAAAAATCCTTTATTGAGAATATTAGTGATGTTTGCATTGTAATTTTCAGTGTACCTGGAGGTGTATATTGGGTTTTCACCTCTGCCTGGACCTCTAAGAAGAACTTCATTTGTTCCCAACATCATGCTCTACTTCTAGGTACCATAACCAATAGGAAACAAGGAGTGTTGTGGGACCTGCACACACTTGAGTTACTTTCTTTTCTTCCCTATCCACTTCAGAGTTCCACATCTCTTTAAAGCACATGTAGGGTTATATTTGAACTGCAAATAATTTATTCCCTTGTACTCATCTCAGAATATATCATAGCCTCATTTTTTATTCCAGAGAGACATACTTCAAGACTACATTATTCCTTCTGTGATGTTCAGAATTTGGGCAGGGAAATCACTTTCACGTCCTGGCTTCATCCTTCATCAACTAGGTGACCCTCAGCAAATTATATAACCTCTCTATGAACTTCAAGATCTTCAGCTATAAATCAGGGCTGTGACGTTGGGATGATTAAAGCAAAGATCTTCCTGACACATGGTAGAGGTCACTAAATGGTAGCTGTGGGGAGCAAAGCCTTGGAAACAAGTTGTGTTCTCCTAGGCTGTGAAAGTGTGCGCTTCTGTGCCTTTCTGTAAAATCTCATGAAACTAAGAGCTGCAGTTACACATAGCTATTGGATATGCATTTGTATATTTGAGTTGATAAACATACCAAGAGCATGGGCTTTGGAGGTGTCTGCTTGGGTTTGAGTTCCTTCCTGTTTTGCCGCTTAACTCGGAAACTTGGAAAGTTAGTTTCTCTGGGCCTCAAATTTCTTGTATATAAAATGAAGGTGAAATTAGTATATCTCATATGGCTGGTGCAAAGCTGGAATGACTCAGTACCTGTAAAACTCTTAAAACAATATTTGGCAAAGAGTAAGTGCTTGAAAAATCTATATGCAGGTCAGGAAGCAACCGTTGAACTGGACATGGAACAACAGACTGGTTCCAAATAGGAAGAGGAGTACGTCAAGGCTGTATACTGTCACCCTACTTATTTAACTTATATGCAGAGTACATCATGAGAAACACTGGGCTGGAAGAAGCACAAGCTGGAATCAAGATTGCCAGGAGAAATATCAATAACCTCAGATATGCAGATGACACCACCCTTATAGCAGAAAGTAAGGAGGAACTAAAAAGCCTCTTGATGAAAGTGAAAGAGGAGAGTGAAAAAGTTGGCTTAAAGCTCAACATTCAGAAAACTAAGATCATGGCATTTGGTCCCATCACTTCATGGCAAATAGATGGGGAAACAGTGGAAACAGTGGCACTTTATTTTTTGGGGCTCCAAAATCACTGCAGATGGTGATTGCAGCCGTGAAATTAAAAGACGCTTACTCCTTGGAGGGAAAGTTATGACCAACCTAGACAGCATGTTAAAAAGTAGAGACATTACTTTGCCAACAAAGGTCCGTCTGGTCAAGGCTATGGTTTTTCCAGTGGTCATGTATGGATGTGAGAGTTGGACTGTGAAGAAAGCTGAGTGCTGAAGAATTGATGCTTTTGAACTGTGGTGTTGGAGAAGACTCTTGAGAGTCCCTTGGACTGCAAGGAGATCCAACCAGTCTATCCTAAAAGATCAGTCCTGGGTGTTCATTGGAAAGACTGATGCTGAAGCTGAAACTCCAATACTTTGGCCACCTCATGTGAAGAGTTGACTCATTGGAAAAGACCCTGATGCTGGGAGGGATTGGGGGCAGGAGGAGAAGGGGGTGACAGAGGATGAGATGGCTGGATGGCATCACCGACTCAATGGACATGGCTTTGGGTGGATTCCGGGAGTTGGTGATGGACAGGGAGGCCTGGCGTGCTGCGGTTCATGGGGTCGCAAAGAGTCGGACACAACTGAGTGACTGAACTGAACTGAACTGAAGTGGTCCAAACATGTTAGTTGCTGTTAACTGTTACATTATCTCATAGAATAGGAAGAATCACAGAGTCAGAAAACTTGAATGGAGTCAGCCTTAATTAGTGATGTCTCTTTCATCCACTCCCAGATAATCCCCATTACTTAGCTTTCCAGTCCCCTTCAGAGCTCCACATCTCCTGAAAGCATCTATAGGATTATAATGCAATCGGAATTCTACTTTTTAGTTATTAACTCCATAGAATTGTGACATACTTTCAGGAAAAATGTTTACATGTCTCTTGATCAGAAATTATTTGTTGAGTTTATCACCTTCTACTTACAGGTCTTGTGTTAGTTTTTTAACAGTCCTTTTAAAGACAACTTGATTGTGAAAAGACCTTTTAAAGGCTTCATGGAGATTCTAAACATCTTTTTTCTATTTAGTTATGTATTTATTTACTGCTTTATTGAGATAGAATTGTATGTCAATTATGTGATGATTTGATACACATGTATTATTGTGAAATGATTACCCCAGTAAAGTCAGTTAACACCTCCATGTCCTCACATAATTGCCATTTTCTGTGTGGACAAGAACATTTAAAATCTACTCTGTTAACAACTTTGAACTATGTATTAGTATGGTTAATTATAGTCACCATGCTGGACATTAGGTTCCCAGAAGTTGTTTTGACAGCTCGAAGTTTGTTCCTATTAGCCAATATCTCCCCAGTTCCTTCAGCTCCGGCCCCTGGCAGCCACCATTGTATTCCCTATTTTAATGGGTTTGGCATTTTTACATTCCACATGAGAACATACCGTATTTGTATTTCTCTGAACTATTTTTTAAAAGGTAGTTGGGTCTCCGTGTATCCTTCTACTTCAATTGGATTTTCTTAAATAAGCAGTTATTCACTTAGTGGTTAAGTGATTTATATGAAAAGTATTTTATAGTGATTCTTTGGTATCTTAAATTACTGATTCTCCCATCTCTTTTCCAGTGGTTTGTAATCCAGCCGTAAGCCATCAAACTGCCTGTCTCCTTAGATATAATTCTGCCATGTATACTTAAAGGCTATCTTTAACCTTCCCTTGTTTTGAGTATTTGTTTACTATTAAGACTGATGGTGCTAGAATGACAATATATGTTTTAAATTTGATATACCTTAAAAATTACTCACATATGTGAAGTCTAAATTTGTATGCTAGATGTACAAACACAAGGTTTTAACGTATCTACCATGCATACAAATTCTGTTTCTCAGTTTTGTTCTAGGATAAAAGATAAACTAATGTAAAATGTAAATGAAATGTGCATTTGTTTATTTTAGAGCTCATTTAATAGCAACTCATAATTTACTTGGGAGCTCAAAGACTGGGAAAAAGCTGAGCCTTGCGCGGCGGGAGGAGTCCCGCAGCTGCGTGCAGGCGTTGCTGCAGTTGTCTCTGTGGCGTGCTTAGCACTCCCCCCCACGGCAGTGAAGCACCACAGACAGTGTATGTGCACGTGTAACTTATTTAATGTAAGAGAGAGAACTTCATGAGCATCCAGAGCTGAAGTATACCTCTTCCCATCCCTGTCATAATCCTTTTCATATCTTTTAGAGGTAATCACTGTCATAACCTTTTATGATAATTTCTTTAGTTTTTTTAAAAAATAGTTTTACCACCTTTGCCTGCATCCCTAAGCAATAGATTAGGGTCTATTTTTGATCTCTTAACTGGTTTATTTGGTATTCTCAGATTTCTCCCTTCCCCATCCCTTTTTTTTTTTTTTTTTTGGCCAGCTGGATCAGTCTTATTCTTTAATTTTCAGTTATGCTACAAATGATCTTAAGTTTTATTTTTTAAGTTTTAAGTTAATCGTTGCTACAGTAAAATATGTTTACAAGTTAAAAGTCTGAAAGGACCACAACAGCACTTAGAAGAACAGCACTTCCCTCTCTACCCCACACCTTCATCCTACTCCTCAGGAATACTTCTCTTACTTTGAGTTAGTTTAGCCGTTTGGGGGAGTTTTTTTTGGTATTTGCTTTCATATTTCTAAATGACGTATGTGCAGTCCTGTGTGTAGATGTGTGTGTACATGTCTGTGAAGACATGAACTGATGATGTCTTGTGCCGTGTTCAGCTGCTGAGTCATGTCTGACTTTGCAAGCCCATGGACTGCCGCCCACCAGCTTCCTCTGTCCACGGAAATTTTCAGGCAAGAATACTGGAGTGGGTTGCCATTTCCTCCTCCAGGGGATCTTCCTGACCCAGGAATCGAACTTGGATCTCTTGTGTCTCCTGCATTGGCAGGCAGGTTCCTACTATGCAGTATTAGGATTTAGCCCTGTAATCCTATTTCTTCTCTCAAAAACTTCTCTTTATTTTCCTAGTGTAGCTTTTCTTGCTATTTACTAAATCATTATACACCTTTTCATTGTCATGACCACATTAGTCAAAATAAATCATTATTTTTGTAGAATTAATGATTGCCTCATTTTTTTCCCTGAATTTTAAGAATGTTATCAGCAATATTGCTATATCCCTAAGTTCTCTGACAGATCTTTCAAAAACTTCTGGAAACAGTCATACATCCTCTCTCAGTTTCACATTTTTTTTTTTTTTCATGTAAGCATCCCTGCTGTACCTTCAGCCTGGCTACTGTGTCCATGTGTCAATCAGTGGACGTTCATTCAGAGAAGCAGAGCACTGGTGTATGCTTATTTGTGTGTGTGTGTGTGTGTGTGTGTGTGTGTGTGTGTCTGAGGGCTGGTGTTGTATAGAATAGTTTTGTTTGAAGGATTTTGTCTTACACAAGTAAGAGTTGGTTAAATAAATTCTACAAGGCTGTTGCTTTCACATCTGAGTGCTAGAGCTTGACGTCCCCAGGGCAGGAAGTCAGAAGTGAAGATGGTAAAGTGGTGAAGGGCAAGGGCAAGCTGGAACCCATACTCCAACTCGAGGAACTGCGATCCACATCAGTGGAAGGAGTGATGCCCTTTGTCATGGAGCAGACACACACTCATCTTGGGAGGCAGAGAATCCACAGGAGGACTTGGGGAAGATGCAGCAGTTGTAGGCCTGGCTGCTGACCCATGACAGCGGGGTGTGTCAGCATGTAGTGACAACTCACGTGGGTCCCTAGTTTGATGAGCTACAAAACCTGTAGACTCACCTACCTCCAAGTGCAGAATGGCTGCTGCTTCAGTCCTGCTGTCGAAACCTTCAACAAAAATCTCTCTCATGTCTCACCTAACCAGAAACATGCCAGGAAGGGAGTTCCAGAAAATGCAGTTTAGGTTAGCACAGCTGGCCTGCTAGAGAGCCACCGTGGCGGCCTTGAGACCGTTTCTCCTAGATCTCTGGCTGATGGCCCCAGCTGCTGCTTTTTGGCATCCAGCGCCCCGTCAGTTCCCCACCCGGAGTGAGCGCAGCAGGGGTACTAACTGAGGCTCATTTCTGGGTATTCTGGAGCCCTCTGACAGGCAGCCATGGCTTCAGGGCTCCTTGACAGCCGTGCCAGATGTTCACTAGAACTGCACTGCAGTAGCACACGTCCACCCCACCCTCCTCCTTCCCCATCTCCTTCTCCTGGGCTCAGACCTGCGCTGCTGTCTAACAGCTCTTCCAGCCTTCCCTGGCTCCCTCCCCACTTTCTCTCACAGATGTTTCCTTTAATAAATTTCTTGTATATCTGTTTCTGTCTTGGTCTCTGTTCAGAGGACTTGGACAAACAACTCTCTTCTTAAGACATCCCTTCAACATCATCTTGGGAATTTCCTTCATCTTCTTTTTTTGTAGATTCCTTGTTCCTTGGGTCCCAGGTCTTCACTTTTCTTGACTTTCTTCCTCTTTTGGTGAAATGTATCCTCCATATGGGAGGTAAAACTGTTGAAACCTTGCATGACTGAAAACTTTATTTATTTATTTATTTTTTTTGAAAACTTTATTTTAATCTCACCCTCGAGGGATGATTTGGCTGGGTATGGAATTCTTGTTTGGAAATAATTTTTCGTCAGAATTTTAAGCACATTCTCCATTGCCTCATAGTTTTCTGTATAAATGTTGAGAAATACAATGCCACTTTTGATTTCTGATGCTTTCCCTGTGACCTGTTTTTCTCTGTAGAGGCTTTTAAAATTGCCATACCTTTGATGTTCAGAAATTTTATGATGGTTCTGCCATGGGGTGTGTGTGTGTGTGTGTGTGTTCTTCATCTTACTGAGTGTTTGTGGTTTGCATCAATGTGGAAACACCTGTCCTTTAGTTCTGAGAAGTGCCCTTATGTTCCTTCATATTTTTCCTCTATGTTCTCTCTTTCTGAATTCACATTTGTTAGCAGTGATTCTTCCTGCATTGAGCCACTGATTTTCTTATTTTCTTTCTCTTTTGTTTTCTCAAATTCCAAGCAGTTCATTTAAGTTTGTAATTAAATGCACGTGTGTGTGTTAGTTGCTCAGTTGTGTCCGACTCTTTGCGACTCCATGGACTATAGCCCTCCAGGCTCCTCTGTTCGTGGGATTTCCGAGGCAAGAGTACTGGAATGGATTGCCATTTATTCTTCTCCAGGGGATCCTCCAGAACCAGGGATCAAACCTGGGTCTCCTACATTGCAAGCAGCTTCTTTACTGTCTGAGCCACCATGGAAACCCTGTATGTGTATATATATATATATACACACACACATACATATACACATACATATATACATATGTATATATGCACACACACACAGGTGCATGCATGCAAAGAACTGATTCATTGAAAAAGATCCTGATGCTGGGAAGATTGACGCCAAGAGAGAAGGGGGTGACAGAAGATGAGATGGTTGGAGATGGCATTACTGACTCAGTGGACACCAGTTTGAGCAAACTCAGGGAGATGGTAAAGGATGGGGAAGCCTGGCATGCTGCAGTTCATGGGGTCGCAGAGAGTCTGAGCGACTCTCACGACTGAGCGACCAAACAACAATGTATATGTATATTTCTAAGACCTATTTTTGCTTCTTGGTCTTTTGTATAAAATAGCATTCTATTCTTGTTTTAAGGATGCTTTCCTTTATGAAGCTGAAGATATTAATAAAGCTTTGCTTTGTTTTTAAATTTCTTGTCCTCCCTTTATTGCTTCTCTTCAGATTTCCTTTTTTGTTTTTGCTTTTTTTTAATTTCTGCTTTTTGTTTTTATTTTCTTTTTCATTTTTTTTTTTTTTTTTTTTTTTTTTTTTTTTTTTTTTTTACACTCATGGAGCATCTTGGCTGTTTTCTCATAGCCTAGGAGTGAGGCACAAATTAGCAGTTGGGGAGCAGTTTTCTGCTCATGATTGAATTTGATGCTTACCAAACCTTACAGCAGTGTGGTCAGGCTGGTACCCTCACCTCTTTGCACACAGGCCACCTTCTCAATGAGACCTATTGTGACCATCTTATTTAAAACTGCACACACCTGCCCTCTGGTGCTTCTGATCCTTCTTTTCCTGCTCTGTATTTTCCACAAAGCTTTTTTCCCCTCAGAGCACTTTTATTACCTAATATATTATATAATACCTTATTTATTATATTTGTTATTCATTTTCTGTCTTCCCTCAGTAGAGTATTGGCTCCATAAGAGCAGAGATTTTGTTATTATTTTTATTTTCACTGATATCTTCCAACCACCTGGAATAGTGCCTAGCACAAAATAGGCATTCAATAAATATTTATTAAATTGGGGACACTCACATCACTGTGTGTACCTCTCATCTTAAGTATTTGTTCTTTTTTTGCTTTTCTCTTTTTCTTATGGTCTTATTTTTTTTCCAGAAAATAGTCATTCTTTCTCTGGCCTAGAGGCATAGGGTGGAGGATAGGAGGTGGGATGTGGAAGGGGCTCCAAGATGGTCTGCCTGGGAGTCAGCAGCCCTGTAGCTGAGCAAGATGAAGAGAGCTGAGGTTCACTGTTAAATGTCTAGACGTTCACTCCATTAAAAAAATAGTAATAATATGCTGCCATCTTGTCTTGTTTTACTTCATTCTAGATCCTCCCTTCTTTAACCTGTACAGATAATATGAACTTTAGTTTTCTGTGGGAATAGAAAGGGAAGGTCACCTGCCTACTTAAGCTAGGGACTGGTGAGAATATTGACATCAAACTGTTTCCTAATTGGATAACTTGTTTTCATGTTTGCATACTTGTTTATTTTTAACCAAACCTGACCCTCCTACCTTCAGAACGACCTGGTGCTTTCACTTTCAGAGATATTAGGGTACAGTGCACCGTGCTTCTTCGTGACCTCTCCCGTTCTGCCTGCTTTTGTGGATTTATACATTTTTCAAATTCTTTAACTGTCATTTTTGTTGGTGTCTGGGACTCTATTATTTCCTAAACTATTTTGTAAGGCATTTATAAATTATATTCATCAAAATGGTATATGCATAAGAAATAATGGATGATTAGATATAACTCCTGAACATAAATAAATTTCCAATAAATTGATAATTTCCTTTTACTACACCAATCAGTTTCCAGTAATCCAGGACACAGTTAAGTCCACACTTTGTTGACTGATGAACAGAGTCTACTAGATTCTAGTGGTAGTATGATGGCACTGAAATATCCTCTTTGGAAAGTTTAAAAGTACTTTGTGTATGTGTTTGTATACTTGTGTGTTTTCTCGTATCAGGAGAAATGTGAAAAAAGATATAAACCTAATTGGACTCTACAGTTAGCATTTAAGGAATAGAGTGTGGGGATTGAAAAGTAGAGGGCCATAAGTTGAGAATAGTTGTTCACATTAATCGTGAGTGCTAGGGTTTTGAAAATGGAACAAAATCTTGGTGAAAGGTTGTGTAGCTACTGAACTTCAGACTTAAAGAAAAGTTAGAGTTAGGGGGACCAGGTTCTCATGTGACAGACCAAAGTTCTTGTATTATTCTTATATTTAAAAATATAAAAATAATTCACTAGAGCATATCCAAGACTTGACCCATTTCAGATGACATATAGTCAATGTCCCTTTGCCCTCTCGTGATCGTTGCAATATTTTCAGAGTCGGTTTCCCGCACAGTGTAAATTTGCTTTTGCCCTACTGCAGGTTATATGGCTAAAATGTGGGTCAAGGGCCATACAACACGAGGCAGAGGAGATAAGCAGAGACTAGATCATGCAGGGCTTTGTCAACAGTGTTAAGGATCATGGATTTATTCTTAACTATAATGAGAAACTAGTGAAAGGTTTTTCAGGTTTACATTTTTGTCTGATGAATCTGCTGCTAATCTGAGCTTAGACTGGAGGAGGCCAGAAGCAGCTCTGGTAAAACTGGTTGACAGGTCTAGTAACAGTCCTGGGCAGCAGGTATTGCTGATTACCTACGCCACTTGCCTCCATCTCCTTTCCTTGCCCAGAGAGACCACTTCCCACAGTAAAGACAGAAAATGCCTGATACTCCATTTCCAGCTTCCCTTGCAGTTAGTGGAGAGAGGCATGTGATCCAGAAATGGCCAATGGGAAATCTGATAGCTTCAGGAAAACATTTTCCTCTATAATTAAAACAGGAGAAAGCCTTTTTGGACATTTGGTGTGTGAGAACATGATGCTTGCAGCTGCTGCAGAGATCATTGACAACCGAGTATGTATGACAGAGCAGAAAGGTCTGGGCCTTTTTTTTTTTTCAACTTTTTATCTTTACATGGATACAAAAAGTCCACATATTGTGTGAAAGGCTCACTGAATTTTCATGAATTAAAGAAATCTATATAATCAGCAACCAATAAAAACCCAGAAACCCTTCTTATGCTTTCTTATGCGCTCTCAAGGTCAATCATAATTCTGACAATATGGATTACTTTGACCTGGATTTTAAAAAAATCTGTTTTGTTTCTGTTTTCATCTTTCAGTGTTTTGCATTAGGAGATGGCATCGTATTTTGTATATACTCTTTTGGGTCTGGCTTGTTTTTGCTTGGGTTTCCGTGGTGGCTCAGATGGTTAAGAATGTGCCTGTAGTGCAGGAGACCCGGGTTCGATCCCTGGGTTGGAAAGAGCCCCTGGAGAAGGGAATGGCTACCCATTCCAGTATTTTTGCCTGGAGAATCCCATGGACAGAGGAGCCAGACGCGACTGAGTGACTAACTTTGTTTGTTTGTTTTATTCAGCATGTTTGTAAGAGTCATCTGTATATTTGGATAGCTATAGATCGTTCATTTTCTTTCCTGTAGAACATTGTGTTTTGTGAATATACTCCAACTTATTCATTTGGCTGTTGGTATGCATTTGTGTGGTTTGGCTAGCTGGAGCTCCTGTGAATATTTCGTATGCACACTGTTGAATATATATATGCATTTCTGTTGGGTGTATAGCTCTTTGATTTGTAGTAGTTCTTTAAATAGTTAAGATAGGATTCCTTTTCTACACATAGGCATAGGCATATTTCCCAATCTGTGACTTGTTTTTTCCACACTCTTAATTATATCTTTTGATGAACAGAAGTTCTTAATTCTGAAATAGTTGACCACTATTTGTTGATTGATGCTTTTTGTGTCCTGTTTAAGAAAATTTTACCTAATCCAGAGTTATAAAGATATTTTATTTTCTTTTGGAAGCTTTAGTTTTTAAACGACTTTGACGTTTAAATTCAAATTCATCTGAAATTCATTTTTGTTTATGGTGAGAAGTGAAGAAATCAAGATTATTATTTTTCCCCCAAAATGGAAATCCAGTTCATCTAGCATCATTGCTTGAAGAAACTTACATAAATAACAAACTTATGTATAACAAAAATATACATAGTTTTGTCATGGATTTTAAACCTTCTATTTCTTCTTTTTGTTTATCTTTTCCCTACTGCACCAGTGAGTGTCATCTTTGACAAAAATCAGATGTCTTGTAAATTTGTGGGTTTGTTCCTGAACTCCGCTCTGTTGGTTTGTTTGTCTTTGCACGAATTCTGCACTGTTGCAGTTATAACTTATGTTGACCTTATGTCTAGTGGCCTTGCTTTATTAATTCTAATTTTATTAATTCTAATAGTTTATAGATTCTTTCTTAATTTTCTAGATGTGCAGTCATATGATTTACAAGTAATAGTATTTTTTCTTCCCTTCCAATCCTGTTCATCTTTTCCCTATCCTTCTGTCCCTCTCTCCTCTGTTCCCTTCCATTTTCCTTGCATTATTGTACTGTTTATGACCTCCAGTACAATGTTAAATAGAAGGGGTCATAGTGGATGATCGTCTTTTTATAATCTCTTTAGAAAAGTTTTTAATATTTCTCCATTCTATATGATGAGTAGGGTAGGTTATTTGCTTGAAAGATGCCCTTTCATATTAAAGAGACTGAATTCTGTTCCTATTTGCTAAAAGTTAAAGTTTCATAAATGGATATTGAATTTTTCAAATACCTTTTTTGTGTCTGACAATGATTATAGTGAGTTTCTCTCTTTTTCTATTAATAAAAGTCAATTACATTGATTAATTTTTAGGTGGTAATCCAACTTTGCCTACCTGTACTAAACTCCACTTAGTTGGACTTTGCCTACCTGTACTAAACTCCACTTAGTTGGACTTGCTACTCTTTTGTTCTAGATTTTCTTACATTTCAGAAGAAAAAGTGGTCTGTAATTTTTTTTTTCTTAAGGGAGTGATATTTTTTAAATGTTTTTATGAGGCAAGAACAACTTGTTGGAACCAAAGTTCTGGCCTCATAAATTTTTTAAAAAAATATCCCTCCCTTTTCTATTCTCTAAGCATTTGTGCAGAGTTGATACCATTTCTTCATTAAATATTTGGAAGAGTTGAATGGTAATGCCATCTGGACCTGGAGTTTTGTGATGAATTTTAAATTACAAGGCAGTTTTTTTTTTTTAATAGATATAGTTCTATTCAGATTTTCCATGTCTTCTTTTTGTTATTTTTGATAAGTTGTATTTTTGAAGGAGCCTGTCAACTTTGTCTTCTGATATATGTGTGTGTGTGTATATATATTTTTATATATATATATATATAATCTGTTGAGTCAATCTGATCAATTCTTAATTTCAGATATTTTATTTTCAGCTCTACCATTTCTATTTTAAAAGTATATTCTAATTCTCAGATGAAATGATCATTTCATTTATTCATCGTTCCCTCTTCTTAGCTTGGTTAATAATAGTAATGATTTTTTTGATTGATTGCTAGGCTAGACTCTAGATCTGTGCAGTTCAGCCACATGTGGCTTTTGGCTAGTCTTAATTGCGATATGTATGGTATAAGTGTAAAATATCAGATTTTAGCAATTTGGTACCAAAAAAAAGTATGTGAAATAGCTCAGTAACTTTTTACATAGATCACATGTTGAAATGATATTCTGGATATACTAAAATGAAATTAATTTGACCTGTTTCTTTGTGCTGTTTAAAATGTAGTTCTCAGCCCTCAGAGATTGCCAGACACTCTGCTCTTCTTTTGAGAGACCCCTTACTTACCCATTCACTTTCCTGTTCCAAGTAACTTCACAATGTGGCAGATATTTTGAGGGGAAAATAGGCTGTGTGCTTAAAGATCTTGAGGTTTCTAAGTATGTCTCTTCTGAAAGACCACACTAGTCATAGTTCCATGTGTTTCAAGAAGCACCTCTCTATCTGGGCAAAACCATGATTTGTAACATCTCATCTTGTCCTAGAATCAATAAACACCCCCTTGGTTCAAGTGAGTACAGAAAGACAAGTTACCTCCCTGCAGTTCTCCCCTTCCCAGACTGTGGCCTGCTGTAGTCCTCTTTGTTTTAGCGGTTCTCTGACAACTCTAAAATGATGATTTAAAGAGATTTGCCTGTAGTTATTGTCAGTAGGAACACTTCCTCAAACTACTCCAGTCTCTTAAATTTAAAAGAGATATATTTAGAGATGTGTTTGCATTCAGAACTGCTCTGGCTGTGTCCTCTATCATGGAATCTTTCTGCCTTTCCTTGCCTTGCCTTCCATAGATAACCCTGTCCTTTGCTAGCACCTTCAGAGGTTGCCTTTTAAAAAAGAGATATAAAATTTTGAATCATCAGCATATTGCCATTTAAAGCACCAGAAATCATGGGTCTGGATGAAGTCGTCTAGGATAGTTGTGTAGATTAAACTCTGTATTATGAGACCAGTTTTAGGACAGAACTATGAGGAATGCAGTGTTTAAAGAACAGAAAGAGGAGTGCCCAGAGAGAGAAAGGAGATGAGAAAGGCAGGAGGAAGAAGAGAAGAGAACACTTCAATTAAGGGGTGCATCAAATTATGTAGAAAGGAAAAGAAAGTTTCAAGTGAAAAGAATTATGTGGATTTAGCAATAAAACATGCCTATGAGGAAAGCATAAAATTTTATGGGAATTTTATTGATGATTTACAAAAATGATGATTTTATATCATTCATCCTGATAGATGGAGAAGTAAAGGTTTCCCAAGGAGAGGTAATTTGCTTAAAGTCAAGAGTAGACGTGAAATTCAAATCTTGGTTTTCTTTTGACACCTGGTCTGATGTCCTTTTCACAGCACTACATATTTTTATCTATTGCTATCATTTCTTGATTATTCATTACATGGAAAAGACTTTTCTCTTTTTACAAAGCTCAGTCATAATTTTATTCTGCGTGTATGTTGTTGTTCAGTCACTAAGTCATGTGCGACTCTTTGCAACGCATTGGACTACAGCACGCTGGGTCACCCTGTCCTTCCCCATCTCCCGGAATTCACCCAAGTTCTTGTCCATTGAGTCAGTGATGCTGTCCAACCATTTCCTCCTCTGCTACCCTCTTCTCCTTTTGCCTTCAATCTTTCCCAGCATCAGGGTCTTTTCCAATAAATTGACTATGTGTGTGTATGTAGTTGTTATATATTTGCTGTTTTTCTTTTCTTTGAGAGAACATTTTTATTTTTTCTAATTTTATCGAGAAATAATTGAGATACATCACTGTGTAAGTTTAAGGTGTACAACATGATGGTTTGATTTACTTATTTTGTGAAATGTTTACCACAATAGGTTTAGTTAACATCCATCATCAGATAATGAAAAGAAGAAAAAAAATTCTCCTTGTGATAAGAACTCTTAGGACCTACTCTCTTAACAATTTTCCAAGGTATCGTATAGCAGTGTTAGCTATAGTCATCATGGTGTACATTGCCTCCCTAGTACTTACCTTATCTGTTTTTCTTTTCAGTGATACTTAAGTCTGGCTTACTTGTTCTTGTCCTCCAGAGATTTTCTGCAATTTCTTAACATTTCTTCACCATTTTGGGCTTTTGATGAAATTATTGTTTTTGACATTCACTTCAAATTTAATTCAGAATTGTTCCTGTAGATTAGTAGAACAGTCTATCTAGTTCTTATCTTTCTGTTAGGCCTCTTTTTTTTTGTTGTTTCCCAAACAGGTAACTTTAAGATTTATATTGTCAAAAACTGTATAAGTTTAACTCTCCAGGAACTCTTTCTGGAGGAAATGTCTCTATATAAAAAGTCTTTCCGACTTACAAGTCCAGAATTAATGTCTTGATCCTCTGTAGCAGAGTGACTGATTTTGACCTCAGGGTGACTTTCTTAGGTGGGGTCACCTTCTTCACTAGGGTCAAAGAGCTTGCTTTCCATAGTGAGCTCTTTTAGTTGGATTCTGTCTTTCTTGTTAAGCTGCCTTTGTGGTATCCTTACTTTCAACAAATTTGGAACTTCTGAAGTTTCTTTTGGATCCTACTAGATTTTCTTTCTGTACAAGTAGGTCATCACTGCAGTTAACTGGTTGTGTTCCTTCCGAAGTGAAAGGATGGTTAAAATGCCAGAATCTGCTGCTTCCTGTATAACAGTTCTCATGTTGAGAGTCTGTAGAGTTTTATCAACTCACAGCTATGGTTAATGAAGGAGAGGTGAGGAGAGAGGAGAGCAGAGGGCAGCTTTCCTGAAGCAACTTTCAAGTCATTGTCCCCTCTCTCATTTATTTTCCAGGGATCTGTGATTAGCAATAGGAAACGACATATGAGCAGCTTTGTATTTGATATTTGATGTGATTTTCATTAACAAATGATTTCTTTTTTTTTTTTTTTGTCCTTTTTAAGGTAAGCTTTGTTTATGGTGGAGTTAATCCTTTACATCAACATATCCTTAGAGGATATCCTGAAATAAATCAGAGCCAGCGTAGAGCTAGTGACTTAGAGGTTGCTGATAGGAAGCAGAAGATCTTGGAGTCAGGCTGAGAGATCCCTTGAGAGAAACTCTTCATAAGAGAAGTTTGCCAACCCCTGCCCTACATCTATAGTTAGCAGAATTGGGGGTATCTAGCCGATAAAAAATGTTAAGTGAGGGTATATATGGAAAAAGAGCCAAAAGGGGAGATGGTAAGAAGAAAGAATGAAGAGGAATATAGAAAAATTTACATTTTAATGGTGATATAAATTTTATTTATTGAGGTCCAAATTAGAAGTGGGGAAAAGAAGGAAGTTAAATTGGCAAAATTTTATCTTTTATTAATTTTCTGTTTAAAAATAACAAAAAATAGTGTAAATATTTTTCACTTAAAATATATTAGCCTTTTAATCATTGTTATAAAAAAAGGCATTAGAATTATACCTACTACACATATTTGAGTTTTTGTTTAATCCATGAAATAAGTTAAAATGTGGCAGGATCAGAATAATAACTCTTTGGAGATGACTGAGAAGTTTAAACAAGGTACAGTAGAACTGAAGTAGATACATGAGTTGTTTTTATGGCTTTCAGGCAATGTAGTTGATTGTGAAGCTATTTGAGAGATATTAATAGCTATATATACTTTGTAATATACTTTTAGTGACTGAGATCAGTAATTTTCTTATGTTCTGAAGAAATAATATATTAATATTTATTGAATAGTTTGCTATGTTTACAATGCCCCCAAATTATACACTACAGAATCTTAGTATAACTTCCATTACAGTGAAGCATTTAAAAAATACTCTAATAGTAGCATTGAGTCTATCAGAAGTAGATAGTCTGTCAGAAGTAGAAGTAGATAGATAATTAATTTGGTTAAATTTATTCAAAACATGATGCTGTTAAAGTGCTGCTCTCAGTATGTCTCAACATATCAGCAAATTTGGAAAACTCAGCAGTGGCCACAGGACTGGAAAAGGTCAGTTAATCATTCCAATCCCAAAGAAGGGCAATGCCAAAGAATGTTCAGACTTTTGTGTACCATTGTGTTCATTTCACATGCTAGCAAGTAATGCTAAAAATCCTTCAAGCTAGGCTGTAACAGTATGTGAACCAAGAACTTCCAAATGTACAAGCTGGGTTTAGAAAAGGCAGAGGAACCAGAGATCAAATTGCTAACATTTGTTGGCTCATAGAGAAAGCAAGGAAATTTCAGAAAAACATCTGCTTCATTGACTATGCTAAAGTCTTTGACTGTTTGGATCACAACAAACTGTGGAAAATTCTTAAAGAGATGAGAATATCAGACCACCTTCCCTGTCCCCCTAGAGACTTGTATGCAGGTCAAGAAGCAACAGTTAGAACCAGACATAGAACAACAGATTGGTAAAATTGGGAAAGGAGAACGTCAAGGCTGTATATCGTCCTCCTGCTTATTTAGCTTATATGCAGAGTACATCATGTGAAATGCCAGGCTCGATGAATAACAAGCTGGAATCAAGGTTGATGGGAGAAATATCAGTAACCTCAGATATGCAAATGATACCACCCTTATGGCAGTACGTGAAGAGGCGCTAAAGAGCCTCTTGATGAAGGTGAAAGAGGAGAGTGAAAAAGCTGACTTAAAATCCAACATTTAAAAAACTAAGATCATAGTGTCTGGTCCCATAACTTCATGGCAAATAGAAGGGGGAAAAGTGGAAGCAATGGCAGATTTTATTTTCTTGGGCTCGAAAATCACTGTGGATGGTGACTGCAGCCATGAAATCAAAAAACACTTGCTCCTTGGAAGAAAAGCTATGACAAACCTAGACAGGGTATTAAAAAGCAGAGACATCACTTTGCCAACAAAGGTTCATATGGTCAAAGCTGTGGCGTTTCCAGTAGTCATGTATAGATGTGAGAGTTGGGTCATATAGATGGCTGAGAGCCAAAGAATTGATGCTTTTGAATTGTGGTGATAGAGAAGACTCTTGAGAGCCCTTGGACAGCAATGAGATCAAACAAGTCTACCTTAAAGGAAATCAACCCTGAATATTCATTGGAAGGACTGATGCTGAAGCTCCCATAATTTGACCACCTGATGTGAATAGCTGACTTCTTGGACAAGACCCTGATGGTGGGAAAGATTGAGGGCAGGAGGAGAAGGAAGTGACAGAGGATGAGGTGGTTAGTTGGCATCACCAACTCAATGGATGTGAGTTTGAGCAGACTCTGGGAGATGGTGAAAGATAGGGAAGCCTGGCGAGCTAAGTCCCTGGGGTCACAGTGTTGGACCCAACTTAGTAACTAAACAACAACAGTGAGGAGTTGAACAGAATCTTAGTTTTACCTTTTGGTCATTATTGAGATTCATTATTGCATACTTACCTGGAAAGTAGATTATTCTAGCCACAAGTGCTTTCCCCCTCCTCTGAACTCCTGTGGGTGTCCATTATCGTAGTTCCCTATTGTTGCTGTAGCATATAACCACACACTTAAAGCAACACGCAGTTATTATCTTACAGTTCTGAAGGTCAGAAGTCCAGAATGGACCTAATGGATTAAAACCAGGTGTCAGCAAGGTGGGCTCTTTTCTGGAGATTGTAAGGGAGAACTGTTCATTGCTTGTTCCATCTTTTAGAGGCTTCCAACATTCCTTGGCTTGTGGTTGCATCACTCAGTCTTTGCTTCCAGCATCACATCTCCTTTTCAGTCTCTCTTGGCTTTCCTCTTACAGTGACCCTGTGATTACATTGCACTTACCCAGGATAATCTTTCCATCCCCAGGTCTTTAACTTAATCACATCTGCAAAATCATTTTGCCATATTAGTTAACATATTCAGGGAACTTGGGAAAGGACATGGACATCCCTAGGGGCCCATTATTCTTCCTACCACATCTTTCTCCTTTTGTTTAGAATCATTGGATGTCAGAGCTGAAAGGGACATTGGATGAAAACTTGTCCAATCCCTTTACTTTACACATGAAAAAACTGGATGAAACCAGAAAGCCTGTCTGTCTTTGTCTGCCTCTAAGGCTGTATTAAAAGATTTGAAATAAGGCCTTAGTTATGTTTTTTTGTGTTTAACTGTACTTTTATTGTAAGTATACAATATTTACTGCCTGAATAATTAAAAGGTTAGTCATAGAAACCAGGTATATCTTATCTGTAACTCGGCTATTTTGAGTTAGTGCTAATGGAAGTTTATCGAAAGCAACTGACTGAAAATACCATGAAGGGTAGGGATTCATTTATTCTTATATTTTAAAATTAAAAGAAAGAAATTATTCCATCTTAAAAATAACTACCTTTTTTAAGATGCCAATTCTCTGTTTCTTGCCCAACTCTCCTTTTGTCTACTCACCCTCCTTCATAAAAAATGAAAGACGAAAGAAAGAAACAAAGAGAAGAAAGAAAAGAAGGGAGAGAAGGAAAAGAAGATACAGTGGTGTTCACTTAATAGTTTTTCTAGAGTAACTCATGGAATCTGGATTGAGTTTCTTTGATATTCATTGCTATTGGGCTGGATTAATAAGTATTATCTGTAATAATATCATGTATTATCTGTAATGCATATCTTTCATATGTATTCAACCCAGGGATCGAACCCAGCTCTCCCACATTGCAGGCAGATTCTTTACCAGCTGAGCCACAAGGGAAGCCCATTCAATAACTAAGATAATTTAAAAATCAGTGTTTATCTTTTAAAAGCTATTTCATAACTTTAGGAAAATTTTTAAAAATTTAGGTTTATTTTTTGAATTACGATATTTCTTCTCTTGTTAAGGAAGGATAGTTTAGACTCTTGGTTAAAATAAAATGAAAAATTTTTAAAGTTTATTTGGAAAAACATTTTAAAAATCTCGATTTTAGGTTTAGATTGTCGTTCAGACTAGATAAATGGCTTACTGTTTTCCAAGAAAAAAAGCTTTGTCTGATGCTTATGCAATGACTGATTTTCTTTTGATATTCTTGTAGTTTATATAGAATCTGATTTATTGTTAGGTGAGTTTGGATGTATTAGACATGGTTCTTGAAATAAAATATACCAGAAGCATTATGTTCTAAGCATTTAGAGTCTTTTCTTACTTGTATCAGCATGGTTTTGCATTGGCCCTATACATCTATACATGTCTAAATCTAAACTTGTATGTTATATGAGTTTCATTAAATACTAAATTGCAAATAGTTCTATTTTTATTTTGTCAACTAAGATGGTACATGTAGGTGCTTAACAACTGTAAAAACGTGGACCATGCCAAAAGTGCCAAATAACTGATAATGTTTATTATATTGTCATGTTCTTGGTGAGAAAAATGTTAATTATAAGTCAACTTTAGAATGCATTCATTATAATAAATTATGTTTGTTGGGTGAAAACATAATCTGACTCTTCTTTTCTTGGCAGCAACTTGAATTGGTGGAACCAAGTGGCTGGATTCACGTTCCCTTAACTGATAATCATAAGAAGCCAACTCGCACATTCATGATACAGATTGCTGTTCTGGCCAATCACCAAAATGGAAGAGACACCCACATGAGGCAGATTAAAATATACACACCAGTGGAGGAGAGCTCCATTGGCAAGTTTCCTAGATGTACAACTATTGATTTCATGATGTACCGCTCAATAAGGTGACCTTAGAGCAAAAGCCATTAAACAGCAGTACATATTAAATCTGGTATCTTTATTGAAAAATAAATTAATTATTTTGCAATTTGGTATGCATTGAAAAGTATTTTATTGTAACTTTAATAAATACATTTTGGGTCATAATATCTTTATTTTCTTTAACATATAATAAGGCTCACATATTTTATAATTATTAAAAATGAACTTGAACTAATTATCTAATTTTCCTTATACCAAAAGAAAACCAATTGAACTGCAAAATTTTAAGATATACACAAGTATTTTTACTAACTAGGTAATTATTTCATATAGTGATCATGCATTAGAGTAATGATGGATTTCATGTTTGGGAACAAAACTATGTTTTATCAATAGATATTATCTTTACTAAGTCAAAATTATTATTAGTTTTTTCTATCCAGAGGAATGTCTTATATTAATGCTAGGCCTTTAAAAAAATTTTTTTTAATTTGTTTATTTGGTTGGTTCGAGTCTTAGTTGCAGCACACAGGATCTTCCTCTGTGGCACATGGACTTTAGTTGTGGCATGGGTTTAGTTGTTGCACAGCATGTGGGATCTTAGTTCCCCAACCAGAGATCGGACCTGTGGACCCCTGCATTGCACGGCAGATTCTTAACCACTGGATCACCAGAGAAGTCCCAATATTAGGCCTTTTAAAAAACTGTCAAAATAAGCTTAGCATACAGTGTCTTATGAGAACCACTCTGATTTGGGGAATGTTATTAATTGTATCATAATTCTTGTACTTTCATGAAATATTTTTAACCCGAGTTGTCTATATCCTAATATTGTGTCAGATTGCTATTATAATCTACTGTTTATCCTAATTCTAATGCTGCTTATAGGATAGTTAGTTTCAAATTTGTGTCTGACACTGAAGCCCCATTCCCTGAGGGATAATGTAGCTCACAAAATTTTTAAAAATCCATGAAATTATTCTTTACATATAAAAATATTTTAAAGGTGCTTAAATGAATTTTCTTTCCATGGTTAAACGTGAATCCATTTGATTCTGTATGTCTTCCCCAGTGCTACTTGCTGCCCCCATATCTCTTACTTCGGGGGAGACAGAACTTCCCTGTATCGGCTGATTTTTTTCTTTTTGTGGTTGTGCTACATGCTTGTGAGCTCTTAGTTCCCCAACCAGGGCTCAAACCCGGGCCCTTGGCAGTGAAAGCATGGAGTCCTAGCCACCGGACCACCAGGGAATTCCCAGCCCTCATTGGCCCTTGTTTGGGAAAGATTCCTCAGAGGTTCTTGCATTACTGGGTAGACTGAAGTCTTAAATTAGCAATGTTTAAAAAATAATTATGTGTTTTATTTTATTGTGGCAGATTTGATTTATTGTGGCCACTGATTTATGTGGCTGCTATAAAAAATGAAGGTTTCATTTTTTTCACTCAGCAGAATCTCAGCTCTTTTTCTATGAGTTCCACAAAGAGTTTGTTATTTTCATTTTCTCCTTGGAGTAAGAAGCCTGGTAGGTGACTATATGGTCAGCAAGAAGTCTGTCACCAAAACTCATTTGAAATCAGCAAATTAATCCCGAATACACATGTGGGGTACTGGGAGGGGAAGAAGAGAGAGCTGAAGAAAAACATGGATAGGAATTTTAAAAACAGGAGCAAATCAAGGAAGTAAGAAGAGTAATATATAGTTGGCACTGTATTAGATGTTCTGTGTTAGTCTGATAAGGAAAACATTGATGTAAACAAAAGGTCTTCATCTAAGATACAGAGAAATCTAATAAAAAGTACAGGAGGTTTTATTAGTAATAATTGTCATTTATCAGATGCAGCCTGTTACTAATAGGTTGTGAAGAAACTCCTAAAATTAGTAGGGATTAAGAAGATTGTTGGGAAAATCAGAACGTTTTCTGCTTCTATTCCCTTTCCCTGTTTTCCAAAAGCCAGCTGGCTGACTACCTCATTAGGCATAGGAAAACTTGGTAGTGGAGGATTATAGAGGAAATGGTTCCCCTTATTTTAAGGATTATCTGAAGTACAAAAATAATACATAATTACCTGAAGCAATTTTATTTCTCCTTTGAAAGTGTAAATTATATATCCAGTAAAAGATTTGTATCTAGAATATATAAAGAACTCTTATAACTGAATAGGAAGAAAAAAATCCAATTAAAGTGAACAAAAGATTTAAGCCAACATTTCACCAATGCTCAACTTCATTGGATGTTAGGGAAATGCAAACTAAAATCTTAATGAGATACCATTTCACAGCCACTAGAATGACTGTGATTAAAAAGACAATTGCAAGTGTTAGCAAAGGTATGGAGGAATTGGACTTCATGTCAGACTGCTGATAAGGATGTAATTGATATATAAACACATTGATAAGGAATTTGGTAATTTTTTTAAAAGTTTAACAGATACATATTATGTGACCAGTCATTCCACTTACAGGTAATTTACCAAAGAGAAAAGAGAGTGTATGTCCTTACAAAGACTTGCACGTGAGTGTTCATAGCAGCTTTATTTGTAGTACCTAAAAATTGGAAGCAAAGCAGGTGTTGTTCAGCAGGAGAAGAGGTAAATCCATGTAATAGAATACTACTCAGTAATACAAATAAATGAAGTTAATTAATAATGCAACAATGTGGATAAATTTCCAAAATAATTATGCTGAAAGAAGCCACTAAAATGACTGTAGTCTGTATGATTTCATTTTCTAAAAATTCTAGAACATACTCATCAAGTGATAGAAAGCCTATCAGTGGTTGCATCGGATGGGGTGTAGAGAGAAGTCAGAAGGGATGAATTACTTGAACGGATGACAGAAATGTTCATTGTCTTGACTGTGGTACTGGTTTCACAGCTATATACATACACCAAAATTTGCCAAGTTACACATTTAAAATGCCTTAGAAGCTGATTTAAAAAAAAAAAAGCTTATTCTACCTGTTTCACATAGGAATCACCCAAAATGCTAAACTCAATGTAGTTGTATTTCTTATTGTATAGAATCTGAAAATATAAAACTAGCATTGAAAATCCATTTTAACAGTTAATAAAACAATGACAGCAAATTCATGGGTTCATCTGTAATCAGTATACATTTTTGAGTATTGATAAAACTGTGCAGTTGTAAGATTTAAATATTTTCATTTCACATGTAATCAAAGTAATCAAAGTATTGGACACTTTAAAAATCAGTTTATTACCTGAAGAAATATTGTCACAAGAAACTATAAAACTGTGGAATTATAAAATAGAACAGTTCATTGAAGAATAGTAAATACCCAACTTATGAAAACACTAACATATATTGAATGTTGAATTAGATGTAATAATAAAACCAAAGTAAATCTGATGCAGACTTTGCTTTCCAGTTGCTTTTAGTCTACTGAGGAAATAATAGGTCTCTGATAACCAGGTCAGAATTTAGAACGGTAAGATCACTCTGTTGAAAAGAGAGTTGACTTCCTGTTCAGGAAGTTAGAGGTAAAGCTAAAGAAGACACTGTGGAGGAAGTGGAATTTTGGAAATAAAGACTATTTGCAATATCAGTTACTCACTTTTCAAGCTTTGAACCCAAACTATCATTGTTTTTACATGAATAACAGTGATTAATTGGAAACAGATGATTTGTTTGTAAGGAATCCAGTGATGTTTTGTACATTTAAAGGCTTCCAATGATTAAAACACAGACCAATCTTGAAAAGTAATTTTTGACACCATGCCTCTGTCCTTTTTGTTATTATGACTACTAGTTACAGTACAAATTTTTATGAGTATAAAGTTTTGACTCAAATACAGATATTTGATGTGTTTCTAGTGTTAGAAAATTTTGCTTTAAATTCTTAATGTCTTATATGTCATTTTTAATTGACTTCTTGGTTATTAGCTTGTTTCGTCAATTACGTTTTAAAACGATGAGTTGCAGAATATGTTAAAGCATTAGGGAAAATAATACTTTGCAGTTGTGGTTATTTGGAGACACTTTTGCTTTGTGGATCTTTTAAACCAAGATTACCTTGTTTTGCCCACGTTGTTTTGGCTTTCCCCACTTCTGCTATGACTCCCTGGGGTATGGTGTTTGGAAGTGTTCACTGTACAAGGCTGTTTACCAGCCATCTACAAGGAGGCTCTCTGTGCTTCATGATCTGCCATTTAGTTGAGCCTGCTTCTGTGCAGTGGTGTCTAGAAAGCATTAGAGAGAAGACAACAACAAAAGCTTCAGGGATTACTTTATTAATTATCCATAATAATGACTTATTCTATTAACAGGACATATCTAAAGGCTAATTAATTAAGACTCCCCCCACTATAAAGTTAAGGACTCCCCCCACTATAAATGTCTATAATCCATGACAATATTATATGAAAAGTTAAAATTATTTTTAGTACCCAGTTATTTATTTATTATTTTTTAGTAACCAGTCTATATTATAGTTTTATGTGTAAGTACCCTCCCTTTTTTCTATGGCTAATCCTACGATGATTGTTTATTTTCTCTTGTACTTTCTGGTTAAAAGAACCAATTTACTATTTTGCCAACATAAGCAAAATTATAGCAACTTAAAGGTAGTCTACCTGCTTATGAAATCTTTTTCTGAGTGAATTAGTATTTCAGGAAGTGATATTTCACATCATGTATCATTGAAGCTCTAGTATTTACCATCTCAGTTGTTTTAATTATTGCACTTGTGGCTGTAAACTTTCCACTGATGGAGTTCAGTGATCATCGTAAGATGTTTTTCCACTGTGCATTTACTTTTCCAATGTTGAGAGCAAATTACGATTCTCTCCCTGTGGTCCTAGAAGTAACTCCTCCAACTGTTTTTATAGACTTTATTCTGAGACTGGCTCTCCTCTTTACCCTGGCATTCATCTATAGCTAGAGATCCAGATTTTAACAGATCATTTCCTGTTATTACTACAGCAGTATCAAAACACTGATCGCTTACCAAGAAGCAAAGTATTCAAAGGCTGAAGTAGAGAGTTCAACCAGCTGTTTGTTTTTCAACTGTTAAAATTCATGAAAATCACAGGTTAAATGGATGCGAAGACAAAACGAAATAGACAGTAGGCTTAGTAAAGAGAAGGATGATTACAAGCCATCCAGCTGTTACGTTAGAACACACTCATGTGTGTATCAAGACAAAGGAAAGGGATTTTACTATTTTAAAACTTTATTTCTTAAGGTAACATTCAGTAACTGATAAGAGATGCAAGGAACTTATTCTTCAGAAGTCTTCTTTCACTTTTTTTCCCATCATCTGGGCTATTTGGAACAAAATTCATCATTTCTTTCTTGAAATCTTCAACTGTTAGGCTGGTATTTGGTTGTAATTTTGACTCTTCTCCTTCATCTTTCTATACTCAGTAACTGTAAACCCTGAAGATTCTTTCTCCACATTAATTACCACTTTTAGTTTTACCTCATTCACATCTTTCTGGGTCAGTTCAGTCTTACCAAAAAAGAAAAGGTATCAGATAAAACTTTCTAATCTTGCAAACTGGAATAGATGCTAACAATGCTGTCCTTTAATACACGTGTGCATTCCCATTGGTAGGAAATGAGTGTCACACTAAACAGGAAGCTCCAGTGTTCTCTTACCCTGTCTGACTAGTTCTAAGCCAGTCTCCTAGACCCACTCTTACTGCTGATTCTAGTTCTGAATTCCTTAGCTGCTTTTAGCCACTTCTTCTGTCTGTTTGTTCTTGGCCCTTTGGAATTTCACGATAAGGATTAATTTTCTAAAAGAAATGTTGTATTCTTAGGTCATTTTGGGTACATTTTCTCTATTTTAATCAATTGAATAATAGTCACTATCTTAGACTAATAACAAAGCTGATCATTTTAGTAACACTGTGCCAATGAAGAAAGATAAATACAGTTTGGCATATACATTTACTAAGGTTGGAAAGCATGCAACACATTTTATGAAGATTTATTTAGATGGAAATAGTCGACTGTCATTTTTTTGTTATTAAGGATACTTGATTACTTATCCCTATTAAATTAAAAAGATGTTGACTCTACAATGCTGTGGTCAATTGTACTGCATATAGTTTCCAAGAGAAAAATTGTCTTTTTTCAAACAACATATACGATTATATTCCTTATATCCTGTGTAGAATATAAATAAGTAGAAAATGTATTTCCTATTTAGAATTTATAATCTAGCTGATGATAGCTATGAACACAGACATTCATGCATACTTAATGGAAGATAGTATTGAGCTAAACAGATAAGTATCATTTTAATAAGGATAAATATCACCAATGCCCAGGGTAGTCAGTAAGGTTCTTATGAAAGAGAAATTCATGCACATAGGGTATCTAAGGAGGCCTTCTTCCCAGCTTATGTACAAGTCGAGAAATAGTGAAGGTAAAGGTCAGAGTATCACCTTCTTTCTTGACAGACTACAGATTGATGGATGTGTTTTTAAGTCTTAGCTAATTTGGGCTTTTCTAATAATGAATCCTTAAGATTCAGGTCATAACTGGCTGCCCTGAAGGAGTCAGGAAGCTCCCTAGAAGGAGGATGGAATTTTGTTTTTCCTATGTTTACAAATCAAAAGTTTACCTCCTCAGGGATGGAGTATTGGGGTGGAGAGTGGCTCAGAGTAAAGGAACCGAGTTTCCTTTTAGTTGGGAGTCATCAGGAGTGGGGAGGAAGTGTTTCTAAATTTACATTCTGGTTCCAGAACAGCATGCAATTTTAAGTAGAGATAAATGAGAAGGCATTTTAGGCATGGAAAACTACGCATTTGTGGAGGAATGAGGAGATTATATTCAGATTACAGTAAGCAGGGTTTTAGTAACATGTTAATTTAGGATGAAAGAAAGGTAGGGCAGGATGGGGTGAAAGTTTAATCTTACCCTGTTAAGTATGGATAACTAGTTTTATACTCATACCCTTATATTCCTCTTATATTGAATGCTACATTTTTTAAAAAATTTTTTATTGGTGGATAATTGCTTTAAAAATGTGCTGGTTTCTGCCATACATCAACATGAATCAGTCACAGGTATGCATGTGTCTCCTCCCTCTTGAATTTGCCTCCTATCTTTCACCGCATCCCACAGAGCACTGGGTTGAGCTCCCTATGTCACACAGCCAATTCCTACTGGCTATCTGTTCTACATATGGTAATATACACGTTTCCATGCTGCTCTCAATTCATCCCACCCTCTCCTTCCCCACTGTGTCCGCAGGTCTGTTCTCTATGTCTGCATCTCCACTGCTGCCCTGCAACAATAGGTTCATCAGTGCTATCTTTCTAGATTCCATACACATGCTTTAATATACAATATTTATCTTTCTCACTCTACAGTAGCTCTAGGTTCATCCACCTCATTAGGACTGACTCAAATGCATTCTATTTTATAGCTGAGTAATACTCCATTGTATATATGTACCACAGTTTCTGAATCTGTTCATCTGTCGATGGGTGAATCATCTTCCATGTCCTAGCTATTGTAAAAAGTGCTGCAGTGAACATTGAGGTACACACATCTCTTTCAATTACGTTTTTCTCAGGGTATATGCCAAGTACTGGCAATGTTTGGTCATCTGGTAGTTTTATTCCTAGTTTTTTAAGGAATCACCATACTCTTCTTTGTAATAGCTATTTCAATTTACATTCCCACAGAGCAAGAGGGTTCCCTTTCCTCCACGTCATTTCCAAATGCTGTATTTTTATTAAAACTTTGGAAGAGAAAAGATGCAATATGGTAGCCTAACACCTATCACCATTGTAAGTTGTGAAGGAGACTATGGAACTAAACTATTTTTTAAATGGAACTAAACTATTTTTTAAACTAATTTTATGTAAATCGAAAGATTTATTTAACATTTGTCTTAATTAAGATTGGACCTTGAAGAAGACTATCAAAAGTTTGCCTGGGATAAACAGTTGGGTGGAAATCTGTACTTTTCCAAAGGGAATTGCTCAGTGGATGAGGCCTGTGGAACCACGGAAGTGTCCACTCAATTTGGATTCATTGTTCCAGGTTCTCTCCTTTCATTCCAGAGATTTAGATAATAAAGGGAATTCTTAGAAAAATCCACTTGAAAGCAAAACTATCAGAAATCATACACAGCTCCAAATAAGGCTCTCAAGTGGCCATTATAAAAATATTTGAGTTTTTGGATGTGTTATGTGTTTAAACAAAGTCATCATTTAGTAGAAATACAACTTGAGTCCTTTGGGTCCAATTTGTGCTTGTCTTACATCTAATTACTTTTAGATTCAAAAATAAAGACTTCTTTTAGAAATGAAGTCTTTGAAACAGTATTATTCATACTATGTGTGTGTGTTAGTCACTTAGTCCTGTCTGACTCTTTGCAACCCCATGGACTGTATGTAGCCCACCAGGCTCCTCTGTCCATGGAAATCTCCAGGCAGGAATACTAGAGTGAGTTGCTATTCCCTTCTCCAGGGGATCTTCCCAACCCAGGGATCAAACCTGGATCTCCTGCATTACAGGCAGATTCTTTACTGCCTGAGCTACCAGGGAAACCCATTCATACTTAAATTCCTTTAAAGATATGAAATATACTAGTGATAATGAAGAATGACATAGTGTATGTCATAGTGATATGAAGAATGACAAGCACAGTTCCTTGATTTAAATAATAGAAACAATTTTGCACATGCTCTTTGTATAGCTAGTGAATACAAGAAATTTTTAATGTGTGTGAAATTTTCTATTATTTGCAAGCTAAAAGGAAGTAACTCAGTGATGTAGGAATCATATGAGCACCTAAACCCTATCTGTGTAATCTTTGGCTAAAGATTTTATCAGCTTTTTCCTTTTTAGGTGTGTGTGTGTGTGTGTAGCGTAATGTATATAGAGTGAAATGCACCAAACACTAGCTCAATGAATTAGGTCAAAGTGGACGCCCACGTGCATGCCAAAGGCTAAAATACCTCCTTGGAAGCCCTTTTCGTGTGCCATCTCAACCACTGTTTCCTTCCTTCCCTCCAAGATTGACCTCTACCCCTAAAGTAATATCCATGTGTATGAATATATACAATGTGCAGTATATTTTCTTTTGTGTTGGTTTCCTTTTACTCAGCATGATTTTTGTAATATATATTCATATTACTGTATCTTATAGCTGTAGTCTGTTCATTTTTACCACTGTTTATCTAGTATTCTATTGTAGGAATATTGTTTTTGTTTAGTCTCTAAGTTGTATCCAACTGTTTTGTGACCCCCATGGACTGTAGCCTCTAGGCCCCTCTTTCCATAGGATTTCCCAGGCAAGAATGCTGGAATGGGTTGGCGTTTCCTTTTCCAGGGGATCTTCCCGACCCAGGGATTGAGCCCACGTCTCCTGCATTGGCAGATTCTTTACTGCTGAGCTACCAGGGAAGCCCCTATTGTAGGAATATATAATAATTTGTTTACTCATTCTACTGATGTTTGTTATTGTGTTTTCCCATTTGAGGCTATTACAAATAATGCTGTTAAGAAATTCTACTACCTGTCTTTTGACTCATATCACATGTGTATTTCTGTTACGTATGTATATGAGAGCCATATACCTCACACAAAGGGTATATGTATGCTCATTGTTTGTAGATAATGCTTCATCATTTTCCGAAGTGCATATAATCATTCACATGTCAACAGCAGGGTGTGAGTCCCTGCTGCTCCGTACACTCACCAATTTAGTATTGTTAGTCTTTTAAATTTTAGCCACTTTGATGAATGTAGTGTTGTCTTATTGTTTTAATTTTCTGTTCGTAGTAGTTAATGAGGTCAAGCCACGTTTCATATGTTTGTTGTCAATTTGGATAACGTCTTTTGTGAAGCATTCTAATCTTTTGTTCATTTAAAAATTTTATCTTGTTTTCCTTGTTGATTTATAAAAGTGCTTCACATATTCTGGTTATAAATGCTTTGACAGTTATCAGTGTTGTAACTGTCTTCTACTCTATGATTTGCCTTTTTCATTCTCCTAAAGATGGGATCTCTTAATGAACAGAAATTCTCACTTTTAATATAAACCAATTTATTAATCTTTTCCATGAAGTTTAGTGATTTTTATGCAGTAAAAAGTCTTTTCCAACCTGCAAATTGTACAGATAGTCTCTTATATTATCTTCTAAAAGCTTTATTTGCTTTGTTGTGCAGATTTAAGTGTGCAATCCATCTTAGATGATAAGAAATTAAATTTCAGTTTTTTCTTCCATATACATTGACCCAGCACCATTCATTGAAGACCATAATTTCCCGTTGCTCTACAGTGTCACCTTTATTTCAAATCAAGTGTCTATATGTGTGTGGTATGTATTTGAGTTCCCTACACAATCCAATTTGTCTCTTGTACCAAAAACATACTGTCTTATTACTGTTGGTTTGTAACACATTTTGATATCAGGTATAGTTATATCAAGTGCAGTGTGTTCCTTCTTAACACTCTCAAGTATTCTTGACATTCTTCATTAGTAGTAGTATATACATTTTGAATTCAGCTTATCAGGGTACATGCATGCATGTGTGGACACAAACACACACAAACTGGATAGAATTTTTCTTGCGATTGCTATGAATCTATAAATCAATTTGATAATTTATGCTGCACTTCATGGGGTCACAAAGAGTCGGACATGACTTAGTGACTGAACAACAACAGCAACACGCTTTTACAATATTGTCTTCTGAGTTACTAAAAACTCCCATGTATTTCAGTGGTGTTTTATACATTTTTAGGGAGACATCTTGTACATGTTTTGTAGATTTACTTCTAAGAATTTGATATGTTTGATGATATTATGGATGATACTAGTGGTGCTGGGAAAACTGGTCAACCACTTGTAAAAGGATGAAACTAGAACACTTTCTAACACCATACACAAAAATAAACTCAAAATGGATTAAAGATCTAAACATAAGACCAGCAACTATTAAACTCCTAGAGGAAAACATAGGCAAAACACTCTCCGACATAAACCACAGCAGGATCCTCTATGACCCACCTCCCAGAATATTGGAAATAAAAGCAAAAATAAACAAATGGGACCTAATTAAAATTAAGAGCTTCTGCACAACAAAGGAAACTATAAGCAAGGTGAAAAGACAGCCTTCAGAATGGGAGAAAATAGTAGCAAACAAAGCAATGGACAAAGAATTAATCTCAAAAATATACAAGCAACTCCTGCAGCTCAATTCCGGAAAAATAAAAGACCCAATCAAAAAGTGGGCCAAAGAACTAAACAGACATTTCTCCAAAGAAGACATACAGATGGCTAACAAACACATGAAAAGATGCTCAACATCACTCATTATCAGAGAAATGCAAATCAAAACCACAATGAGGTACCATTACACGCCAGTCAGGATGGCTGCTATCCAAAAGTCTACAAGCAATAAATGCTGGAGCAGGTGCAGAGAAAAGGGAACCCTCTTACACTGTTGGTGAGAATGCAAACTAGTATAGCCACTATGGAGAACAGTGTGGAGATTTCTTTAAAAACTGGAAATAGAACTGCCATATGACCCAGCAATCCCACTTCTGGGCATACACACCGAGGAAACCAGATCTGAAAGAGACATGTGCACCCCAATGTTCATCGCAGCACTGGTTATAATAGCCAGGACATGGAAGCAACCTAGATGCCCAACAGCAGATGAATGGATAAGGAAGCTGTGGTACATATACACCATGGAATATTACTCAGCCATTAAAGAGAATACATTTGAATCAGTTCTAATGAGGAGGATGAAACTGGAGCCTATCACACAGATTGAAGTAAGCCAAAAAGAAAAACACCAATACAGTATACTAACGCGTATATATGGAATCTAGAAAGATGGTAACGATAACCCTATATGCGAGACAGCAGAAGAGACACAAATGTATTGAACAGTCTTTTGGACTCTGTGGGAGAGGGCGAGAGCGGGATGATATGGGAGCATGGCATTGAAACATGTAAATTATCATATGTGAAACAAATCGCCAGTCCAGGTTCGATGCATGATATAGGATGCTCGGGGCTGGTGCATTGGGATGACCCAGAGGGATGGGATGGGGAGGGAGATGGGAGGGGGGTTCAGGATGGGGAACACATGTACACCCATGGTGGATTCAAGTCAATTAAAAATTTTTTATTTCGGTAAATAGAAGTAAAATTAATTTTTTATTTTCACTTTATATCTAGTAAATTTGTTACTTACCTCTAATTAGAATTTTCTGTAGATTCTCTTTACATTTCTAAATGATGGCTATTTTATTTCTTTTCTTTTTCTTATACTTTTACTTATTTTATTTCCTTTTTATACTAGCTACATCCTCCTGTGGTGTATTGAAGTCTGACATATAAATTGAAAACCATTGAGAGCAGTCATTCGTATCTTATTTCCGGTCCCAGCTTTCAAGATTTCACTGTTGTGTATGTTTGCTTAGGGTTTTTTTTTGTTTTGTTTTTTGAGAAATACTTAATATTGATAAAATCAATGCTAGTCCCTTGTATTTCTAGTTTACTAATTCTTTTATTTATTAAAATCATGAGTGAATATTGAATGTATAAGATGCTTTTCTTGAACCTGTTGAAATAACCATAAGATTTTTTTTCTCTATTTTATAGTATGTTGAATTATATTGGATGATTTTTGAATGTTAAATTAATCATCTTTCCTGGAATAAATCCTACATGTGAATCACTGGACTTGGCTAAAAATTAGTTTAAGACTTTTTCATCATTAGTGAGTTGACCTGTGATATTCCTTTTTTTGTACTGTCCTTATCATGTTTTTGGTTTCATAAAATGAATGGGAAAGTTCTTAAATTTTTCTGTTTTTTGGAAGAGTTTGTGTAAGACTAATAATTTCTTAAGTGATTTATAAAATTCACTGTGAAGACATAATGATAAGTTTGACTGTTAATTTTGAATAGATGGAGAACTATTCAGATTTTTGCACTTCTTTCTGTGTAAGTTTTGGTAATTTTTGTATTTTATTGGGAATTTATCCATTTATATTTTCAAATTTATTGGCATAAGTTATTCATAGTGTCATTTTATGGTATTTAGAATGTCTAAAGGATCTGTGGTGGTAGATCCCTCATCATTCCTGACTTTGTGATATCTCAATTTTCTTGTCAGCCTCAGTAGAGGCTAACAGTAGAGTACTCTACTCAGTAGAGTAATATATATAATGTATAATATAATATATACATAAATTTATATAAGTTTATAAATTTATATACATTTATAAATTTATATAAAATATATGTACATATATTTTATATATATATATATATAAGGTCAGGTTTGTTAATTGTGTTGTCCAATATTATATATTCTGATTATTTTGTCTGCTAATTCTATCCTTTAATAAGAAAGTTGTATGAAAATCTTCCACATGATTGTGGATTTGCCTACTCTTTCTAGTAATCCTGTCAATTTTATCTTTATATATTTTGAGGCTCTGTTACTAAGTACATACACACTTAGAATTATTATTTCTCTCTGAACAATCAAACCATGTAGTATGAAGTGTACTTCTTTGTCTCTAGTAATTTTTTTTTGCCATAAAGTCTGCTTTGTCTAATTTAATAAAGCTATGCTTGTCTTCCTTTGATTACTATTTAAATGTTATATCTTTTTCCATTTTTCTTTCTATCATTTCATATCCTTATATTTCTTACATGCTTTTTGTAAATATAATCTTTTTTCACATACTTTGACTCTCTGGTAGGAAGAAATCTATTTGGCTTATTTGGAAGATAGTGCTTTCCCAACCAATGCAAGTAAGAAGTTTGACCTTTAACTTCCTTCAGGGAAACAACTGATGAATTTTGGATAGGTGAGTGGTAACATGTTTTACGAGGATTAAATCAGTAAGATTCAACTAGAGCAGGAAGCACTGGATGCAATAAAGTTAGGTTCTGAATGCTTTAAAATAATATAGTGTCTAGAACAATGGCACTTAATAAATGATAAGCTTACAAACAAATATTTGATGACCAAATGAGAAACCCAGATGTGCTGTGTGATGAGAGGCCAAAATAGGAAGTGGCAGAAAAGGACTGGAAATATAAAACAGACAAGATTCATTGTCTGTTTTAAGTGTGGCTAGGCAGAAATTTTTAAGTGTAGACATTGATTTAAACATATTGATATCATGCTGAGATATTTATATAGGTGTATATTATATGGGGGCCTCAGAAGAATAAATTAGGTAAGGAGAAAATGGTGAATATATTGATCATTAATTTATAAGCAGTGCAAATGTTATATACAGGGAAAATTTTAAAGAAGAGTATAACACTTGCCTTCATCACCACCTCTCCCAACTTTCAAACTACCATGTTTGATCTGATTTATAGATTATATTCTCCAGATCCTGTATAGGCAGTTGCTTGATCTGTGTTTTTCAGGTACTTTTGAAGAAAGAGCCTCAATTTACACATTTCCAAGAGGAGGCTATTTTCCCTGCAGTAGTTAACTCTTAAGTGCTTTCACAACTGTATATTATTACATAGTTTCAAAATAACTCAGTGGTAAAAATTTAGTTCTTTATATACCAGACCACTTTACCTGCCTCCTTAGAAGCCTGTATGCAGGTCAAGAAGCAACTGTCAGAACTGGACATGGAACAATGGACTGATTCCAAATTGGGAAAGGAGTAAGTCAAGGCGGTATACTGTCACCCTACTTATTTAACTTCTATGCAGACTATATCATGCAAAATGCTGGGCTGGATGAAGCACAAGCTGGAATCAAGATTGCTGGGAGAAATATCAATAACCTCAAATATGCAGATGACACCACCCTTAAGGCAGAAAGTGAAGAGGAACTGAAGAGCCTCCTGATGAAAGTGAAAGAGGAGAGTGAAAATACTGGCTTAAAACTCAACATTCAGAAAACTAAGATCATGGCATCCGGTCCCATCCCTTCATGGCAAATAGACGGTGAAACAATGGAAACAGTGAGAGACTTTAGTTTGGGGGGCTCCAGAATCACTGCAGATGGTGACTGCAGCCATGAAATTAAAAGACACTTGCTTCTTGGAAGAAAAGCTATTAAAAAGCAGAGACACTGCTTCACCAACAGATGTCCGTCTAGTCAAAGCTATGGTTTTTCCAGTAGTCATGTATGGATGTGAGAGGTGGACTATAAAGAAAGCTGAGCACTGGAGTTGATGCTTTTGAACTGTGGTGTTGGAGAAGACTCTTTAGAGTCCCTGGGACTGCAAGGAGATCCAACCAGTCCATCCTAAAGGAGATTAGTCCTGAATATTCATTGAAAGGACTGATGCTGAAGCTGAAGTTCCAATACTTGGGCCACCTGATGTGAAGAATCTACTCGTTGGTAAAGACCCTGATGCTGGGAAAGATTGAAGGCAGGAGGAGAACGGGACAACAGTGGATGAGATGGTTGGATGGTATCACCGGTGCAATTGACATGAGTTTGAATAGGCTCCGGGAGTTGGTGATAGACAGGGAGGCCTGGCGTGCTGCGATTCATGGGTTTGCAAAGAGTCAGACACAACTGAGCGACTGAACTGAGCTGAACTGAGATGTGGAAACAGTGGAAACAGTGAGAGACTTTATTTTGGGGGGCTCCAAAATCATCGCAGATGGTAAGTGCAGCCATGAAATTAAAAGACGCTTGCTCCTTGGAAGAAAAACTATGACCAACCTAGACAGCATATTAAAAAGCAGAGACATTACTTTGCTGACAAAGGTCTGTCTAGTCAAAGTTATGGTTTTTCCAGTAGTCATGTATGGATGTTAGGTTTGGACCGTAAGAAAAGCTGAGCGCCGAAGAATTGATGATTTTCAACTGTGGTGTTGGAGAAGACTCTTAAGAGTCCCTTGGACTGCAAAGAGATCAAACCTTTCAATCCTAAGGGAAATCAGTCCTGAATATTCATTGGAAGGACTGATGTTGATCCTGAAGCTCCTATAATTTGGCCACCTGATATGAAGAGCTGATTCATTGGAAAAGACCCTGATGCTGGGAAAAATTGAAGGCAGGAGGAGAACGAGACGACAGAGGATGAGATGGTTGGATGACATCACTGACTCAATGGACATGAGTTTGAGTAAGCTCCAGGAGTTGGTGATCGACAGGGAAGCCTGGTGTGCTACAGTCCATGGAATCTTAAAGAGTTAGACACAACTGAGCAACTGAACTGAACTGAATTTCTGGTTTTGCTCTGACCTTTTCTCAAAATGCACTTATTAATCTTTCCCTTAACAGCTGCTCATCCACTTTTCATTATATGTTAAGGAATGCAGAATTTATAGTAGTTATCAGGATTTGGAGATTTAGACTAATTGGGCTTCCCTGGTGTCTCAGACTGTAAAGAATCTGCCTGCAATGCGGACCCTGGGTCAGGAAGATCTCTGGACAACGTAATGCCAACCCACTCCAGTATTCTTGTGGTGAATTCCATGGACAGAGGAGCCTGGTGGGCTATAGTCCATGGGGTCACAAAGAGTTGGACACAACTGAGCAACTAACAATTTCACTTTTTCACTTAGACTAATTAGTTATATGACAATTATTTTAGTCATAGTTCTTTAGTAGTAGTCTCTATCAGCTGTTTCTATTGCGTTAATTTCTTTGGTTTTAATCTGTTATTTGGCTACTGAATGTGCCTGTTATATATATTGCTTCCATCATGGCTCAGTTGTAAAGAATATGCCTGCCATGCAGGATACACAGGAGAGGCAGGTTCAGTCCCTGGGTCGGGAAGATCCCCTGGAGAAGGGCATGGCAACCCACTCCAGTATTCTTGCCTGGAGAATCCCGTGGACAGAGGAGCCTGGTGGACTACAGTTCATAAGGTCGCAAAGAGTCGGACATGATTGAGTGACTAAACTACAACAACGTATGTATATGGCTTCTGGCTTCCTGGATGGCATGTGATATAAATTCAATCCTTTGCTGCGCAGGCCCATATTCTGAATTCTCAAGAGCTTTATTTGAACCACTCAGAGCCCAGGCACAGGTAAATGGGTTTCCCTATTGTCTATTGCCTTCGTTTGCTGTGTGCGCAGAATTCTTCCCCTCAACTGAGTGTTTAGACCTTCCAATTTTATGTGGGGATCTTAGTTTCAGTTCTTCATTTTCAGGAGCCAAGTTATCATCTATCCTTTGCTTTCCCTTAAAAACTGAAGTCCTGGATTGCAACTACTCCTCACCAACCCCCTCTGAGGCAAGCACAGGGTAACCTTTCCTTGCCAGTCCAGTCTGCAGTAGCTTCATTATTCCTGGCACCTGGATATTTTTCTTTTATAATATATGAGCTTAACTCTGCATTTTTTTAAGTTTGTGCAAAATTTCCCAGCATTTCCAGTTGATCTAGCATGAGGGTTTTTAATGTATAGTCTGCCATATTGCTGAAACTCAAATCTTGAATTCTTTCCACGTCTACAAAGTTTTTTATAAATATCATTGACTTTTCACAGTTGGAGTGGCCTTAAAATGGCATATTTTACCTCTTTTGATTTATTTTAAAAAATAGTACCTAATTCTGATTCTACTAGACCTTTGCCACATCGTAAATTCGACTCAGAGGCACAAGGAGAATAACTAACTCTGAAGGCTGATAAAAGCACAGACCTTTTATCTTGGTCTGAGAAAGTAACTCTGAGAATACATCCCATGTGAATAAATAATGCCAAATTCAGTATGGTAAGTACGTTTGGGTCCAGGGGAAAGAGGAACTGAGAAATGAGATCATTAGGGCTTCAATTACATTTGTAATGTTTTATTACTTAAGCTGAGTAATGTATACCCAGGGACTTATTATATTCTTTATATTTTTGAAAGTATATATCTGAGACACTTCATCATAAAAATGATTATACAAGAGATTATCACCATAATGAAATTGCACTGTATATTTAATTTCATTTAATGGAAGATACACAGGGATTTGTCATTGTCATGTGTGTTTGTCAAGTGAAAAGATAGTTTTCCATCCTAAGGAGATAAAGGAGTAAGTTACTTCAACTACTGCTAAGATTTAGTTATTTCCATATTAGACTCTGTTTCCTCATGCCTGTTAAAAATGTTGCATGACTGACCATAAATTTTAACCTACCCAGTGATCATGCTATTTCCAATGTGGGGAATAATTCTAGATTATCCAGAATAGCAGCAGAATATATCTGAATCCTCTTCTGTGCTAAAAAGTCCTTCTTAAATGTTTTTGCAACCAAATATTCTGCGGATGTTCTTTGTTCATGCTGATTACAAGCATTACTGTTTAGTGATCTTGTTCACGCATATCTCTTAATCCTGGAATAGGCAAAGAGGAAGGAAGGGTTGGCATATAGAGGGGCCCAGATTCTTTCACATGTTTACTTAGGCTGGGTACTCGACTTGACTCGTTATACAGACTCCTTTTTGTCCTCACAATGTTAAAAATAGTTAACATTTGGGGCTCCCCTGGTGGTCTAGTGGTTAAGGCTCTGTGCTTCCACTGCAGCAGGCACCAGTTCAATCCCTGGTCAGGGAACTAAGATCCTACAAGCTGTTCAGCATGGAAAAAAAAAAGTTAATAATCACTGAGCACTTTCGTTGTGCTAGTGGTTATAATAAAACATTCTTGCTATAGTATTGTAGTTAATCCCCACTATATCCTATAATTATCATTATCCCCTTTTTAGAATGAGGGAAACAGATTGATTAGTTTGACAAGATTTCACAGTTACTGGAACTAAGTTGAATATTCTAAGTAATTATGAAGGAGCTGTCTTCTCTCTGTCACATATATTTGTATGTATATGTGTATATATACATATATAACAGGTGAAACTTCCCAGGTGGCGCTAGTGGTAAAGACCCTGCCTACCAACGCAGGAGACTTAAGAGATGTGGGTTCGACCCCTGGGTCAGGAAGATTCCCTGGAGGAGGAAATGGCAACCCACTCTGGTATTCTTGCCTATAGAATCCCATGGACAGAGAGCCTGGCGGGCTGTAGTCTCCAGGGTTGCAAAGAGTCAGACATGACTGAAGTGACTTAGCATGCATGTGTGTGTGTGTGTGTGTGTGTGTGTGTGTATGTTAGAAACAGGGGTGGGGGGAGATTCCACTGTTCTATATTATATCCTCTAGTTTGGATTTGTTGTTGTTCAGTCGCTAAGTCATGTCCAACACTTTGAGATCCCAAGGACTGTAGCACACCAGGCTTCCCTGTCCTTCACTATCTCCCGGAAGTTGCTCAGATTCATGTCCATTGAGTCTGTGATGCTATCTAATCATCTCGTCCTCTGCCACCCTCTTCTCCTTTTGTCTTCAATCCTTCCTAGCATCAGGGTCTCTGAATACCACATAGCAGTAACTTAATATTACTAGAGCATCAGAAAGATTGATGTAGCTGTTATAAAATGTAGGATTTAACTGATTTCTATTTACAAACAGTAAAAGGTGAAACAGGAAAAGACAGGATGGATGAGCAGTGAAAAGCAGGCCGGTTCATCAGGATACAAGTGGCTGGAGGGCAGAATACTTATAAAAATAAGCTGCCTCTGACCATGGTAGAATACCTATTGCTGCTGATGGTATGTGTGGATAAGACAGATATGTAGCCTCAGGTTTTATGTTTTCTGTCATACCAAAGACTATTAAAAGGACAATATTGTCCTGGGATTCTCACCTTTGACCTAACCAAATAAAACCGTCCCCACATCACTAATGTTAGGAGAGAGGGGTGGGTGCAGGATTGGGACACAAAGATAAAGAATATAATGAATTGCCTAGGCTATGGAAGCATCCTGTTTCTTTGCAGATTAAACTCATTGCTTTTCAGAAAAGGAAAAAGAAAGAAGGGAGAATGGAGGGACAGAAAGATAGACAGGAGGAAAAATTGACCCAATGCAGAGAAAATTATTCACTTCTATTTCTCTCTGTGACTTAGGGAAGATGCTTGTGTGACTATTTTGTGATCTTTGTGACTTAGAGAAGATGCTTGTGTGACTATTTTGTGATCTTACAACTTTGAAATCAAGTGATTTCATTTTAATGGAGCCTTGTAAAGAGCAAGGGATTGCTTTCCCTCAAGTTTTCTTAGAGAAATTCACATATCTCCAAATTTCATCTTGAAATTTTATTTCTATTTCTGACTGGGGCTTGTGTTTAATTATGTTGGCCTGTTTCCATAATTCTGGGCTTGGGGGCACTTAGACATTTAGGGGCCCTTCATTAGATTAGCAATAAATCATAAATGAGTAAGTATAATCTCAATTACAATAATGCTTCCTCTATCCAGTTTACCACTGGCATCTATATGTGATCTAAGCTAAATCCTTCTGTGACAATATTATAATAATTATTAACAAGTTAGTAATAACATTGGCTCATAGGACCCAGAAGCGTGATTTAGGGGTGTGAGCAGATGTTTTCTTTTGCCTTCAGAGTTTCACAGGTGTCCAACAACATTGTAAATGCAAGAAGGGGCCAGTCTAAGGACAAGTGCCCTGGGGTGACCAATAAATAGTTCTGCTTGCATGAACATTTTACTGTTTTGTAGCTTTAAAAATCCATAATTACATTAAAATTAGGTCTTGTGGAAAATTGTAAATCTCTTTTCTCCAAACTTTCTTAGAAAGATTCAAGTATTTTCAGGGTGCTCCCTGAAGCCACATTTTGAGCTCTATTTGATTTCTTGGGCAGCTACTCCTTCACAACCCCCTTTCCTTATGTTTCCTATAAGAAGGGTACAAAATTTTATTAGGAATCTTTTGCAGTTCTTTTGAAAATCTTTAATAAAAATTTCTTTTAAAAATTTATTCCATTTTCTGTACACAGGAAGTGAATTATTCAAATATTTTATAAGGTCCTGTATTGTTTACAAAGAATATTTATGCCCATTGCCTCATGTAGATGTTTAAAGCAAATTTGTCAGGTAGATAAGGTAGGTCACCCCATAATAAAGAAGAAGCTGAAACCGCAGGTAGTAAATGACTCAGGTCTTCTGACTGTTCATTCAGCACTCTTTCCTTATTTCAGCTTATGCCTTGACCAACTGCCAATGAAAGACTTCCATTGAAATATAGCTTCTTGGGTTTTCATGCATGTGTGTGTGCGTGTTTAGTCGCGTTCGACTCTTTAGACCCTATCCTGTAGACCGTATAGGGTCCTCTGTCCACCAGGCTCCTCTGTCCATGGGATTCTCCAGGCAAGAATACTGGAAGGCATTGCCATGCCTTCCTCCAGGGGATCTTCCCGACCCAGGGATCGAAACTTCATCTCTTACACTGCATTGGCAGGTGGGTTCTTTATCATTAACACCACCTGGGAAGCCCATCTCTAATATTGATTTTTTGAAACTTTATGGAATCATTAGAACTATAAGGGTTGTTGGAGGGACAATCAGTAGTTGATAACAGTCTACCTCTGTTAACTGACTTTGCTTTCTTTTTCTGTGTATGTTCTGGGTCTCAGAAGTACAAGACCCAAGTATGAATGCGGTAAGGGGACCCTTTGTCACTAAACAAGCATTTAACTGATTCCTGCTGAATGGTAAGTATATAATAAATGACAGCTTCAAAGAATATTTCAACATGATACAGAGGGAGATTCTTAATTCAAAATTATAAGATGTCAACAGCTTCATTAATGGGAGTTACGTGGGGCTGAACTCACTTCTGGTCACTTCTTTCTAGAACTTTGGTATTCTTGATATTCCTGTGTCATTACACAAGAGCAGTGTTAGCTCCAGTGATGCCCAAAGGTTGTAAACTCTAATGCCACTGTGTTTACTTTTATGAGAATTAGGTCAGGATTAGCCTAAGCAAAGACACCAAATAATTTAGGATCACAAGCAAAATGGGAGGGCTTACCTCATAGCTCAGTTGGTGAAGAATCTGCCTGCAATGGTTTGGTTCCTGGGTTTGGAAGATCCCCTGGAGAAGGAAATGGCAACCCACTCGAGTGTTCTTGCCCGGAGAATCCCATGGACAGAGGAGCCTGGCGGGCTGCAGTCCATGGGGTCGCAAGAGTTGGATACGACTTAGCGACCAAACCACCACCACCAAGCAAAATGGGAAATAAAATGTATTTTATACTGAATCTTTACAGATGGATTTTGCAAAGAACTGTTAATTAGCTGTAGTCCCAACTGGGGATACATTTTTAATGATTTGCAGGAAGTTTAGGGAAAAGCTAGATAAAAAAAAATTCTAGTCCCAACTGCTCTATAGCTGGGAATTAAAATAACCTGTGAATTTTTCTAACCAAAATACAAATATGAGTTATGAAATATTTCTTTTACTCATTGCCAATTCTTTAATAGTCCATTAGGTATTTCTAGAAGGAGGAGTAGTTGAAATGAAAATTTGAGCTCAGAAATCTGAAAGGCCAGAATCTTGGATAAACTGGCTGAGGTGAGATAAACCTGGGTGTGAAAAGAGGCTTTTTCTGTGGTAGATTTGCCTTCAAACTGGGCATGTGTTTCATTTGGGTAAGTCTTTGAAAGTTCCAGGAATCACTGAAAAAGGAGAGTTGAAGAAACTTTGAAATAACTAGTTTAATCCTACTGCAACCGAAGAGTAGACCATTTCATGGAGAAGGCATTCAATTGCTTCTGTACGATTTAGCTTAACTTCACTGTCCTTTGCAGATTAAAGTTACTCAACTTGGTTACAGAATCCACTCTTTAAACCCATTCCATCTCCACATTAGACCCTTGTTATAAAACCAAGTTTCTTGTATACTACCCCTCTAGATGGATTGGGATAGATTGGGAGTTTGGAACTGACAGGTATACACTGTTACATTTAAACTAGGTAGCCAACAAAGACCTACCATATAACTCAAAGAACTCTGCTCAATATTCTGTAATAACCTGAATGGGAAAAGAATTTGAAAAAGAACAGATACATACATATGTATAATAGAATAATTTTTCTATACACCTAAAGCTAATACAACATTGTTGATCAACTGTACTAAAATATATATATATATGAGAAAGGAAAGAAAGGAGAGAAAGAAAGCAGTTCCTTTACAGGGGCCCCTTCTTTGTAAGCCCACTTCTAACATAGGGACACAGGCATTGTATTTATACCTACATTAAAAAGAAGATGCACTCATATGTGGCCTTATTTCATTGAGAATAGTTTTCATTTTCAGTTATAACTTTTATTCTTTTTTTCTTTATGACCACTTCTTTAAATAGCAACCATTTCTAGTTTCCTTCCTTAAATACCACCTTAAGAAATAAAGCTAAAATAGGTACCTTCAACTTTTTTGTACCGTCGAGATTTTATTTCAGGAACAGTGAAATCAAATTTCCTTGAGGCGAAAGTTGAAAATTTGGCTTTACTCAGGGTTCTTCAAACTACTAGTTACCCAAAGGGGAAAAAAAAATGAGATAGAATTATGGAATGTTAGTTCTAGACACCATTTAGTTTAATCTCTTAACAGTCAAAGAAGCTGGAACGCTATCGGCCAGCCGGTTCTCTAGTAGGTTGTACAGATGGGTAGAAGTCTGTAGGGATTTCTTTCAACTCAGAACGATTCTGTTGAACCTTGTGTATTTGGTTGGATTTGGCCTGAGAAGTGGTGAAAGAAGGGAGGCTAAGGAAAAACAACCCATGACAGCTTTATGGCCAGCTCGTTAAATTAAATCCTTCGCTTGACACTGTATTGCTTTCTTTGCTGGGTGTGGATTGACAGGTATTGATGAAACATCTTGGTTCTAACTCAAAATGCGGGAGTGACAGGCTATAACTTTGACAAGTTGAGGTTATCAACAAGCCACAGGGTGCGTCTATGGATCCCAGGCTGCAGCAGCCATTCTGCCACCTCTAGCAAGCCTCTTGCTTTAACAGGGATGCACTTGATCTCTTCACCCTCAAGGAGTAGATTAAGTGCTTCAGTAAATGTGCCATTAAGATACTTCATTGTGCTAAGCCATTAATACACACCTCAAAGACACTGGAAGCTGAGGGCCTTCAACCACCCAAGAAGCAAGCATATGAATAGCCTAGAGGAATGCCTAATGCTGTATCTATGTTGATATTTCATTATTAAACACAGTTTAAAAATTGCTCTGAAGTAATTTTTCTATGGCTTTGAATAAAACCAGAGTGGATACAATAGCAAATTCCTTTCCAAACTACTCTAAATGTCTACTTTGTTGTGGTTCTGACTACATTAATTCCTTGACCTAGGGCCTGAGTCAGGCTAAAGGTTTTAGACTTTTCACCACAAAGTCTTTTTGACATTTCACTTTCTTATTGAAGAAGCTAAATTAGAAGCATTTTAGAGATGTTTACTGTGAATGTACTTTTTTTTTTTTAGTTTTTTTTTTTTTAATGTGGACCATTTTAAAAGTCTTTATTGAATTTGTTACAGTATTGCATCTGTCTATTATGCTTTTTTGGATTTTTGGCTACAAGGTCTGTGGGATCTTAGCTCTCTGACCAGGAATTGAACCCACACCCCCAGCGCTGGAAGGGAAAGTCTTAACCACTGGACCACCAGGGAAGTCCCTGGATGTACTATTTTGTTCTCTGCTATTTTATTTCTTTTCTTGACATAATTCTTACAATAATAGAATAACATGATGATAGAATTTTAAACCACATTGGACCCAAGAGATATTTAACTCAACTCTTCATTTTAGAGGCGAAGAAATCATAGGTCAAAAATGTGAAGGCACAGTTTTCGTGTTGCCTTTTTGTCTTAAAGGAATTTGGTAGCTTATTCTTTTCTTAAAACTATGAACTTATTTATCCTCTCTAATCCTTAGTCATGATTTGGTTTTCATCACCTTCTAGTGATTGATATAATGTATTAGGTGTGAAAACTTAGAAACAAAGAGATGACTTGGCAAAGTCAGAGATTGCGGTAAAACAGAGAAAAATTTGGTGTTGAATTTTGGAGTGCTAGCCCTGAGGAGAGACTCTTTTTTAAAAAAGATTTATACTCGTTCCTTTTGATACTTAAAGAAAATTTAAAAATCTGCATTTTCACGTTGATCTTTAATATTTTCTGTGGTTCAAGGAAGACTTCTGAGAGTCAGATACATCCTGCAAATTTTGTAGAACAGTCTTTCAAATGGCTCACCTGGAAAGACAGATAGACTTGTTAACTGCAGATAATTTTATAACTCTCTTATCTTTGTTGAGAGAAAGGGGTGGTTATGACTGACTTCAGTGAATGACTTTAGGCTAAATTGACAGAACCAATAATGGATGTGAATGTAGGAAAAGTGTCCGTGGAAAGCCTCTTGAAAGGAACTCTTGTGGCACTAATACCCAATCATGTAAGAAGCTATCTGCCTCATCATATAATGATCTCTATGTATTCTCCAGATTCAACTCATTCACTAAGTTATTGTTGTTGTTCAGTCACTAATTCACGTCCGACTCTTTGCAACCCCATGGACTGCAGCCCTCCAGGCTCCTCTGTCCGTGGGATTCTCCAGGCAAGAGTACTGGAGTGGATTGCCATTGCCTTTTCAAGGGGCTCTTCCCGACCCAAGGATTGAACCCAAGTCTCGTGCATTGCAGGCATGTTCTTTAGCATCTGAGCCACTAGGGAAGCCCCAAGTTAGGATCTAGTAATTCTTTTTTTTTTTTTTTGGATCTAGTAATTCTTATTGTCACTTAGAGTTGAAACAACCAAACCAAACAAAAGCCATTGCTCTTAAGCAAACCCTTTTTTCCCTAATTAGCTCTCAGGATATATTTTATCTGAAAAATGAGAAGGTTTCAGGTATTTATTATTCAGAAATATAATAGTTAAGAATAATGAAGTCATGGGATTTTGAATGATCTTTTTACATTTTGTTACTTTTTATTATTTCAATTTTTAGAATATCAGAAATAAAAACCAAGAAGTGACATTTTATGGTGATTTTATTTTCTGATCAGATCCCTTGTTAGTGCTCCCATAATACCATGTCATAATACCACCACTGAATTTCATTTCTATTCAAGTGCACACATTTCGAGGGATCCTAGGCATCAGGAATACAACAGTGACCGATAGCCGTATCAGCCTTGTAAAACTATGTAATATTCATTTGCACTGTCTTCTCCACTGTATCTTAAGTTGTCCCAGGACAGAGACCATGTCTTACTCATCCTTCTGTGTCCAGTTTATAGAACAGTAATGCACTCAAAGAATATCTTTTGGATAAATCTTTGAATTAAGTTCTATAATCTTGGTGTCCCTTCTGAGTTTCCTCTGAGTAGCATAAAGTTCCAATTCTAAATGTATAAAACAGGGTAGTCTCCTAATTTGGCATCATAGTTCACTTCTGTATAACTTGATACTGCTGTTAAATAAACAGAGTGGATGCTGCAAAACATAAGAAACAGTGAAGTATGCGTCCCTATCCAGGCTGATGACATGGTTTTATTAACACAAACCAGGATTTTCCTTTAGAAGCTGCAGAACCTGTTGTTGCCTATTTACTGTCAGAACAGTTTAACATCAGCTGTGCTACAAGGAAAACCATTGTATTTGACAGACATTCTCCAGTATTTAAATGAACAATACTAAGTAACCCCATACAACAGGTCAACTCATTCAGCTATTGGAATGTATATTTTGCAGCCAACCTACCCGGGTGGGTCCAGGCAGACACAATTCTATTAAAAAAAAAAAAAAGCAGACATTCACCAAAGGCTAGGCTGAACTGCTTTTATGGTCAAGGCAGCCAACTGGTAGTTTTTAAGAGTGCCTGCTTGATAGGAAACTCCCCTCCTCCCAGTTTAGCCAAGGGGATCCTAATTCCTCCTCCCAGCCTGCTCCTTGCTCAAGATTACAGGAGTCTCGAGATTCTGAATAAAACTGCCAGCTGTCTTGACAGGAATAGAGATAAGAGAAGCATTCCTGAGAAGAGGGAGTGGCCTGGGGTAGCAGGGAATGGAGTAGGGTTCTGGGAGGGAGCTGAGGGGATAAAACCAAAAGAAGAAACACACCCCCAGAACAAGTTCAGAGAAGCGAACAAAGGCAGCTCAGCGCCTGGGTCAGGATAGGATAACGAGGAGAGACCACCAGGGTGATGCAGAAGGACGGCCAAGGGGTAACACACTGCACACATGTGTCATGGGAGAGTGCCTTAGGAGGGAAGAGCTCAGCTGCCCACCCCGTTTCTGCCTTTGCATCTAGGGTCTAACTCGCAGGGAGAAACCGTTGTGGTACTAATTTGTTGTTGTTGTTCGGTCACTGAGTTAAGTCCGACTCTTTGTGACCTCATGGATTGCAGCACACCAGGCTTCTTCTGTTCTCCCCTATCTCCCGGAGTTTGCTCAAATTCATGTCCATTGAGTCAGTGATGCCATCCAACTGTCTCATCCTTTGCCTTCTCCTACTTTTGCCATCTATCTTTCCTAGCATCAGGGTCTTTTCCAATCAGTTGGCTCTACGAGTCAGGTGGCTAAAGTCTGGGAGCTTCAGCTTCAGTCCTTCTAATGAATATTCAGGGTTGATTTCCTTTATGATTCACTGGTTTTATCTCCTTGCAGAACAAGGAATTCTCAAGAGCATATTAAGAGGTAGAGACATCACTTTACTAACAAAGGTCCATATAATCAAAGCTATGGTTTTTCCAGTAGTCGTATGGATGTGAGAAGTATACCATAAAGAAGGAAATTATAAGCAAGGTGAAAAGACAGCCTTCAGAATGGGAGAAAATAATAGCAAATGAAGCAACTGACAAAGAATTAATCTCAAAAATATACAAGCAACTCCTGCAGCTCAATTCCGGAAAAATAAAAGACCCAATCAAAAAGTGGGCCAAAGAACTAAACAGACATTTCTCCAAAGAAGACATACAGATGGCTAACAAACACATGAAAAGATGCTCAACATCACTCATTATCAGAGAAATGCAAATCAAAACCACAATGAGGTACCATTACACGCCAGTCAGGATGGCTGCTATCCAAAAGTCTACAAGCAATAAATGCTGGAGAGGGTGTGGAGAAAAGGGAACCCTCTTACACTGTTGGTGGGAATGCAAACTAGTATAGCCACTATGGAGAACAGTGTGGAGATTCCTAAAAAACTGAAAATAGAACTGCCATATGACCCAGCAATCCCACTTCTGGGCATACACACCGAGGAAACAAGAATTGAAAGAGACACATGTACCCCAATGTTCATCACAGCACTGTTTATAATAGCCAGGACATGGAAGCAACCTAGATGCCCATCAGCAGATGAATGGATAAGAAAGCTGTGGTACATATACACTGTGGAATATTACTCAGGTATAAAAAGAATACATTTGAATCAGTTCTAATGAGGTGGATGAAACTGGAGCCTATTATACAGAGTGAAGAAATCCAGAAAGAAAAACAGCAATGCAATATATTAACGCATATATATGGAATTTAGAAAGATGGTAACGATGACCCTATATGTGAGACAGCAAAAGAGACACAGATGTAAAGAACAGACTTTTGGACTCTGTGAGAGAGAGTGTGGGATGATTTGAGAGAACAGCACTGAAACATGTATATTACCACATGTGAAATAGATCGCCAGTCCAGGCTGGATGCATGAGACAAGTGCTCAGGGCTGGTGCACTGGGAAGACCCAGAGGGATGGGATGGGGAGGGAGGTGGGAGGGGGGTTCAGGATGGGGAACACGTGTACACCCATGGCGGATTCATGTCAATGTATGGCAAAAACCACTACAACATTGTAAAGTAATTAGAAATTTTAAAAAAAAGTCTGAGCAACAAAAAGTTGATGCTTTTGAACTGTGGTGCTGGAGAAGGCTCTGCTGATTGGGTGACTGACATAGAAGAGCGCAGACACCGCCAAGACTGGGTCTCAACCTGTGGAAACACTCTGAGCAGCCAGAGACGAGGCTGCTTCTGAAGGAGTTATTGCCAAGCGTGAAGCCTGGCGCCTGGTAACACCAGGCTTCAGGATGTCTCAGTTCAGTTCAGTCGCTCAGTCATGTCTGACTCTTTGCGACCCCAAGAATTGCAGCACGCCAGGCCTCCCTGTCCATCACCAACTCCTGGAGCCCACCCAAACCCATGCCCATCGAATCAGTGATGCCATCCAGCCATCTCATCCTCTGTCATCCCCTTCTCCTCCTACCCCCAGTCCCTCCCAGCATCAGGGTCTTTTCCAATGAGTCAGCTCTTCGCATGAGGTGGCCAAAGTACTGGAGTTTCAGCATCAGTCCTTCCAAAGAACACCCAGGACTGATCTCCTCTAGGATGGACCAGTTGGATCTCCTTGCAGTCCAAGGGACTCTCAAGAGTCTTCTCCAACACCACAGTTCAAAAGCATCAATTCTTCTGCACTCAGCTTTCTTCACAGTCCAGCTCTCACATCCATACATGACCACTGGAAAAACCATAGCCTTGACTAGATGGACCTTTGTTGGCAAAGTAATGTCTTTGCTTTTTAATATGCTATCTAGGTTGGTCATAACTTTCCTTCCAAGGAGTAAGCATCTTTTAATTTCATGGCTGCAATCACCATCTGCAGTGATTTTGGCTAAGGCCCAAATAATCTTTCATGTTTATGGCACAGAACTCTAGGGTCTTGACTGAATACTCATCTGGGGATATGAGCAGAGTCAACAATACTTTCTAAAAAAAAAATATTTGTTTATTTCGCTGCCTCGGGTCTTAGTTGCAGCGCATGGGCTAACCACCCTCCCCCACCACCCCCCCGCCCGCCCCCCACCACCCCCCAGCATGCGGGATCCTTATTCTCTGACCAGGGATTGAACCCACATCTCCTGCCCTGGAAGGCAGAGTCTCAGCCACTGGACTGCCAGGGAAGTCCCCATCATACTTTTTTGAGAAAATAATTTGGTCTTGTTTATAAGGAAAACCCATGTCCCATATCTGCACCAGAATGCAAAATGTCTAATATGGAATATCAGGTTGTTAAGAGTTTTGAAAACATAAGGTCAGTTCTATCACACAGGGATCTCTGATGTCAAAAATGGGGCTCTTTTTTAGTGAGCACCATGGATTAGCAGTGTCTCAGATACCAGGAGAGAATTCAGTTTTGAAATGACAGCAATTCGATCGCCAACACATGGCTGAAATATCAGTTAGGTTAGAAAGATCAAGTAAACACTGTAGAAAAAAAGTCTGTTTTAATGGAAAATTGTGTCTCACCTGTAGCCTATCTTTCCAGATAATCTGTTTCTAGCCTGGTTTGTTGTCATGGAGCTATTTTAAGACTCCCTGTAAGTTTTAGGTAACTGATAGATGTGTGTTTTGTCTATTCTACTAGTGATTTTATTTCCTCTCCCACATGGAAAAGCTAGTTTTGGCCCTATAAACTCAAGGCTAGATTACTCCTTATACGTTTGTGTTTAGATTTTTACCCTGAATGGTTATAACATCTGTCTGGTTCTCTCATATCATATAATTTGTTAAAAAAAAAATCTTTAACACATTTATTTTTATAGCTCTATGGGAGTCTTGATTTTACCTTTTTCTGAAAATTATCATTTCGTCTCTTCTGCTAGACTCTCAAAGCTAGACTCTTACCCCTGTTTCTCGACTAGGGGTATGAAGGGACACTGATAGTTACATATTTTATAAAATTTTCAAGTGACCCAAGGAATCTCTGAAGCAAATTCGTACTCCAGCGTAGCTCAAGTCCTACCACTAGCCTGACATTTTTATTGTTTATCTAGACATTCAGGTGCTTTCCCTGGTACCTATGTCCTTTCCTGATCACCCAGACTCTTGTAGGCTTGTTCTCTCCATGGAGAAGTAGCATCAGAGCTTCTAAGCATCCATAAGGCAAAGTTTGCCAGTTCCTGCCTCTTTGGGTATGTTGCAAACTGCCCTAAAGCATTTTTGAAGAAGGTGGATTATATTAATCCATAAATAATGGCTTCCCCTCCCCACCTCCATTTCCCAACTATTAAAAAGCCAAAAGAGTTGAAAGTTTCCCTGATGAAGTTGAAAATGACAAATCATATCTTAAGATGACATTTTCCCAGTGTAAGGAACTGTTAAGAACTATAAGGAAAACTTATTTTGCTCAAAAGCAGAGTATTTGGGGTATTGTGACTTAGTTATTATTATACAGTAATAATTGTAGTCCAATCAATGCTTACTGAGGCCCACTGTGAGCTAATAACTCTTCAAGAAGCTCAGCATCCAAGACCAGTAAAACAATCTCTGTGTTCAAGGAGCTCGCAGGAGAAAAACACACGTGCACAGCTAACCGTAAAATACTTAGCAGTATGAAAGCCATGGGAGAAACAAAATGGGTCCAAAAAGTGAATATGATTGCTTGGTCAAAAAATTTATCTACAATTTTAATTGAAGGATTGTCCAGTCACTTTACAGATGAGGTAACCAAGTCCCCCAAATGTTATAGGATCACAGTTCATCCATAATGTAAGCATAAATAAAAGTTATAGTGGGTGATCGCAAGATGATTGAATAGCATGTACATTTCAACCTTAAACTAGAGCTGCTATTTCTTCCATAGAGTGAATTAACCTGCAAAGTGGGTTGCTGTGTTTCCAGCCTACTTCTGAATGTAAAGGAGTCATTTGTAAAAGGCTTTTGGCAGGCTAATGTCTCAGGCCTGCGGGAGAATTTACTGTTATCTGAGCTGTTATCTGAGCTGCAGTCTTGGGAGGTCTCCCTGGGCTAATGCGGACAATCAAGTGTCTGGGGAGGTTGGGATGGTCGTGGTGGTGGTACCCCTCGGCAGTGTCTGCCTCCTGGGCTGGCAAGAATTAGGCAGAGTGAGGGCTACAGCTTTTCTGGCTGAAGTTCAAGGCTGGGCTCCTATCCCAGCAGGGAGCTAGGGTGAAAACCAGAAGCTGGGCAGAAGGCCAGTGAGATCAAATGGTAGCTCATTCCCAGGAGTCTCAATTCACCTCCAGGAGCACTGGACAAACTGCTTCCAGATTCTGCTCACTCATGAGATGGAAGCTTCTGACATGTGGACCAACTGAGCCATTCCCAGCTGAGACGGGGAGCAGCTGGGTACTGTCAGGACACTCAGGGATTGGCAAGGATGAGCATTATCTGTCATAGACTTGGGGTTTCTTATATAAAAAATATACCTATTGATAGGAGAAAGTGCAGAAAAAAAATAAAAAGGAAAATTTAGAATGAACAATGAATTCAAACACTTCCAGGCTTTTCTACATATGTGTGCATACACACATATATAACAAATAAAGTTAATATTGTATGTAGTATTATTAAATTGTTTTTCCATCCAATATTTTATACACATTTTTGAAATGATTGAATGTCTATTTTTTATTGGAAATAACTTTTCTTATTACACAAATATAATGGACTCTTGTCTAAATCAATTTTCTCCCCGTTTGTATAATTAATTTTAACCCTAATCATGGAGAGAATTTAAGAGTTGAGAGGGATGTGATAGTCATCCTGTCACTCTCCCACACATGCAGAAACTGAGATCCAGTTTGATTGAGTGATTTGCAAGTTTAAACACAGCAGGTTTAAACAGAAAGAAGGCTAAAGACACTCCAGGGTACTTTCTGCTGTATAGTGATACCCTGAATTATTTATTTCATGTGTGTATGGCTTGTCTGCTTTGCCAGAGTTGGTGTTATGTGATGCCTTGCTACTTCAAGTGTGTCTGCCAGCCTTAATGGCATCATCTGGGAGCTGGTTGGAAATGCAGATTCCTGGGCTCCACCCCAGGCCTTATGAATCAGAATCTACCTCTAACCAGATGCCTGGGTGATTCATATCCACACTAAATCTTGAGTAGCCCTGGAGGAATGATCATTAAATATCTGTGGTTGCTATGGTGTCTGTGACCCCACCAACTTCATACATTGAGACCTAAACCCCAGTGTTATGGGGTTTGGAGGAGGGTCTTTGGGAGATGATTAAGTCACCAGGGTTGAGCCCTCCATCTGTGAATCAGGAAGTGGGTCTTCGCCAAACACCAAATCTCCTTGCACCTTGATCTTAGACTACCCAGCTTCCAGATTGGTGAGAGATAGACTTCTGTTGTTGATATCTGGTATTTTGTCATAGCATCCTGAACAGATTAAGACAGTGGTATTACTTGAGTCTTTTGTTAATAGTAATGGCAACTGACTCCAGATACCTTAAAGTGGAAACAGGAGTGATAGTATTTGTTAGAAAGAGACAGGTGTACTGAAAACCGAACCTTAGAGATTAAGCTTCTAAAGGACATTAGAAGTGGGACTTGGTTGGCCCTGTCTGGGGAGCTCTCCCGTAGGCATGATGCCCAGCTGCAGTCTCTTTACCTAAGTTTTGGGCTTTCCTGGTGGCTCAGATGGTAAAGAATCCGCCTGCAGTGCAGGAGACCTGGGTTCGATCCCTGGGTTGGGAAGATCCCCTGGAGAAGCGAAAGGCTACCCACAACAGTTTTCTTGCCTGGAGAATTCCATGGACAGAGGAGTCTGGTGGGCTATGAGGTCACAAAGAATCAGACACAACTGAGCAACTAGCACTTACTATGTAAGTTTTCAATGTGCGTGTGTGAGAGTAAGGGGGCGATGAGGGAAAGAGAGAGATGGAGAGAAAGAATATTTTTGTTTAGGTTAGGTTTTCTGTTCTCTTGATCAATGACCAAGGCTCAGGGTCATGTTGCAGCAGGGCCACTGGACCTCATTGTTATAGCTGTAATACATCCCCAGAGATGGGAGATGGTTCAGAGATGGGTATCATTACAAAAGTTGCCTGCTGTAATTTTTAAACCAAAGTGGTCACATTTTCCACAAATAATTGGGCATAAAAGTATAAGAAAAGCCTATTTCTAGTCTTTCTACCTCTACAGCCCCAGTTCCTCTGACTTTCATTGTTTCAATTTCTCCATCAATGAGAGCATACATTCTACTGATTTTAGCAATTAACATTTTGCTGATGACACCCAAATGTGCCTCCAGCTTGAATCTCTTTTCTGAGTTCCAGCCTCCTATCTCCAAATGTTCTGTCACTACTTAAAGTTCAACAGGGCCAAAACTGAGTTCATCATATGTCCTTCCCAATTTCTTTATTTTTATCAAGATGTGACTGTTTTCCATGATAACTAGCATCTGTGCCTCCTTCCTTAATTTTCAAATGCCAAATCCTGAACTTTAAAATGTGAATTTCTTTAATATCTCCCTTGCATCCTTGCTGCCAACCAGAATGCAAATCTTTATCCTTTCTCATTACCTAACCATGACCCTCCTCCTTTCCAATCTTTCTGTCTCACCAGTAGATTTGTCTTAGACTTTACTTGTATCATCTATGGCCTACTTCAGAAAATATTTAATATTATTTCAGGGCATTGTATATATAGGTCTAAGGTCATTGCCACAAGATACCATCAGTCACTCAAAGATCCCCATTGTCAGGGATGTACTTAAAAGTTATTTGGAAAAACAATTTTTCTAGAAATGTTCTATGAAACATTTAATAGATGTTAATCTATTAAATCTGTTAATCTATTTAATTGACATACAATCGAGTAGCCAGCCCTATTACAAATGAGGATCTTGTCTGGTGGTCCAGTGGCTAAGACTCCACACTCCCAATTTAGGGGGCCCAGGTTCGATCCCTGGTAAGGGAACTAGATCCCACATTCTGCAACTAAGAGTTTGCACACTGCAACTAAAAGTTCTGCATGCTGCAACTGAAAAAAAAAAACAATCCCACATGCCACAACTGAGACCAGGCACAGACAAATAAATAAATAAAAATTCTAAAAAATAGTTCATTCCTTAAAAAAAAGAAATGAATAGCATGGTGTTGTCATAAAGAATAATATGTTAGTATAACTGTTAACCTATTAAAGGAAAAACTGTTTTCTCTATTCACACAGACGCTCTGACACCAAATCTGTGGGTTTCCACACCAAGCAATTCTCTGTCTGGATAACCAACTTGGTGTTCTATAATTCAGTTGTAACGCTAACTACCTGATGTTAGCGTAGACCCCACAGATCAAGTGCTCTGGCGTACAACACTGCCCCTTGCTTCAGATGCCAATCCCAAGTCCAGCTGTTAGACGGTGCTCCCGACTGAATGGCTATGTCAGCTTAAAGAAAAATGCACAACGTGAGAGTTAGGTGCTTAAGTTTTATTTAGGGTCTTTTAGTGGACAGTAGCCAAAGAAGAGTCTCTCAATAGCTCTGAGGATACCACTTAGTTTTAGACTAACCACCTAAGATTTAGAGAGAAAACCAGCTTAGATGATTTTCAGCTAGGGAATACATGCCGTCAGGCATAAGTAAGTGAGAGTGTTAATTGCTCAGTCGTGTTGGACTCTTTGTGACCCCATGGAGTGTAGCCTGCCAGGTTCCTCGTCCATGGGATTCTCCAGGCAAGAATACTGGAGTGGGCAGCTATTTATTCCCTTTTCCAGGGGGTCTTCCTGACCCAGGGATTGAACCCAGGTTTCCCACATTGCAATGCATTCAGGCATATTATCTCAGTAAGAGATCACTGCTACTCAGAAGGAACAAACATCTCTAGTTAATGATTTTACTGCTTTTCCGTGTATGGGAAGATGTAGGAATCAGAGTTCATTAAATTTTTTTCTGAGATACACACTAAGAGGCTTGTTTTCTAAACTTTTACTTTTAAGCACATGGATATAACGAAGTACGTAAAAAAAAAAAAGAAAAACTGATAAGCATAATTTATTTTAGGTTTCAATCATTTTCTGTTTCCTAGAGAGATCCTCCAGGTGAGACATTCTTGACTCCTGGTCTCATGATGTTGTTCACAGTATCATCATGAATGTGTATGGTTGTATGTTTAATATGTGAGCACTTTCCTAGAGAGAGGAGCATAATTTTATTCAGATACTCAAAAGAGTTTTTGACTAAGACAGGGAAGTCTTCTTCATGTCTAGATTCCCAGTATCTACAACAGACTGTATTACAATAATAGGTATGCAATAAAGGTTTCTTAGATAAATAAATCTTATTTATTTCTGAATTCCATTCCATGTATAGCTTTAAAGTGTTAGGTAATTAGTACTTAATTATAGACTATTTTTATATTATCCACTAATTGTTATGTAATTCATTATTTCATTTTAGTTTCTTATCCACTAATCTGGATTGTGAGGACAAAGATCGTACCCTATGTTTCTTTTCTTTGTCATGTAATACCCAGCACAGTGCCTTGCATCTAGAAAATTTAAAAAGAAGTCTGTTATTGGCTTGTCTCACAGGCTCATTGACCTAGGAATTTAATTTCTGTGTACTTAAACAGAAATGTGAAGGGCAGATCCACAAGTGGCCTGGTGAATATGGTGGAGATCTGAACAGCTACTGCATCCTTCTCAGGCAACTTTCAGGTCCTTGCACTTAAGGGAATACAAAAAAAGAATTATTAATTTGATTCATGTTTTTTTCACTGCCTACATATTCATTCATTGATTTATTTAACAAATACTTTTTGGGTTTCTACTCTGTATCTGGCGCTGTCTAAGGCACTAAAGAAAAAAGAAGATGGCTGTTCCCTGTCATTGATGAGTTTATAGCCTAGTGTAGGACCAGACCTGTAACAATGAACTGTAATGCACTATGCTGAGTCCTTTTATGGAGCTAGCTACAGGATGTTATCAAGGAGTGGATAAGTAGCCACAGAAATCATGTAAGTCGTTATGGAAGGGGTGACATTTGACATTTGGTAAATCAGACTGACATAAGCCTTATCTTCTGAAACTTACAATGTAGCAGAGAGGACAGAAGTTAAGTACACAGTGCAATGTGTGCATTTAATACAGGACCTTACTTATTCTGAGAGGGAGGGAGCAGGTATCCAAGGAAGGTAAGCTGAGCCTTAAAAGATATACATATAGGGGCTGGACAGGAGAGGTAAGAAAGATGGGGGAAAAGAGAAAAAAATTCTGTTACAGTGCTGGGACAACTGAATATTCACATGCCAAAGAATCAAACTGGACTTTTACCTCACACCGTATATAAAAATCAACTCAAAATGGACCAATGACGTGAATATAAGAGTTAAATGCTGTAAAACTCTTTGAAGAAAGTTCAGTTCAGTTCAGTCGCTCAGTCGTGTCTGACTCTTTGTGACCCTGTGGACTGCAGCATGCCAGGATTCCCTGTCCATCACCAGCTCCTGGAACTTGCTCAAATTCACGTCCATCAAGTCGGTGATGCCATCCAACCATCTCATCCTCTGTTGTCCTGTTCTCCTGCCTTCAACCTTTCCCAGCATCAGGGTCTTTTCCAGTGAGTCACTTCTTCACATCAGGTGGCCAAAATATTGGAGTTTCAGCTTCAGCATCTGTTCTTCCAATGAATATTCAGGACTGATTTCCTTTAGGATGGAGTGGTTGGATCTCCTTGCAGTCCAAGGGACTCAAGAGTCTTCTCCAACACCACAGTTCAAAAGCATCAATTCTTCAGCACTCAGCTTTCTTCTTCACAGTCCAACTCTCACATCCATACATGACTACTGGAAAAACCATAGCCTTGACAAGATGGACCTTTGTCGACAAAATAATGTCTCTGCTTTTTAATATGCTGTCTAGGTTGGTCATAACTTTTCTTCCAAGGAGCAAGCGTCTTTTAATTTCATGGCTGCAGTCACCATCTGCAGTGATTTAGGAGCCCAACAAAATAAAGTCTGTCACTGTTTCCATTATTTCCCCATCTATTTGCCATGAAGTGATGGGACAGGATGCCATGATCTTAGTTTTCTGAATGTTGAGCTTTAAGCCAGCTTTTTCACTCTCCTCTTTCACTTTCATCAAGAGGCTCTCTAGTTCTTCTTTGCTTTCTGCCATAAGGGTGGTGTCATCTGCGTATCTAAGGTTATTGATATTCTCCCGGCAATCTTGATTCCAGCTTATGCTTCATCCAGTCCAGCATTTTGCGTGATGTACCCTGCATATAAGTTAAAGAAGCAGGGTGACGATATACAGCCTTGATGTACTCCTTTCCTGATTTGGAACCAGTCTGTTGTTCCATGTCCAGTTCTAACTGTTGCTTCTTGACCTGCATGCAGATTTCTCAGGAGACAGGTCAGGTGGTCTTGTGTTCCCATCTCTTGAAGAATTTTCCACACAGTCTGTTGTGACCCACACAGTCAAAGGCTTTGGCATAATCAATAAAGTAGAAGTTTTTTCTGGAGTTTTTCTGGAACTTTCTTGCTTTTTCATTAATCCAGTGGATGTTGGCAATTTGATCTCTGGTTCTTCTGCCTTTTCTAAATCCAGCTTGAACATCTGGAAGTTCACAGTTCACATACCGTTGAAGCCTGGTTTGGAGAATTTTGAGCATTACTTTGCTAGTGTGTGAGATGAGTGCAATTGTGAGGTAGTTTGAACATTCTTTGGCATTGCCTTTCTTTGGGATTGGAATGAAAACTGACCTTTTCCAGTCCTGTGGCCACTGCTGAGTTTTTCATATTTGCTGGCATATTGAGTGCAGCACTTTCACAGCATCATCTTTTAGGATTTGAAATAGCTCAACTGGAATTCCATCACCTCCACTAGCCTTGTTCGTAGTGATGCTTCATTAAGGCCCACTTTACTTCACATTCCAGGATGTCTGGTTCTAGGTGAAGAAAATGTTTCTTTCTTTGAAGAAAATATAGGAATAAATCTTCATGGCCAGGGATTTGACAATTGATTCTTAGATATGACACCAAAAGCACAAGCAACAAAAGAAAAAAACTAAGCAGACTTCATGAAAATTAAAAACTTTTGTACATCAAAGAGCATTATCAAGAAAGTGAAAAGACAACCTACAGAATGAGAGAAAGTATTTGCAAAATATTTATCCCATAAGGGTTTAGTATCCAGAATATATAAAAAAGTCTTACAGCTCAACAACAGAAAGACAAACAGCCCAGTTTAAAAAATATCTGTAAAACAGATATACAAATGGCCAACTAACATATGCAAAGGATACAATCAAGAGATTAGATAATAACAAGAGTTGATGAACAAAAAGTCTACAAACAATAAATGCTGGAGAGGGTGTGGAGAAAAGGGAACACTATTGCACTTTTGGTGGGAATGTAAATTGATACAGCCACTATGGAAGATGGTATGGAGATTCCTTAAAAAGCTAGGAATAAAAACACCATATGATCCAGCAATCCCACTCCTAGGCATATACCCTGAGGAAATCAAAATTGAAAAAGACACATGTATCCTATTGTTCATTGCAGCACTATTTACAATAGCTAGAACATGAAAGCAACCTAGATGTCCATCAACAGGTGAATGGATAATGAAGTTGTGGTACATACACACAATGGAATATTACTCAGCCATAAAAACGAACACCCCTGAATCAGTTCTAATGATATGGATGAACCTAGAACCTATTATACAGAGTGAAGTAAATCAGAAAGAGAAAGAGAAATACTGTATTCTAGTGCATATATACAGAATCTAGAAAAATGGTACTGAAGAATTTACTTACAGGGCAGCAATGGAGAAACAGACATAGAGAATAGACTTATGGGCATGGGGACAGGGGAGGAGAGGGAGAGATGTATGGGGAGAGTAACATGGAAACTTACATTACCATATGTAAAATAGATGGCCAACGGGAACTTGCTGTGTGTCTCAGGAAACTCAAACAGGGGCTCTGTATCAACCTAGAGGGGTGGGATGGGAGGGAGACGGGAAGGAGGTTCAAAAGGGAGGGGATGTATGTACACCTATGGCTGAGTCATGGTGAGGTTTGACAGAAAACCACAAACTTCTGTAAAGCAGTTACCCTTCAATAAAAAAAAATTTTTAAAAGAGTTGATGCGGATATGAAGAAATTAGAACCCTCATTCATTGCTGGTAGGAATGTAAAATAGTTCAGCTGCTGTGGAAAACCATTTAGTGGTTCTCCAAAAATTTAGGAGTTAAGCTACAGAGTTACCATATGACTTGAAATTTCATGCTTAGATATATACCCCAAAGTAGCAAAAAACAGGTGTTCGAACAAGTGCATGTACAAGCACATTCAAGCTGCATTATTCGCAATATCCAAAAGATGGAAATAGCCCAGATGTTCATTGACAGGTGAATAAACAAGTTGTAGTATATATGTACAATGGAATATTATTCAGCAACAAAAAGGAATGAAGAACCGATTACTTGCCACAGAATGAATGAACCTCTACAGCATTATGTTAAATGAAAGAAACCAGACCTAAAGGCCACATATTGTATGGTTCTGTTGTATTTGCATGAAATGTCTGAAATATGCAAATACACAGAGAGAGCGAGCAGTGTGATGGATGCTGGGAGATGAGGCGAGCAGGGAAGAGAGAGAAACTGCTTACTGAGTAAAGGCCTTTACTTTGACTTTTTTTCCAGGGGTGAGGCATGCCACGTGGCTTGCAGATCTTGGTTTCCCAACCAAAGATTGAAAGCACAGAGTGGAAGTATGGAGCCCTAACCCCTGGACTACCAGGGATTTCCCTAAAGGATTTACAGTGGCGTGATGGAAATATCTAGAACAATATAGAGGTAGCGCTTGTGCAACACTGTGAATGTACTAAATGCCACTGAATTATTCGTGTTAAAATGGTTAATTTTGTCCTGTGTGAATTTCACCTCAATAAATTTCTTTAAAAATTATGTTATCAGTGGTCTATAAAGCTGGGGCAGTGAAAGTTGTCTGTGTGAAGGCAGGAAGACTCTAAAAGAGTTTGAAGCATTGAAATAAGATAATTGTGGCCAAAATGTAATAAACTCAATAGAAGAACTAAAAAGTAGGCTGGAGGGGGTAGACAGAGGTCAATATTGATGTGTTAATAATAAGGAATTTGTGGAGAGGAAATAAGGATATGTCGTCATGATATAATTCATGTCGTTTAGAAATTTTCTCTGCTGTGTAGAGAGTAGATTTTACGGGGTCATGGAGCATTCAGGGAGTCTGTTTGAGAGGTTATGTTAGAGATCTAAGCAGGAGACAATGGTGGCTAAATCTAGGATGAAAGCTGTGGGAAATAAAGGGACATGAGAAGATTTGAGAAATATTTAGGAGCAAAATGTTTGATTAGATTTAGAGGTGCTGTGCTATGCTCAGTCGTGTCTGACTCTGTGTGACCCCATAGACTATGGCCCACCAGGCTCCTCTGTGCATGGGATTCTCCAGGCAAGAATCCTGGAGTGGGTAGCCATTGCCTTCTCCAGGAGATCTTCCCAACCCAGGAATCAAACCTTCGTATCTTACATCTCCTGCTTTGGTAGGTGGATTCTTTGCCACTAGTGTCACCTGGGAAACCCAGATGTAGAGATAGGATTGCCAAATACAGTTACATTTAATTATTTGGGAAGTATTAATACAAAAATTTAACTTTAGGAGTTGTTGAAGGACAGGGAAGCCTCTCATGCTGCAGCCCATGGGGTTGCAGAGTCGGACACGACTGAGTGACTGAACATCAACAACAAAACAAAATTATTCATTTTTTAAAAATATTTTTTGATGTGGACCATTTTTAAAGTCACTATTGAATTTGTTACAGTATTGCTTCTGTTTTATATTTTGTTTGTTTTGTCCATGAGGCATGTGGGATCTTAGCTCTCCAACCATGGATAGGACCCTCGCCCCCTGCAAGACAAGGCAAAATCTTAACCTTTGGACCACCAGGGAAGTCCCTTCATTGCCTATTGAAATTAAAATTCAGTTGCGTGTCCTGTATTTTTAATTGCTAAATCGGGTAACTCTACATGGAAGGTAAAGGAAAGAGAGAATTCTGACATTTTGATTTCTGGCACCAGCACCTGATAGGTGATATCTGTTCTTACTGAGACTAGGAACACTGGGGGAGGAATGGATTTTTCATGGAGGAGGAAGACATCACACATTCAATTTGAAAGTAACTGAATAGTCAGTAGACTAATAAGATTTACAGAATCACTGAAGGAGCGTTTGCAGAATGAAAAGAGAAGAATGTCCAGGATGTTATAGGCTCATCGGATATGACTGAAGCGACTTAGCAGCAGCAGCAGCGGTAATTAAAAGATGATCAGAGAAAAAGAAGCCTGCAAAGGAGACTGAGAAGGATCTAGAACACTGGAGGATGAGATCCAGGATGGTGATTGTGTGGAAACCCACGTTGGAAAGGGTTTCATGTAGGAAGAAGTGATCCACCTTATAAGGTAGAAGTTACAGAGAAGTCAAACCACTTTTGACTGAAAAAGACACAAGCAGTTTTGGCAATTAGGAGATTTGGGAATACTTAAGAACTACATCCGGTCCCATCACTTCATGGCAAATAGATAGGGAAACAGTGGAAAAAGTGACTGACTTTGTTTTTTGGGGCTCCAAAATCACTGAGATGGTGACTGCAGCCATGAAATTAAAAGACGCTTACTCCTCGGAAGGAAAGTTATGACCAACCTAGACAGCATATTAAAAAGCAGAGACATTACTTTGTCAACAAAGTTCTGTCTAGTCAAGGCTATGGTTTTTCCAGTGGTCATGTATGGATGTGAGAGTTGGACTATAAAGAAGGCTGAGCGCAGAAGAATTGATGCTTTTGAACTGTGGTGTTGGAGAAGACTCTTGAGAGTCCCTTGGACTGCAAGGAGATCCAACCAGTCCATCCTAAAGGAGATCAGTCCTGGGTGTTCACTGGAAGGACTGATGTTGAAGCTGAGACTCCAATACTTTGAACACCTGATGTGAAGAGCTGACTCACTGGAAAAGACCCTGATGCTGGGAAAGATTGAGGGCAGGAGGAGAAGGGGGTGACAGAGGATGAGATGGTTGGATGGCATCATCAACTCAATGGACATGAGTTTGGGTAAACTCCGGGAGTTGGTGATGGACAGGGAGGTCTGGCTTGCTGCGATTCATGGGGTCACAAAAAGTCGGACACAACTGAGAGAATGAACTGAACTGAACTGAAGAACTCCTTTGGTGTGATGGTTCAGGGGAAGGAATGCACAGATCTAAATTTAATGGATTATGGGATGACCAGGCAAGGAAATAGAAGAAACTACAAATTAGTATTTGATCGAGTTTTGCCGGACTATTTAGTCAGTGGTGGTGGTAGGGAACATCAGTTCTGTATTCTATATGCTGTCTTCGTCTGATAATTTACTTTCTGTAGAACACTGAAGCAAAAAATTAGTAAGAATCCACTTTCTAGACTCGAGACAAATGTAAAATGAAGGCATTCAGTTTTTCAAGATACTTCCTTTTGTTCTGCAGAGGAAGACCACAACTTTCTGAATGACAATCAACTTTGATGTAAGTAGTACCACTACAACTAGACTCCAGACAAATGAAAAATGAAGTTTTCCCCCACCCTGTTCTTAAAAAAAAGATTTGTTTGATTTTTCAGTCTCAATGATTAATTTTTTTACTTTTTACATTAAAACTTTTTTTGAATTAAAATTTTTTTCCCAGTGATTTTTATAGTCATTCTTTTTAATATATGGAGGGTTGATTAACTGTACTTATCACTTTATAGTATGTGGGACAGGTGTGTTTGTGATTGTATGAGCTAGAGATAGGAGATTGTGTCAAATGCTAAGTCAATTAACATTGATTTGGTACATAGTGAAGCCTACCATGTTATAAAAAACAAATTTAACTTAAAGGCAAAGAAACACTAAACACCCAGTTAATTTATGGCGAAGCATACTTAGTTTATGATTTTGGTTAATACATACTTTAACTAGAACAGTGTTCTATGCTCATTTTTATTAAATACTGTAGGTGTTTTCTGGGGCATGAGGTAATAACCCAAATACAATTAAAATGACCATAAAATTAGGGTCTCCACACAGGCTCCCAGGGATGGGTCTGTTTGAGGCTTCTAGTCATCAACATTGGGTGGTCTGCTATTGGTGCATGATACTTAAATAGAGCTTTTTCCCCTTTAGGTCTGTAAGGTGTTAAGGTGTTTTTATAAAACCCCATAAACCCTCGTTAAACACTTTTTTTTTTCATAAAGAAAACTTCAATCTTTATTTGACGTGTTTTCTGTGGCACTATTTTGGCATTTTAACAAGTTCTTTAAAGAATCACTCTAATAATTGCATGCACCTCTGGGTGGGGGTGGAGGGGTATTTATTCAGGTTTGTGTACATCACACTGCCTGATCCACTAAGCAACAAGCACAGCATTTTGGTACACTTTAATTTAATAAGGAAAAAAAGATCAAAAGAATCTCCAGGTGGAGAAAGTTAGGCTAATTTGGGTGTTGCATATTAACTGATTGAAAGGAAGGCTTGACTACTGACTGAATTAACTATAATTCAACTGTATTAGATTATTTACTACTGTGAGGGCTTCCAACACTGCAGAAGAAATAACAGCACTTTTCCCCACTTTGACACTCCTTATTCCCTTTCCCCGCTTTATGATCCCTGCCTTTGAAAATAGTGTATAACATTTGTTGTGTTTACTATTTTGTGTCTGTCAGAATGTAAGAGAGAAACGGACTTTGTCTTTTTGTTCACTATTGTGTATTTTTATTGTCTAGGACAGTGCTTGGGACATAATGGCATGCAATAAATATTCCCTGAGTGAATGAATGAATGGGTAAAGGAGTGAATGAATAAATCACGTTCTGTTCATTTTCCAAGGTATAGCATGAATGTTAGCTCTCTCAGAGTCCAGATTTCGTATGCATGTAAGTTTCTCATAAAGATCTCATTTCTCTCCCCTTTCACTCCACATTTTGAATCACAGAATCTTGGCATCATTAGGAATAATATTTGTATGTTTATAGGAACCACGTGAAGTCAGATCATGGTTTTTTGATGATGTCATGAAGCACTATTCCATATAAATACATTTGCACTCTAGAATTTCTTCCAAGTAAAAACAGGTGGTCATGTTAACTTTTTCTTTTTTCTTTTTTACTTTAAAAGAAAGAAAACACCTCAGTTACAGCAATGTTGATAATTGCAGACTCTGTATTTTTAAAAAATATTTAACTGAGGAGGGGGATTCTGGGAAGATGGCAGAGTAGAAAGCACCAGAAATCTGTCCTCTCACCTAGAAAACAACTGCACTAGAAGATGCAATTATTTTGTAATCTGGAGTCTATAGAAAGCTTGCAGCTTCCAGGGAAAGGCTTGGACAGTAAATTGCAGTTAATTTTAATTGATTTCAACTGTTAGCACTGTAGCAGCTCCTCCCTCTCCAAAGTCCCAGCCAAGGTAGACAGCTGTGTACTTGATCTTGGAGCAGCTTGAATGCAATTTGCAAGAGCAAATGTAGGCATTGAGGACTCTGTACTCTAAATATTGAAGATGTGTTCTGATTGCTTCTTCTGATTGCCTCATCATGGAAGTGCAGACACAGAGGTGACCAACTATTATTTGTACCACTCCCCTCCAGTGTTGAAAGTCTTTCTGCCTCTGGTTCAAGTGAATTCCAGGGAAGGTAATGAGTTGGCACCTTCCTTTTTTTACCCTCCTTCATTTTTCTCTTTTTCCTCTTTTGAAGTCAGACATAGAAGAAAAGGACATTCAAAAGTAGAACTGCATATCCAGGGGAAATTAGAAAGTCATTACACATGCCTAGGAAAAGGCACAGGCTCAGAAAAGCCCTGCAAAGACCATAAGTTTACACTTCAGGGCAAGCTTAAAACAATCAAAATAAGACAAAAACTAAAACAAGCAGACCCTTTAGAAAGGAGGAGAATTAGAAGGAATCTAATTTTGAGAGATACTACATTATTAGATTCAAATCCATTTTCAACAAAATAAAATCTCAAGAAATATAAAGAAACAGGGACATATTGGCCAATCATAGGAAAGAAATAAATAGAAACTATCATTGAGATAGACAAGAAAGACATACTGAAAAAAGATTTTAAAACAACTGCTGTAAAAATACTCAAAGAACTAAAGAAAGCTGTGGGCAAAATCATAAGAACAATGTATGAACAAAACGGAAATGCCAATAAAGAGAAAATTTAAAAAGATGCCCAAAAGAAATTCTAGAGTTGAAAAGTACAGTAACTGAAATGAAAAATTCACTGGAGGAATTCAAAGTCATATTTGAACAGGCAGAAGGAAGAGTCAGCAAACTTGAAAACAGGAAAATGGGAATTATCAAGTCTGAGGAACAGAAAAAAATTAAGAAAGTTCAAGAAAAGTGAACAGATCCTAAGGGACCTGTGGGACATCATCATGTGGGACAACTTACACATTGTGGGAGTACAGCAAGGAGAAGAGTGAAAAGGAAGCAGAGATTATTTGAAGAAATAAAGGCCAGAAATCTCCAAAATTTGGTGAAAGACAGAAGATAAACATCTAAGGTCGATGAAATTCAAGTAGCATGGATTGAAAGAGGTTCACACTGATATATACATTTTAAGAAAAGGTCAAAAGTAAAAGACAAAGAGAATCTTAAATGCAACAAGAGGCAAGCAAATCGTAACACACAAAGTGTCCTCAATAAGATTATCAGTAGTTTTATTATCAGAAAATTTGGAGGCAGGAAGGCAATGCGTGTATATTTTCAAGTGTTAAAAGAAAGAATCTATCAACCAAGAATCTTATATCCAGCAAAACTGTCCTTGAAATGTGAAGGAGAAATTAAGACATTTCCAAAATCTGAGCTATTTCTTTTCCATGAGACCTGCCTTGCAAGAAATCCTAAAGGGAGTCCTGCCTATTGAAACAAAAAGATACTAGACAATAGCTTGAAACTTTATGAAGAAATAGAGATCTTAGTAAAGGTAAGCATATGGATATTTATTAAGTTAGTATTACTGTAACAATAGTCTGCAAGGAGATCCAACCAGTCTATCCTAAAGGAAATCAGTCCTGGGTGTTCATTGGAAGGACTGATGTTGAAGCTGAAACTCCAATATTTTGGCCACCTGATGCAAAGAGCTGACTCATTTGAAAAGACCTTGATGTTGGGAAAGATTGAAGACAAGAGGAGAAGGGGATGACAAAGTATGAGATGGTTGGATGGAATCACTGACTCAATGGACATGAGTTTGGTTAAACTTCGGGAGTTGGTGATGGACAGGGAGGCCTGGCGTGCTGCAGTTCATGGGGTTGCAACGAGTCAGACATGACTGAACGACTGAACTGAACTGAACTGAACAATAGTCTATGATTCCTTTTATTTTTTTGTTTTCCTCATGATTTAAGAGACTAATACATTTTTTAAATTTCTTGGTGTAAAAGTATTGTAAATTTTGTCTGTAACGTCACATTTTGTTTTCTACATAATTTCAAGAGGCTAATGCATTCACAAAACAAATTATTAGTTTAAGTTTTGGACACACAATATACAAAGATAAAATTTTGTGACACCAATAGCTGAAAGAAGTGGGGACATACCTATAAATGAGCAGTTTTTTAAAATGTTTTTGGGGTTAAGTCAGTATGAATTCAAATTAGAGTATTATAACTTTAGGATGTCAAATGTAATTATCATGATAACCACAAAGAAAATAGCTATAGAATATGCATACAAGGAAATTATAAAAGAATGAAAGCATTTCACTGTAGAAAAATTAGCTAAATTTTTACAAAAGAGATTTAATGCAGGAAATGAGGGACAAGAAAGCTATAGAGCATATAGAAAACAAATAGCAAAGTGACAGAAGTGAGTCCCTCTTATCAACAAAGACTTTAAATGTAAACTGATTAAACTCTCCAATCAAAAGACAGAGATTGGAAGAATGTGTTAATAAACAGAGCCAACTAACTGCTGTCTACAAGAGACTCGTTTTAGACCCAAAGACACAAATAGGTTGAAAATGAAAGAATGGAAAAAGTTATTCCATGAAAATACTAATCAAAAGTTAGCAGGGGTGGCTATATTAATATTAGACAAATTTGACTTTAAATCAAAAAGGTACAAAAGACAAATGAAGACATTGTATATTAATAAAAGATTCAGTACATCAATAAGATATCACCATTATAAATACTTATGCACCTAATAATGGACCATCAAAATATATGAGGCAAAAATTGACAGAATTGAAGAGACATTTTCTACAATAATAGAGACAACAATGTTGCTTTTCAGTTGCTAAGTCATGTCTGACTCTTTGCAACCTCATGGACTGCAGCATGCCAGGCTATTATTCTGCCCTCCGCTATCTCCTGGATTTTGCTCAAATTCATGTCCACTGAGTCAGTGATACCATCTAACCATCTTATTCTCTGCCTCCCTCTTCTTTTGCCTTCAATCTTGCCCATCATCAGGGTCTTTTCCAATGAGCTGGCTCATTGCCATCAGGTGGCCAAAGATATTTAACTCTCAATAACGCATAGAACAACCAGATGCTAAGGAAACAGAGGACTTGAACAATACAGTAAACCATAATAAACAGGACACTCTGTTTAATAACAATGAAATGCACATTTTTGTCAAGTGAATTTGAGATGAGTATTCTCCAGGATAGACATATGTTACATCACAAATGAAATTTCAATAGATCTAAAGATAAAGGTACCGTACAATTATCTTGCACTCATTTGACATGCTAGCAAAGTAATGCTCAAAATTCTTCAGGCTAGGCTTCAATAGTATGTGAACCAAAAACTTCCAGATGTACAAGCTGGATTTAGAAAAGGCAGAGAAACCAGAGATCAAATTGCCAACATCCATTGGATTAAAAAAAAAAAAAGCAAGAGAATTCCAGAAAAACCTTTACTTCTGCGTTATTGACTACGCTAAAGCCTTTGGGTGGATCATAACAAACTGGGGAGAATTCTTAAAGAAATGGGAATATAAGACCACTTTACCTGCTTTCTGAGAAACCTGTATGCAGATCAAGAAGCAACAATTAGAACCGAACATGGAACAATGCGTTAGTTCAAAACTGGAAAAGGAATACAACAAGGCTGTATATTGTCACCTTGCAGAGTACATCACACAAAATGCCAGGCTGGATGAAGCACAAGCTGGAATGAAGGTTGAAGGGAGAAATATCAATAACCTCAGATATGCAGATGACACCACCCTTATGGTGCGAAGAGGAATTAAAGAGCCTCCTGATGAAAGTGAAAGAGGAGAGTGAAAAAGCTGGCTTAAAGCTCAACATTCAAAAGACGAAGATCATGGGATCTGGTCCTGTCGCTTCATGGCAAATAGATGGGGAAACAATGGAAACAGTGACAAACTTTATTTTCTTGGGCTCCAAAATCACTGTGGACAGTGAATGCAGCCATGAAATTGAAAAACACTTGCTCCCTTGGAAGAAAAGCAATGGCAAACCTAGACAACATATTAAAAAGCAAAGACATTATTTTGCCTACAAAGGTCCACATAGTCAAAGCTATGGTTTTTCCAGTAGTCATGTACGGACGTGAGAGCTGGACCATAAAAAAGGCTGAACACTGAAGAACAGATGCTTTCGAACTGTGGTGCTGGAGAAGACTCTTGGGAGTCCCTTGGACTGCAAGAGATCAAACCAGTCAATCCTTAAGGAAATTAACCCTCAATATTCATTGGAAGGACTGGTGCTGAAGCTGAAGCTCCAATACTTTGGCCATTTGATGTGAAGAGCTGACTCATTAGAAAAGACCCTGATGCTGGGAAAGATTGAACACAGGAGGAAAAGAGCATGACAGAGGATGAGATGGTTGGATGGCGTCACTGACTCAATGGACATGAGTTTGAGCAAACTCCAGGAGATGGTGAAGGACAGGGAGGTTTGGTGTGCTACAATCCATGGAGTCGCCAAGAGTTGAACATGACTGGGTAACTGAGCAACAACAACAACAATGCAAAGTATCTTCTCTGACCACAGTATAATGAAGTTAAAAATCAAAAGAAAAAAACTGAAAAATTCACAAATTTGTGGAAGTAAAACAACTAATGGATTAAAGAAAATAATCACAAGGGAAATTAGAAAGTGTTTAGAGACTATTATTATGTGTTTCCCTGGTAGCTCAGATGGTAAAGAATCTGTCTGCAATGCAGGAGACTTGGGTTCGATCCCTGGGACAAGAAGATGCCCTGGAGAAGCGAATGACAACCCCCTCCAGTATTCTTCTTTTTTTCTTAATGATGATAAATTTTGGTACAATTTGTATTGATAATAATATATTATGCAATATTATAATATTTTTATTTCTTTTTTATTTTAAATTAATTATTTTAATTGGAGGATAATACTTTACAATATCGTGGTGGTTTTTGCCATACATTGACATGAATCAGCCTCGGGTGTACATGTGTCCCCCAGTCTGAACTCCCCTCCCCCACTCCAGTATTCTTGCCTGGAGAATTTCATGAACAGAGGACCCTGGTGGGCTTCAGTCCATGGAGTTACAAAGAGTTGGATAAGACTGAGTGAATCACATTTTGTGTGTGTGTTTGTGTTTTAGAGACTATAAAAGACTGAAGGTTTGTGTCCCCCTCAAATCCATATATTGAAAATTCAACTGACGGTCTGTATTTGCAGATGAGACTCTTAGGAAGTAATATGGTTAAATGATGTAGTAAGGGAGGGATTGGGGGCAGGAGGAGAAGGGGACAACAGAGGATGAGATGGCTGGATGATGTCACTGACTCGATGGACATGAGTTTGGGTAAACTCCAATAGTTGGTGATGGACAGGGAAGCCTGGCGTGCTGCGATTCATGGGGTCGCAAAGAGTTGGACATGACTGAGTGACTGAACTGAACTCAACTGAACTGATGTAGTAAGTGTGGGGCCTTGATCTGGTAGAGTTAGTATCCTTATAAGAAGAAACACCAGAGAGTTCTATCTTCCTCTTTCTTCACTCACCAGAGAAAGGCCATGTGAGGACACGCTAAGAAGGTGACCATCTGTAAGCTAGGAAGGGAGCTCTCACTTTGATCCTCCCAGCTTCCAGAATTGTGAGAGAGTAAATTATTGTTACTTGAGCAACAGAGTCTGTGATATTTTGTTATAGCTGCCCTAGCAGACAGATTTTGGAACCACGAAGTAGGTTGCTGCTGTAAAAAAAAAAATTCCTGAAAATATAGAAGTGGCTTTGGAACTGGGTAAAGGGTAGAGGCTGGAAGATTTGGGGATACATGCTAAAAAGAAATAAGCCTCAATTGCCATGAGGGGACTGTTGGTAGAAATATTGATGTTAAAGGTGTTCTGCTGAGGAATCTTAAAGCAAAGAGGAGAGCCTCCACCTTCTTAGGGATTACATAAATAATCATAAAGAGAATGTTGATAGAAATATAGATGTTAAAGGCCATTCTAGGGAGATCTTAGATGGAAATGAGAAACAGTTTACTGGAAATTGGAAGAAAGGCGATCCTTGTTATAAAATGGCAAAGAAGTTGACTGACTTGTGTTCTAGTATTTTGTGGAACATGGAAGTTGTGAACAATGAAATTGGATATTTAGCTGAGGAGATTTCTAAGCATAATGTTGAAAGTGAGACCGGGGCCTCTTGACTGCTTATAGTAAAATGCAAGAGGAGAGCTATGAATTAAAGAAGGGATTGTTAAATAAAAAAGAACCAGAACTTAAAAGATTTGGCCTTTTCGTATTGCAGAAAACAAGAAAGCGTGTTGTAAAGAGAACACCAAGAGTGTGGTTAGACTGTAACTCAATGAAAATATTATGGGATTATAAGAGCAGAAACACTACCAGTTTGAATGGCAGGGGACAGGGGTGAACTAAATGAAGGAAGGCTTTTGGGATTCTTGGATTTTATAGGAAAGGACAGTAGGGCTCTTTGGCTGTGAACTGTGCTATTCTTCAGGAAAAGGGAAGAATGGTTCAGAAGGTAATTCAGAGATCATCAGGGTCATGGCCTCAATTTCAATGGGCCAGACAGCCTCTTCCCAGCAGAGCTGTGGGGACAAGTTCCTGCCTGGAAGAACAGCAGGGGCATGACTCTTCCCAGTAGAGCTGTGGAGTTGGGGCCTCTGCCCTAATGAGTCCAGAAGGTGGGTCAACCCTAACAGTGGGTCCAGAAGGCAGAGCATCAAACAAAATAGTGTTATAACTGGGCCTTAAGATCTACTGTAATTTGCCTTGCTAGATTTTGAACTTGCTTGGGAGCCATCACCCCTTTCTTTCTTCCAGTTTTTCTCTTTTGGAATGAGAATGTCTATTCTATGCCTGTCCCACCAGTGTTATTTTGGAGAAACATGACCAGTCTGGTTTACAGCTGGACAGGAATTTTGCCTCAGTACAAATTGTACCTGGAGTTTCACCCATATATGATTTAGATAATTTTCAGATAAGGCTTTGGACTTTAAGCTTTAGAATTTGGTGTTAAGACTTTTGGGCTGTTGAAATGGAATAAATGTATTTTGCGTGTGAGAAGGACATGAATTTTGAGGGCATAATGTTATGGACTTAAGGTTTATGTCCTCTCAAAATTCATATGTTGAAGCCCTAACCCTGGTGTGACTGTATTTGGAGATGGGGCCTCTAGGGAAGAACTAAGGTTAAATGAGGCAAGAAGGCAGTGTCCTGATCCAATAGGATTAGTGCCTTATAAAAAGAGATATCAGAGAGTTCTTCCTGTCTCTGTCTCTATGTCTCTCTCTCCCTCTCTCTCTCCACATGCATAAGAAGAGTGATGTTAGCACATAGTAAGGATAAAACCCAAAGGGAAAGTTCTTACCAGACACCAACTCTGTAGGCACTGATCACTCCCCAAAACTGTAAGAAAATAAATTTTTTATGCTTAAGCCACCCAATCAATGATTTTCTGTTACAACATCCCAAGCTCACTAAGACAGAGACAAATCAAAATGAAAGCACAAAAAGAAAGCATTTATGGGATGCTGTGAAAACAGTGCTAAGGGGGAAATTTATGGTTATAAACACTTACATTAAAAAACCAAAAAAATGATAAATCAAATAAACTTAATTTTACAACTTATGAAACTAGAAAAAGAAGAATAAACTAAACCCAAAGTTAGAAGAAGGAAATAATAAAATGTAGAGCAGAGATAAATGAAATTGAGAATAGAAAAGCAATAAAATCAATAAAACAAAAAGTTATCTGTAGTATGGAAATGGGTATGAAAATATGAAAATGGGTGTGATACATTCAAATAAAATGTTTCAATAAATGTTCTAATTAAAGCAAAAAAAAAACAAACAAAAAGTTGGTTCTTCGAAATGATCAACAAAATGTACAAACTGTTAGCTAAGTTAGCTAATAAACAGCAAACTGTTAGACTAAGAGAATAAGAGAGAAGAGTCAAATTACTAAAATCAGAACTGAAAGTGGAAACATTGCTAATGACTTTATTAGAATTAAAAGGATTATAAGAGAGTACTATAAGTGATTGTATGCCAACAAATTAGATAATTTAAATGAAATGAACAAATTCTTAGAAACACAAAATGTACCAAGACTGAATCATGAAGGATTAGAAAATCTGAATAGACCTGTAACTAGTAATGAAATTGAATCATTAATCAAAAATTTCCTAACAAGGGAATCCCTGGACTTGGTGACTACACAGGTGAATTCTACCAAACATTTCAACAAGAATTAATATCAATCCTCAAACTTTTCCAAAAACTGATGAGAAGGAAATACTTCATAATTCATTCTACAAAGCTACCATTACCCTATAACAAAGCCAGAAAAAGAAACAACAAAAAAAGAAAGTAGACCAATATCCTATGAATGCTGATGCAAAAATTGTCAACAAAATACTAAGAAACTGAATTCAATAGCATATTCAAAGGATTATACATTGTCACCAAGTGGGATTATTTCTGGAGTACAAGAATAATTTAACATATGAAAATCAATGTAATATACCACATTAACAGAATGAAGGGGAAAAAATCCATATGATCCTCTTAATTGATGCAGAGAAAGCAACTGAAAATTCAAGACCCTTTCATGAGGAAACCATTCAACAAACTAGGAACAAAAGGAGACTACCTGAAAAACATAATAAAAATAATATAAATATATGAAAAAATCCACAGCAAACATCATTCTCAATCATGAAAGGCTGAATACTTTTCCTCTAAGATCAGGAAAAAAGTAAGCATTCCTGCTTTTGCTATGTCTGTTCAATGTCTGAAAAGTAGAGACATCACTTTGCTGACAAAGATCCATACAGTCAAAAGTCAAAGCTATGGTTTTTCCAGTAGTCACGTATGGATATGAGAGTTGGCCCATAAAGAAGGCTGAGCAGTGAAGAATTGATGCTTTTGACCTGTAGTGCTGGAGAAGATTCTTGAGAGTCCGTTGGACTGCAAGGAGATCCAACCAGTCAATCCTAAATGAAACTGACACTGAATATTCATTGGAAGGATTGATTCTGAAACTGATGCTCCAGTACTTTGGCCACCTGATGCGTAGAGCTGACTGATTGGAAAAGACCATGATATTAGGAAAGATTGAGGGCAGGAGGAGGAGAGGGTGATAGAGGATGAGAAGGTTGGATGGCATCATTGCCTCAATGGACATGAGTTTGAGCAAGCTCTGGGAAATGGTGAAGGACAGGGAAGCATTGGGTCCCAAAGAGTTGGACATGACTTAGCAACTGAGCAAAAACAATTCAATATAGTACTGAAAGTCCTACAAGAGCAATTAGGCAAGACAAAGAAATAAAAGACATCCATTTGAAAGAAGCAAGTAAGATTATCTCCATTCGTAGGTGATAAGATCTTTATATGTAGACTCTTTTTCTGCCCAGAGCTCTAGGTAGATACACTTTATTTCCACTGCTCAGTTAGTAGATTTTGTCTAGTCTTTTTTTTTTTTTAGTTACTAGAAGCACTCTTGGATCTCTGACCTTATGTATGCAGTTCTGATTTACCTCCCGGGATAAAGGTCTAGCCTTGAATTCCTTTTCTTTCCCAGGTTTGACACTCTAGCTCTTGGATAGTAAGGCTTATCACTGGTCCTCATTACTTAGTGAACCTCTCTTTTTTTTGGCTTCAGCTTACCACTTTCATTAGTTTGATAGGGCTACTGTAACATAGTACTCCAGATTGAGTGACTTAAACAATGAAAATATATTGTCTTGTAGTTCTAGAGGTTAGAAGTCTGAGATCATGGTGTCAGCAGGCTTAGTTCTTTCTAAGGGCCCGGAAAGAAAAATCTGTTTCAAGCTTCTCACCCAGCTTCTGGTGCTTTGTTAGCTATTTTTGATGTTCTTTAGTGTGTAAGAATTGGAGAAGGCAATAGCAACCCACTCTAGTATTCTTGCCTGGAAAATCCCATGGACGGAGGAGCCTGGTGGGCTGCAGTCCATGGGGTTGCAGAGAGTCAGACATGACTGAGTGACTTCACTTTCACTTTTCACTTTCATGCATTGGAGAAGGAAATGGCAACCCACTCCAGTGTTCTGGCCTGGAGAATCCTAGGGATGGTGGAGCCTGGTGGGCTGCCGTCTATGGGGTCACACAGAGTTGGACACGACTGAAGTGACTTAGCAGCAGCAGCAGCAGTGTGTAAGAACATCGCCCTAACCTCTGCCTTCATCTTCATGTGATGTTTTTTACATGTGTGTGTCTGTGTCTAAACTTCTTTGTTTTATAAAGATATCAGTCATATTGGATTAGGGGCTTGCCCTACTCCTATTATGACCTTATCCTAACTCAGATAATTGCATTTTCAGTGAAACTAATACCAAATCAGATCATATTCTGAGGTACTGTGGGTTAGGACTTCAATGTATGAGTTTTGGGGAAGGCACAATTCAACCCATAACACCACTCTTCAAGGTCCTTCTTCATTTTTAGCTCCTGCATATTTTCTTTTAAAAATTTATAATTCAGTTATTTAATTTTGTTTGTACTATTTTGTTCAGCATATGTTTGTATTTGAAGTGAGGGGGCAATGTCCCATATCAATAAAATCCACAAATTGACTGGAATTTTGTTTTTCCATGATTTAAATGGTAAGAAAATTAAAAAAGAATCATCAACTAATATTTTAAAGAAAATTAAATAATTAAGGGCATAAAAGAAGGAACATAAAATTAAAAAAAAAAAGATACTATCAATAAGAAAAGGTAGACCTGAAAAATAACAGAGCTTTTAGCAATGAAAAATATAGATATTCAAAATACAAAATTCAATGGATACATTAAACTGTATGTTAGACCCAACTGAAGAAAGAGTTCGTGAACTGAAAGACTGGTCTGAGAAGGTAACAATAATGCAGCACAGAGGGGGAAAACGGGAGAAAAGGTTAAGAAGAAAAGAGTAAGAAAGAGGGGTTGAAAGATGAATTTTAATTTAAAAATAATATAATTTTAACTTAAAAGTTAAAATGAGGAGCTCAGACTTTTGCTTCATGAGGAGCTCCAGAAAATATGGGAGGAATAGAGAGAACTAGAAATCCCCATATATGAAGAGATAAAGCAGGGACTTTTTCAGAATTGAGAAAGGCATTAATTTAGAAAATGCCAATGGTGGTTAATTCCTAATTATTCAAGAGTTGACACTTGCCCCACTGCCTAAGTAAGAAAACGCAAAGGAAGATTATTAATTTTGTGTTGATATCTTTGGTAAAAGATTTTGTTGTGGAAGAGGTTGCAGCCACTGGCTATGAGGTAAAAAAAGACTTATCTGAAGCCTTCCTACATTTTTCTTCATTTCCAACTCATATTAATGACAATGATAAAAATTATGCCCTTTTAGTTTTTGAATGATATAGCATCAAACTAGAATTTAGTGCATTTGTGATATTGAACAAGTTAATGAATTAAATAATATATTAAGTTCAACTTTTCCCTTAAAGAAAACTTAGAAAATGTTTAGACTGAAGCTATGATCATACATTCTTAGGGTGTGGATTATAATGTTAACTAGTATGTAGTTCTTATTCTGAATGTAATTCTTGTTTTTAAATTTAAACAATAAACAATATTTTATACATATTTTTGCTTAAAGTCACATTTTGTCATATTTGGCTGCAAAGCACATAGTAGAATCAGCACAGTGCCTATCCAATGGAAATATGAACAGGACCACACAAAACGGTTCCACTGTGTCATTTTGTTCAATGTGGCTTCAAGAAAATAAACTTTTCTCACCACAAAAACTTGCTTGTCGTTTCCCACTTTTTAAAATGATCACTTTTAACTCCATTTCCAGCACCTTATCCCTTTTCTAACCGTTGTCTACTCTACAGTGATTTGTTTCTTTTGCTCTGGAATCCCTCATTCTTCATTTTTTTTAAACCACATTTCTAACTATAAAATGCATATTATTAAAACATGTTAAGCTTTTGGGATAGTTTGATGTTGGTAATGTAAGACTTTTGGCTCATTCACTTAGAATTTTGTGGTATTTATATTTTTGGTATATTTGATATTTTTTCTATGTGTTTTAACTTTTAGAGATTTTCTTTTAGTGCATAGTTGAGAACTGGCTTAATTCTCTAAAACATTTAACTTAAATTTTATTCAGTTTTCTTTTTCAGTCTGTTTATCAGACAGTGTATTGATAGGCATTTTTGTATCTTAGATTTTCTTGATTCTAACCCAAGACATAGAACTGAGCTTCAAAACAGACATGAATTATTTCCAGATATTCTAATAGGTGAGAGACAGAGTAACAGCCTAATGTGCCTTGCACCAGCAGAAGTGCAAGACTTGGGCAATCATGATACTATTTCCAATCCTTCACAGGCTATACTTTCTAAATGGTAACATCCTAGACAGAACCCAATATTCTGATAAGGATCTGGTACAGAATATTGTTGAGGGGAATTTTAAATTCCTAGTGTCATTCATTCTAACACATCCTTGTATCACATAATGTTTTTACTTACTTGCTTCTCAGTTTCAGTTCCACTGGAAATCTGGACCAGACAATTCTCTTGCGGACAGCTTTTGTTGTGTGTAGGATGTATAGTAGTTCCCCTGGTTTCTGTCCATTAGATGCCAGTAGCACCCTCCTCAATCACGACAGTCAAAAATGTCTCCAGACAAACTGCCACATGCATCTTGTGTGATAAAACCATCTCTCATTAAAAACAACTGGCTTAGGGCACTGTATTGCTGACTCATTCTGCTCGTGATCAAATCTAGTCTTGACTCACTCCCAGGTGTTTTGTCCTTAAGGTTTACCTGTCAACTATGCTTTATTCTGCATATGACTGATTTATTTTGGTTTCTAAACATGCACATTTTGTCTTCATTTTCACCTCATTGTATAAGAAATTTACCCATCTCATCAAAGTCATTTGAAATTTATCTTTACCAGAATACAAGCAACTTTATATATTCAATGTTTAAAAATTTCAAACATTAGTAAAGATAAGAAATGTAGGGATTATCCCTGTGAAGCACAACTTAGAAGTGTTCTCCAAATTGATAATGTATCACTAGTAATTGCGCTTTGAATGTGACCCCCAAATCAGTCATTCATTTCTTTAATATAACATGGCCCCAAGCCTACTTTTCTAAATGTCTTTAACGTTGTTTTGTGAAACAATCAGAATGCCCTATCAAAATCAGGAAAGATTACATCTGTAGTTACTCCATTTAATTGTCTCTCAGAGTTTCTTTTTCACACAGTCACATTGGTTGCTTGCTAGTGAGTGAGTGGAATTTTTCTTGAATTACAGAGGAGGGCACTGTATAGTCTGTGCTAGTCTTTGAAAATGGGGTATACTGAGGATAGCCAACATCTGTCGATAAACACATTTTTATAAATCACAGATGGTGAGGAGTGGGCACTTCACTTATAGACAAGAAAACCTGTTTGGTAGGTGGTGCAGTGGTAAAGAATCGGCTGTCAATGCAGGAGACATAAGAGACACAGGTTCAATCCCTGGGTCAGGAAGATCCCCTGGAGAAGGGAATGGCAACCCACTCCAGTAATCTTGCCTGGAGAATTCCATTGACAGAGGAGCCTGGCAGGCTACAGTTCATGGGATCGCAGAATCAGACACGACTGAGCACTAACACTTTCACTTTTTCAAGCATTGTCAATCATCTTTTCTCCCAGACTTCTTCCATTTCTCCCATTCTTCCTTCACTTGTTTATTGTCCATTGACCTATTTAGTCAACTAACAAATACTGATTACACACTGTGTGCCAGGCCTTAAGAGTACAATGAGAAAAACAGTAGGGACCTTGGCTTCACATAGCAGAGAGACTGGTTCAAGGAGTGGGGTGACGGAGAGAGGTGCTAGTGGTAAAAGAATCCATCTGCCAGTGCAGGAGATGCAAGAGACATGGGTTTGATCCCTAGGTCAGGAGGGTCCCGTGGGGAAAGACATGGCAACCCGCTCCAGTATTCTTGCCTGGAAAATTCCATGCACAGAGGAGACTGGCGGGCTGCAGTCCATGGGGTTACAAAGAGTCGGACACGACTAAGCACACAGACACAATAACATGTGAAGGAGACACGTGAACAGTTATCTGTGTTGCAATGTACTGTATGTGGTGATATATGCTTATATTCCATTGTAGGAATGTGCAGGAGAGGTGGTCCCAGGGAGTGCTTCTTAGATAGAGTGATGTCTAAATTCAGAATTAAAGATGGAGTAGGAATTGTTCTGGAGAAAAAGTGGGAAAGATATTCCAGGTTATAGGAGGGGGATGAAAGAAGGCACGGTTGGGGAAATACAAATCATTCAGTCTTGATGGAAAGTTCTCTTTCATCAGAAATGAATTGAGGAGGAGACACTGAATATAGACCACCCATGATTTATATAAATATAGTTAGTGCCCACAGCTCATGACTATTTGTTTTTTCCTCCCAAGTGTCTACTGGCAATGGGAATATCTAAAAATTGCCACATCATTTTTGAGTGGATATTTCTTTATGGAGACATAGATGGCTTTTTCTAATGGAATATCAGCTAAAACACTGTTCCTTGACATGATGCTGACTTTCGAGTTGGCATTAATTTATTTTATTTCTCTATGAGAATAATACCATAATACCACATTACACTATTTTATGCCAGTATTTTTAATCATCATGCCTAGTGAAAAAAGAAGGTAGACACTATACAACCACTGTTTAAATCCCAAGGAAATAAACATTCTCTTTCGTTTATTCACAATGGTGATGCCCTCTTTTCTTCTTATGTCTTTTTTCTTTTCTCATTCCTTATTTTCTAATTCATTCTTTCTTTATCTCTGGCTTTAGAACTCTTGCCTTCACCCTACCATATCTTGTTATATACAAGACTAGACTATGCTGGCTGTTCTTTAAGGGGATAAAGAATTATATCATAGATAATAAATAATCCTCATATTTGCTTGTAGATGGGCAGAATCATTTTTGTACCAGTTTATTATAAATTGAGAGCAGAGACTAATCTTGCTCATCTTTATTTAGTAATTCAAAAAATTAAACCAAGACATGGATAACTACCTCAAAATTACTATCCTACACTTTGCAGATAAGGGAAGATGTAAAATAAGCAGTGGTCCTGGAGAGAGTTTGTAGTAAATCAAAGAATCTATCAATAATCAAGCATGATGCTTTGAATTGACTCTGTGTGTAATTTATCAATAATATACAGAATAATTGAGGTTATTGGATGATTTTTAATCCAACTGTTAATTGATTTTCTCTTAATTTTTTAAAATAATTGGTTATAATACATTCAATTACAATGGATGTTCATTTCTCCCCAATTTGATTCCCTTTATTAAAGTTCGTGTTGTTTTACTCTATTTTCCTATTTACTGTCATCACTGCTGGTGAGTGCATGCTAAGTTGCTTCAGTCATGTCTCATTCTTTGTGACCCTCTGGACTATAGACCACCAGGCTCCCCTGTCCATGGAATTTTCCAGGCAAGTATACTGAAGTGGGTTGCCATGCCCTCCTCCAGGGGATCTTCCTGACCCAGAGACTGAACCCACACTCTTTTGTCCTGCATTGGCAGGTGGTTTCTTTACCACTAGAACCACCTGGAAAGCCCTCAATAATATATAAAATATTCCAATTACGTGCTCTCAAATGACCATTCTCATAGTTGAAAAACCATGATATATTCTTGTACATTTCAGCAATGATTGCTATTTCAATGATACTTGATATTTCTAGAATTTACATTGGGAAGATATAATTTGCTGTCATAAACTCTCCTTGATATCATAAGCATGTCCTCCACAGCCTCTCTTGAGAAGGCTTGGCTCACACTGTTAGGCATCAATATCTAAGGTAGCTGGAAAAAAGAAGTGGGATAGCCTTGGTTTTGTAGAAGGCACAGTTATGGCCCTCAAAGATGTCCGTGCCATAATCTCTAGAACCTGTTAATGTACTATGTTACAGGGCAAAGAGGAATTAAGGTAGAAGACAGACTGAAGATTCCTACTGAGCTGATTTTGAAATAGGTGAGTTTGATGTAATCCCACGGGCTTTTAAGAGTGCAAGTGGGAGGTAGGAGAAGTCAGAGTAGAGAGATGTGAAAAAGACTCAATCCCTTGCTGGATCTGAAGGTGGGAGGAGGCCAGAAGGTGGGAGGGGGCCAGAAGCCAAGGGATGTAGGCAGCCTGGAGAAGCTCAAAAACGCAAGGAAAGAGTCTTGCTTGGAGCCTCCAGAAAGGGATGCAGTCTATTGACACCCTTATTTTAACTCAGTGAGACTCATGTCAGACATCTGACCTCCAGAACTGTAAGATAATAAATTTGTGTTGTTTTAGACCACTGAGTTTGTGGTTAATGATTACCATACCAACAGAAAGCTGATACAGAGTTACAGAGAGGGAGTAGAGATTGGATGGAGGATTCATCCAAGTGGAGTCTACCACAATACCACTTTTCTTGTGATTTAGAAGAAAAAATTATATGAGAAGAATTAGAGCATTGGAATATCAAACAAGATCTCTCCTAATTAGACATAAATAGCTTTGGTAATGGCAAAGTCTGATGTAAACTAAATGCATCTGAATAAAGAACTCACATTTCGCTAAATCCAATCAATTATTCTCAATTATATACTGAATTTCCCGTCATCAGTTCTTTTTTGGCTATTCTTTCTAGGGGGTAAGAATAAGATTACACTCAGCATACTGACAGCCAATTTTCTAAAACAGTTGTTTATTTATGGCTGTCCCGGATCTTCGTTGCTGCATGGACTTGTCTCTAGTTGTGGAGAGAGGGGGCTACTCTCTAGTTGCAGTGTGCAGGTTCCTCATTCTGTTGGCTTGCTGTGGAGCACAGGCTCTGGGCTCATGGACTTCAGTAGTTGCAGCACCTGGATTCTAGAACGCAGGCTCAGTAGTTGTGGCACATGGCTTAGTTGCTCTGCGGCATGCGGGATCTTCCTGGATGAGGGATCAAACCCAAGTCCGTGCATTGGCAGGCAGATTCTTTACCACAGAGCCACCAGGGAAGCCCCAACAACTGACTTTTTGATGATGCTATAGCAATCACTGGGTCAATTGTCACAGACTCAGAGTATGTTATGAGTTCAATATTTCCTGTTTGGAATTTTTGTTGTCCTAGGGTTTTCCTGTGCTTTATGGAAACATTGCTTTCTAGGATTCTGGTTTAGTAGGAAATGTTTTTGTTATTTACTATAGGATCCCTGAGAAATGACATCCATGGAAAAATGTAAATTCCTGTACAACTTTCATAGAGTTGGGCATAAAAACTGACACAAACATTTATAATAACAGTAAAGTCCGATGCTGTAAAGAGCAATATTGCATAGGAAACTGGAATGTTAGGTCCATGAATCAAGGCAAATTGGAAGTGGTCAAGCAGGAGATGGGAAGAGTGAACGTTGACATTTTAGGAATCAGTGAACGAAAATGGACAGGAATGGGTGAATTTAATTTAGAAGACCATTATATCTACCACTGTGGGCAGGAATCCCTTAAAAGAAGTGGAGTAGCCATCATAGTCAACAAAAGAGTCCAAAATGCAGTACTTGGATGTAATCTCAAAGATGACAGAATGATCTCTGTTCGTTTCCAAGGCAAACCATTCAATATCACAATAATCCAAGCCTATGCTCTGACCAGAATGCTGAAGAAGCTGAAGTTGAATGGTTCTATGAAGACCTACAACACCATCTAGAACTAACACCCAAAAAAGATGTCCTCTTTGTTAGAGGGGACCGGAATGCAAAAGTAGGAAGTCAAGAAATACCCAGAGTAACAGGCAAATTTGGCCTTGGAGTACAGAATGAAGCAGGGCAAAGGCTAATAGAGTTTTGTCAGGAGAACGCACTAGTCATATCAAACACTCTCTTCCAACAACACAAGAGAAGACTCTATACATGGACATCACCAGATGGTCAATACCGAAATCAGATTGATTATATTCTTTGCAGACAAAGATGGGGAAGCTCTATACTTAATCAGCAAAAACAAGACCAGGAGTTGACTGTGGTTCAGATCATGAGCTCCTTATTGCCAAATTCAGACTTAAATTGAAGAAAATCAGGTCTAGGGAAAACCACTAGACCATTCAGGTATGACCTAAATCAAATCCCTTACAATTATACAGGGGAAGTGACTATTTAAATAGATTCAAAGGATTAGATCTGATAGACAGAGTGCCTGAAGAACTATGGACAGAGGTTTATGACATTGTACAGGAGGCAGGAATCAAGACCATCCCCAAGAAAAAGAAATGCAAAAAGGCAAAATGGTTGTCTGAGGAGGCCTTACAAATAGCTGTCAAAAGAAGAGAAGTGAAATGCAAAGGGGGAAAGGAAAGATATACCCATTTGAATGCAGAGTTCCAAAGAATAGCAAGGAGAGATAAGAAAGCCTTCCTCAGTGATCAATGCAAAGAAATAGAGGAAAACAATATAATGGGAAAGACTAGAGATCTCTTCAAGAAAATTAGAGATACCAAGGGAACATTTCATGCAAAGATGGGCTCAATAAAGGACAGAAATGGTAGGGACCTAACAGAAGCAGAAGATATTAAGAAGAGGTGGCCAGAATACACGGAAGAACTATACAAACAAGATCTTCATGACCTAGATAATCACGATGGTGTGATCACTCATCTAGAGCCAAACATCCTGGAATGTGAAGTCAAGTGGGCCTTAGGAAGCATCAGTATGAACAAAGCTAGTGGAGGTGATGGAATTCTAGTTGAGCTATTTCAAATCCTAAAAGGTGATGCTGCACTCAATATGCCAGCAAATTTGGAAAACTCAGCAGTGGTCACAGAACTGGAAAAGGTCAGTTTTCATTCCAATCCCAAAGAAAGGCAATGCCAAAGAATGCTCAAACTACCACACGATTGCACTCATCTCACATGCTAGCAAAGTAATGCTCAAAATTCTCCAAACCAGGCTTCAACAGTAGGTGAACTGTGAACTTCCAGATGTTCAAGCTGGATTTAGAAAAGGCAGAGGAACCAGAGATCACATTGCCAACGTCTGTTGGATCGTCGAAAAAGCGAGAGAGTTCCAGAAAAACATCTACTTCTGCTTTATTGACTATGCCAAAGCCTTTGCCTGTCTGGATCACAATAAACTGTGGAAAATTCTGAAAGAGATGGAATACCAGACCACCTGACCTGCCTCCTGAGAAATCTGTATGCAGGTCAAGAAGCAACATTTAGAACTGGACATGGAATAACAGACTGGTTCCAAATAGGAAAAGGAGTACATCAAGGCTGTGTATTGTCACCCTGCTTATTTAACTTATATGCAGAGTACATCATGAGGAACACTGGGTTGGATGAAGCACAAGCTGGAATCAAGATTGCCAGGAGAAATATCAATCACCTCAGATATGGAGATGACACCACCCTTATGGCAGAAAGTGAAGAACTAAAGAGCCTCTTGATAATAGTGGAAGAGCAGAGTGAAAAAGTTGGCTTAAAACTCAACATTCAGAAAACTAAGATCATGGCATCTCGTCCCATAACTTCATGGCAAATAGATGGGGAAACAATGGAAATAGTAACAGATTATTATTTTTGGGTTCCAAAATCACTGCAGATGGTGACTATAGCCATGAATTTAAAAGATACTTGCTCCTTGGAAGGAAAGTTATGACCAACCTAGGTAGCATATTAAAAAGCAGAGACATTATTTTGCCAACAAAGGTCTGTCTAGTCAAAGTTATGGTTTTTCCAGCAGTCATGTATGGATGTGAGAGTTGGACTATAAAGAAAGCTGAGTGCTGAAGAATTGATGCTTTTGAACTGTGGTGTTGGAGAATACTCTTCAGAGTTCCTGGACTGCAAGGAGATCCAACCAGTCCATCCTGAAGGAAATCAGTCCTGAATATTCATTGGAAGGACTGATGCTGAATCTGAAACTCCAATACTTTGGCCACCTGATGCAAGGAACTGAGTCATTGGAAGAGACCCTGATGCTGGGAAGGACTGAAGGCAGGAGGAGAAGGGGATGACAGAAGCGACTGAACTGAACTCTATCACTTTCCTCCTCTAGTCCATCAATATTGCTAACTTTACCCTACTAGATATATGCAAAATCCATGGTATCCTATTTTTATGCCAAAATGAGGACTTAAAGCTATGTGGAGTATATTTGTTTTCTAAAAGTAAAGCATTGATGGTTTCTTGCTTGTCCCTGGGAAAATGGTATTCTGTTGGCTCTGGACTTCATTTTTTGCAATGTCAGTTGTTAGTTTGTGCACTCGTTTGTCACAGTAAAAATATTCTCTTGCTTTTTTCTTTTAACCCCTATTATTTCATTTTCGTTGAAGAAAATTATTAACCTATATTCATGATTGGTGCGATAAACTGATGAAAAAATTGGTCCCAATTCTCTATCCCTTTTTGTAATGATACCCTTTGCAATATGATTTTATAACATCTTACTTCTGTCCCCTGAGTCTGGGATGGCTTTGTGACTTGTTGATCAAAAGAATGAAGCAGTAGCAACAGTTATGAGATTAGGCCTTCATTATTTCAACTCTCTCTTGGACACCTGTCTCCACTATGAGCATAAGTCCAAGCAGCTTGCTTGAGGATGATAAACTGTATGAAATGGGGCCAAGGTGTCCTTGCCTCTAAGAGCCAGCACCCAGAAGCATAAGTGACACCCATCATTAACCTATGGCTCACCAGAGTGGGTAGAGGGGAACCCATGTAAGACTAGAGAAATCACTCAGCTGAATCCAGCCTAAACTGTCATCAAAGAATTTTCAGGTAAATTGTGTGGTCTTAAGCTATTACTTTTAGGTTGGTGTGTTATGCAGTCAATAATAGCTTACTGATGCAACATGGATCAGAGCCTATGAATGCTCTGAAATTTTGTGTAAAATTTGGTGTGTATTTTTGTTTTTATAGGAAGAACTTTTAGCATTTAGCACTTTCTCAGACAGCTGTGGTCCAGAAATGTTTTATAAATCATTGCCTTCCTTATTGATTTAGTGATAGACTTAATCACATTCACCTATTACATGAAACTATTTGAATTCTGATGAAGACAACGTTTCATTAGAATGGGAATAAAAACAACAAACAAACAAAAAACAAAAAGAAACATTTCATGAGTATAGGTGTGCATGCCCATGCACACTTCTGTCAGTTGAACTGGAAATCTCTGGATCTTTTCTCTAGGTATATGTTTAATAGATCTTTGATATCGTTGATTGTATAGTACTGAAGTCTTTTGTGCATTGCTTATAATTAAACACTAGAGATATATAATTAAAAGATGAATTTCAAATGCTAATTTTCTGCTTAATCAGATTGCCACTGCAGATTAAATTTGTTACATAAATTGTTTGATGAATTTGCTATTAAAATACCTTCATAATTGATGGTGTAGGATGCTCTTTCATCCCTAGCCACTTGGATCCTCATTCTGAGCTGATCCCCTCCTACTTCACTGAGAAAAGGCAAATCATCAGAGGGGACCTTTGTCAACTCTCGGATAGGACAGCAATCATGTGAAGTCAATAAAACTGGTAACATAATGACCTGTTGCTTAGTTAATAAAGCTGATGGAAGCTTTAGCAATTGTCCAATTGTTTTAACATTGAAAAACTAATTTTTTAAAAAGTTTTACTGGATTCCTGTCCTGAAGGTTGAGGAGTATTATATTATTTTCTAACTGATGTCTGTGTTGTCCTTGGTGGGCTGATGAGGCCAACACACAGGCTCTGCTTGAACGCGGAGCATTTGCTCTGCACTTATCTACCATGTGCCAAACCTTGAGAGCCGTGCATTTTCCTCAAACTCAGATCTTCTGGCTCATTGTCAGTCAAGTCATGCCAGAGCTGCTAGCCAACAAAAGCATATAGGGAAAATAAATTTGTCATAGGAAAAGTACAGAAAAGTGATCACTTTCGGGCAGGACTACAGTAAGAACACTGTTAGGCTGCATTGCACTAATGTTAAAAACAAAATGCCTTGCCAAATATCTTAAAAAAAATTTTTTTTTTTTGGTGTGTGTCAATTAAAGTGCAAGTGTTTGGATACTTTGAGCATAGAATTAGACCCAAATTCAATTATCCACAGTAAACCATAGATGTTGGCAAGAATTATTTATTCAGGAACCAAGATGGTTTTATTTTAACCCTTCCCCCACACCCAAGCCAGTGTGTTTTCACTAGCAGCTCCCAGGTGTGAGTAGTGGAGAGGTGGGGGAGGGGCGGGTGGGATGGCTTGTATTTCAGTAAAGCATAGCAGGTGTAACGGTGGGCTCGGAGAAACACCTCCTTTCTTTCCACAGAATAACAGGTCATTTTATTGAGAAAAGAGCTGCGTTTTCTCCAGCACTTACACCTTAAAGCTTCACATTCAGACCACATAGAGAGGATTCCCAGTGACTACAGAAGGGCTGCTCTAAACACCTAGTGGCTGGAAATGGAGGCTTCTATCAGTACTTTGCTCTCCTCTAAGGGAAAGCACAATAGTCAAAGTTTTGTTCCCTTCTCTTTGGCTCTGAAATACTTGGAAAAGCATTGAAAAAGATAAAAAGAAGGCTTCCCTGGTGGCTCAAATGGTAAAGAAGCTGCCTGCAATGCAGGAGACTAGGGTTTGACCCCTGGGTTGGGAAGATCCCCTGGAGAAGGGCATGGCAACCCTCTCCAGGATTCTTGCCTGGAGAACCCCATGGACAAAGGAGACTGGCAGGCTACAGTCCATGCGGTCTCAACAACAGCACTTTTTAAATTATTTTTATTTTTGGCCACGCTGTGTGGCATGTGGGATCTTAGTTCCTTGACCAGGAATGAAACCCATGCCCCCTGCATTGGCAGTGTGGAGTCTTAACCACTGGATCGCCAGGAAAGTACCCTGATTCGACGAGATTGTGTCACCCAAGCACATTGAATGACATAGAAAAATCTGAGGGGTCCTTCACATGCCATATTTGTCACAAAATATGTTTTGTACGTTGTTCTGACAGGAACTTGACATTTGGTGGGTTCATATGTTGATGCCGTGAGGGCCTGGCAGCAGAATTTTCTCAGTGGGCAAAGTCGGTGCCCGCTACCCAGTGATAAAAGGAATAAACCACACATAAAGTCTATACAGCATGCAAGCAGTTATAGAGGGTCCCTTTATTCCTTCCACATTCCCTGAGTCACGTGTTCTTCGGTTCCATCTGCATCCTTTCTTTTCTTCAGCAAGGTGGCCGTCAGTGTCAATTTCCACTAGATATTATCTGTATAAACATTTCAGATCTGCAAGATGGGAGATACACACTGTTTTGCCCTGACCCACATGTCTCCTTAAGGAAGGCTGTGTTTATTACATATCAACTTCAGAAGATGAACATGATTTAGGGACTGCTGTTGTGCTTGTCCTGGGAAGTACATGTTGGAATGAAAAAATCCCACACAAAGAGATTAGGCACAAGTTGAGCTCTGAAGTTGCATGCTCTGTTTCCTTTCATTTTTTTCTTTTTAAGAAAATGTTCTCAGATTTTCCTCTTGCATCAACCCAAGATAGTCTTCTGAGCAACTTACAATTTTTCGGCTACCTCCACCCTGTATTTTTGGATTGGTTTTGTTTTTGAACTCTTGTGGCCACTTAGTTATTTACTAATGGTTGAAGAAGTGTCATAAAGCAGCAATGTTACTTGCTAGATATTCATAAATACTGACACACACACAGAAAATATAAACACACATCCACTCATGCATAAATTGATCTCTGAATGGATTCTAAACTAGCAGGGAGAGAATATACAGTTGATCTCATGGCGCTAAACTTGTTTGGATAACTTTTTTCTTATAGCAAAAAGAACTTTTAAAAAAGATTCTGCAATAGATGAACCTTAAAAGTTTTTTTCTTAAAAGTATTTTGTGTCATACAGACATGCTCAACTATTTAAAAATTTTACATAATCTGTTTCAACTTGCGCTTTTCAGAAACTTTAGGGCTCAACTTTTTCCTTAGTTTATATGATGATTATCTACAGCTTTAGAAGAAAGAATGCAGGCAACACTGGAGTCCCCAAAACAAACTTGGTTCTCTGAATTGTCATCACTGACTTTCTGAACTTGGTCTGAAATCAGGTATATAAAAATGTTAGTATTTAGGAAAAGTTAGGGGATCATATGGTTGTAATTTGAGCTATACATTAAATGCCATAGAATTTTATAGGTAAAAGAATTCTATGGTGAATATGTATATATGTATGTATATATATACATGAAAAAAGTGAAAAGTGAAAGTGTTAGTCACTCAGTCGTGTCAGACTCTTTAAGACCCCCATGGACTGTAGCCTGCCAGGCTCCTCTGTCCATGAAATTCTCCAGGCAAGAATACTGAAGTTGGTAGCCATTCCCTTCTCCAGGGGATCTTCCTGACCCAGGGATCAAACCCAAGTCACCTGCATTGCAGGCAGATTCTTTACCATCTGAGCTACCAGGGAAGCCTGGTGTAAAGAACTGTCCTGGAATCTATTGGAATCTATTTTGGATAAAGATCCAGACCTTCCTGTTTTTCTGGCTGAGGTGATGCCCTTCTCTTTTGCAGATTCCCAGCCTCACAGCTAGTATTATCTGTATCATGAGTCCCATTTTATTACTTCCAGTACATACAATCCTCTAACATGACTTCTGAAATTTTACACTAAAGTTCCCTCAGTGGTACATGACCATGAACTCTGAATTTGTCTGCCCTGAGGAAGTCCAGCCCAAACTGATCCAAATCATATTCAAATTTTCTTTGAATACTTTACCTCCAATATTAATGCAACATTTATACTATGATTCATAGCAAGTCCTTGCTTACTTTAATGTAAAATGTTTTAAATGACTTCCCATTGTGTAAATTTGGTGCATTAGGAAGAGGTGTCGGGTTCATTCCAGCATGCCCCACATGGCTCTAAGACAGTAAACAAGATTCACATTTTTATCCACTCATTCATTGACCAGAGAAGGCAATGGCACCCCACTCCAGTACTCTTGCCTGGAAACTCCCATGAATGGAGGAGCCTGGTAGGCTGCAGTCCATGGGGTTGCTAAGAGTCGGACACGACTGAGCGACTTCACTTTCACTTTTCACTTTCATGCATTGGAGAAGGAAATGGTAACCCACTCCAGTGTTCTTGCCTGGAGAATCCCAGGGACGGGGGAGCCTGGTGGGCTGCCATGTATGGGTCGCACAGAGTTGGACATGACTGAAGCGACTTAGCAGCAGCAGCAGCATTCATTGACGTATTTAGCGAGTGGTTTCCTTTTTTTTTTTTTTGAGTGCCTCCTCTGTGTTCAACACTGTGCAAGCTACTGAAAGAAGAGAGATTCTTTCTTTAATGATTTAATAATCTAGTGCTGGGGGAATAAACATGGAAACTCATAAATATAATAAAGTCTATCAAGGCTATGTTTGAACTGTGTACAGTTTACACAATTGGGAGTTTGGAGATGTTTCAATCTTGGAGTCCTTGGTGGTACAGTAGGAGGGGAGAAACATAAGATGAGAGATAGGTAGAAGCTAGATTGTATTGGGCTTCATATGCGATATTTCAGCACAGAGTTTGTCTCATAGATAGGAATCCCCAAAGAGTTTTAGGTGTGGGGCTGATGTAATCAGTTTCATAGCAAACTGGATAATCAGTGGAAGAAAGCAAGACTTGAGGAGAGAAATGGGTTAAGTGACTCTTATAAGAGTCTGGTACAAAGTGACGACAGCTTCAACTAAAGCCATAAAATGGAGGGTAAAGATATCAAACTTCCCTGGCGGTCCAGTGGTTAGGGCTCCATGCTTCCACTACAGGGGGGACTGGTTCGATCCCTGGTAGGGGAAGATTTCACATGCCAGGTGGCAAAAATAAAAAGAGAAAGGGCCATATGTGGGACATGTTACAGAGCTAGAATTGACAGAACTGGGTCATCAATGTGATGTGGGAGGTGAGGGGAGAAAATAAGAGTTTAGAATGATTCTGGGGTTTTGGTGGGGGGTGGTAAATAGTGCCTTAACTTAATGCAAGAGGAAGATCATTTTTGTTTATCTGTTGGTTGATCCTGGGTGTTTGCCTTTGCCAACACAAATGGTACACCTTGTTCCATCACGAGAGCCTCCCCTGGGGCAGCAGGAAGTGTGTCTGGTGGATGTGAGTCTGGCCTCTGCGGTTCACACCCTGCAGACGGATTTCTGCTGTGCATTTTGAGACAAAGAATGGGCGTCTTCCTCAATGAAGTACCCGGTGATCTCTAAGTTCTGCTACCTCTGCTCCTGGCCAGCCTCCCGTTGAGGCCCTCAGATGGGTACTCTGCACAAACATTTCCAATTCCAGCCTCTGCTAACCCAATGCCAAACTTTTTTTTATTCAGTATCATGGCCATTTCCCTCCCTGTCTAGGCAAATAATTATCATGTGGCCAAGCAATCTCTAAAGTGACAGCGACTAATGCCACTGCTAGGCTGTCTGGCTGCACTCCCGTAAATGCGGCTGAGAAGGAAACTGTGAACCAAACCGAGTGAGACAGTTGCTTTTGCTCATGGCTCAGCAGGAGAATGAGCTTCATGTTTGCGTCCTCCTTGTTTTCCCCAAGTCTTAGGGACCATATGGAACAGCCCAGTGAGCACCAAGTATTCAGTGGTCTTAATACCGGCTAGGGTCCTTGGCCATCCCCAATCCATAGAAATTCACTAGAGGCCAGACGAATGAGTCAAGCAAGGCTTTACTGGGCCCCTGTGCCAGCTGCAGGAGAGTGAAAATAAGTAACATGTTCCCTTGCTGGCTCTCCAACGGGGTAGGGGGAGCGAGCTCATTCCTTATATGGGGTGAGAGTAGGGGTGTGACCAGAGGTTGGTCTGGAGAGGTGGCTTAGGTGGTTTGCCCACCTCTTTTGTGGTGTTCAGTTCAGGGGGGCATGTGCAGTACCCTACTTTTGCTCCTAACACCCAGTTTCTTGCCCCTAGCTCTTCAGAAACGGCAGAAATGGTTTTTTATTTTATTTTATTTTTTGTCATTTTGTGTCTTTTGGTACAGGACTGCCCCAGTGCATGCACACGTTTATTTTTAGTCCCATACGGCTTCTTTGAATTTTGTATCTCAAGGAGAGGTGTGTCTAGGTGCAAGCTTTGCAGTACCGCAGCAAAGGGTCCCAGCCAGATCTCAGGCCTGTCTTAGTCTTTCAGAGATGAGGAACTCGGCATGAAAAAACCCTCCAATCTTAAAGGCACTGCCAGCAAAGCTGCCCAATCTTGGTCCATGAGGGGGAAATTATCTTTATTTTCCTGGTTAGGTGTCAGGTCAGTTTATTTCTCTCCCTTGGTTCTTGTCTCAGTGCGACAAAAATTTGGAGCAATGGGCTAAAAGGGTTTAAAGCAGCAGACAAGTTACAGCTCAAGTAGACGAATTTTTTATTAAACAGACACTCCCAAGATAGAGGAGCAGGCCAACCCCTGAGGAATCACCATCACAATCCCTCTTGACTTTACCCTTTTTATACTTCCTGTCTCTTCCTTTTGGATGTGCCCTGGGTGGGCTTCTCATTTTGGTGGCTTTTTCTGGTTGCGGAGCACAGGCTCTAGGTGCATGGGCTCCATAGTTGTGGCTGTGAGCTCTGGAGAGCAGGCTCAGTAGTTGTGGCACATGGGCTTAGTTGCTCTACAGCATTGAAGGATCTCCCTGAACCAGGGATCAAGCCCATGTCCCCTGCACTGACAGGTGGATTCTTATCCACTATACCACCAGAGCAGTCCCCCTACCTTGTCTCTTGTAGCTTCTGGAGATGGCTGGCTTTCCTTGGCACTCCTTGACTGTGGCCTCATCCCTTTAGTCTTTACCAGCATCTACCCATCACTATCTCCTCTATGCGTTTGTGTCTTCTCCTCTTCTGTTTGTTACACATCTTACAAGGACACTTGTTATTGAATTTGGGGGCACCTTGGATTATCCAGAATGATCTTCTTGTCTCAAGACCTTAATTTAATTAGATCTTTAAAGACTGGTTTGTTTTTTTTAATAAGATAACGTTTACACTTGCACAGGGTAGGACATGAAATTTATTTTTAGGTGACTGTCATACAGCCTACTACAGAAGGGGCCAAGAATAGAGGTAGAAGGAAGAGTCTGAAAATAGGACACAAAGAGACTGGAGCAAGGAAGTGAAATGAGGGAATTGGAGTGGGTGATAAGAACCCAAAGAACTCTCACCTAGAAGCCTCAAATGTCTCTGTGAAGCAGCAGACAAGGTCTTTTGTCTTATGTTCAGAGGACCAGCAGTAGGGATAGGCCTGAGGATAGGAGAAAAGTGAAATATTCTAAAAGGTCATGATGTGGGAGGAAAAGTTGACAAAGAACAGATGAAGGGCAAAGGGGCGGAAGAGGGAAAGATGTGGGGGATTATATATTCGTGGATTTTACACTTGTAGACTTGACCATATCTTTTGCACATTTTGTTATATTTTTCATCAAGAGAGTGCAGTAAAACAAAACAACTAGAGCATCAAAAAAAGAAAAGCAGGGCTTTCTAGTAGCTCAGTGGTAAAGAATCCACCTGCCAATGCAGGAGACACAGGTTCAATCCCTGATGGGGAAAGATTCTATGTGCTGCGGAGCAGCTAAGCCCATGTGCCACAACTACTGAGCCTGAGCTCTAGAGCTCACGAGTCACAACTACTGAGCCTCCATGCCCTAGAGCCCGTGCTCCATAAGAGAAGCAATGGCAGTGGGAAGCCTGCACACCACAACCAACGGGTAACCCCCACTCTCCACAATTAGAGGAGAATCCACGCAGCAGTGAAGACCCAGCACAGCCCCCAAATAAATAAACAAATAAAATTATTTTTTAAAAATTTTATAAAGGAAAAGCAAAACAAATGCCCATGAAAATGAAGCAGCAGCTTGCTAACTTCGTCTAGACCAGCCCAGCAAATCCACCGCTTTCTCACCGTGAAACCTAGGGCAACACCGGGTGGCTAAGGCACAGCCAGGATTAACGTGGGAGAGAAGGGAATGAAAGCCTTCAGTCATTGGGAGCTCCATGGGGAGCAGGGCAAATTGAGCTGCATTTTCTTTGGCTTCTGATCTAAAGTTTCTCTAGAAAAGGCTTTTCGAGGAAATGAGAGAAATGCCAAGAAGGGGAGTGTGCTAACTGTGGGGTAGATAAGCCTCTGAACTGAACATACTGTACTTGTCCAAATGATCAAACCATAGGAACAAACTTCAGTCTGTAACTTTAGCCTTATTATCATTTTAAAAAATTAACAGGGGGCTATTTACTGGGCACCAGCCGTGTGTTGGCCTCCATATTGCCCTGAGTCCATATTTTGGTGGAAATAGTGCCAGCATTTATATAAACGACTCCAAGCAAGTTCTGATCTTGAGTCTTCCCACAGTATGCCATTAAACCCATGTCCAAATGTCTAGACTTTCATATGATCAGAAGAAAGGATCAGACATTTTTTCTGGCCTGTTTATAAGTCCATGAGTTTAAATGGAATCTTGATACTTGGATTAATGGAACAGAGATTAGAAATGAACAAGAGTTTGTTGTTTGAGTCCATGATATTCATTTCTTGTTTCCTCAAGTTCGAAGCTGAAATGATGTGGATTACAGTGCATTGTAGTTGCTAGATTTCATATTCTGTGTTTGTGTCCTCTAGGCACCAGGGGCCAAGAGAGTGACTGTATATACCTTATAGTAGGACTTCTCAAACTTTATTTTTTTCCATAATTTTAGTAATAGCTAATATTTACTGAACACTTACTCTGTGACAAGGTCTTTACTCTGTCTTTATAGCAACTTAAGATGTAGACAGTTTTATATTATCCTTACTTTTTTAAACAGGCTTCCCTGGTAGCGCAGTATTCTTGGGCTTCTCTGGTGACTCAGCTGGTAAAGAATCCACCTGCAGTGTGGGAGACCTGGGTTCGATCCCTGGGTTGGGAAGATCCCCTGGAGTAGGGAATGGCTACCCACTCTAGTATTCTTGCCTGGAGAATTCCATGGACGGAGGAGCCTGGCAAGCACCCTGATGCTGGGAAAGATTGAAGGCAGAAGGAGAAGGGGACGAGAGAGGACGAGATGGTTGGATGGCATCACTGACTCAATGGCCATGAGTCTAAGCAAGCTGCGGGAGATGGTGAAGGACAGGGAAGCCTCACATGCTGCAGTCCCCGGGGTCGCAAAGAATCAGACATGACAGAGCGACTTTCACACACAAGTATTTTTAAAAGTTTTGCTCTATTTTTTATTTTTGGCTTCACTGGGTGTTAGTTGAGCATGCAGGATCTTGGTTGCAGTGCACAGGCTTCTAACTATGGCATAAGGTCTCCAGAGCCTGGGTGCCTTAGTTGTGGCACAGACTTAGTTGCCCCTTGACAGCATGTGGGATTTTAGTTCCCTGAGCAGGAATCGAACTGGAACCCTCTGCAGTGGAAGGTGGGTTCTTTACCTCTGACCCACCAGAGACATCCCTATCATCCTTATTTTATTGGGACAGAGGATTAAAAAATATGCCCAAGGTTGCAGTGTTTTTAAAGGTTGAAATCCATATTCAAACCTGGACAATCTGATTCTGGAGCTAAACAACTACCTCTTCATTGCTATTCTTTGCCTAGTTTGTCTCCATAACGTCCAATTCCTATCCCACCACTCTACAGTATTGCATTCTTACAGTCACAAATAATCATCTAATCATCAGTTCTGAATGTCCCTTTCTTGACTTCTCTATAATTTTCAATACAGTCTGTTTTGAAGCATTCTCTTCCCTTGATATCCGTAAATATTCTTGTTTTCCTTCTGCCCTTTTCAACACCTCTATCTACTTTTTGGACTCTCTAGCATTTTTCCCCTCTAAGGGAGGGTTTGTCTCAAGCCTTCAAATCTGAGCCCCAATCTACGTATAGTACTTTAATCTCCTTTAGGAATAAAAGATCCTTAAAGGAAATTCGCTCAACAAAACCCCTTTTACACTAGTAGAGTGACACACTGTAGCTTCCACTCCAGGCCCAGCCTGGGGTTAGTGCTTCTCAAACTTTAATGTGCTTATGAATCTCCCGGGAATCTTGTGAAATGTGGATTCTGTACGTTTGGGGATGGGCCTGAGATTTTGCATTTCAAACAGGCTCCCAGATGACTGATGCTACTGGTCCAAGGGATATATTTTGAGAAGCAAGATGTTAGACTATTTTTTAAAAATATTTATTTATTTACTTGGCTGTGCTGGGTCTTAGTTGCAGCACTCAGGGTCTTTGATCTTTGTTACAGTATGTGGGATCTTTAGTTGCAGCATGTGGGATCTAATTCCCTGACCAGGGATTGAACCTGGACCCCCTGCATTGGGAGCACAGAGTCTTAACCACTGGACCACCGGGAAAGTCCCCAGACTATTTTAAAAATGTGTAGAATACTTGCACGTTGATCCAAAAGTTTGTGGATCTGTAAATATAGGGTCCGAAAAAATCATGTATAATAATAAGCTGGAAACATTTTCCTTAACTTTTGAGAAGATTCACAATTTTTTAGACTCTCAGTGTCTTCATATTGACCATAAATCCACTTAGTTTTCTCTGTGGTGAGTATCCAGCAATTAAAAGAAGCCAAAATATCTACTCTAAAGATAGTGAGTGAGAAATTTCTTAGTTTTGAGGTTGATGGACTCCAAAAGTACATCCCCAAGAACGTATAGGATTTTCCTTTTCTTTTCTTCTTAATATTAAACCTCATGAAGAAACTAGACAATCTCTTGAGAAGATAGAGCTTTTTGTTTTTATAATCAGGATTTCAGTTGTAGTGTTGGAGGCACTTTTACTAAGATTAATTAAGCTATTTGCAGATTTAGCTATCAGAGAGGATTGTATTGGTTCCTTATTCAGCATCCATGTTCTTCCTTCTTTTCTATCAGAGTGCAATTTTGTGAAAGTATTCCCCCTGATACCATGGAGTTACATGCTTGGGGGTAATTGATGCCTCCCCAGCTCCAACAGTGGGTCTGGTCAAGGAAGGGCAATCCCATTCCTTTGGCTGGTGATGACTCAGAAATGAGATATAGAAGCTCCTGGGGGAGCCTCTCAGACACATTTTCTTACTCCTAAGAGAGATCCACAGGAGAGAAAAGTCTGTCATCTGTATTTTATGAGGATGCAAACTCTGAAACTGCTGAAATCATCTTGCAACCAGCTTGAGAATAAAGTCAGCAACAGTGGAGAGATGGAGAGAACTGATAATATCATTAGCCAGTAACTTAACCAATCTTACAACCCTCCTGAATTCTGGGCCTTTTAATATGTGAACTAATTTCTATTTTGTAGTATTCTGCCTAGTCTGGTTTGAGATCTCTGTTACTAATAATTGAAAACATCCTCCTTTTTTTTATCTTCACACCAAATAAAGTTGAGAAGGACAAGGCCTGGGGAGCACACATCTCTACATAACTTGCTCTTTGAATCCTCAAGAAGATCACAGTGCAGTTCGAATACATGACAGTCTTATTAAAGCTATAGAAACTCAGTTTGGTGACACTGAAATAACCATGCACAGTGATTCTCATCTGCTTGATGAATAGATGAATTTCTTGAATGTTAACAAAGTTTTCCCCCAAAAGATATTGTTTAAAAAATAAATTTTCACATTGCACTGATAAATCTGAGAACCAAGCAGCTTTTTAAAACATTGATTTATTTACTTTTATTTTCCATTTTACGTACTTTGTGTGGCTCCTGATGAGTGGCCCTAGATTATTCATGACTGCTTCTACTGTGCGGAGGTATATTTTAAGAAAAACAAGTCACCAGCCACTCTTTCTGCACTTTGAACACACACATCGCTAGAGTGGATACTGTTAAAATGTGAAAAATTAGAACTCACGTTACAGTTCAGGCTGCTGCAATGCTTTGACACTGGCTTCTCCCAAAAGTAAATAGTCTGAGTTTGCTGATCATTTGTTGTTAAAACTCCATTTGTGAGTGTTGTGAAACATGAAATAATCTGTACATTTGCAGCACTGAGAATGATGCTGTGTGAAGCAAAGTGGCTGAAGAATGACTTCTTTATAATAGCATATGGCAAATCTCTCTAATGAGAGGCAGTTTACTGGACAAGCCTACACGTGGTCCTTGACAGCAGGTGTCTGGAGAAAATCCTGTGAACATTTTCAAGTATACTGTTACTGGCAATTGGCAAGAAAAGGGGAAGGGCTGAATGTGGAGGATCGAACCAGAAAGGGGAAGAAAATGCAAAACGATAATGAAAGAGAGGGAAAAAAAGAAAACCTAAAATCCCCAGCTCACCAGCTTGTTTCTGCATTAAGGAAGCGTATAAATAACTCCATTAGAGGGCTCTAAACATGACATATTACCTCCATGGAAGAGAAAGGTCTTATTGTGCCCACACCACTAAGTTACCTAAGGCTCCTTTCTCAATAGAGAATGGATGCAAGTGACCAGCTCATGTCAGTGGGGAGTTTAATTAAACCACTCAACGCTGGTCTGCAGCAGCTGAGAATGAAATTTATTGGGGGAAAATATTCATTTGGACAAGTTTTACATGAGGGTTTTGCATCCCATGCTTAATGTCAAATGCAGGGCTGTCACTCATAATTGTGTTCTTGTGCGCTTGAACAAAGGCGCCTGGTCCAGGAGGTGAGTGGGGGCTGCCGTCAAAGCCACGTTGCACTTGCCAAGCCGGAACCCTGGCTGAGCGCTGCGTTTGCCGGGAGCCAGGGGTGCATTTTTTTTCGTCCCACAAAGGTACTTTCTTCAGTTAAGCCATGGGCTCTCCCACAGGGGCATCTTTTACTAATTCGCCAGATGGGAATGTGGGACTGTTTTTGTTTTTTTTTAAATGACGCTTTTTCTAATTTGTCCACCTTGAGAAGACACCTTTCTTCCCTCTTTGGCACAAAGGCACATATAAACGAATAGCTGCCCTGTTCAAGAAAGTGGAGTCTGCCCCCCAGATTGGACCCTAGGAAAAGACTAACGCAGAGAACGATGGGCATGTGACTGCTGATGCGTGGAGGTTACATTTATACCTCAAGAACTCTTATTTTGGAAGGGTAGCCATAGGCTTGCTATGTGCATGCCATTCCAGGAATTGGCCTCGTCTGCTGATGAAAGTTCATCAGTTGCAGGAAGAGGGAATAGGCTTATGTCTCTGAAATGGGGACTCTAGAATCTTAGCTTTCCGTTGCCACCGAGTGTCCCCTGGTCTGCTTATCTTAGGAATGCAAAATAGGCAGAGTTGATGGGGAACAGTTTTTCTTTTATTCCATACAACATATTACACTTTATGGATGACTAGAGAAGGAGCGAAAGCAAAGCAATCAAGAGAAAAAGGAGGGACTTCCCTGGTAGTCCAGTGGCTGAGGTTCTGTCCTCCTGCTGCAGAGGGCCCACGTTCAATCTCTGGTTAGGGAACTAGATCACATATGCCGCGACTAAGAGCTGGTGTAGCCAAATAAGTAAATACATAAGCATTCTTCTCCTTACCACAATTTTGGTGATGATTTTTTTAAACACTTTTATTAATTCTTTTGCTTTGAGAAAAAGCACATTTCTCAAAAATTCTGTTCTTTACCAATGTGGTCAATTTTATTATTTAATATTTCTCCAATTACTTAGTCTCCTTTCCTTATGAGAAGATTGTATATTTTTACCCTGCAGTTCCCACTGATTAAGAAGTATTCTTCCAGGCTTCCCTGGTGTCGCAGTGAGTAAGAATCCACCTGCCAATACAGGGGATATGGATTCAATCCCTGGTCCCAGAAAATTCCACATGTGGAGGAGCAACCCATGCTCCACAACGAGAGAAGCCACAGCAATGAGAAGCTGGAGCACCACAACAAAGAGTGGCCCCCGTCACTGCAGCCAGAGAAAGCCCACACGAAGCAACAAAGACCCCGTGCAGCCAGAAAATATTAATTAATTAAAAAAAAGAAGTAGTCTTCCTTGTCCCATTGGTATTGGGTTTGGCCATGTGACTTCCTTTGGCCAATCATATCTGAGCAGATGTGCTCAGATATAAGTAGTTGGCATTTATATTTACAACTCAGTCTTACCTATGCCAGAGAAGGCAATGGCGCCCCTCTCCAGTACTCTTGCCTGGAAAATCCCATGGACGGAGGAGCCTAGTAGGCTGCAGTCCACGGGGTCGCTAAGAGTCGGACGGGACTGAGTGACTTCACTTTCACGGATTGGAGAAGGAAATGGCAGCCCACTCCAGTGTTCTTGCCTGGAGAATCCCAGGGAAGGGGGAGCCGGTGGGCTGCTGTCTATGGGGTCGCACAGAGTCGGACACGACTAAAGCGACTTAGCAGCAGCAGCAGCTTACCTATGCCACGGATTTACTTCCCTGTGCCACTGAGGATGACATATCCTTTAGAAGGGCTGCTTCCCTAGCCTGGATCTGAGAATGAGAAATCCTGTGGAGCAGACTCGCAACCTACCTGCAGCCTACAGGTAACACTAGTGCCAAAAAAATCCTTTATTTGATACGTCACATAGATTTGATGGATCATTTGTTATTATAGCAAAGCTGTCCAGGTACAAAGCATAAAATGCTGCCTAACGAAAATCTTACAAGAAGTGGCATTGGCTTTTGGTCAGTGTATGGCAAGAAAACTTTAATTAAAGATGAGAGAGAATGGTAATCTACATTGGCCAAAATGTTCTTTGGGGCTTTTCTGTTACATCATATGGAAAAACCAGAATGAACTTATTGGCCTACCCAATATGATATGGAGTGGTGACTATTTGGTGTAGTGTCCATTCACAACAATTTGAAGGCAGAAATACACTGAATGTACCTATGACTTTTGGTTAAGATGTGGTAAAACAGAATGTCCCTGAAGTGCACTGATTACTATTAGATAGATTAGATTAGACAAGTAACTGTAAAGAAGGGAACTCAGAAAAGAATTATGTAAGCTGGGATGAGAGGAAAAAGTAAATTTAGAAGTGTTGAGATTTGTAGGGTTGAAATATATAACCATTTCTTCCATCAACCAGTAAAATATAAAATTTAGAAATGCTTTGAGTTCTAGGAGTAACAGCAGTTAATTAAAACTTAATCTTGGTCAAAGGTCTTGATGGCCACATCTCTTGTTAAAATCTCTAAATATATTATGGCATCCCCCTCCTGTAAAGAAATTGTCTCAACTGGACAGAGTGGATCAGAGAAAAGAGAGAAGGGCATGCCTATCTGATAAAAGGCCAACAATCTTGAACTACTTATAAGGGGAGGTGGGGAGGAGTGTCCTGAAAAAAAAAAAAAACTGTAGATGTGGCACAGGGATCTAACTGGAATCAAATAGATATAGAGCCAACAGTATTTTGTGTATGTGCGTGTGTGGGGGGTGGGGGGGAGAGATAGAGATAAAGAGATTGTCGAAAGTGCTACCAGCTTGAATTAGAAGAAAAAAAGAAAAGACTGTTGAAGACATAAAAGCAAACCTTTGGTCCCTGAATATCTACAGGCAGAAAGCAGGCTGAGAAGGATGCTGACAAAGACCCCCAGGAGCCCTCTTTTTAACTAGTTCCCCCACTTTAGCGAGAATTCCTCCCATTTTGGGGAGGAGTGAGTGAGTGGGTGAGTGAAGTCGCTCAGTCGTGTCCGACTGTTCGAGACCCCATGGTCTGCATGGTCTACTAGGCTCCTCTGTCCATGGGATTTTCCAGGCAAGAGTACTGGAGTGGGTTGCCATTTCCTTCTCCAGGGGATCTTCCCAACCCAGGGATCAAACCCAGGTCTCCCGCGTTGTAGACAGACACCTTCCTGTCTGAGCCACCAGGGAAGAATCACCCTCAATTTCTGGATCAAACAATCCCTCATCTCCCACCCTTGATATCTGATCACCCTGGCTTGTCTTCAGCAAGAACCATGTTACCTTGTTTTAGCAAGTACCTCTCACCTTGATGTCTTCCTCTTGGTAATTTTCCACCCGCTGACCCCCTCATTCTGCTTATGGACCATAAATCCCAACTTTGTGCTTGCTATCTTCAAGCTGAGCCCAATTTATCTCCCCAATTTCAGGAGTCTCGACAACAGGGGTCTCGACAACTATCGAAGTAGTCCTGAATAAAGTCTTCTTCACCATTTTAGCAAATGTCCTTAGCAGTGCTCAGCCACAAAGGAGGGCATATTGTCCAGTGGCCTCTGCAGATGAGGTCAGGGAGGATAATAACAAAAGAAAGTCCTCTTGGAGGGCAGAGGCAAGAGCCATGGAGAAAGCCATGACTTGCAGGAAGTAGAACTAGTGCTGGATCCAGGAGCACTTACTCCCCACTGAGAAGGACGCCTTTGCAACATTTTACCCCGGAGGTTAGCATTGTTATTGGTAAGTGACCAATACTTATCTCCCTTTCTTTCTGAAGGGTGTTTCTTACTGTTATCATATTTCTGAGATACTACTATGCCTTGTGTTTGTAACTTGTGGTTTAGTCCATATCTCTGAAGAAGAGACTAGACCTACCCAGATATGGAATAGAGACAATTAGGAGAGCCTGGACTTTTGAGTGTGATTGGATGGAATTGCGCATGTGCGGAGGAGGAGAGCAACTCTCCATGATCCAGAGGGTGGACTAAGGTAGACTGTGCCATTGTCCCCTCTCTAATTACTCTCCCTTTTCCTTAAAGATAATTCATGCATCCCCACTCATTGCCATGTGATTTGCAGGAACCCTCCCCATCCTCCCTGCCGCCATAGGAGGGGTGTATTTTGTGGAAACAAGCAAAGACCACCCAAAGGAGAACAAACAGAGGCTATTTATTCAGAGGCTGCTACATAGCAAGGCAGTCAGCCTCCATCACTTGCCTTTGGCAGAGAGTCAAAGGCAGGCAGGGGAGCAGGAGAGCTATTTTACAGTGAAAGAAAAGGAAGGCTTCAGGTATGCCGATTGAGGTTGTTGGCACCAAGACCCTGGAGGCAGGCTCGCTGGAAATGGGGAATGTTGTGTGATTGGTTTGGGAGGATATTTGGCTTCTCTGGTCAATCCTGAGTTGGAAGCAGGGGCAAAAAAATCTGGCAGTCATTGACCAAGTGCTGACCATGTGGAGCTGATTGCTACAGATGTTGTGGTTTGGCTTCCTGGGCTGGTTGCTGCCGAGGTTGGAGGTCAGGGTTTTATTGCGTAGGTCTGGCCATTATCCACTTGTGTGTTCAGTCTCCACTTTATCTCATTGACATTGAGCTTAGCAACGGGAATTCTTCAGCCAATAGGACGTGAGTGGGCATCCTATACGTCATGTTTGAGCAGAAAGCTTGAGAGCCATTGTGTGTTTTATTCTGAACTTCTTTCCCTTCTGCTATGAGACTGGCATTTCTGATGTAAGGGGCTGCTTCTTTAATCTGGGTTCCAGCATGTGAAGACACATGGAGCAGGGCCATCGCCTACCCTCTGCCAAAAACACAGCTGCAGTGGACCTGGAGTCCCCGTGAAATGCCAATGAAACAATAAACCTTTGTTTTGAAAGCCATTATCAGTTGAGTTTCTTTCTTTCTTTCTTTTTTGGTAGAGTTGCACAGCTTGTGGGGTCTTAGTTCCCCAACCAGGGATTGAACCCATGCCTCCTGCAGTGGAGGCAGAGTCCTAACCACTGGGCCACCAGGGAATTCCTAAGGTTTCTTGTTTAAGCAAAGAAGCTAACTAATGCAGTCATCCTAGATCAGAGAGACTCTGATGGTTCCAAAGCCTAAATAAAGAGTTAAAGGCATGTTTTTTTTTATATATTAAAAAACAGAATATCTGCACCAATGAATAATCATAATAAAGACATTGATAACAGCAGCTACCATCTATGTAAAGTAAGCTTGTTTGAAGGCGCTCAGTCCTGTCCGACTCTTTGTGACCCTCTGTCAATGGAATATTCCAGGCAAGAATACTGGAGCGGGTAGCTATTCCCTTCTCCAGAGGATCTTCCCAACCCAGGTCTCCTGCATTGCAGGAAGATTTTTTTTTACCATCTGACCCACCAGGGAAGCCCACCATCTATACTTAGTCATTTTAAAATTTCATGTAGTTCATGAAGAACTACATGAACATGTAGTTCATGTCATTTACCAAAAATTCTCTTAAGAATCTGTCTTTCTAGAATAATATTCAAGTGACTGGCAAGGTGAGACAATGGGAGGATGTAGGTGGGACAGAACTCCTCTGAACAAGTAGAGGGATGGTTTTTTAGGTCATTGTTGAACCAGAGAAAAAAGGAGACAAGGAAAAGAGGCAGACAGGAGGTGGAACCAGTGAGGTGGGAAACCCTGGGGCTCAATGTGGTCTGTTAGCCCTTCCCTCTAAATCTCAAATACATTTGTGACACTAATGCAATGTCTGGGTCAGAAAACTTGGTGAGCCTGCAAAGGGACTGGGGCTTCCCTCCAGAGTGATATGCTGAAGTTGCCTGATGGGTGTAGAAATATCAAAGTAGAGATAATTATGGCCTTGGGACATTATAGGAAGTTATAGAAAGGGATTTTAATGTTCATAGGCTGAAGAGTTGAACCAAATTTGACTAAATTTCTTAAGTCTTAGAGGGCTGCTGTTGGTAGAGAAATGGTGTTAACCAAAGCCTACAAGTACATACTATTCCCATTTTACCGATGAGGAAACTGAGACCCATGGCAGTGGCATAACTTGCCTTGAATCATGAAGTGAGAGATTTGAATCGATGGGATGAAAGTCTGATATGAATTCTTTAAAGGCTGTGCTCTTTATTCTGTTATTCTGATTCCATGTGAAATGTAAATTTTGACGATGCATTTGTAACTTCTCAGGAAAATTTTAATATAGGTAATTATTTAGGGCAAGTTTTACTAAAAATTTTTCTTTCTTAATGAAATTTTAGTATTGTGCCTGCTTGGCTGTATTCAGCACACCTTTTAAAAACCACAAATTGTTCATGTCACTCCTGGCTTAAAACCCGGTGGAGGTGAAGGATCAAGTCCAAATCCCTTCGTGGGGCCCCCACGTCCAGGCTGACCCGGGCTACCAGGCCCCCCGCTCAGCTCACACCACACTCTGCCTCTGTCTGAGTTCCAGCTGCAGTGGCTTCCTCAAAGGCACCACTGTACACTTGCATTTACCCTTTTCCTAGAAGGCTCTTTCCACTATTCCCACACTCTTCTCAAAAAAGAAGGAAAAAAAAAAGACTTTCATGGAACTAAACCCTACTCATCTTTCAGGTTTCAGTTTAAATATTTATTTGCAATGTAACCTTTTCTAACTACCTGTCCATTCCCTCCAGATTAGGTCATGTCCTTTTGTTAAGCATTCTTATAGCTCTTTGTGGTGGTGGTTTAGTCACTAAGTTGTGTCCATTTTTTTGCAACCCCAAGGACCGTAGCCCGCCAGGCTCCTCTGTCCATGGAATTTTCCAGGCAAGAAGTGCCTAGAACTGGAGTGGGTTGCCATTTCCTTCTCCTTTATAGCTCTTGCCCTTCTCCTTTATAAGTACTTGTCTTTGGTTGTCACTATCAATATAAATCCCTGAGATCATTAGCTTAATGAGAGGCAGTAGGGTTATCCTGTTTACAAGAGAAAGTGACGAGGCCGCATCGCCTAGATTCAAGCCTCGGTTGTGGGGCTTATTAGCAGGGAGGGCCTGGCCCTGTTGTGTAAGATCTGTGTCTTCTTTTCCTCTTCTGTATAATGGACATGAAATAATAGTACCTACTTCTGGGAAATCACTGTTCCTCTCCCATCTCAAACAGATCACTTTTTGATCTGATTTTATTTATTTATCTTAATTGAAGGATAATTGCTTTACAGAATTGTGTTGTTTTCTGCCAATTATCAGCATGAGTCAGCCATAGGGATATATATGTCCCCCTCTCTTGAGCCTCCCTCCCACCTCCCTCCCCATCTCACCCCTCTAGGTTGTTACAGACCCCCTGTTTGAGTTCTATGAGTCATATAGCAAATTCCCACTGGCTGTCTATTTTACACATGGTGATGTAAGTTTCCATGTCACTCTCTCCATACATCTCACCCTCTCCTTCCTCCACCAACCCCACCCTGCTCACCCTGTGTCTATAAGTCTGTTCTCTTATGTCAAAAGAGATCACTTTTGATGTGTGGGAGTTTTCTCCCCATAACAGTATAACTCAGGGACTTTGCTAGTGGTTGAGCGGCAAAGACTCCATGCTCCCAATGCGGGGGCCCAGGGTTCAATCCCCGGTCAGGGAACTAGATCCCGCATGACACAGCTAAGAGTTCTCATGCTGCAACTAAAGCTCTCACATGACACAACTGAGATCTGGCAGAGCCAAATAAATAATAAAAATAAGTAAAAAAATTAAAACAAAAAGCAGTGCAACTCAATTTTCAGGTGAAATCTACTGGATGTCCCACAACTTAACTCAGTTATGACTCTGCCCAGAGTTTGCACAAACTTCACAGGTTAAGGGCTCAGTCCAGCTAGACCGTCTCTATTTCAGACACCAGTCACAGTTGGTGGGTCCCCAGGGTACCTACAACTTTTGCCTGAGTTGGCTACGAATCTGGGGTTTCCATAATCCCCTCCTCAGGCTTAATGACATGCTGCAGTGGTTCACAGAACTCCAGTAAACATACAGTTGGGTTTTCCGGGCAGTGCTGGTGGAAAAGAACCAGTCTGCCAGTTCAGGAGGCTTAAGAGACACCGATTTGATCCCTGGGTCAGGAAGATCCCCTGGAGAAGGAAATGACAATCCACTCCAGTATGCTTTCCTGGAGAATCCCATGGACAGAATTAGCCTGGCGGGCTACAGTCCACAGGGTTGCAAAGGGTTGGAAATGACTGAGGCAGCTTAGCACACACGCATGCACCATTTATTACAAAAGAAACAGAGGAATGACCAGATGCAGAGGTCCATTGGTGAAGTCTAAAAGGGTCCTGAGTTCAGAAGCGTCTGTGCCTGTGGAGTTGAGTTTTGCCAACCTGGAAGCTCATCAAATCTCTTCATTCGAGAGTTTTTACAGGGCCTTAATTCCCAGCCCTGCTCCACCCACTACTTCTGAAAAAGGTTGGTGATTGGGGCTGACCCTTTTCTCTTAGTCTTTCTGGTAACCAACCCCACTGTGAAGCCGTGTAACATAAACTCAGATGTGATCCTTCTTCATATGGATGTTATGAGCGTTAATTGAGTCAGTTCTATGGAGTGCTTTGGTTTTTTTTTTTTTTTTTAATATCTAGGCCAATTTATTTACTTATTTTTATTTTTAATGTTTTGAAACTTTTTGACCACTTGGCATATGGGATTTTAGTTTCCCGACCAGGAATTGAACCCAAGCCCCCACAGGAGAAGCATTGAGTCTCAAGCCCTGGACTGGTGGGGAAGTTCTTCTATGGCGGGCTTGTATGAAGAGGGATCGTTCTTCAATTTAAATGAGAAACAGACTTACTCTTACAATAGTGTCCTTGAAGGTAAAGCAAATCAAAAGATAAATGATATATACAAGTGCACATACATCTTTCAGGACTGAAGGAAATTAGTATGCTCAGAGATAAACAGATTGAAAGTGTCACTTTGTAATATGGCTTTTAATTGGAGGTAGAATGGTATGGTTGTGAAAAACTAAGTTTAAAAAAATGAGTTTCAGTATCCTCTGATCTACTTGATGAATGATGTGTAATTATTGCTTGTTAACCAGTATGAATGAAAGTTATTTAAGTTGAAGGTCAACAAGTTAATATAATAAATTTAGTCAGGGGAAAACATATTGACAGAATCTAAAAGACAGCATTTTATTTGTTAAATAGTCAGTTATGCAGTACTTTATAACTTCTCTCATTTCTGTAGTCAACAACTATAGCTTCTTGTGTATTAGAATAGCCAAAACAATTTTTGAGAGCACCCTATGAAACTTACCCTACCAGATCAAGGCTTATAGAAATTAAGACAATGTATTACTGCTGCAGATACAGAAAAGTAAGCAATTAAAAGCTAGAGGACCCAGAAAGAGTCCTATGAGTATATAGAATCCTGGAATAGGACAGAAGGAGCATAACAGTTAGTGCAGTAAGAATGAACCACTTAACAGACAGTTCCAGAATAATCAGTTATCCACATGCAAAACATAAAATCACATTTCTGTCTCATAGACCTACAAAAGTAAATTCCAGACCAGTTACAGAGGTAAGAATGAAAAAGTTCAAGACCTTAAAAGAACACATAGAAAAATATCTTTATGACATGTAAAAAAAAGATTTCTTAGATAAGACAAAGAAGCATGAACAATGAAGGAAAAGCTTAATACATTTAATGTGACACTTTGTTGTCTAGCAAAAATAACTTCAGTAAAATGAAAAGTCATGCCACTAGATAGAAGGTATTTGCCATAGCCAAGATTTAGTAGCCTTACTATATAAAGAACTCATATAAATCAATAAGTAAATAAGCAATTCAACACAAAAATGGGCAGATTCACTGAGTTTGTGCCCTGTGGACTGTAGCCCGCCAGACTCCTCCATCCTTGGGATTCTCCAGGCAAGAATACTGGAGTGGGTTGCCATGCCCTCTTCCAAGGGATCTGCTTGACCCAGGGATCTTCTGTGTCTCCTGCATGGGCAAGTTCTTTAACTAGCACCACCCGGGAAGCCCAGTAATATCTTTCTCCAGAACTGAGGGACAACCTTATAGGATTTAAACTGGTAATATCTAGTACAGTTTAAAATGTATACAGTTGTCCCTCACTTATGGGGGAGACTAGTTCCAGGACCCAGCAGATACCAAAATCTGTGAACACTCAAGTCCCTTATATAAAATGACACAGCATTTTCACCAAACCTTTGCACATCCTCCTGTGTACTTTAAATCACCTCTAGATTATGTGTAATACCCAGTGCAGTGTAAACAGTTGTTAATACAGAGCTAGAGCTACGTAAGTGGTGGCTGGTGTGTGACAAATTCAACTTTTTCTTTTTGGAACTTTCTGGAATGGAGGGGTGATATTTTCAATCCACAGTTCTTTGAATCCACAGATGTGGAACCCACGGATATGGAGGGCTGACTGTGTATACCATGACCCAGTTAGTACACTCCTGGGTCTATACTGTGGAGAAACTGACATGTATGAGCTCTGTATCAATCAGGGTTAATTTTCAAGGAACGGGATCTATTCTAACTATAAAGCAGATAGGTGTTTATTAGAAGTCCCTTAATGGCTTTAGAATTTTTCAAGAAGGCTAAAAACTCTAGGCTGGGCTTTCAGAAATGACTCCCCCAAATCATGGAATTGGACCAGCAAAAGAGCTGCCTCCTCATCTATGGTCAGGACACCTCGGCTCCAGAATCTCGTCACTGCTGTCAGAGTCAGTAAGTTGTCGCAGGAACTGTCATACTCAGGAAATCATCACAGTCAGAAAGTTACTGCTATTGCTGCTGGATCCAGATCAATGCCGTGTCTGCTGTGATCCACCCAACAGAACAGATACCTTGCCCTGGCTCTCAACACCTGCAAAGCTCATGACTGGCCCCTGGGATGCGGCCTGCACACATGGCATGATCATGCTTGCCAGCAGAGAATAGAGAGCACAGAAAGGCAGAGTCTGCTTCCCTTTGGTGTCCCAAATCTTGAGTTCATCTGATTGGCAGAATGTGAATTAATCATACATAATCACTAATTTCTGTGATTCTTCTTAGAGATTTGTTATTACCTTTGCTTTGCTATTGTGGAAAGGACTGATAGTTCTGGAAGTTTCCATTTGGCTTTTCTGCCATATATAATGGGCTTCCCTGGTGGCTCAGATGGTTAAAAAATCTACCTGCAATGCAGGAGGCCTGGGTTCAGTCCCCGGGCCAGGAAGATCTCCTGGAGAAGGGAATGGATACCCACTCCAGTATTTTTGCCTGGAAAATTCCATGGACAGAAGAGTCTGACAGGCTGCAGTCCATGGGGTCGCAAAGAGTCAGATATGACTTAGCGACTAACACTTTCACTTTTTCCTCCATATATAATAGCCATAACTCCAGAAGTCAGGAAACTATGTGAAGATTCTTCTAGTTGTTTTGTTTTTGTTTTTTCAAGTCTGCATACAGGTATGGAGATATAACCACAAGATGTGTTCAAGAACACACTGGTCTCAGTGTGAGATCAACTTGGATCAAAATTCCATGTATCACTTGACCACAGTAAGTCACCCTTCTTAATAGATGACCACAGGAGCAATACTGGACCTTAGGGATTAGCATTTACTTAGAGTCAGAGCCCAATAATTCTTTAGATAAAGATCTAGAGAGTTCCTTTTTCCCAGGGCACAGTTATGATAGTAAATATCACAGGTCTTTTGGGGCAGCCTAGCTGGCATTTATAGTATTGCTTATGGCCATGTCTCAGCTCTCAGCTTTCTTCTTCAGATGATCCTGGCTCCCTCATTCATGGGACTCTGGTTCTCAGATCTTGGAACTGGACCAGCACCCTTGGTTCTCTATCCTTTTGATTCAAGCCAGGCCTCCATTTATCAGTCAAAGAGGCTTTGGGACTTGGTTGAGTGGTGTGGAGAACAGCGCAAACTCTTCTATCATCAAACCCTTGCTTTCTATGTAATGAGTCTATTCCTTTATCTCTAGTTGTTACCTGCTGTGCTACACAGTCTTTGCTACTCTGGGTTGGCTTTGTCCTTATTTAACTCTGGATTCTATTTCTGAAGAAATATCACTGCCTTGATCCCCAACCTGCAAAAACTGAGGCTCTGATGATTTCCAATGTTTTGGTAAAGAGAGGTCCTCTGAGCTCTTTCAAGGCTCACAGCTATGAATAAGTCATGTAGGCATGTTAAACTTTCTCTGACTTCCCTACCTCCCAAAGTCTCTGAAAACTTTCCTCTACCTTATATCAAGGAATTTCTAGTAACTAGCTTTATTTGGTGTAGGCCACTGTTGAGTTCAGGTCCAGTTAACTAGGTAAGTGAGCACTTAAGACTACTTATAGCTCTGTGAACTAGAGCACTGAATCCAGAGTCTCAGGTAAATGCATGTATATTCAGCCTCAGCTATCACTCTCAGAATCCATCCTCATAATTCTCTAGGTATTTATTTGTTTGTTTCACTTTTTGAAATGTAATGAGTTTGTTTTTATTGGAGTATAGTTGACATACAATTCTGTGTTAGTTTCAGATGTATAGCAAAGTGATTCAGTTATGTGTATGTTTTTTCAGATGATTTTCCATTATAGATTATTATAAGATAATTGAATATAGTTCCCTTTATAGTGCTATTGTTTATATATTTTATGTACAGTAGTTTGTATCTGTTAATCTCATACTCCTAACTTATCCTTTCCCTTTCTCCTCTGGAGAAGAGAATGGGTACCCACTCCTGTATTCTCTCCTGGACAGTTCCATGGACAGAAGAGCCTGGTGGGCTACAGTCCATGGAGTTGCAAAGAGCTAGACATGACTGAGTGACTAACACTTTCACTTTGACAACCGTAGTTTGTTTTCCATGTCTGTGAGTCTGTTTCTATTTTGTATATAGATTTATTTGTATTATTTTTAGATTCCACATATGAATGATGTATATTTGTCTTTTTCTATCTGACTTACTTTACTAATTGTGATATTCTCAGGTCCATCCATGTTGCTCCAAATGGCAATATTTCATTCTTTTTTAAGGCTGAATAATATTCCACTGTATATGTATAATACATCTTCTTAAGCCAATCATCTGTTGATAGGCCTTTGGGTTATTTTCTGTGTCTTGGTTATGTCTGGGTAACATAGTTTTAAGCTTTATAAGATAACTGTCTTGGTTATTGTAAATAGTGCTCTATTTGATAGTAATTTTGTAGTATCACTTTTATAAAGAGAATAAGGTATTTTAGTCTTTTTGTTGTAACTGGAGTTTTGTTTTATTGATAGTTTAGAAAATTCCTTTCATCTTTACCACTCATTATTGATAATGCCATGTAAAGTTTTAGAACTATTGCCAAATTGTTTAGAAAAATGAGAAAACCACTGTCAAATATCTCATTTTTTTTTAATATGAACTGTAAGATTTGGAAGTTTTCTACAGATTGTCCTCTGGATCTGTCAGTTTTAAACTTTGCTGCTCTTCTACCACTCAGCGGAACATACAGCCATGTTCAGATTACAGTATGATCTTTGGATCTGTCTTCTCATATCACAAAGCCAGATGAGATCACACACTGGGCATTAGGAAACATTGTAAACACAAAACTATGCCTGTTAATCTAAATGTATACCTAACTCAGTTTTCTCTTAACCAGACCCCAAAATGCCTAAGGCCACTCCATCAACACTGGAAGCAAATGTAACTGAGGGGAAGTTTGAATGGAAAGAGACGGTAGCCTTAATGTACAGTAGTTAAAATATTTTACTTCTGCAGTTTTTATAAAAAACACATAGATCCATCTCTAATGATAGAGTATTGAGTAAAATCATCAGTAGGATGAAGAAATAGACCCTTGGTTGAACTTTCAGGTATGACATCCAAAGCTACAGTAGAGAACAGATGACTGAGTCATAAACACAAACCACCCAGCCCGCTGAGCAAGAAACGACCACAGTCAGAAGACGATCATGTCAGCAGGAAGCAGTTGCTGCCCCCCAGTTCCAGATCCACAGCAGAACTGCCATGATGCACAATGACAGAACAGATACATGATACCCTGCCTCTCAAACCTCACGAGTAACTCAACATGAGGACCCCTTCCATCACTGTGTGAAGAAACCCAGTACCTCCATGACCACAGTTAGCAGCAGCAGCAGAAATGGCAGGCATACAGAGCCTATGTTACTATCATGTTGAGCACCTTTCATGACTGCCTTTGACTGACCAGACCTAATCATACGTGGATCTCTTGCTATGAGGCAGCCTGGTAAATTCTTTTAAATTATTACTTATTTATTTTGACTGTGCTCGGTCTTCATTACGGCACACAGGCTTTCTCTAGTTGTGGCACCCAGGCTGAAGAGCACATGGGCTCCCTAGTTGTGCCTTGCAGGCTTAGTTGCTCTTGGCACGTGAGATCTTAGTTCCCTGACCAGCGATCAAACCCACATCCCCTGCACTGGAAGGTGGATTCTTAACCACAGGACCACAAGGGAAGTTCCCAAGCCTGGATAACATAGTTTTAAGCCTTTTAAGATAACTGAATTAAAGGAGGCACACAGAAGGAGTGTAGAATAGATATTGTTCACCAAGGTAGTGAATGCAAAACAAGGAGGTGCCATAATAGCTTACATTTATTGAAAACTCATTTAAAAAAAGCAGAAAGAAGGAAACCCCTGAGCATGCGCTGAAAGGCATATGTCTAATTAAGTAAACTGGTTTATTCATATAATCATCCTATTCAACTGTTAAACTGAATGAACTGGAACTAGATGGATGAATAGGAATATATCTTAGAAGGATAATGTTTTTTCATAAAACGCAAGTTGCAGGAGGATTCATAAAGAATGATAATTTCATACTAAGTACAAAGAGAGGAAATCAATACTAAGAGATACATATAAAATAAAGGTATAAAAATGGGCTTGAGACTAATCAACAGCAGATTCTGGACAGAGTTCCTGAGTGACCCAAGGAAGTGGTTACTGGAGTTCTTGATTGCATGCACGTTTGCTTCTGCATTGCTCAATCCCAGGGCACACCCTTTACATAGAATACAATGTGTTAGCACCCACGGGGGTCATTCACATTCCATTCTAAGAAGACTGCCTTCTGCAATTGCTCCACATGGCAGCCCCATGCTCTGTATTCTCTGCTGGCAAGGGTGCTCGGTAGGCTTTTTTTAAAAAAAGCTGGATGAGATGAATATACCATTGTTCATTACAATATTTTCTACAAATTTGTATAGATAAGAAAGTTTTTATAATAAAATACTCTATGGATCACAATACAAAGTTCTGATTTCACCTTTGAAATTCTATATAGGCCAATCTGAGAAACAGCATCTTTCAGATTGATAAATTTGATAGCCACGTTCCGCTTCACAGCTCTTGTTCCTAGAATTTTATGTTGAATGATGAGACATACCTTTTTTCAGTAAGAGGCCTCATTTTAGCAGTTCTTTGGCTTTGATTGACCAAAAGAAGCTAAGAGAGCAAAGCCTAAGTGTGTGATAAATGATCCTAACTTTTAATGAAAATTTTTAAGAACTGACTCATGGCATTTTGAGGTCATTAATTTTCACTGGCCTTACTGCTTGGACTCAGGATTCTGATAGTTGAACAATAATTTTTCTAGTTGAATTTTTTTTCCTTTGTCTTCAATACAACAATTATAATTATTACTAACATTTATTGAGTACTTAATGATGTACTAGGCTCTGTTGTAAGTGCTTTATATATAGTAATTCATTTAAATCTCACAACAATTTTAGGAGGTAAGTGCTTTTATTATCTTCATTTTACAGATGAGAACATTGAGTAATAAAGGTTAAAGAACTTGTCCTAGGTCACAAGACCAAAAATGTGATGGGGCTGAATCCAAGTATCTTGTTGTTTTAGTCACTAAATCTTGTCCAACTCTTTTGCAACCCCATGGACTGTAGCCTGCCAGGCTCTTCCATCCATGGGATTTCCCAGGCAAGAATACTGGAGTGGGTTGCCATTTCCTTATCCTGGGGATTTTCCCAACCCAGAGATTGAACCTGTGTTTCTGCATTGGCAGGCAGATTCTTTACCACTGAGTCACCTGGGAAGCCTGAATCCAAGTATAGCTGACCCTAAAGCTTTTAGGACTTCCCTGGTGGCTCAGACTGTAAAGCGTCTGCCTACAATGCGGGAGACCCGGGTTCAGTCCCTGGGTAGGGAAGATCTCCTGGAGAAGGAAATGGCAACCCACTCCAGTATTCTTGCTTGGAAAATCCCATGGACGGAGGAGCCTGGTGGGCTACAGTCCATGGGGTCACAAAGAGTCGGACACGACTGAGCAACTTTAATTCATAAATTCAAAGCTTTTGTAAATGTTCTATCTTTAAAACACATTTTCCTAAATTCTCTTAGATAGTTTTTCAACTAAGATGCAGTAGAAATAGATTCCCCACTTTCCCTTAACCCCCACTTTCCAGCTTTATGTACCTTAAATGTTTAATACCTTAGGAGATATAGCTTTCATCCAGGCGAGAAAGTCACTCTAGAATATCATATTGAAGATTAGTCAGTAGACAGAGGAAATTCTAATGTTACTCTGGAATCCAGTAAAATTTCTATACATGAAACCCACACATCTTTACAGTGAGGATTTCTGAATATTGGTTTCATGTTATTTACTTAGTCTGGTGAATATAGCCTTTTTAAAAATTCCAAACCTATCTCTCATTCTGCTTTTGTGGTTTGTATAACCAATTGTTTGACCACGTCTAAAATTACTCTCCAAAGCTACATGGAGGAACCACCTCAAACATTCCCATCTAGTGCATTTATCAGGGAGACAGACATCTGGTGAGAAGCAAAGTGTATTCATGGAAATATTATGTTTTAAAAAACAAACAAATATGAGCAGTGAGACCTAGGGTCCTGGGTCAAAGATTTGGGGTATTTTGTGCATCGTTTTTATGAGTGTGAGCCAAAGCCTTCCTATTTGTAATAGTTCATTTTAGAGAGATTAAAAAGTGATTTCTCTGAATGTTGACAGAGAAAGAAAACTCAAAGAGGCCCTGTACACTCAACCTTGGCCCAGCGCAGTAGCCAGGGGGTTAGAAGTTGCTGTAGCAATGACCTATATTACATAATGCCTCCCATCTGCCCACAGATGTGTGAGTTTGCTCAAATGTTTTATTAGATTTTTATTACACATTCATACGGCTCCAGCCCATCTGCATTTGCCAGCCTGGGTGCAATTTCTAAACTACCTAATCCATTAGCTATTCAATACTTGCAGATATATATTGAGATACATACTCTGACCAGGTCCTTGGTGCTGTTTGGGTGATACTGACACGTTTCATGGATATAATAAATAAAATTGATAAGGGAGGACTGCAGCCTCTTGATGATTATGGCGATGATGACAGAGATGTCTGTCTGGGTCAGCTCAGAGCCAACAAAACTTTAAATGAGAATTAGTGTTGTGTGGTTGATAACATTCATGTTATTCCCATCCATTCATCATCTGATCTTCAAGGAAACAAGACAAGGAAAACAATAATAAAACAAAAACGGTTCACATCAACTTTGCCTTAGTTCAGGCATCTATAACAAAAATATCACAAACAGGGTGGCTTATAAACAGCAGACATTTATCTCTCTTTTGGAGGGTTCTGGAGTCCAGATTGTTCTCAAGACAGTTCTGGAGGCCAAAAGTCCAAGATGGAGGTGCCAGAATGGGTGGGTTCCAGGGAGAGCCTTCCTCGGGTTACAGACAGCTGACTTCTCCTTGTACCCTCACATGGTGAATGGCAGAGAGAGGAAGAAAGCTCTCCTGAGACTCTTTTAAGGGCACTCATCTCATTCACAAAGAATTCACCTTCATGGACTCATGTAATTCTAATTACCTCTCAAAGGCCCCACCTCCTAATACCATTACATTGAGAGGTAGGGGTTTTTGGGGGCTTGTTTTTAAATATCCACCCATTGTGGTTTATTCATATAGTGGAACACTATAGTGACAACAGACTATAACATCACGAATAAATGTGAATGAAAATTTTCAAACACAATATTGTACAAAAATCAAAGTTATGGAAGAACCCATATGATACACTAGTTGAAGACACGCATCGCTATGCTTTTTTAAAATGGAGGTATAGCTGATTTACAATGTTGTGTTAGCTTCAGGTGTATAGCAAAGTGACTTAGTTCACTATATATATGTGTATCTATTCTTTTTGAGACTTTTCCATGTTAGGTTATTACAAGACAATGAATATAGTTCCCTGTGCTATACAGTAGGTCCTTGCTATTTATCTGTTTTATATATAGTAGTGTATATATGTTAATCCTAAACTCGTAATTTTCCCTCCCCCTTCCTTTCCCTTGTAGTAACCATACATTTGTTTTCTACATCTGTGAGTCTATTTTGTAAAGAAGTTAACGTGCGTCCTTTTTAAAGATTCCACATATAAGCGATATCATGTAGTATTGTTTTTCTGTCTGATTTTCTTCACTTAGCATGATAATCTCTAGTTCCATCCATGCTGCTGCAAAGGACATTATTTAGTTTTTTTATGGTCCCTAATCCATTGTTATATGTACCACATCTTCTTTATGGGAGTTGTGGTTTTAACATATACATGTGGCAGGGCAACACAAACATTCAGTCTATTGCAAACTCCAAGTAATTTTTTTTCACTGATAAAAGTGATTTGAACAATTTTTTCCTCTGTTCCCCATCAATCATTTGGCCTTGTGAGTAATGAAACTAAGAGTTCTCTCATTCTGACACCAATGATAATAGCACCTTCATCATTCTGAGATATCGCTACCATGAGTAGCTTGAGAGAGTTAGAACCTTTTCCTTCTCCGCGAGAAGAAGCCATATCTATCTTGTTCACACCCCAGCTTCCATCATGAGACTCAGTGTGTGGTGGGCCCTCAATAAATATGTACTTAGTCAGTGATGGAAAGGATATAGGTTTGTACTGGGTGTGTCTTTTCTGGGTAGCTCCTAGTGACCAAATGCTTGACGACTCAATAGACTTCTAGTCTACAGCCCACTTTATATTTTGTGGTAGAATTTTAGTTAGTCATAACCACCATCCGTCATAAAAAATGCAATCTTGGAACTCCTCTGAGATCCTAAGAAAACTTTCAGTTGCGTATTAGAGATTCCATGCTGGATAATAGTGGCTTTCTTAGGCTGAATTATTCATATGGTTAGTTGGAAAGGTCTGTATAATAAAGCTGGATGATTTTCATCTTTTGATTTAAGGGTAGGATTTGTAGGAGACTAATTTTATTCCTTAACTTAAACCGAGAAAGCTTTTGGTTGTTTTTTTTTTTTTTTCCTAGTATTTCTGGCAGCCCTCTATCAATGGTTGGAGTTTCTCTCTTTTACAGTCACATAAGCAACTGTTCTCTTCAGATGCCATTTGTGAATGTAATACATTTTCAAGTTGTTTGTTCCAGTACAAAATGTGCTTCACATATACTGGAAAGTCAAGAAACAATGTCTTCTCTTTTATATTTTAGCATGTGCAAAATTCATCATGAAGTTATCATGTGATTCATTATTTCATTTTCAGTTAAGAGGAAAGTAACATCAAAAACAATGTGAAGTAGCATTCATCTAGTGGGTAGGTCCCTGACTTCCTGGTTTTGATTTCAGGCCTGGTCAAATTCAGTCAGAAGAGGAGAAATGTTTGCAGGTGCCATGGGACTCCTATGCTTCATTTGTACTGGGCAACCTTAGAAAGGGGAATTTCTGTACGTGAAGCCAATGTTGATTTGTTGAAAGAAAGCATCCTTGAGTCTCAGGCTGAAAATAAGGTATTTGGTTGTGTGAGAGGATGAGCCTAGCAGTTGGTAACCCACCAGAAGATTCTTCCCTGAAAAACTGTTACTATTTTCCACGTAAGGAAAGAGACAAATGAATATCATTTTGAAACCTCTATCTGATTAACCACACTGACCAAAAATGCATCTACCTACATCATTTTAAAAGAAATCCAATGGGTCTTTGACAGCATGTGAGCTATTCCCATTGACCTTCTTTCACTGAACGTTTCTCACACTTATTTGCTCTTTATTTTCATGTTTGTAAAATGTGTTCCCAAGCCCTTTAGGATAAAATCAACAATAGTGCCCAGGGCTCCAGCTAAAGATTCCCAGTGGGAGGGTCTGAGTCTTTTGTTCTGGACGATCTAATAGAGTGCGAAGCTGACACAGAAATGGGAGGATCATTCAGCTAAAATTAAAGTCTTTGTCCCTTCGTTAGTTGAACTTGAACTTCACATTTCTGAAGTTCTGCTAGGTTAGTTTTTCCTAAAATTCTGATTTAATCAAAGTGAACAGGGAAACTCGTTAAAATATCTCTTATTTTTAAAAAAAGAGGGTGCAGAAAATCCCATTTGTTTGGTTTAGCTAATATTCCTGATTTTTTAAAACAAAATTTTGGAGAAATTAACTTGAATCTCAAGGGTACATTATTCTTAATCATTAATGAAGGGATTTTTTTTTTTTTTTTCAAATTTCTGGTTAGAGACTTCATTTTATTTTATTAGTTTGTTGACTTTCTCAGCCCCACTGGGAAAGGTGAAGGGTCAACAGCCGGGCCTTTATGTGATTAATGAGCTAATGTGATTAAATAAAATCTATCTTTATTATTTTTGGTTTGAGGGAACTATTGAAAGTGAGAGGAAACTTTCGACCATAAGTTTTATTATTGATCTCCTAACTGCCATTTCAGACTTGCTGTATCTTATTTCTGATATCAGCTCATTTCTTGCTTTCTTCAGTTGGCAGAAGAAAAGTGAGAAAATTAAAATACAGTGATTGAGGGTGTGCAGATAAATGACTCTGGCATTTCTATGATGTTGATTGTACAGTTCCTTTGTATTTCCAAATTGCAGGAAGAACTTATTGCCAAAGCCAGTGAAACTTGGTCAGATTCTGATACAGTAGATTCTGTGAGGTAGCAGTTTTCCTTCTTTTTGAGAATGGAAATTTCTCCTGTTTCTCCCTTGTTACTTCATTTATCAAGACATATGATCTCAGTTCTTTTCTATTATCTTTCCAAGTGAAGGAAGGTAGGGAAAACTATGGAAAAGCCCAATCAACTGAAAAGGAAATTTCATTTCATATTTTTTGAGGCCTTGTTATATTGTTTGCATTACACAGAACTCCCTATATTACCCAACTCTGTGTGTGCAAATTCTTACTACTCATAGCAGGAGGTAATAAAGATTCTGTAAGATCTTCTAATTTTAAAGAAAATTGGACAGGTAATGGGCCATTACTGTTTTATTAATATTACTCTGATCAGAGCAGATGTTCAAGGTGATGACAGTGAACAGGAGGAATGAACTATGAACATGCCATTGAATAAATTAACATCAAATTCAGGTTTTAAAAAAGTGCAATTAGGCATAAACACTGACTTACCTGAAGCTAAAAAAAAAACCCCACAAACCAAAACAGCCAACCCCTCCCCATCCACCAAAAAAAAACTTCAGAAAATACTTAGGGAATCTCCATTATGTGCAGACCCAGGGAATAGCAGGGTCCTATGAGAATAAAAAGATGAATAAAGCTTTAGACAGGGGGCAAAGATACTGGCTTATATAAAGCTATAGCAGGAGGCAAATTCTTCTATCTCTCAGACCTCTTCTCAAATTTTAACCAGAAGGTCATAAATTCGGTTGCCTACAGGGAACAAGCAGGTAAATGAAACTACTGAAGTCAGTGCGAGCGGTGGCTAACCGAGAGACATGCAGTCATTGTTAAGGTGGCCATGACTTCTCAGCTCCCTCTAATTATCGCCAAGTGGAAACATGAGCCCAGCGTTGTAATAACTTCTAATTTTTCAAGAGAAGCTGGAAATTGATTTTGTTGGATGAAATTGCCCAATTTGGGGGCAGTTTGAGTTTGATCAAGGGTAGTCAGGTAACACCGTTTTAAAAAAACATTGTCCAAGGCAAACAAAATTCATGTATTGGCTTGGCCAAAAACAGGCTACTATTTGTGACTTCTGCTTTTCTCCCTGTCTTCAGGTTTGATCTTATTATAAGTTATAGCTTATATGCCTATAGCTTACAAATTAGATATGTCTTGATAGCCTTTTGCTAGATGATCCTGCTTGGGTAGCTTTTAAGGATACTTCTTAGGCTCTCCACTGTTTTTCTTCTTGCTTGGACAAGGTGTTGATTCAAGAAGCATTGATCTGAAGGAAGACAAAATGGCGGAGAGGAAGGACCTTGAGTTCACCTCCTCTCATAAGCACACCCAAATCACAACTAACTGCAGAACAACCATCAGTAAAGACCAGAACCTACCAAAACAGATGTTCTAAAGACAAAGAAGAAACCTCAATGAGATGGTAGGAGGGGCGCACTTGTGATAAAATCAAACCCCATACTCCCCAGGTGGGTGGGTGACCCACAAACTGGAGAATAAGTATATCCCAGAAGTTCTCTTTTAGGAGTGAGAATTCTGAGCCCCACCTTAGGCTCCCCAGCCTGTTGTAGTTGTTTTTGTTCAGTTGCTAAGTCATGTCTGACTCTTTGTGATCCCTTGGACTGCAGCACTCCAGACTTCCCTGTCCTTCACTATCTCCAGAGTTTGCTCAAACTCATGTCCATTGAGTCAGTGATGCCATTCAACCTTCTCTGTCGCCCCCTTCTCCTGCCCTCAGTCTTTCCCAGCATCAGGGTCTTTTCCAATGAGTTGGCTTTTGACATCCGGTGGCCAAAGTATTGGAACTTCAGCTTAGGCATCAGTCCTTTCAATGAATATTCAGAGTTGATTTCCTTTAGAGTTGGCTGGTTTAATCTCCTTGCCATCCAAGGGACTCTCGAGAGTCTTCTCCAGCACCACAATTCGAAAGCATCAATTCTTTGGCGCTCAACCTTCTTTATGGTCCAACTGTCACATCTGTACATGACTACTGGAAAAACCATAGCTTTGACTATTTTGACCTTTGTCAGCAAAGTGATGTCTCTGCTTTCTAATATGCTGCTAGGTTTGTCATGGCTTTCCTTCTGAGCAGCAAGTGTCTCTTAATTTTATGGCGGCAGTCGCCATCCACAGTGATTTTGGAGCCCAAGAAAATATAATACACCAACGTTTTCTGCATTAGGAGTAGGAGCCCCCAAATCATTTGACTCTGAAGGTCAGTGGGTCTTGATTGCAGAAGCTCCACAGGACTAGGGGAAGCAGAGACTCCATTCTTGGAGGGTGCACACAAGGTCTTGCATGCAGTGGGACTCAGAGCAAAAGCAATGACTTCATAGGAGCCTGGGCCAGACCTACCTGCTGGTCTTTGAGCGTCTATGGGGAGAACAGTAGGGGGCAGCTGTGGCTCTCTCTGGTGTCATAAAAACTGTTGGTAGACATATCAGGGAGTGTTCATCTTCATGAATTCTTGCTGGAGGCAGACATTTTGCTAGTGTTATTAGCGCCAAGACTTAGCCCCACCCAACAACCTATAGGCTCCAGTGCTGGAACACCTCATGCCAAACAACAATGGGAACAGAGCTCCACCCATCTGCAGACAGGATGCCTAAAGACTTTCTGAGCCTATAGCCACCTGTAGACATATGAGGCCCTGTCCATTAGAGAGACAAGACCCAGCTCCATCTACCCACAGGCAGGCACCAACCCTCCCACCATATAGCTTTCACAAGTGCCTCGGCCAGCCTCACCCACCAGGGGGCAGGCCCCAGAAGCAAGAAAAGTATGCTCCTGCAGCCTGTGAAACTGAGTCCACAAACAGGCCAGAACCTACCCCGGGACGAGCTGGATCCTGGCCTTTGGGTGATGAGAAGGGAGTGTACTGCTGAGGCACATAAGGACATCCCCTACAGAGGGCCACTTCTTCATGAGAAATGTGACTAACATACTACATATGTAAAAATACACATAGAAATTTAAGCAAAATGAGATGGCAAAGGAACATGTTCCAGACAAAGGAACAAGACAAAACCCTGGAAGAACAACTAAGTGAGGTGACGATAGGCAGCCTACCTGAGAGAGAGTTCTGAGTAATGACTGTAAAAATGATCCACAAACTCAGGAAAAGAATGAATGCACAAAGTAAGCAGTTACAAGGAGTTTTAAACACAGAGTTAGAAAATATAAACAGCTACCAAACAGAGTTGAAGAATCCAATAACTGAAATGAAGTGGCACTGTTCTGTGTGGAGCTGGTCTGCAAGAAGCATGTGCAGGATGTCAACAGCATGGAATGGAGACCCACCTGCATTTGCAGTCCCTGCAACAGAGTATTATCCTCAACCCCCAGCTTTGGCTCATAGGACTTGGCTGCCAAGGACACCACTTTTGCTCCAAGTACTGGGAAAAGACTGGTGATTCTTTAAGCAACTTTTGACCAAGGTATGAATTTCTAAGATGACTTCAACATTTCATGGTTAGAACATATGTATAACCCTCAGTTTTCTCTTATATACTGCCCTTCTCCCATAAACTCTTCAAATTCCTCAGAAGTTATAGTCCCTAAATCCCAAGTCCTCACCATTTTTGAGAGCTCTAGTCTCCCTAAATTTCTCTAAATGTTGACATTTTGTTGCAGTGGCTTGCCTATGAATGAGCATTTTGTTGCAGTGACTTGTCTATGAATGCCTGTGAATGGTGGAGCAAATATGTTGTGCTACCTCAGTAAACTCATCCCAGAAAACTTTTCAAACATTACAGGCAAAGCAGTTGCTCCATCAATGGATACACTTAAACAATTTTCTCTTAAAATATGTTTTTGTTAAATTTACTATTGACACTAATGAAGATTCCATGAGTGTATGAATCAGTACTCAATAATAAATATTGGTTGAATGACTGCTGAGAATACACATTCTCTAGTGTGTATATATATATATATATATATATAGAGAGAGAGAGAGAGGTGCTTATGCACAGATGCACACATTCATACACAAGAATCATTGTTTGTTTAATTATTGAAAATGATCTAGCAATTACCATAACCTGAGACATGTAGAAACACCTGTGTTTTCATTCATCTATAAATCAAACTCCAATGCTGCATAATACACTTAAATTATTTCTTAAAACTTTAACATTTTTCTATGTGACAAAGGAATATATATTTGTTTGTTGCCATATTGTTATACATATATTATTTTGCCATTTTAATACAAGGGAAAGAAAAAATGAGGGAATCCATTTGTATGTGGCTTTTTGTATTTTGTTATTGAATCAGAAATCTCAAAAGAGGCTTCTAAACATCTATCAGCAAGGTTAATAAGTTTTTTTCAAAATAAGAGATTGGGTATAGCATGAGTTTAAGCTGCTAAATTTAAATAACCTAGATTAAATTAATATAATCTAATATAGAAGCTTATCTCCAGCTTATTTTACAGTTACTTAAGTATTTTGTTAATTATATTATGTTCACATTCTTACTAGCAATGTTATATATGTATAATGTGTATATATATATAGTGAAGTTCCTTATTATAAGTGGATATAAATATGCATTTTAAATAAATGTACTTTCTTTGAGAATTTTTAATCTGCTTCTTATCAGAAGTAATTTAATAGTCTTTTTTTTAAGCCTCAGACTATGACTGATAGAGTTAAAAATATGAGACGCTGCAGCTCTGGTCTTCTTACTGGCTTGTGCTTGGATTATTAGTATTATTTTTCAATTTGTGACATTTTGGTAGGAATCCTTTTAAGCCACCTGTTCATTTTATGAGATTAAGTTTCATGACAATGGTTAAATCTATGGGAAGGGAACACATAGACAGAGATACATTGTAATACCCGAGTGCATGAGGACTTCAGTGGTGGAGGCTGTGGGCTGTTCACCAGGATCCTTTTTCCTCTTCCTGGGCTGATAACCAGGTACATTCCCCACCCCACTCCTCCCCTTTGTGGTTAGGCATGGCTATGAGACCAAGTTCTAGCCAAAGAAAGGGGGGCTGAAACAATACATACCTCTTCTAGTCTGGGACCATAAAAAACATTCGTAGGGCTGATTCTCCATGTCCTGTCCTTCTTCGGGCTGGGAGAGATGCAGATGGCCATGCTGACCCTGGGTAGAAGTTGGCAGAGTTTCATTAACCTGAGTGCCTGAGTGACTTGAGCTACTCTGCTGATCTGATCACCAGAATGACTCCCTGAGCTAAAAATAAACTTCTTTTGTGCCAAGCCATGGCATGTTTGGTCCATAATTGCTGCAGCCCAGCCTCCCTGACCTGAGGCAACCTGTGTCACACCCTCAGCACTGTGGAACCCTCAGCTTCCTTCAGCAAGACTCACAAGCTCCAGGTGCTACGGGATCCTCTGTCTATATCTGTACCAAATTGACGATACCTGGTGTCATTTTCATTTTAAATGTTAGCAAGGCTTACTTTCTTATTTTTCAGATAAAAAATCAATAGAACTAAAGGTTCTAATATTTCTTCCTGCGTCCCGGGATATGTTGCACTTAACTTATCAACTATTACATTAAGAAACTACAGTCTATGGATTTCACATTTCTTCACTGGGTCAATCTTGTAATTGCTTTAAGATGACAATGTAAGTAGGAGTTTGGCATTGTTAAGATGCATTATTCTGTAAGAAGAGGGAAAGAGAGCTGATCCTCATTCTCCTGGCAATAGAAATAAGAACAGTGTGAACTGTGACTTACAGTTGTTTTCATTGTATATATGCCTTACATGGCATTTCCTGATGGACCTTCCTTACTCCATAGATCCATCAGTTGTTAATTTGCCATGGGCAGAGAGTTTCAATGTTGCTACCATTTATTTATTTATTTTTTAAGTGAATGATGGGAAATAGAGTTCCATTCGAGTTCCATTCCCATTTGGTGGGAGACTGGGCAGTGTGATCCAGCCCAGATCTGACTCTCTCTCACTGGAGTTAGTTTTTGCTTGTGAAAGAATGCTCTTCAGAGAGCTCCGTCCCCTGTCCTCCCACCCGTGGAATAAATCACAAATGCGGAAGAGAGCTGCAATCCAGTTGAGACACTGCCACTAAATAGCTTCATCCTATTTTCCTGGCCCCTTCCCCACCTGCCCATCTTCATTTTATATGAATCAATATTAAACAAATCTATAACCACCCAAAGTAGACTGCACTTTTAAAATGAGCAGGGCAGGCTGAATCTCTACACCCTGGTTGACAGAATTAAAACTGATGAGAAAGTAAAACATTACTTCAAATGTTTGCTTAAGGATGGGGAAGTTGGGCCCAACCCCTTTGTATAGCCAAATGTTACATGGAGCATTGTAAAATCAAATTCTCACATCTTCTTGTCCTCCCATTAGATCACATTAAACTCTGGCAGCAAGACCAGCCCGCCTTGGTGGTTTTCTGATTTGTGGTTTGCACTTGGCTCTCCTCGCAGGCTTTAAAAATGATTTTATTTTGTGAACAGTCAGTGATAGTCAGACTCTAGAGTAAACTTGCCTGGGCCAACATTTGCAGTAATAACATTTCACATTATCAAGAGTTTCCTGAAGGACTGCAAAGAATGAAAACAAAGAGGAGCTTTTCTGGTAGTGGTTGTTTTTCTTCAGATGCTGGTAACCTCCCGCGTGGAGAGGCTGTGAATTTAGGCTTTGAAAAGCTGTTCATAAGCATCTACAGTCTTGTGCCTTTAAGGTGAAACTGGAGAACTGGAACAGATTTGTGTTTTCTTGTTCCTTGCCTTGTTGAATATGTAGCTGATTCTTCCTTCTTCTTTTCTTGAGTGGCTTTTCTGATTATCTCATTTAGCCTTCTTGTGTAGGTGGAAGGTGCTGGGCTGGGGAGAGGTTTCCCTGGGGGACAAGGAAGGGAATGTTGAGGTTTGGTGAATCCATTGAAGAATTTCCAAGAAGGTCTTTCTCAGAGCTCGTCTTGTGTTTTTCACCAAAAAAATATAATGTATGACAAAAACCACTACAATATTGTAAAGTAATTAGCCTCCAACTAATAAAAATAAATGAAAAAAAAAAAAAAAGAAATGAAAAGCAATCTTTGGAGTAAAGCATGCAACTGTTTTCCTAGACCGTCTGATGATGACAGTCTAGATGAAAATGATGATTATGATCATAATGATTCATTGATGAAAAATAACAAATAAGTGAGCTTAAGAAATTTAAAATGAATGTCAGCTAGGTATACACTACCTTGAAGTGTTTAGAGATTCAATTTCTTTTATATTTAGTTTCTTTAGTTTATTTTTAAGATTGTAGTAGAATATACATGGCATAAAATTTTCCATTTTATCATTTTTAAGGGCACTATTCAGTGGGATTCAGTACATTCACATGGTCATGCAACCATCCACCTCCAGGGCTATTTTTCATCTTACAAAACTGCAGCCCTGTATCCATTAAAAAATAACTCATCATTCACCCCTCCTCTCAGCCCCTGGCAAACACCACTCTTCTCTCTGTTGAATTTGACTAGTCTAAGTACCTCGGAGGAGTGGAATCGTATAATATTTGTCCATTTGCCACTGGCTTATTTCACTTAGTATAATGTCTGCAAGGCTCAGCCATGTTGTAACATGTGTTACTTCATTGTCTATAAAGGCCATGTTTTGTTTATTTATTTATCCACCAATAGACACTTGGATTTATAGACTCAGTTTTTTTCAACTAAGTTTGAATGGCAAGGCCAGTCTTTTGGAGAGAACTGAATAGTCATCCATATTATCTTAGTTTGAAATTCTTATTAGCCAAGCCAGGTGGTCAAAACTATATCAGTTTACCAAATTGTATTTACCAAATGTCATGAGTGACCTCTCTCTTTAAAAAATAGTTATAGTCATTTATTGTTACACAGATATGTCTCTGTAAAAAAAACAGACATACAGAAAAATCTGAAGACAAATATAAAGGACACTTGAAAATTATAACCTGTTAATACTGTGAGTATTTTGGGGGTTGGTGATATAAAAAATGATATAAATCTAAACATAAGAACTGTAGATATAAATATAAAGAGGGATTTTTGTAGTTTTGCAGAACTGGGAACATGTTCACCTGCCTGAAAACTACCTTCCTCAATTAGCAATATATTGGGAACAAAAATATAGCTGTATTTTGGTAGCTTTAAATATTTTAAAGTAGTAGGAAGGTAGGTATTTTGAAGTGAAGGAAGATAGAAGACTTTTCCTTCACAGGAACACTCAGAATACTAATTCAGAAAAAATGGAAAGTTTCTAGTTGAAGTGGGCAATAAATTCCAGAATTTTCCATCTCAGGACCAATAGTTCCAGTGGATTTTGAGGAACTCTTCAGAAACCCTAAGACTCTATTGTGGGTTAAACTGTATCCCTCCTCCCAAAGATGGTGAAGTGCAACCCCAGTGCCTGTAACTTGATTTGGAAATAGACTTTACAAATGATCGAGTTAAGATGAGGTCATTAGGGTGGGCCCCAATCCAACATGACAGGTGTCCTTATAAAAAAAGGAGAAATTGGACACAGAAAACGGGGACAGACACATACACAGAGAACAGCATGTGGAGAGGAAGGCAGAGATAAGGGTGAGGTAGCTACAAGCCAGGGAACCCCAAAGATTACCAGCAACACAAAAAGCTAGGAGAGACACGTGGAAGTGGTTCTCCCTCCCAACCCTCAGAAGGGACTAACAGTTGAGGCACCTTGATCTAAGACTCGTTCTAGCATATAGAACTGTGAGACAGTACAGTTCTGTTGTTCTAAGCCAGCTAGTTTTTGGTACTTTGCTGTGGCAGCCCTGGGAAGCTAATGCACACTCCCCAAGGCCTGATTTAAAAACCACTGCATTATGCACGCGTGTGTGCTCAGCTGTGTCTGATTCTTAGCGACCCTGTGGACTGTAGCCGGCCAGGCTCCCCGTCCATGGGATTCTGCAGGCAAGAACAATGGAGTGGGTTGCTGTTTCTTCTTCCAGGGGATCTTCCCAATCCAGGGATGGAACCCACATCTCCTGCATTGGCAGGCAGATGCTGTACTACTAGCCAACTGGGAAGCCCCCTACTGCATTATACTATTATGTTAAAAAACCAACAAATATTCCATTGTATGGAAGAGCATAATCTACTTAATCATTCCCTTATTCATGTACATGAATAGTGAGAGTGTCCAGATATTTTAAAGAACGATGCTGTGGCATCCTTTTCCATAAATCATTGCATATCTGCCATGTTGTTTTCCTTGAAATAATTTACCAGAGGAGGAATTGTTGGATTTGAAATTTTGGTACTTTCTGTCAACATGCTCTCTGGAAAGCTCATAATAATTTATTCTCTCCCTATAGTGTCAGAGGATACTCTGACAGAAAGTACCCAATATACATTTTTCCACATCCTTACTGGGTATTGTTATTCTTTCTTTTTTAAAATCTGAATTTAGTGTTAATTTTTTTTATCAAAGTAATACATGCAAATACTTAAATAAGTGAACGAGTTTTAGGAGACTTACAACAATAAAACCCTGCAGTCCTAGAAACGTCCCTCTTCACTGCTACTGCACATCAGTGGCACCACTATCAATTCTTAATTCTTACAGCTTTGTCTGGCTTTCACATTTATATTTCTAAATATAAACACTTCTAAATAACATGCTACTTTTTTTTTTTTTAAGTTTTAGATATTATCTACTGAGTTCCTACTATGGAAGCTAAGGAATTAGCTTTCATATATAAACAACTCTGCTTCTCATCCCACTTTCCCAAACAGGTTCTAGCACCATTTTGATTAAATCAATATTCAGACTTTACCTTTAACATTATTGTGACGATATATATTATTTGCCACTGAGTCATGCAGTGTACTCTAATTCAGCTAATTTTCTTAAATAACTCTCCCCCAAGTTAATAGTTAACTACTTTTTTCTCTTTGCTTACTTTTCTAGATTCCTATTGCTGTTTTCACATGAAAACTCTACTGAAGAAGTCTCCATCTATTCATAATACATGCTAATACTGTTCTATCAGTTTCGTCTCTTCCTTTTTCTTGGAATTATCCTTCCTGTAGCTGTTAAACCCCCTACCAGTACTCTCTAGACCTGATGCACATCTGTCAGCCTGGATTTTTTTTCCAGCAGATTTTTGGGGCTTTCCGTTGCCTTTTTCCTGTGTTGAATCACCTGTTTCCTGGATCATATGTCTTCCTTGCGGTAGAATACTTTCTACTGAAGCATTACAAGAGTGGCGGAACCTTTCACTTTAGTGAGAATGACCTTTATGATTCATTGAAGGCATCGTGTAGGTTTCTGGCAGTATCTTCTATCAAGTTGCTTAACACAACTTTTCTTATCAGGACAATCAGTAATTTTAGCAAAAGTCTTTTCGTATGTACTGAGAGAATGATATAATTTTTCCCTTTTAAGCTGTTAGTATAGTGAATTACAGTAAAGGACAGGCTAATGTTAAACTATCCCAGCATTTCTGTGAAAAAGACTACTAGTCCATGATGTAATTCTCTTAATGTAGTGTCGAGTTAAATTTCCTAGTATTTTATTTGGCATTTTTGCCTCTATTTGTCTTTGGGTTTCTTGTTTTGTTTGTGGGTGGTTTTTCCCCCCTCTATTTTTATCTGGTTATGATTCAGTGTTATGCTATATTTGTAGAATGAACTGAAAACTTTCCATCTCTTTTTATGTTCTTAAACAGTGTAAATAATACAGGAGTTATCTGTTCTTTGCAGGTTTAGTACAGTGTGCCCAGAAGATCATCTGGGCATTGTGCCCTTTTTAGGGTTTCTGTTACCTCTTAAATTTTTTTTTGTGGTTATTGGTCTTTTCAGGATTTCAGTTCCTTTCTGAGTCAATTTTGATTACTCAGTTTTTCCTAAAGAATAATCAATTTCAACTAATTTTCAAATTTATTTGTTATAAATTTGTATTTTACTTGCTTATAATATTTTTCCATATCTTTTCTTTCTCAATCCTAAGATTATTATGTCTTCCTTCTTCACCATGATCACATTTGACAAAGTCTGCTTATTTAATTGCCCTTTTAAAAGAACTTTTACAGGAAGAACTAGCTTTTCATTTGATTAGTGACCTACTTATTTTTGTTTACAACTTTCATGTTTATTAACTTATTTTTTAGCTTATTCAATTATTTGTTCCTCCTCTGTCTTTCTCTCTCTTTGGCTTGAATTGGTTCTTAGTTCATTTAGTCACAGGATCTTCCTCATACTCCAAAATGTAGATATTGATTGTATTTGCACCATTTGTAGATTCTGCAAATGTATTGATGTAATTTATGCAATATCAATATAAATGTTCTAATAATTTTTTTTAATGTATTTGACTGTGCTGAGTCTTTGTTGCTGCACATGGGCTTTCTCTAGTTGCAGCGAGTGGGGCTACTCTCTAGTTGTGGTGTGGGCTTCTCACTGGGGGGCTTCTCTTGTTGTCGAGCCCAGGCTCCAGGGCTCATGGGCTCAGTAGCTGTGCAGACTGGTTTAGTTGCTCCTCGGCATGTGGAATCGTCCCAGACCAGGGACTGAATCCATGTCCCTTGCACTGGCAGGAGGATTCTTAACCACTGACCACCAGGGAAGTTCTAAATGTTCTTAATTACTTTTATTCCTATTTTTTTCTGATATTAATATTCCAGAATTATTTGTCTAGTACTTGTCTTTTTAATTCTTTGCAGTAGATTTTTTCTGTGTCATTTTATTTTACCTATACCTATTATAATCATCATATAGCTGGCTCCTGCCTTCTGTCTCTTCGCTCTGAACTTAGCTGTATTTTTATTATGATCAATAATATGCTTGGGTTTATTGTTTCCATTGTATTTACTATGCATTTTTTCTTTTTCTTTCTGATTTCCTGTCACTGTCTTCCAGCATCGAGTTTTGGACATGAGAAAATGGATACCAATCCAATTCTTATTTTTTTGGGAGAAACTCCTTACTCTACTCTTGACATTTTTAAGATTTGTTCTTTATGCTTGGAGTTCTGAAATTTCACCAGAATGTATTTAAGCCATTTTTTTTTCTTCATTACTTCTAAAACTTAAAAATCTTTGTATTCATTACTTTGGATAATTTTTTTTAATAATCTCATTATTTCCATCGTCTTTCTTCTGGAGTTTCTATTTGGCATGTGTTAGAACTCCTATATCTATTTTTCATGTCTCCATTTTTTCTACTTGCGTATAGTACTGTGCTGTAGTACTGTGTTTTGGGATAATCTTTCATTTCAGTTTTCCAGCTAAAATATTTGATGTTCCTCTCTGCCCATACTCCTATTCAGTCTATGTATTGAATTATTTAAATCAATAATTATATCTTAAATTTCCAAGTCTTTCTAAAATAATTTCATATTATTTTTTATACATAGATGTTTTATTTTATGAATTCAATATATTTAAATCTCTCTGAGAATATATAGACTCTGATATATGTGTATGTGTATGTGTATGTCTGTGTTAGTCACTCAGTCCATCCAGCACTTTGTGACCTCATGGATGGTAGCTCCTCTGTCCATGGAATTCTCCAGGCAAGAATATTGGAGTGGGTTATCATTCCCTTCTCCAGAGGATCTTCCCAATCCAGGGATCAAACCTGGGACTCTTGCATTGCAGGCAGATTTTTTACCATCTGAGCTACCAGGGAAGCCCAGTGTATGTGTACCATATAGTTTATATGTGTACCATATAGAGGCCCAAATAGTTTCTTTGACAGGTGGGATCAGTTCAGTTCAGTCACTTAGTCATGTCCGACTCTGCAACCCCATGAACCGAAGCACGCCAGGCCTCCCTGTCCATCACCAACTCCCGAAGTCTACCAAAACCCTTGTCCATCGAGTTGGTGATACCATCCAACCATCTCATCCTCTGTCGTCCCCTTCTCCTCCTGCTCCCGATCCTTCCCAGCATCAGGGTCTTTTCCAATGAGTCAACTCTTCGCATCAGGTGGCCAAAGTATTGGAGTTTCAGCTTCAACATCAGTCCTTTAAATGAACACCCAGGACTGATCTCTTTTATGATGGACTGGTTGGATCTTCTTGCAGTCCAAGGGACTCTCAAGAGTCTTCTCCAACACCACACTTCAAAAGCATCAATTCTTTGGCACTCAGCTTTCTTTATAGTCCAACTCTCACATCCATACATGACTACTAGAAAAACCATAGCCTTGACTAGATGGACCTTTGTCGGCAAAGTAATGTCTCTGCTTTTTAATATGCTATCCAGGTTGGTCATAACTTTCCTTCCAAGGAGTAAGCATCTTTTAATTTCATGGCTGCAATCACCATCTGCAGTGATTTTGGAGCCCCCAAAAATATAGTCAGCCACTGTTTCCACTGTTTCCCCATCTATCTGCTATGAAGTGATGGGACTGGATGCCATGATCTTAGTTTTCTGAATGTTGAGCTTTAAGCCAACTTTTTCACTCCCCTCCTTCACTTTGATCAAGAGGCTGTTTAGTTCCTCTTCACTTCCTGCCATAAGGGTGGTGTCATCTGCATATCTGAGGTTATTGATATTTCTCCCGGCAGTCTTGATTCCAGCTTGTGCTTCTTCCAGTCCAGTGTTTCTCATGATGTACCCTGCATATAAGTTAAATAAGCAGGGTGACAATATACAGCCTTGACGTACTCCTTTTCCTATTTGGAACCAGTCTGTTGTGTGGGATAGGGATGTATATAATTGCGGGGAAAGGGTTATCTGCCCTTAAATGTATGTCAAGTTCTTGCTAGGTCTCTGTACTGAAGATTCGATTGTTTTTATAAGTTCACTTTTCACCTACTCTGTTCTTTATGCAAAAAAAAAGAAAAGAAACACATGCATCTAGGAAACCATAGTTTAAATACTGTATTTAAGATAATGGAAGTTAGTAACGCTCATTATTTAATAAATTTTGTAAAGTACAAAGTAAAAGAAATACATATATATGTATTAAAAAAAAAATCTTTTCTGATATTTCCCTGAAGCAAGCAGCATTCAGCGGTAATGTTTTCTGCATCTCCCCAAGTGAAAGAAAGTCTCTGCTTTCAGGGCCAGTCAAGTTCTAGGGTAGCCAGGGAAACAGGCTGACTGAAATTCACAGAATACGCTTTGTCCTCCTGACTAGGTAGGCCTCACCTAGGTAGGTTCCCCTTTGGTGAATTTTCAGTGGACCACAGATATTCTTTCATTCTTTGCAATTTTCGGGAATCCCTCCACAGGCCTTTTCTGCAGACTTTCTCACAATCAATTCTCTAATTTTGTTCCTTTAGCATCCATGACCATCTGACCAAACCATATTCTATTGCCTATGAATGACTGAAGATTCCATGCGTACATGCTAAGTATCTTCATTCGTGTCCGACTCTCTGCGACTCTATGGATTTAGCCTGCCAGGCTCCTCTGCCCATGGGATTCTCCAGGCAAGAATACTGGAGTGGGTTGCCGTGCCCTTCTCCAGGGGATCTTCCTGACCTAGGGGATCAAACTCGCATCTATTTTGTCTCCTGCACTGGCAGGTGGGTTCTTTACCACGAGGATCACCTGGAAGCCCCAAAGAATCCATACCTATCTCTGTCTTTCCTTTGAGAAAAAGTGAAGAACTAGCTACACAGCTTATGGTTCTCCCTGTTGGAATCTTGATGATCTGACAGTGCTGTCTCAAACACCATTTCCTCTAGTTAGGCTTTATGCATACCTCCAGGAGGAAATGCTTCCTCTCTCCTTTCAAATTGCTTCATCTGGCATTATTGTAATATTTGCAAATCACTAATCACCTTCTCCAAAGCACAAAGATTTTGGGATCATTTCTTAGTACATGTCCCATGTAATACTAACAAAGTATTTTAAATGTGTATGTCTAATAAATATTTGCTGACCAATTGAAAAATATCCACTAACCCTCTAGTAGATATTGTGCTAAATATCAAGATGAATATAGATGGTACCCTTCAAAAAGTCTGTAGACTGCTGATATTGAAGGATATCTCAGTTCTGCATCTTCAAAGAGGACAAAGTTTATAATATTTCAAGTGGCACTAAAATGAGTGGGTTGTGTTCTTTGTAACCTACTAGGTCAAGATTAATAGAAGTGTGCAGATAAGGGAACTTATTTCCCTAGAGCTCATTTTTTCATAAATAAAGCTTTACCACAGGAAGTACTTGAGCCATAGGAAAGAGTTAAAAAAGAATCACAAATTTGTGTTTTTTTGCATCTAAGTACTGCATTTCGGACTCGTTTGTTGACTATGATGTCTACTCCATTTCTTCTAGGGGACACAGTGGTAGATACAGTGAGTTAAATTCACCCATTCCAGTTCATTTTAGTTCGCTGATTCCTAAAATGTCGATGTTCACTCTTGCCATCTCCTGTTTGACCACTTCCAATTTGCCTTGATTCGTGGACCTAACATTCCAGGCTCCTATGCAATATTGCTCTTTACAGTATCAGACTTTACTTCCATCACCAGTCACATCCACAACTGGGTGTTGTTGTTGCTTTGGTTCTGTCTCTTCATTCTTTCTGGAGTTATTTCTCCACTGATTTCCAGTAGGATATTGGGCACTTACTGACCTGGGGAGTTCATCTTTCAGTGTCCTATCTTTTTGCCTCTTCATACTGTTCATGGGGGGCACATCATGAGAAATGCTGGACTGGATGAAGCACAAGCTGGAATCAAGATTTCTGGGAGAAATATCAAGAACCTCAGATATGCAGGTGACACCATCCTTATGGCAGAAAGTGAAGAAGAACTAAAGAGCCTCCTGATGAAAGTGAAAGAGGAGAGTGAAAAAGTTGGCTTAAAGCTCAACATTCAGAAAACTAAGATCATGGCATTGGTCCCATCACTTCATGGCAAATAGATGGGGAAACAGTGGAAACAGTGACAGACTTTATTTTGGGGGGGCTCCAAAATCACTGCAGATGGTGATTGCAGCCATGAAATTAAAAGACGCTTGCTCCTTGGAAGAAAAGTTATGACCAACCTGGACAGCATGTTAAAAAGCAGAGACATTACTTTGCCAACAAAGTCCATCTAGTCAAAGCTATGGTTTTTCCAGTAGTCATGTATAGATGTGAGAGTTGGACTATAAAGAAAGCTGAGTGCCAAAGAATTGACGCTTTTGAAGTGTGGTGTTGGAGAAGACTCTTGAGAGTCCGTTGGACTGCAAGGAGATCCAACCAGTCCATCCTAAAGGAGATCAGTCCTGGGTGCTCACTGGAAGGACTGATGTTGAAGCTGAAACTCCAATACTTTGGCCACCTGATGTGAAGAACTGACTCATTGGAAAAGACCCTGATGCTGGGAAAAATTGAAGGTGGGAGGAGAAGTGGACGACAGAGAATGAGATGGTTGGATGGCATCACCAACTCAAAAGACATGAGTTTGAGTAAACTCTGGAAGCTGGAGATGGACAGGGAGGCCTGGCATGCTGCAGTCCAGAGTATTGCGAAGAGTCGGACACGACTGAGTGACTGAACTGACTGACTGAAATTTGTTTTACTTTCTAGCCAGAGCTTCCCAGGTGGCGTTAGTGGTAAAGAATCTCCCTGTCAACACAGGAGCCAACAGAGATACAGGTTCTATCCCTAGGTCAGGAAGATTCCCTGGAGCAGGACATGGCAGCCCACTCCGGTATTCTTGCCTGGAGAATCCCATGGACAGAGGAGCCTGGTGAGCTACACACAGTCCATGGGGTCACAAAGAGTCGGACACGACTGACCACATCAAGCAGTAGCCAGTCCTAGCTGAAACACTGTGAAAAAGCAGCTTTGGGGCCATATTAGTTATGATAGGATATATGCTGTCTTCTCAGTTCCTGCAATACATGCAACTTCACAGTGTGTGTTATTCTCAAGTTCTAAGACAAGTAACTGGTGACACCCCCTCCCCTGCCCACCCAGCTCCCCTTCTTCCTTCTGATGGAAGAGACTCCGGATTGGGTTTGACTCCACTTGGGCCATCTTCAATTGAATTAGCTGTTGACTTGTCGAGTCACGGGGTTTTTCTTCTGCCATATTCGATTAGGAAGGGAAAATGGGTGGAGAAGAAACTTCTTGTGCCACATTCTATCCAGCTGCTGATTGTGCTTCGGGAAATGGAGGAGGCCAAGAAGGAAACGGAGAGGTACAGTCTGTGGTGACTTTGAATCCACCAGACTGTGGGTATATAAATTTCTCCACTCTCTGCCTGAGTGAGACGGATGTTTTGCAGCCTCACAGAAGATGATCTCTCTATGAAAACATGGATGTCAAGTGTCATATGCAGACATGAGCAATGACTGTCCTCTGTTGTTCCTGAACTTGGAAAATGGGTGCCAGTGGAAAAATCAACAAGTCTAGCTGTCACTGAGGAAAGCAGTTCAGGGAGATTTTTGGTTTTATCCACTGCCAATCCCAACTCACCAAATGTGCAGGCTACATATGTTTAGAATTAGCAAGTAACGGTGTATCCTTCATTTCCCCATTGCCCATCTCCCACTCTGGAGGTGGCTTGTCCAAAATGGAACTAAGCTTCCATGGCTCCTGGAGGTCACTCATTCCTCTTTACAGGTGCAGTGGAAAGAGCTCCCCACAACTTAGGTCTTCCAAAGGACCACCTTGCTTACTGGGCTCTCATTAGGTCTGGAGCTCTTATTTTCATAGCTCTCCAGAGGGCTAACGAGCTTTTAAGAAACACCTGCAGCAAGTCCCGGTTCTACACAGCCACCTAAGTTTTCAGAGAATGTTTTCAAGAGTGCTGTGGTCGGGGGAGGGGGGAATCAGGGGTGGAAGGTGGGGGGCAAATTCCTTGCCCAGATAAATGGAATAAGGACTACGAGGGAAGTTAATCCAACATTCACATTCACTTTTCTTTTTTTTTTTTTAACTGATATACCCAAGCTCTAATGCCTTCATTTCCCCTTCATTTGCAACAGCAAAGCCTCCTTGACCAGAAAAATAAATGTGCAGTTGGCAAGAGCTGAATAGAGGTCTGCTTAAATGATTCTTAATTTATGTTAAAATGCTAAGAGCAGTTTTCCAGGTCCCTGTTGAATACCTCATGAAATGAAGTTTCAAATCCTACCTTTAAAAAAGGAGCTAAAAGACTGAAAAACATTCCCTTTAATTTTAGCTGCCCTAGCTCTATCTTTTAATCTTGCCCTACTGAGATCCAGCAACTGGATCTTAGAGCCCTGGTCTATAAGTCAGAGACCTGCTTTCTATTCTCTCCTCCAAAACAACAACAACAAAAATAGTGTTAGTTTGACGTCATCAAACTGCACCTTTGCTTGTCTTTTTAGAAACTGGACTGTGACTTGATGAAAGTATGTGAAGAATCATAATCATGTCATTTCTTAGTATTTTTTTACATTTGTAACATGTTCTTCTACTTTTTAAAATTCTTGTCTTCTTGGAAGCAAACCATGAAGTAATTGACTGTTTTAACTGTGAACTCTTTACACTCTTGATAGTTATGGCCGAATCTTTAAGTCATTTGAATGCAGTTCCAAAGAATAGCAAGGAGAGATAAGAAAGCCTTCCTCATCGATCAATGCAAAGAAATAGAGGAAAACAATAGAACGGGAAAGACTAGAGATCTCTTCAAGAAAATCAGAGATAGCAAGGGAACATTTCATGCAAAGATGGGCTCAATAAAGGACAGAAATGGTAGGGACCTAACAGAAGCAGAAGATATTAAGAAGAGGTGGCAAGAATACACAGAAGAACTGTACAAAAAAAAAATCTTCAAGACCCAGATAATCACAATGATGTGATCACTCACTTAGAGCCAGATATCCTGGAATGTGAAGTCAAGTGGGTCTTAGGAAGCATCATAACGAACAAAGCTAGTGGATGTGATGGAATTCAAGTTGAACCACTTCAAATCCTGAAAGATGATGCTGTGAAAGTGCTGCACTTAATATGTCAGCAAATATGGAAAATCAGCAGTGGCCACAGGACTGGAAAAGGTCAGTTTTCATTCCAATCCCAAAGAAAGGCAATCCCAAAGAATGCTCAAACTACTGCACAATTGCACTCATCTCACATGCTAGTCAAGTAATGCTTAAAATTCTCCAAGCCAGGCTTCAGCAATATGTGAACCGTGAACTTCCAGATGTTCAAGCTGGTTTTAGAAAAGGCAGAGGGACCAGAGATCAAATTGCCAACATCTGCTGGATCATTGAAAAAGCAAGAGAGTTCCAGAAAAACATCTATTTCTGTTTTATTGACTATGCTAAAGCCTTCTACTGTGTGGATCACAATAAACTGTGGAAAATTCTGAAAGAGATGGGCATACCAGACCCCCTGACCTACCTCCTGAGAAACCTGTATGCAGGTCAAGAAACAACAGTTAGAACTGGACATGGAACAACAGACGGGTTCCAAATAGGAAAAGGAGTACGTCAAGGCTGTATATTGTCACCCTGCTGATTAACTTATATGCAGAGGACATCATGAGAAATGCTGGGCTGGAGGAAGCACAAGCTGGCATCAAGATTTCTGGGAGAAATATCAATAGCCTCAGATATGCAGATGACACCACCCTTATGGCAGAAAGTAAAGAACAAAAGAGCCTCCTGATGAAAATGAAAGAGGAGAGTGAAAAAGTTGGCTTAAAGCTCAACATTCAGAAAACTAAGATCATGGCATCCGGTCCCATCACTTCATGGCAGATAGATGGGGAAACAGTGGAAACAGTGGCTAACTTTATTTTTCTGGGCTTCAAAATCACTGCAGATGGTGATTGCAGCCATGAAATTAAAAGATGCTTACTCCTTGGAAGGAAAGTTATGACTAACCTAGACAGCATATTAAAAAGCAGAGACATTACTTTGCCGACAAAGGTCTGTCTGGTCAAGGCAATGGTTTTTCCAGTGGTCATGTATGGATGTGAGAGTTGGACTATAAGGATGGCTGAGCGCCGAAGTATTGATGCTTTTGGACTGTGGTGTTGGAGAAGACTCTTGAGAGTCCCTTGGACTGCAAGGAGATCCAACCAGTCCATCCTAAAGGAAATCAATCCTGGGTGTTCATTGAAAGGACTGATGTTGAAGCTGAAACTCCAATACTTTGGCCACCTCATGCGAAGAGTTGACTCATTGGAAAAGACCCTGATGCTGGGAAGAATTGGGGGCAGGAGGAGAAGGGGACGACAGAGGATGAGATGGTTGGATGGCATCATTGACTCGATGGACATGGGTTTGGGTGGACTCCAGGAGTTGGTGATGGACAGGGAGACCTGGCGTGCTGTGGTTCATGGGGTCGCAAAGAGTCGGACACGGCTGAGCGACAGAAATGAACTGAACTGAACTGAATCTTTAAACCAGGTTGATTTTCATCTGCCACTCAACATATTGAAGACATCTAGCTTAAAATTTTAACACTGTTTATTGAACAAAGATATAGTCATGGTGATATACACCAGGAGATAAGTGCTTAAAAATAAGTATTGAAACAGTTTAAAAATGTGCTATTTTTAAAGAAAATTTATAACAGGCTTTCTCCAAATAAATAGAGATATCTTTTAAAATGATCTTTACAGTGATGCCACTTCATAACTTGGGATAATAGTTGTCAATTATTATTTTTAACTGAGGTGGTTAATCATCCAATGCAGTTTTGGCTTTTTAAAAAATCATTTTAAATTTTTTAAATTTAAGTTTTGCCTATAACTATGTTGAGTTCCATAGGAGATCATAAAGACATATCAGATCTTAGATCTTATGCTCGTACAATTTATAGTTTAGATCAAAGTGTGTGTGTGTAGTGGGGGGTATAACACAAATGATCAGTGTTAAATGAGGCATGCCAATGCTTTTTAAAAAAATGTTTAAATTTTATATTGTAGTACATTGATTAACAATGCTGTGTTGGTTTTTGGTGTACAGCTAAGTGATTCAGTTATATATGTGCATGCATCTTTTCTTTTTTCAAATTCTTTTTAAATTTAGGTTATTATTGGATACTGAGCAGAGTTCCCTGGGCTATACAGTAGGTCCTTGTTAGTTATCTATTTTATTGTATTATTTTTAAATAAATATTTATACAGCATTTGTCGAAGACCTACTACGTCTCTAGATACAAAAATAATCATGAAACATAAATAGTTTCCAGTTGAGAGAAATTGGGTATGTAAAAGGAAGCTGTGAGTAGCCAAGGGTATCTCTAATTGTTCAGATGGTATTAAATTGTCCTTCTTATTTGGGGGCTTTATAGAATGTTGCTGTGGCAACAAAGTGGAGGCCCCGTAGGCTTCTTTTTTTTTTTTCCGGGCTGCACCACACTGCTCTGGGATCTTACTTCCCCAACCAGGGATTGAGCCCAGGCCCTTGGCAGTGAGAGCATAGAGTCCTGACCACTGGGCCACCGGGGAAGTCTTTGGTTATCTATTTTAAAAGCAGTGAGTATCTCTCAATCCAAAATTCCCAGAGGCACACTGATTCTAAACGCAAGCAGCTCAGAGAAGAAGGACAAGGTGAACATTTAAAGGATCATGACTAAAATTTCAGACGTAGGCTAGGTAGGAGAGGAGAGATTGGGGATGTGAAGACCATGTAAGAGACTAAAGGGAGGCGCGCCATAGCTTGATACTCATTTCTCCACTAGGCTTGTCCACCTAGATGACTCTAACCTAAAAATCAACCCAAAGTGAACTTACCCTCTTCTCTCTGAAACTCTCTCTCCTTCTGTGTCCCAGCAGGGGACACTAGGGCCCACCCAGTTTCTTAGACTAGAAAGCGGGGAGGGATGCTAGACTCTCCCCATCCCCTTCTTTCTCTTCTCTTCTGTCCTCTCTCTGCCCTGGGGCTGTCTTTTGAGAGCTCCCAGGAAGGTTGCTGCCACAGATCTGACATCAGCTCTCTGTAGTCATGATCTCCTACCCGCCCCCTCATTTCAATTCTCCTTATTCATTATTCCTTTTGAGAGATGTGTTCTTGAATTTCTAACCTTGGCAGGAATATTGTCAGATCTGTGAATGGATCCAGATTGACTACCCAATTCTCCCAAGACCTTTCTTGAGGTAATAAAGCTTCTGACTTAGTTTCCAAGTGTCCCACACGGCAGTCCACCTCTGCCCAGGCCAAGCAGCTCAGACACAATCTCTGGTTACGGTCCCAGCTTTCCTGATGCCCTCTTATCCAGTCCTGCTCTGCCTGCCCTGGTTTGGATTTTCAAAATCTTTAGCTTGGTAGATTAAGTTAACGCATGTGTGTGTTAGTTGCTCAGCGGTATTTGACTCTTCTGTGACCCCATGGACTGTAGCCCTCCAGGTTCCTCTGTCCATGGGATTCTCCAGGCAAGAATACTGGAGTGGGTTTCCATGTCCTTCTCCAGAGGATCTTCCCCAGTCAGGGATCAAACCTGGATCTTCTGCATTGCAGGCAGATTCTTTACCATCAGAGCCACCATGGAAGCCCAGGTTGAGTTAATAAGTTCAGCCAATATTTACTCTCCCCCTCCTCACCCTCTGGGTGGAGAATCCCACTGTGCCCTACAGACTCTGAGCTTGGCCATGAAGCTTTGGCTAGCATGGTGTGGACAGAAGGGACACTGTGCTAGCTCTGAGCAGAGGCTCCAGGAAACCTTGCCCATTTCTGTCCTGCACTCCTGCCATCCACCCATAGGAGCGCATGGCACAGAGAAGCCATCACTCGTCCATCCTGGGTCCTGAAATGAAAGACCCAGGGAACACATGCCAATCAGCCAAGCCCAGCTGAGTTAAATCCAGCCCTCAGTTGACCTGCAGATGCATGAATAAAAAATAAATGTTTGTGGTTGTAAGACACCAAGGTTTTGGAAATGAATATTTGTTGTTATAAACCACTGAGATTTTGGATTGTTTATTACGGTGGTAAAACCTGACAGATATATCTGAATTTTTCAAAACCTCCTTCCTAATCTTCCATTCTCCAGTCATACCTTCCTCCGTCTATCCTTCACGTTGGATTCAATAAAAATTCTTCAGTAGCTCTTATGTCCCTCAGGATAAAAAATGAAGATGGAATAAAAGACTTACCTGCTCAGCCTGCCCTCCAACTTTTTTCTGTCTTGCTTTTTACACTCTAGCCATACCTCATACCCTTATGTTCCTATGATTCACATATTTGAATTATATTTGTCTATGTTCCCTTTTGCAAATGCTGTTAATTCTGAGTCCAGTATGTCTGTCTGATCCCCACTGTCAATCCAGAACATTCACCTGCAAAATCCTGATAAGTTTTCAGTGTTGCCACATCTGAGCTTCTCCCCTGGCTTCTCAAAGCTCTGAAAACAATTTGTGCAATTCCATGAGAGGACATTTTGTTTTGAAATAGATTACTTTTTTTTTTTTTAATCTCTGTTTCAGTTAGATTGTGAACAATTTGCTGATACAAAGTTTCTCTCTTTGTATTTTTACTCTCAGGACTTAACAATAAATGAAGCAATTTCAATACATGCTTAGTTGGTTTGGAAATTTAATCTGCATAATGTCTCTATCATCCAGTTGAACCACTTACACTGAATGTAACACTGGATGTAAGTGGTTCTCACCAAGATGCTACTTCTCGAACTATGCTTGAATCCTCGAATGAATACTCTCATGTACCCAATGACTAGGTCAAGAAATACAGCATTTCTAGCTCCCTCCTTCTTCTCTTACTGGTCACTACAACATTTTGGCAGAGAAAAGCACTGTTCTGACTTCTAACACCATAGATTTGTTTTGCCTATTTTAAAACAATACATGAATGGAATCACAGGTGCATTTTTGTGTCTGGCTTCTTTTGCTCAACATTATAGTTTGCTAAGATTCATTCAAGTTGTTGTGAACAGCAGCAGTTCATTTCACGGCTGTATAGCACTTCGTGGCATACATGTAACACATTTTATTTATGCATTCCACCATCAATAGATATTTAGATTGGTTCCAGTTCTTGACTCTTATGAATAAAGGTATTACAAATATTTTTAATCTGTGTCTTTTGCTGTGCATATATGAATTTTTATTGAGTATAAACCTAAGAGTGGAATTTTGGGGCCACAGGGTATGTATACGTTCACTTTTGGCAGTTACTTCTAGACTCTTCTTCAAGGCAATTGTACGAATTTGTGTCCCTATCAATGGTGTGTGAGAGTACTTATTTTGCATCCTCACCAACTCCTAATATTTTCAGTCTTTTTAATTTTAGTGATTCTGGTAGATGTACTTTGGCTTTAATTTATGCATAACTTTTTTTTTTGGCCATGCCACGTGGCATGCAGGATCTTCACCAACCAGGGATCGAGCTCATGCCCTTTGCATTGGTAGTATGGAGTCTTAACCACTGGATCACCAGGGAAGTCCTGTTTGGGCTTTAATTTGCCTTTCCCGAATGACTAATGACACTGAACACTTAAATAGTACGTTTATTTCATATTTAGGTATCTTTTGTGAAATCCTTTTTTTTCCATCAGATTACCTTTTCCTTATCTATCTAATATTTTATACTACATTTTGCTTCTATCTTCCCAAGAGAGATTCGCTTATAATTTTCCTTTGTTATAGTAATGGTTATTCTGACCTCATAAAATGAGATGAAAAATGTTCTTTCTGTAGTCTCTGGAAAAGTTTGTTTTTAGTGTATTTTATGAATGTATAGTTGATTTACAATGATGTGTTCATTTCTGCTGAACAGTGAATTGATTCAGTTATATTCTTTTTCATATTCTTTTCCATTATGATTTATCATAGGATACTGTGTTATATAGTAGGACTTTGTTGTTTATCAATTTTATATGTATGGAAAAATGAAATGTGAGAGTTGTATTATTTCTAATTTCTTCTCTAAAAGTCAGTATGTATGCATGCTAAGTCGCTTCAGTTAGCGTGTTGGCAAAGTGCCCAACTCTTTGCCACCCCATGGACTGTAGCCGGCCAGTCTCCTCTGTCCATGGAATTTCCCAGGCAAGAATACTGGAGTGGGTTGCCATGCCCTCCTACAGGGGATCTTACCGACCCAGGGATTGAACTCCCATCTCTTATGTCTCTTGCATTGGCAGGCAAGTTCTTTACCACTAGCAGCATCTGCAAAGCCCTAGAGTCAGTATGAAAGTGAAAGTGAGTCACTCAGTCATGTCTGACTCTTTGCAACCCCACGGACTGTATAGTCCATGGAGTTCTCCAGGCCAGAATACTGGAGTGGGTAGCCTTTCCCTTCTCCAGGGGATCTTCCCAACCCAGGGATCGAACCCAGGTCTCCTGCATTGCAGGCGGATTCTTTACCAGCTGAGCCACAAGCCCAAGAATACTGGAGTGGGTAGTCTATCCCTTTTCCAGGGGATCTTCCTGACCCAGGAATAGAAGTGGGGTCTCCTGCATTGCAGGCAGATTGTTTACCAACTGAGCTTTCAGGGAAGCCCACGAGTCAGTATACACAGTGCTTAAGCTTATGGGCCTGGAAATCAGACTGCTGAGACTGAATCATGGCTTTCTGCTTTCTTATCATGTTGACTTTGGAGAATTTATATAACCAGTTTGTTCCTCAACTTTCCCATCTGTAAAATGGCGGTAAAAAAGTACCAACTTTATAAAATTATTGTCAAGACCTTATGAGTTTTACATGTAAAATTTTTAGTAATGTGCTTGGTGCATAGTAGGAGTTTAATAATAATTAGCTATTATAATTATTTATTCATCAAATCAGTGCTTTGGTTATAATACAGTCTTTCATAGAAGCTGAAGCTATATTCTCTTTATGGTGTTGGTTCAACAATAAGCCTTACGTGGGTTGAGGATCTAAGTACAACCTTCTAAATGGGATGCCAAAAATCAAATTCTTCTTCACACTTGGCTTTTTCTCTGTTTTGTGAAATATGAGGCAAAAGACATCAGAAGCTTTCTGTAGAAACAGTACCCAGAGAAAGACATGGATCTTAGTCATGGTACTTTCAGCAGTGTTGTAGGTGGGTGTGGGTCCACAGGGCAGATAATCCAGTGGTTAGAAAGGAGTCAGGACTTTTTTGATTTTCGCTGCCTGGGTAACTGACCTCAGAGATTCACAGTTTTTCTTTTTAACAAAAGGAAGCCCAGCCTTCCCAGGGTGTGGTTTGAATTCCTGATTTGGCGGTTGTTAGGGGCTCTAAAAATGCCATGGAGCTTTAAAGCGAAGATAGAATCATTACTATGCAAATCTTTTTTTTTTTTTTTCAGCCTTTGTGCCCCTAAAACACCACTTAAGTGGAATGTCTTTTTTCATCTGGCTTAGAGCCGAGATTTAAGACACATGGTTCTCTGATTAACTCTGAAACCATTAGCACCACATCTTCATCAGGAAAACCACAGAAATTAGGGTTAAATGGGCCCCCTTGTGACTTCTCTCTTTTTCCAGCTTTACTGGTTTCTCTCTGCTTCCACTGTGTCTTCTCTGTCTGCTTTTTATTTGGGAACAAATTATCTGTTCCAGATCTCCACGCATAGTCTTATTTTTGCATAGTTCCTGGCCTATAGTAAGTACTTCATGTAGGCAGTGTTCCTCTCAGTCATTTTCTTCTGAGCAACAAAAGACAGAAAGATAACAAAAACTGCTGTAGATCCCTATTGTTTACAGGTGTCTGGTCTCCTGAAGACAGTTGTTCTCCTCTACGTACTCAATACAGCTACAGAAATCTCTGCCATTTCAAAAAATAATTTTTATAATGTTGTGCTTTCACGTAACCTCATCTTTTATAGCACAGATTGTGTGTGCATGCTAAGTTGCTTCAGTTGTGTCTGATTCTGTGCGACCCCATGGACTATAGCCTGCCAGGCTCCTCTGTCCATGGGATTCTCCAGGCAAGAATCCTGGAGTGGGTTGCTATGCCCTCCTCCAGGGGATCTTCACGACCCAGGGATCGAACCCGTGTCTCTTTCTTCTAACCTGCATTGGTAGGCAGGTTCTTTACCACTAGCACCACCTGGGAAGCCAATCACACATGTGATTATGTGTACTTAAAATAGATCGTCCCCTTGGTAGGTGCAGCTACTACCAAGTTAAGATTTTATTATGGATACTAATCTTTTTCTTTTGTTCTACTGATATATAACCTTTCCTTCTATGTGTGTGTCCTACTTACATTTTAAAAATATTTTGATTACATAAGTATTACATGAGTACAGTCTCCTTTTAAAAAACTTAAGACATTATGAAGAAAACTAAGATCCTCTGATCAACACTTTCAATTTGGAATGGATCTTTTTCAGGTTTTTAAAAATATTTCTTAAAAATGGGAACTAAGATCCCACAAACCAAAATGATAGTAATAATAATACTAATTATTATTATTAAATAAAGTCAAGTGTCTGACAATTGTGTCATGTTCATCAGTTCTTTTTCTATTTTTGTCTATGGATTTTTCTCCTGGACATACAGTGACATTTTCATGCCGCTGTGTATGTCTGATTATTTCCTTAATGGATTCTGGACACTAAATCCTACACTGTTGAGCTCCTAATTTTGCTGTCTTCCTTTAGCGAGTATTGTGCATTGTTCTAGCAAGTGGTGAAACTATGCAGTGCACTTCATTCCTCTTGATTCTTTGAGCTTTGCTAGGGTAAGTTTAGAATGGTCTTCACTCTAGTGCTAATTTAGCCCTAGTATAAAGTCTGGTCTTTCTGAGGTCTCTACTAAATGCTCTTCATATTATGAAGTTTTTTTGCTCTGAGTATTGAGCTGTTCCTAGCCGCATCCTGGGAATGCTTCAGCCCACTTCTTTCCTACTTTCAGCCTCAAGGAGTTTTATTCCATGGATGTGGAGATTGGTACTCTGCCAAACACTCCAGAGAACTCCTTTGCAGATCTTTAAAATGGTCTCTTCAGTTTCCTCAGCTCTGGTATTTTGTTCCATAAATTCTAGTCACCTGGACTTCCATGAACTGTAATCTCTGTTCCTCTTAACCCTGTGAAGATACTGAAGATCCTGGGGTGTGTGTAATCACTTCCTTGAACTCCCTAGACACTGTCACCTAGCAGAAAGCCAAGAAGATCCTAGGACTTATCTTGCTTGCTTCCCTCTTTCCAAAGATCACAGGCTAATGCTGCCCACTGCCCAATGTCTGAACAGAGTTACTTTATGTATTTTGTCCAGTTTCCTTATTATTTTCAGTGGGAGGGTAATTCTGTTAGCCCTTCCATGATATTTTTGCTTTCTATTAACCATATATATATATTTTTTTTTTTTGCAGAGTCAAAAACTTTAATTCCACTAAAATTCAGACGTACAGAGAAAACGTGTTGTCTTTCTTTACATTAGAACTCTGAGCATTTCTTTGGAGCCCCCACTCACTGATTATCAGGAGAATTTCATTCTTTTGAAGGAGTTGAATTTTTTTTGTTTCATAATTTTACTTTTAAGTCTAGAAAATGTCCTATTCTTATAGTGGTCACCCTTGAATTTAGGTCTCTTCCAACGAGGATATTGGATCAGAGTTACCATACACACTGCACAGGCTGTGTACTTAATGACTCTGAGGAAAATCACTTACATGTACTTGTGCAACATTGCAGCTGGTATACATTACGATCTATATATATTCGATCATATTTTTATTTTTTTCATTACTATTGAATAATAGTTTGTATGGATATAGTATTTTATGTTCAAAATTATTTCTCTTTAGATATATAAAAATAACACTTCATTAAAAAGCAGTCACCTAGGTTGAGTCCCACAATCCATTTGTCCTATAACTTTTCAATAGCAACCAAAAAGGGCCATTTATTTACTCTCAAACTGTTATTTCATTCTCATTAAAAGATACTGATGAAGTTAAAAATAAATAAATAAATAAATAAAAAGTAGTCTCTATGTTACTTTTAAGATTTTGGATATAAATCTGATTCTCCTTGCATTTTAGATGATCCATGTTTCTGGTAGCTTTTAGGATTTTCTCTTTATCCTTGATATTCTAGCTTTTCAGTGCCTGTACTCAAAGTATAGATTTTAAAATGTTTTTTTTTTTTTTTTCTGCTTGGCAGTCTGGGTTTTTTTTTTTTTTTTTTTTTTTTTTTTTTTTTTTTTTTTTTTTTTTTTGAGGAAGCATGATGTTCTTAAGTTCTGAGAAAATTTTGTTATTATTACTTTATTTATTGCTTGTCCTATAATGTTTCTGGGGCTTCCCTGGTGGCTCAGTGGTAAAGAATCCGCTTGCAAATGCAGGATACACGGGTTTGATCCCTGGGTTGGGAAGATTCCCTGGAGAAAGGTGTGACAACCTACTTCAGTATTCTTGCTTGGAGAATTCCATGGACAGAGGAGCCTGGCTGGTTACAGTCATGGGGTTGCAAGAGAGTTGGACACAACCTAGCAACTAAACAATAATTACAACGACAACAACAATAATCTTTCTAGTCTCTCTGAAAGTGCATTCATGCTTGGTTGCTTCAGTCGGGTCTGACACTGGGACCCAATGGACTGTAGCCCGCAGGCTCCTCTGTCCATGGGATTCTCCAGGCAAGAATACTGGATTGGGTTGCCATGCCCTCCTCCAGGGGATCTTCCTGACCCAGGGATTAAACCCACACCTCTTATGTCTAAACAAATGTTGGTACTTTTGTATCTATTCTTGTCATTCAAATTTTTTTCATTAAAAAAAACTTTTATTTTTTTACTGTGGGCTATGATTCTTCAGCCACATTTTCCAGTTCAGTAGTTCTTTAATTTTGTAGTAAAAGAATTACTTTAATTGGTAATTACTCCATATATTCGATTTTAAAAAAATATTTTTATTTTTAAATAAGTTTAGGTTTAAAAATGTGTTGTAAAGTTAGAGTTCCCATATACTTTCACCCAGCTTCCCTTAATGTTAACATATACAGTCATAGTACAATTATCAAAACTAATACACTAACATTGGTAGAGCAGTGTTAATTAAATATTAAATTAAAAAATTAAATTAAATTAAATTAAATAATAAAATAAATAATAAAATAATAAAAATTAAATCAAATAAAAAAATTCACGTAAATATATTACGTGAATATTACCAGTGTTTTCCATTGATGTTCTTTTTTGTGTTGTGTTTCAGGATCCAACACAAGATCTCACAATGTATTTGGTTGTCACATGTTCCTATTCTCTTCCAAACTGTGACAGTTCTTTAGTCTTTCACTGTCTTTCATGAACTTGGTGCTTTTAAAAACAGCTTTGTTGAGGTATAATTAATACTGTAAGTTGCACAGATTTAAAATGGATAATTTTATATTTTTGCATATGTATACACCTATGAAACTATCACCACAATCAAAATAATGAACCCATCCATCGTTACTGAATTCCAGAATGTCCTTGTGTGCCATTGGAATCCTACTCCCTTGCCTTCCTTCACCTCCTGTGACCTGGCAACCATGGATCTGCTACCTCTCACTTTAGTGTTTTTTTTTAATATATTTTAATGCAATTTTTAAAGGTTATAATCCATTTATAGTTACTACAGAATATTAGCTATATTCCTTGCATTGTGTAATACATCCCTGAGCATATCTTACACCCAACAGTTCATGCCTCCCACTCCCCTACCCCTATATTGCTCCCACCCACCCCCGTCCCCACTGATAGCCAGTAGTTTAGTTTCTATATCTGTGAGTCTCCTTCTTTTTTGTTATATTCACTAACTTTATTGTATTTATCAGGTCCCACAGATAAGCAATATCATACAATATCATTCTCTGTCTGACTTATTTCACTTAGCATAATGCCCTTCAAGTCCATCCATGTTGCTACAAATGACAAAATTTCATTCTTTTTTACGGTTTAGTGGTGTTCCATTGTGTATATTCTTTACCAACTGAGCTATCAGGGAAGCCCAAGTGAAAGTTGCTCAGTCGTGTCCAACTCTTTGCGACCCATGGACTATACAGTCTGTGGAGTTCTCTAGGCCAGAGTACTGGAGTGGGTAGCCTGTCCCTTCTCCAGGGGATCTTCCGAACTCAGGGACTGAACCCAGGTCTCCCGCATTGCAGGCAGATTCTTTACCAGCTGAGCCACAAGGGAAGTCCAAGAATACTGGAGTGGGTAGCCTATCCCTTCTCCAGAGGATCTTCCCAACCCAGGGATCGAACCCAGGTCTCCTGCAGTACAGGCGAATTCTTAGCCAACTGATCAGGTGGCTCAGAGGTTAAAGTGTCTGCCTGCAATGCCGGAGACCTGGGATTGATCCCGGGGTCTGGAAGATCGCCTGGAGAAGGAAACGGCAACCCACTCCAGTATTCTTGCCTGGGCAATCCCATGGACAGAGGAGCCTGGTGGGCTACAGTCCAGGGGTCCCAAGAGTCAGACACAGCTGAGTTTAGTCTACCTCTGCTACCTCTTAATCCTCAGTTGTAGGCCTGACTATTCATCTTCCTTAAGGGAAAATGAGGCTTTGACTATCTTTTCCCTGTGTTAAACATATATGCATACTTTGTATCCTCAGCATACTTCTCAGAATAGTTGTATATTTATTTTGTTGAGAGCAGTATTTATTGCTATTGTCTTTATGAATTGATAAAAGCTACAAAATAACCTATGACAGACAACTACTTGTGTCTTATGTTCCTGGAGTTAACAACTTTCTTTTTGGGGGCATGGAGGATTATTTGCTTAGTTTTCTAGGTATATGTCCAGCTTCAAACCCTGCCAACTGAGATCTGCTGATGCTCAGACATAACAGGTACTTATGGTAAAATTTCACATTTTTGAAGGAATTTCAATCCTTTTATATCTTCTAATGTGGACACGTTGTCCTCTGTTACTGAAGAAAGGTCATTCTAGGATCCCCAGCACCATCAGTTTAAAATTCCGTTTGGCCTGAATTTCCTGTTTTCAGAATCCTATGTATTACTCTTTCTTCATGCACTCCTTCAGTTTGGTGGAATATAGCCTCTAATAACTTCCTGAGAAAGGATCTGTGGGAGATAGATTTATGAGACCTTGCATGTCTAAAATGTTCTCTTCTTCTGCCTTCACACTTTATTGATAGTTTCTTTGGATACATATGCCTAGGTTTTAAATCCTTTCCTCGATAATTAAAAATAAAACATTTCTCAATTGTCCACTAGATTCCAGTGTTGCTTATAAAAACTTGGAGGACATTCTGATTCCTGAATTTGTATATTTTATCTGTTTTTACTCCTTGGAATGTATCAACAAACCTTCCTTAGATTAGGACCATCCCACTGCTTCTGTTTTCAGTGGTAACTTCTGCAGTAACTCACAGACTTCTTGGAGATTCTGTGGTGAACACTAGATTGGGATTGGCTTTTCTCTACAGGTAGCTTAGGAGTTAGTCTTCTTGAGACACTTATTCGTGTCCAGTGGCTTTCTAGCTTCAGATATGTTATAGTGTCCTTTCCTATTCTCGCCATTCTTGTGGATTGTTGCCATATATCAAGCTTTAACCATATTTCAAAATGAACCAAAAAAAAAAAAAATATGTGTGCTCAAATGGCCATGTTTACCCCTGGGTAGGGCTTCCCTGGTAGCTCAGCTGGTAAAGAATCTGCCTACAATTCAAGAGACCCTGGGTTGGGAAGATTGCCCTGGAGGAGGGCATGGCAACCCACTCCAGGATTCTTGCCTGGAGCATCCCCATGGACAGAGGAGCCTGGTGGGCTACAGATAATGGGGTCCCAAAGATTTGAACACGGACTAAGTGACTAAGCACAGCACAGCAGCCATGGGTATCCTGTTTTGTTTTTTTCTTGCCCCACCACGCGACTTGCAGGATCCTGGTTCCCTGACCAGGGATCGAACCTGTACCCCCTGCAGCAGAGGCATGGAATCCTAACCACTGGACCACCAGGGAATTCACAGCATTTTGTTTTAATGGATGTATGAAATATATAAAGTGAGCAAAACTCACTGATTTTAAGTTTACAACTTGATGGATTTTTACATCTATCAACCTACCTACCTACCTTAGTTATCTGTCTGTACATCTATCTTAATCATTAGATAAATTAAGAGATAGATTATTTCTAGCATCCCAAAAAGAAGTTTCATGTTCCTTCCATGTCAATACCAATTCCCTCTTGTGATCTCTTCTGACTTTTATCACCATCAAATAATTTTGCTTGTTCTTTTGATTAATAAGAAGGTAATTATTATGCAGTCTTTTGTTTTTGGCTTATTTCACTCAACATAGCCTCTGAGGGATTTGTCATTGTTGTTACATGTGTCAGTAAAGAGTGTTGTGCTCTTTTTCTGTTTTGCGTAAGACACAGATGTACAGAACAGACTTTTGGACTCTGTGGGAGAAGGCGAGGGTGGGATGTTTCGAGAGAACAGCATGTATGTTATCTATAGGGAAACAGATCACCAGCCCAGGTGGGATGCATGAGACAAGTGCTCGGGCCTGGTGCACTGGGAAGACCCAGAGGAATCAGGTGGAGAGGGAGGTGGGAGGGGGGATCGGGATGGGGAACACGTGTAACTCCATGGCTGATTCATGTCAATGTATGACAAAACCCACTGAAATGTTGTGAAGTAATTAGCCTCCAACTAATAAAAATAAATGAAAAAAAAAAAAGAGTGTTGTGCTGAAGCTGACTCATTTCAGCTTGCAACTGTGTGCCTGACTTTCCAATTTTGTATTTTATGACTTCATGCTGATAACATGAAACTGGCTATATTGGAAGTATTTATTCCATAAAAGTTAGAAAACACTACCAATCAGGACTTTTTTCCTTCTTAAGGAGCCAGTTGGTAAATGTTTTTGAGCATATCACTGCAGTAGTTTTTTTTCTTTGTATTGTTGTGTAGTATTCCATTATATGGCTCTACTATGTTACTTATTCACTGTCTTGTTGATGGACATTTTTGTTATTTCTAGTTTTGCCTGTTATGAATAAAGCTGCTTTGAGCATTCTTATTCATATCTTTTAAATAACATATGTTTTTATTTATTTTGGGTATACACTTGGAAGTATGATCTCTGGGTCATGCATTGGGTAAATTTTTAGGAGATACTGCCAAACAGTTTTTTAAAGAAGTTTCACCAATTTATACTTCCACCACCAATGCAGTTTTTCCACATTCTTGTTAACTCTTGGTTTATTAGTCTTTTCAATTTTGCCATTTTGCTGGAGATTTGATGTCTCTCATCATCGTTTAAATTTGCTTGCCTTGAAGAATAATGAAGTGGGACCCCTCTCCTTACATTCAGAATCTTAGCCACTGGGCCACCAGGGAAGTCCCCCAAGTCCTTTAAATTTCCATGTAAATTTTAGATTCATTTGTTAATTTCCAAAAAAAAAAAAAAGAGAAAGAGAGAAAAGAAAAAGAAAGATCCTTGCTTGGGTTTGGTTTTGGCTTTTATTGAATCTTTAGATAAATTTGGAAAGAATTAAAATATTAATGATCTTGAATTCTGCCAATCTACTGACATGGTGTGTCTCTTAATTTATTTAGATTCTAATTTCTCTTTAATATTTTGCAGTTCTTAGCATAGTGGTCATATACATCTTTTGATAGATTCATTTCTAGTTATTTGATTTTTGAATAAAATTTGTACAAAAATGTGTTTTTAAAAATTTCACTTACCAAGGTTAGGTCCCAAAAAACACAATTAATTTTTGTATATCAATTTTGGTTTTAGTGGTACTTTAAATTCGATTATTAATTCTCATAGTTTGCAGATTCCTTTTTGATTTCCATGTATATAGTTGTGTTTTCTGTAAATAAAGGTAGAACATTTTTCTTCTTTTCCAATCCTCATACATTTTCCTTCCCTTTCTTTCCAATTGCACTTGAGTAGGGCCTCCAGAACAATGCTGAAAATATTTGATAACGGTGCACATTTTTGTCCTTAACGGAGTGGTACTGGCATCTGGGAGGGAGAGGCCAGAGATGCTGCTAAACATCCTACGTGCACGAGCCATACGCCCACAACAAAGGATCATCCAGTCACAGTGTCAACAACGCTGATTTGAGAACCCTGGTAAAGGCAAGCAGACCAACAGCTCATAAAACTTAGGGCATGGCTGCTAATATGTATAACCTTGACCTTGAATCATTTGGGAAACATTAGATTATGATCAGCATACTCCAAAATGTAATTCAGTCTAGAAAAATTTCTGTAAAAATGGTTAAGATTTGCAATGATTTGGGGCTTAAAGATCTGCTTCAATTGTCTAAAAAAATTAATTTATGTGGAAGATCTCATTTCCAAATCATGCCAAATGCAAGAAGTATGACAGAAAGGCAAGACCTCTTTACAATTTTTATGTTGTTCAGCGATAATTTAAAAAACATTTCTGGCTTGCTGGTTTGATATTTGCACAAAGAGAGTATTAAAAAAAAAGTTCTAAAACAAACTGCGGTTTGGACATCAGGGCCCCAGTGAACATTCTTCCTGTCTATAGAGACTTTTATATAATCATGGACATGGACCTCAGCAGCATCTCGCTATCAGCTGGGAGCTCATTCAGGAGAAGGGGCTTCTCCTGCAGACCCATCATCTCTTTCATCTTCAGGGCAGAGGCATCCTTAACTGGGGCATGGAAGAGCCAACTAAATTTTGGTGTAATTGGCAGCAGCTTTCTGGAATTCTTCTGAAGGGGCTGGAGGAGCTGGGGGGGAAGGTAGTATGGAAGGGAATTGTGCAGAAGTTCAGGAAAGGATAAACTGTGCTGAAAATAAAAAGAATATGCAACAACATCTGGAAATTCATTGAAAAAAGGCAACAACTAAAAGTTCATCTGGTGAAGAGAAAACAAGACCCAGATTGCCATGAATCTGGAAGGATCTGGAGACTAGAGAAAGTTCTATTAAAAAAAAAAAAGTCCCTGTGGCTATGACCAGGAAGCGAACAAAGTTGGCTTGGCTTCCTGACCCAGAAATCTCTCTCTGTATCTCCACACGCTTTCTGTTGTGAAATCTGCATAGGAAGGAAGCCAGAAGAGCAGTAAATTCCTGTGATAAGGAAAGATGGTACTACTGTGGCAGGACACAAAAGGCGCAGAGCTGAATGGAGGCTGTCTCTGGAGCTAACAGGTCATCTGTCAGGCAGAAATAAGCAAATTTCATTGCCTCTTTGAACACTGCATTCCACTCATCTCCTCGATGGAATATCTCCTTGAGTCCTAGATCACAGTATCACCCAATGGCTCAGATGACACTGGCTTGTGAAGTGGCCTATGTGTATTTCTCTGTGTGTTTTTATAGCACAACAGTGCATAATAACCACTTCAGCCGCACTGGTCATAAATCATGCTATCATCACAGTCTCTGATCACGCAAGTTCACAGTTCTCCCTGTCCATCTGAAGAATGAAGAGAGCCTAGCATTTTCCAGTGGACCTCGGTCTCCTCATTGGAGTCACGGAGGGATGACTGGGTAGTGCAATCTTCAGTTACACAGTGAATGTCATATCAAGTCTCCAGGGACGATGAGGTGAAGACCACCAGAGTTGCTGGCTGGTATTGCTTGTGGAGACTTGAAAGTAGGACAAAACACCCTTCTCTGTTAGGATTGCCGTAGGCTTGTTTGTCAAGAACCTGGCCATGTTTCTCAGGAAGCTCACAGATTTCTTCCTGCTGCAGTGTTTTCATTCTTTGTTAGCAAGCCCTTTCGCTTAGTTCTTTTGGGAGAGGAAGTTTGGCCCACTCTGTAACTCTGAGCCTTGAATTTCAGACAGATGCCTTTTGTAGTCCCTGTTATATTTACTAATCTTTGGAGAGGAGAAAGGCAGGAAAGTCTATTTGGAAGGCATTTTTGCCTCCGAAGACAAGAATGACACAATACACAACCAACCATTGTTATGGATTGACTTCATCCACCCCAAATTTGTAACTCCCAGTACCATGTGATTTATTTGGAATAAGACATTTAAAGAAGTAATTAAGTTCAAATGAGGCCATGAAAGGTGGGCCCTAATACAATATGGGGCTTGCAGGTGGCTCAGTAGTAAAGAATCTGCCTGCAATGCAGGAAATGTGGTTTGATCCCTGGGTCAGGAAGATCCCCTGGAGAAGGAAATGGTAACCCACTCCAGTATTCTTGCCTAGGGAATCCCCATGGACAGAGGAGCCTGGTGGGCTACAGTCCATGGGGTAGCAAAAAGTTGGACACGACTGAGGTGACTAAACAATACAACATGACTGGTGTCCTTATAAGAAGAGGAGATTGGAACACAGAGGGACAATCATGTGAAGATATACAGAGAGATGGCTGGCTGCAAGCCAAGGAGCAGGACCTCAGAAAAAACCAATGCTGCCAACACCTTGATCGTAGACTGCCAGCCTTCAGGACTGGGGAGAGAATACATTTTCATTGTTTAAGCAATCCAGGTGGTAGGTAGTTCATTATGACAGCCCTAGCAAACTAATACACCCATGACAGCTTGATGTATTTTTCTGGATAAACTATAGGGGAGTATAGAAGTGAAGGGCTTCCCTGGTAGCTCAGTCAGTAAAGAATCTGTCTGCAATGCAGGAGACCTGGGTTCAATCCCTGGGTTGGGAAGATCCCCTGGAGGAGGGCACTCCTCCAATATTCTGGCCTGGAGAATCCCCATGGACAGAGGAGCCTGGTGGGCTACAGTTCATGGGGTCACAAAGAGTTGGACATGACAGAGCAACTAAGCATAGCACAGCACATAGAAGTGAAACAGAAAACTTGGGTTAGGAAGCAGGCTACCATTGTAGGCACCTGGGGCTCATTCCCACAGGAGAGTCCTGGGATAGGGTACAGAACAGACCTCAGAGGTATTGCTCTTAAACCCATATATCTAAGAGTAAAATTGCTGGGTCCCGTTAGCTCTTTGTTGAACATTTTGAGGAAGTGCCAAACTAAAATTCACAGAAGCTGCATCAATTTAAACACCCACTAGCAATGTTTGAGGGTTTGAATTCTCCACATCCTCATCAATATTTGCTATTATCCCTCTTTTGTTATAGTCATCCTAGTGGTTATAAAGTGATATCTTGTGGTTTTTATTTGCATTTCTCTGATGAGTAATGATTATTGAGCATCTTTTCATGTGCTGTTTTCTTTGGAGAAGTATCTATTCAAATCCTTTGTTAAATTTCTAATGAGGTTATTTATCTTTTATTGTTTAATTGTAAGAATTATAATCTGGGTACCATTTGTTGAAAGACTATTCTTTTCCTTATTGAATGGTCTTGGTACCCTTTTCTAAATCAACTGATCATAGATGTATAGGTTTATTTTTGGATTTTCAATTCCATATGGTTGATCTACATGTCTGTCTTTATGCAAGCACTACAAAGTCTTAATTACTGTGGCTTTAAAATAAATTTGAAATTGGGAAGCATAAATCTTTCAGCTTTGTTTTTTTGTAAGATTATTTTGGCTATTTTGAGTTTCTCAGATTTCCATATGAACTTTAGGATCAGCTTGTTAATTTCATCAAATGGGAAACTTCCTTCTCATTTAGTTTTTTCCTCTAAATGTGCAAGGATAGGTTATTGATTTGAGATCTTTCTTTTTTCTTACATAGGCATTTATAGCTATAAACTTTCCTCTAACAACTGCTTTAAGTACTTCCATAAGTTTTGGTAGGTTGTGTTTTAGATGCATTCATCTCAAAGTATTTTCTAATTTCCCCATGATTTCTTCCTTGAAACTTTGTTTTTTAAATAATGTGTTGTTTAATTTTCACATACTTGGGAATTTTTCCAATTTTCTGCTGTTATTGATTTCCTCTTTCATTCTGTTGTGATCAGAGAATATACTTCATATGAATTAAAGTCTTTTAAATTTATTAATACTTATTTTATGTCCTAACATGTGATCTCACTTGGAGAATGCTTCATGTATGACTGAGGAAAATGTGCATTATTTTGTTGTTGGGTGGAGTGTTCTATAGATCTCTGCTAGGTGTGATTGGTTTATAATGCTATATTGGTCTTTGACTTAGTTGTTGACCTTTTATTTAGTTGTTCCATCTTTTATTGTAAGTTAAGTATTGGAGTCCCCAACCATTGTTGAATTGTCTGTCTCCCTTCAGTATTTCCAGGGCACCAAAACATGTATTTTTGTGTGCTATTATTAGGTGCAGTTGTCTTTTGAATCAGATAGGAGGAAACAAGCAGGTTATAAACAGAATTTTATTTAATCCATCTTTTATTTTTACCTATGTTGTTACCTTTGGCCACTGCCTCTTCTTGATGAGGATGAAAGAGGAGAGTGAAAAAATTGGCTTAACACTCAACATTCAAAAAACTAAGATTATGGCATCCACTCCCATCACTTCATGACAAATAGTTAGGGAAACAATGGAAATAGTGACAGACTTTTATTTTCTTGGTCTCCAAAATCACTGTGGACAGTGACTGCAGCCATGGAATTAGAAGACGCCTGATCCTTGGAAGGAAAGTTATGACAAAGCTGTGCTGTGTTTAGTCACCTGGTCATGCCCAACTCTTTGCAACCCCATGGACTGCAGCCCACCAGGCTCCTTTGTCCATGGGATTCTCCAGGCCAGAATACTGGAGTGGGTTGCCATGCCCTCCTCCAGAGGATCTTCCCATCCCAGGGACTGAACCCAGGTCTCCTGCATTGCAGGCAGATTCTTTAACTTCTGAGCCACCAGGGAAGCCCATTACAAAGCTAGACAGCATATTAAAAAGCAGAGCCATCACTTTACCAACAAAGGTCCATATAGTCAAAGCTATGATTTTTCTAGTAATTTTGCATGGATGTGAAAGTTGGACCATAAAGAAGGCTGAGCACCAAAGAGTTGATACTTTCGAGCTGTGGAGCTGGAGAAGACTCTTGAGAGTCCCTTGGACAGTTAGGAGATCAAACCAGTCAATCCTAAAGGAAATCAACCCTAAATTTCTTTGGAAGGACTGATACTGAAGCTCCATTACTTTGTTCACATGAAGCAAAAAACCTACTCATTGAAAAAGACCCTGATGCTGGGAAAGACTGAGGGCAGGAGGAGAAGAGGGTGGCAAAGGATGAGATGGTTGGATGACATCATCAATTCAATGGACATGAGTTTGAACAAACTTCGGGAGATGGTGAAGGACAGGGAAGTCTGGCATACTGCAGTTCCTGGGGTAGTAAACAGTTGGACAGGACTTAGCAACTGAAGAATGTTGTTACCTTTACTGGCACCTATTTTTTCTCATATAGATTTTAGTCACTGTCTAGTGTCCTTTAATTTCACTTTAGTGAATTCTCTTTAGTATTTCTTGTAGGGCAGGTCTTACGTTTGCTTATGGTTTCTCATTTATTTCTTTCAGGAAGAAGACTGTGTAACCATTTGAGTGGCTATAAAATCATTAGAAATGACTGATAAAATGATAAAACAATAATAACTCTTTATTACAAAAATATTTCATGTTCTTTGGAAACACTGTAGTTATTTTATTTTAAACCAGTTTTAAAAGCTCTCATTTTTAAAACTGAAAAAAAAAATCTTCTATAAGAATGACGAAAAAGCCTTTCCTGAATGTAGCAATACTAATAATTAAACTATGAAAAGCACTTCAGTTTAAATTATGAAATAAATTCTTTGTGAAATCAAATCTGGATCTGTAAACAATGGTATTTGCTTAAAAAACTGAACAAATAATGGAAAGCTTGGATAAAGGCACAGAACATAATTCTTGAATATTGAGTGGTAGGATTGACTTTCATAATTCCTTTCAAAGTGTTTTATACATATTAATTTAAACCTCACAGTTTTTCGCTGGTAGATCATTTATCCACAAGTGCTGGCCTGGAAATTATTTATCCTAGAGTTAGGAGATGGAATTGAAGATACAAAGTAATGGAGTCTGGGGTCACAATTTTCTTACCAGAAGCAAATGTTTTTTTCCCTCTGAATAGTTCTGGACTTTTAGAAAGAATAGTGGACATTTTCCTAATAGCATTTGCATTTAATCATGGACAAAGTAGAATCCAAAGTAGGCCTTGGCATGTGAAGAGGGTATTCAGTGGCCTTACATCATAGAAACACGTCCATTTGTAGTGTGCAGTATTCATACACGATTTCTTTTTTATTTTATTTTTTGGGATGATAGTGGTATTCTAGGATTCTAGTTCTCTCTGATTCTTTTATTTATTTTAATTTTTTAAATCATGCAAGTGTGATAACGCATTTACAGGACACTTGGAAAATATAGAATAAAGTTTCACTATATATTTCAATTATTTTTTAAGGAGACAAATTAAGGTTTTTAGTTGGAATTCCACTATCAAACTCTCAGTAATTAACAGAATGAATAGAAAAGTAGAAGGATAGAGTAGACCTGAAAAACACCATGAACCAATTCAACCAATTGTATTAAGATTTATATAATTTTTACACAACAGTAGGATACAAATTCTATTCCAGTTCCCATAGACTATAAACTAGGAAGCACTGAAATATATCTAGGGACACAAAACATGGTGCAAAATTTCATGGTCTAAAGGTTTTGAAATCATACAGAGTCTGTTCTCTTATCACTGTTCACACACTATCTCTAATCTTATTCATTGCAGACGCTCATGTTTCCTCAATCAGGTAGGCAAAGGACCAAGTTCACTCCTTCAAGTCACTGAGGAATTGATTGCTGTCATAACACATCAGCTGCTATCGTTGGAGCCAAGCACGCATTGTAGATCTTACTTGAGAATGGTACTTTGCTCAAAGCCTTTCTGGAGAGTTTCTTCTCAGCATGACTCATCAGGAAATTTTCTCAGAAATTTAGGGGCTATCTGGGAGGTCCAGCCACTAATGATCTACCTTCCTGTTCAGACAGGATATTTTCCCTTAGCCAACTAAAGAAATCCCTTTTATAAAGAGCTGTCCTGCTGAGCTTTCGCAGGATTAAGTGCCTAGATGAGTGCCCTCTACCAGGGAAAGCTGGAATGGATTTGGTTTATTTCTTAGCTCTGTGGAATCCATTTTGAAAACTGTCAGCCAAAGCAGATTAACAGAGCGATTACCATAAGCTATTTTGTGGATTTCATCCAAATTCTGAGGGCTTGAACTCAAGTCTTTCTTGTCTTGAATGTCATGCATTTGAACAGGAAGGAGTAAAATGACCCATTTTGGTGCATCTTGGCACTTTATTAAAATCAGGTCTAAGGCTAACCCAGTATGATTTTTTTTTCCCCCAAAGGAAGTCTTATTGATAGAGGAGTTACTTTTTCCCAAGATTGCTCCATCTAGCAGGTTACTTGAGGTCTAGTTTATTTACTTCCTCCACTAAGTGGAAGGACTTTAAAGCAATGTTGCAGACATGTCCCAGAAAGTTCTCTTGAAACAGAGAAATTAGAATTGACAGTATTTGAGGCAGGTCAAGGAGTTTAACTGGATTATGCCTCTGGGTTTCTGTGACCACCTTACTCTACACTTCTCCCTGTGATGGAGTTTATTTTTCCAGGCAGACAATGCATTAAGAATGTGTTTGGGGGGCCTCCGTGGTGGCTCTGTGGTAAAGAATTCACCTGCCAATGCAGGAGACATGGGTCCAATCCCTTATTGGAGAAGGTCCCACATGCTGCAGACCAGCTAAGCCTGTGCATCCTAACTATTGAGCCTGTGCTCTAGACCCCGGGAACCACCACTCCTGAGCCCACCACCCTAGAACCCATGCTCTGTAACGAGACAATCCATCACAGTGAAAAGCCCGCACACTGGAGAGCAGTCCTTGCTCACCGCAACTAGGGAAAAACTGGTGCAGCAGTAAAGACCCAGCACAGCGAAGAATAAATAAATATGAAATTTTAAAAAAGAACATGTTTTTGGTTTTGACATCATGTCTCAATTGCAGAAGTGATTTGGTCACAGATCATCGGCTGAACCATCTGGGGTTTCTTGATTTGGGGAAGAAAGGGGGATGGAAATGGACTTGGAAATGACAGAGGATAGAGTCTTTCAATTCCATCTAACATGCAAGGGAGGAGGATGCAGTGCTGGGGCTGATGGAAGAAGGTTGGAGTGATTGAGCCTGAATCGAACAAAAATGCATGAAAAGAAATACAAGGAATAATATTGGGATGTGGCAAACACTATGATTGTGAGGGAAAGTCCATTGTTTCTATGAATTAAGATCTTATGGAATATTGGGTTCAAATTATATTTTGTTTTAATTTTTATCACTGAATAAGGGCCTTTTGAGTCCACGGTTCAATGTAAGTGGCATTTGGGGCGATCCTGGCTAATTAAGAAATTAGTCAACATGCTTTAGAAATCATGTCATCAAATACAAGTAGAAAATATTTTCCCAGCTATCTGAAAAATAAACCAGCAAAAAATGAAAAGGTCAAGTTGCTATAAACCCTTTGGCTTTTGTTATGGGCAGTTGCAAATAACATCACTCATTCTCAGATAACTGGAGCTTGAGTTACATGAAATAAGCCTTCGGAATTAAGCTGATGGGTGGTCTTTAGCTTGTTACTCCGGCACTTGGGTACCAATACTTAATATTCATGATTAAATCCAAGCAGAAAAATTCTTGAAATTACAGCCTCCTTTTGTGTTTGGGGAAGAATCTAGTTACAGCCCAAATTTTCATTTTACCAACATGTTTTAACCTCACTTAACAGAAAAGGGGTAGAGTTCCAAGTACTATTCAATGTTTACCTTTGGTTTGCTTGCTGGAGAATGTGACAGGTTTGCAGATGTGTTTCTAATGCAAAGATAAGGAACCTGTTTCTCTCTTTCTCTTGCAACACAACACCTCACAAAAGCCTCCATAGTGCAGATCCAGCTGTTGGGAGAGTTTAGGCACAAAAACTCTGCAAACATGTAATCTGTTGTCTCCTTGGTGCACCTATGAATGTCTGGCTTTCACAGACAGGTGCCCTTATTTATAAACTCCTCCCGTGAAGACAGCCAGAGGTGTGAGCTGTGCCTGTCAGGGTGAATGATGGGTGCAGAGGAGTACAGAGGATTAAATAGTGAGGCTGTCCTGAGTTAAAACCTGAACTCTCCCAGTCCCTCGGGGCAGGACACCTGGAGCTCGTCCTGCCAGGTCACCCTAACAGGTTTTGTCAGATATGGCCCGTGGTGAGAAGTAAATAAATAGAATATGTGTATGGGAGGGGAGGGCTTCCCAGGTGGTGCTAGTGATAAAGAACTTGCCTGCCTGTGCAGGAGACCTAAGAGAGGTAGATTCGATCCCTGGATTGGGAAGATTCCCTGGAGGAGGGCATGGCAACCCACTCCAGTGTTCTTGCCTGGAGAATCCTGTGGACAGAGGAGCCTGGTGGGCTACAATCCGTAGGGTCACAACGAATCGGACACGGCTGAAGCAACTCAGCACACACGCACTTGGAAGGGGAATGGGATGAAGGATGTTTGGGGAATTTACTCCAACCAGTGAACTTCAAAATGCCTCTCACGGCTGAAAACAGAGCTCTCAGGGGTGGTTCTTTGATTGTTCACTCAGGTGATGCCCCATGCTACAGGGCATGCCTTCAACCTACTACCCTGCCAGCCTAACTTCTCCTTTCTGCTCCTTTGCCCCTTGAGACTCAGGGTTGAAACCAGGGTGAGGTGGGGAGATAACCTGAAAAGAACCATTGAGCGGCTTTTGAAACACTGGTTGGATCTTTCACAAGGGTGATCGATCACACATTGGTTTTCATGCTTGTGAAATATAAAATACTCTTTTCTCTTTTATTTTGAATTTATGTGAGTACTCATCAAATCTAAGAATTAGTGCCTAATGGTTTAAATAAACCATTATAATAACATGACTCTGTATGCAGTTTGTCTCCTAAAAAAGGAAGCTTAACTTAGATACCATTATTAAGTTAATCTTTTTTATTTTTCTTTTTTAAAAATTAAAAATTTTTAAGTTAAAAAAAAGTTTTTGAAATAGTTTTTGATATGACCCACTTCTTTAAAGTCTTTATTGAGTTTGTTACAATGCTGCTTCTATTTTATGGTTGTTTTTTTTTTTGGCCATGAGGCATGTAGAATCTTACATCCCCGACCAGGGATTGAACCTGCATCCCTTGCATTGGAAGTGAAATTCTTAACCGCTGGACTACCAGGGAAGTCCCTAAATTTTAATTAAAAAAAAAAAATTGAAGTATAGTTGATTTACAGTGTTTCAGGTTTACAACAAAACAATTATATATTTGGATATAAATGTATTTTTTTCAGATTCTTTTCTATTATAGGTTGTAACAAGATATTAAATATAGTTCCCTGTGCTGTACATGAGGTCCTTGTAAGCTAGTCTTTTTAAGTGGCATAGTACTGGGCAAACAAGCTCCTCTGTTGTAGAGAAAAGGCTTTATAATTATATACGTCTGATTTAAATTTCTGTTCCAGCCTCTATTACATATAAATGACCTTGGACAAGTGGTTATACTCTGTGCCTTAGTGTCCCACCTCTGTGAGATGGGGTAGTGCCGTTTCTCTTCGTGCTGTGATGAGTGAGTCCACCGACTCTACCTAGGGAGCACTCATTCTGATGCAGAGGGTGCCTCCGTGCACGTCAGCGCCTTCCTTCAACGATTCGTGATAGACCCTCTTTTAAAACAAGGATTACACCAAGGGGGAAGAGAAGATGGGATGAATTGGGAGATTGGGATTGACACGTACACTCTTGGCACCATGTATAACATAGACAACGAATGAGAACCTGCTGTATCGCGCCAGGAACTTGACTCAGCGCTCTGCGGTGACCTGGATGGGCAGAAGTCCAAAAGAGAGGGGATGTGTGGACATGTGTGGCTGAATCAGTCTGCTGTACGGCAGTAACGATACAATGTTCGAAGGCAATTATAATCCAATAACAATTAATTTAAAAAAAGAAAAAAATAATAAAAACAAGGATTATCCATGATGCAGTGACTCCAAAATGTTACCTTCTTGGTTGCTGTTTAATCACTGTAGAAAAAATTTCCCTGGATGCAGAGTTTTCTGCTGATTTTCACTCTCTCCTGGAAGAGACACTGAATACAGAAAGCAACAGTTATTTGGTGACTGGGAAATGGATCGAAACATGAGAAGTATCCTTATCAGGAAGAGTTTTTCTCCCTGTTCTTGGAACTTTGGTTTTCCCTCATTAAACCCATCTCTAGGGATATAAGCACGGCTTTTCTCTACCCATGTGTCAGACATTTGTGATGATATTGATGCCTGTGTGATAGAAACCTAATTTCAGGGATAATAAAGCAAGAATATTAGAGCTGGAAGAAAGTATCCCTGTTAGTAAAGCAGGACAGTGATGGGCCCAGAAGGGATTGGGAACCTAGAGAGGTCACATGGTGAGTTCATGGCAGAGAAAGGATTAAAATCCAGAATATTAGACTTTTATCCCAAAGCCCTTCATTTCAGAAAGGGTGTTTGATTATAAACGTTTGTTTTTCTCTCAGTTGCTGCTCTTGGTGAACTGGAAAGATGGAAGCCAATATTAAGAAGCTGGGCTCTTTTACTATACTTCAAGAGGTCTTCTAAGTGATTTGAAAGAGCAGAGTCAGGTGAATTCGAGTTGGAAAAAGAATGGCCTTCCCAGATTGGAATCCCCACAACAGTTTCTGTTTGGGGCAAATATTGGAACATCATACCTTGAGTTTCTCACTTATTCTACTCATTAATGATCAGCACACTCACTGATTTTAAGGAGCAAAAAGTTCATATAATTTGGGGAAAATCAGAAGGAGTATTTCTTAAAGCTGTGTGAGGAACAATCTCTTATATGGACTTGTTTTGATTGCTATATGAAACGAAATCATAGTGAGATTTCTCAGGCTTTACAACTATGAATTAAAAATTAACAACCAGTCTCTGGCCAAAATCTGCTCCCTAACCTGTGTTCCGCATCTTGTTCCAAGAGCAGCACAGCCGGCCAAGCATACCGGATGGCGCATCGGCAGCAAGAACTGGAAAGGAGAATTTTGCCCTGAGTTTGAAGGTGTTATTTTTCCCATGGTTTGATTTGCCTGGCATTCTTTGCCTGGCATTTTTTTCCCCCTTTTCCTTTGCAAGGAAAGGGAGAAATGAGCGTTAGTTGCTGATGAAGTTGAGAGGGCGCTGAGGCTGGCTGGCTTTATTACTTTTGGCAGATGAATGGTGTGATGTGGTTTTACTTCCTATTTGCAGAGCCTTTCTAGAAACCTGGGTTCTGTTCTCCGGTGAGTCCTCCTTGTCAGCTTATATATATTTTAGAAAGAGAAAATGAAAATGCAAAAGGTGGAATGGAATTTTTAAAAGCAGATTGTTAAAGAGAACCAGAGGACCCCATGGGAAAGCAGGGGCATCAGAAGGGATGGAGCAGGAGATGATTGTCAGCGTTCAAAAACTACTTTTCTTTCTAGCACAGAATTTGTAGAATTTGCACGTGTGCAGTCTCCCTTTGACTGCAAGGAGATCAAACCAGTCAATCCTAAAGGAAATCAACCCTGAATATTCATTGGAATATTGGAAGGACTGATGCTGAAGCTCCAAACCTGTAGTCACCTGGTGTGAAGATCTGACTCATTGGAAAAGACCTGATGCTGGAAAAGATTGAAGGCAAAAGAAGGAGGCAACAGAGCATTAGGTGGTTAGGTAGCATAGCATCACAGACTCAATGGACATGAATTTGAGCAAACTCCGGGAGAGAGTAAAGGACAGGGGAACTTGGCATGCTGCAGTCCATGGAGTTGCAGAGTTGGACGTGTCTTAGCGATTGAACAAGAAGTCTATTGTAGCTAATAATGACACTAACAAAAGCATCAGTTACAAATGACGTGTGTGTGGTACATCCCAGCTTATCAGTGGCTTTTGGCACACATTATTTCATTTAAACAAAGGAACACAGAGCAAACTTTTTGAGGATTCACAGTAAAAGCCCCAGAGCTTGGGCCCCAGGATGATGCTCTAGTGTGGAATAGACGAGCAGACAGCGGACCTGGCATCTGGTGAATGGTTTGGGCTCGGCTCACTCATTAAAGGCTTGGACAAGGCACAAGCTCCTAGGCCTGTTTTCCTCATTTTTAATGTGATAAAATTATATTAAAGATCTCTAGGAATCCTCCCAGCACTAATATTCTAATTCTGTGATCAATTTCTCCGGATGCGGAGAAATTTTTCATCTTAAACAAGGCACCCTTTGAATGTCGCAAGACTCACTCTGCTCTTTGAAGAAGTCCCTTCTTGCAGCCAACAGTCTTTCTGAAGGTTTACACTTGGTTTACTAAACCATTATCTTTTCAAGCATGCAACTAGCTAAAAAAATTAGAGCTTTCATCACCCTGCTTCTATTCTGAAATGAAAAATTCTCCCTGAAAAGATTTAAATGGGAGTGTGTCCTGCACTTATTGTGTAACTATCGGACAATGTCACAAGTCTGGAATCCATTATTGGATGCCATAAGCCAACTCTTTTTTTAAAAAAAGAGTATTAATACTTTTTTGGTTTAATTTTTATTCAAGTATAGTTGAGTTATAACAGTTTGTTAGTTTCAGGGGTACAGCAAAGTGATTCAGTTATACTGATACAGATATCTACCCTTCTACAGATTCTTTTCCCTTAGAGGTTATTACAAAATATGGAGTAGAGTTTACTGTGCTATACACAGTATAGTCCTTGTTGTTGATCTATTTTATATATAGCAGTGTGTATATGTTAACCAAATTCCTAATTTATCCCTCCCCCACTCTTTTCCCTTTAAGCCAACTCCTCTCTTTCTCTCTCTCTGACTCTCTTTTTTAAAGCCAACACTTCTTGAATGTAATTCTAAGCCTGGAAATCCACTTGTGTTCTTTTTCTGTTTCAGAATCCAATCCAGAGTCCCACATGGCACCACCATGTTTTACAGAGGTGAACAGAAGGGTCTGGGGAAGACCCCAGAGTGCCTTTTAGAGGTATTGCCTTTGACCTGGATTTTCCCTCTTGTTCTAGAGGTGGTATTGCACAGTAATTAGTTAGACTCTGCTTTTTTAAAAAAAAATTATTTTATTGATGTATAGTTGTGTTGTTGAAGTAATGTACTAATTTCTGCTCTACAGCAAAATGATTCAGTTATATATATATATATATATATATATATATATATATGGGAGAAGGAAATGGCAACTCACTCCAGTATTCTTGCCTAGAGAATCCTGTGGACAGAGGAGCCTGGTGGGCTGCTGTCCATAGGGTCGCATAGAGTCAGACACGACGGAAGTAACTTAGCACGTAACTTAGCATTGGAGAAGGAAATGGCAACCCACTCCAGTGTTCTTGTCTGGAGAATCCCAGGGACGGGGGAGCCTGGTGGGCTGCCATCTATGGGGTCGCACAGAGTCGGACGGACACGACTGAAGCGACTTAGCAGCAGCAGCAGCAGTATATATATGTGTATATATATACACATACACGCATCCTTTTTCCATTATGGCTTATCACAGGATATTGAACATAATTCCCTGCACTCCACGGTAGGACCCTGTTGTTATCCCATATATAACAGCTTGCCTCCGCCGACCCCAAACTCCCCCTCCACTTCTCTCTGTCCGCCTCCCCTTTGGCAACCACAAGTCTGCCTTCTATGTCTGTGTAGAGGCTGCTTTCCTGACCAGTCACTGATTCCCCAGGGTGGCTTTGGCTATTCTTCCACGATAGTGTCAGTTTGCAAACCTCTGTCACAACACTCATCGGGCTGGACTGCAATCTCTCTCACACACACCGAGAGCTGCTCAGCATTAAGGCCGTATCGGGGGCTGAGAAGACGTGTTGGCCATTCAGGCAATGTAGTTCACTTCAGCTGGCTTTGGTGGCATTGAGGAAAGGCGTCTTGAGACCTTTGCTTATGGCTAGACCCTCAAACTATAGGCCCCATGAAGTGAGGGATTGTTTCTGTCTTGGTTACTACAGGCTTTCCAGGCCCCACTGGTGCCTGACCCAAAGGAGGCTCTCCATAAATATTTGCTGAATGAACAAACGCATGAGGAGGTGAGAAGCCGTGGAGCTGGAGGAGCACCAGCAGAGACAGGGAACACCACAGCCGGCGAAGGAAGGGCGTTTGGCCCTCTCGGTCCCCACCCGGGCGGCCTTGGCAGCGAGAAGGAAGGAATCCTCCTCTCCCGTGGGGGCCAGCTCCGAGTTCTTCAGCTGTTCTGAGTTGGAAGGCTCCCCTCACTACATCACACCTGGCTATATTTCAAAGATTAATGAACAGCGTCTTGTCAGCTTTAATATATTGCACTCGGGGAGTTTACTTTGACGATGTAATCATAAATTCCCTGAGCTGCGAATTACACCTTAAGGACTTAAATGAAGTCCTAGTGAGCACCAAAGAAACGGGACTCACCGTAAAATGTAAAAAGTGCCAGTTTTGAGAGAAAACTGTAAATTTTCTAGGACATTAGGTTTCAAAAGAAGGATTACACACAGACTAAACAAAGTAGAAGTCATAAAAATTTAAAGACACCACAAAACATAACAAAAATAAGATCCTTTTTAGTTATGACAGAATTCTAAAAGGAAACTTACACCAAATTATGCCACCCAAGCAGAGCCATTAATTAACCTAATGAGAAAATATGTTCCATTTCCATGGCCAAAACATGTCAGGAAGCCTTTGACATTTTAAAATAGGAAAAAAGAAAGAGAGAGGTGGCGGCAGGGCAGTGAGGGAGAGAGAGAGGAAGAAAGAAAGAAAGAAAGAAAGAAAAAGAAAGGTAGTCGCACCATTCTAAAAAATTTTAAACATTTGCTTATCAGTTCAGGAAATCTAAGGTACTTTTGATAATATTCTCAATGACCCCTTCGGGAAAATTTTTCAATTGTTGCATAAATAGAATGTGGATTACAAAAACAGTATTGGGAAAAAGAATTTGGAGTCAAGGGAACCATCAGGAAACCAAGGATCAGTGTCTAAAGTGGAAGCTTAGCCACTGACCTCTGGGCAGAACTTCAGAAGATGAACTTAAGTAACGTGGACAGAGAGATAAAACGATGACCTCCCTTCGACCCCCTCCCCACCAAACCTACACTGATCCGAGAAAAGACGCAAGCAAAGCATGCAGATAGAAAAAATATGTATTCTGAAACAAACCAATGAGAACAAAAATTCCCCAAGTCAACTCCCCTTTCTGTTTCCCAGTAATTCCATTGGTTCTGTGACTCACGTTGCTTCCGTTACAACCGATGTCGTTTTCTCTCTGGAGGGCCATATTCCACCCCCTTTCTTCCTGGGCCCTTCCTTGCCCCAAATCTCTCTACCAGCTCTTAGCCTTGAGCCTAGTTACGAGCTCTAGACCTGGGTAATTCACCGACGGTCTCTTTTTCCCTCCTGAGACACGGAGATAATAATATTTCTCATATATTTTTCAGAAGTTATTTTAAGGATTAGTGAGGTCATGTGGGTAGTGCTTTGAGGTCTTCAGATGAAAAGGGCTGGAGGAGGCCAACATATCATTAGTCAGCTTTATTCAATTGCCGTACATTCTTATACCAGTGTAGTTATAGTCGAGAAGGTATTAGTCAGGGGTTTATGTATTTCTCCCCAAGATTACTCTTAAAACTGAAATTGCAAAGTGGTCCCAGTTGTGAAAGTTGAAACCAGGGTAGGTAACGAAGGCTGTAGGCCTGATTCCCAGGCGTCCTGGATGGGGCTTTGTGGCCTGGACAGGCTCCAGGTTCTACCTTCTCTGGTGACCTGGGGGGCAAGTTGCCCTTGTGCCCTGTCAGAGGTGATAGACAGTTAACAGAGTCCTGGCAGCTCTGGAAATATTACCTCGAGGTCTGAGGTCAGAGAGATTTTTCTAGCCTATGCTGGGAAGGTAGTCTAATTCCTACCAGCCAGTTGATATTGCCAATCATTTTAGGAAGGAGGTTCTCCACTTGACTGACTCCATCCAAATAGAAGAAACAACTCGAGTCCACCCTTTTTCAGCCTGAGGTATCACTGAGTTATCCATCCATCTCCCTTCGGGGATAACCCCAAGGCCATTAGAAATGTTCAAAGACATGCCTGTGCTATGCTGTGCTTAGTCGCTCAGTCATGTCCGACTCTCTGAAGCCCCATGGACTGTAGCCCGCCAGGCTCCTCGGGCCATGGGGATTCTCCAGGGAGGACTACTGGAGTTGGTTGCCATGCCCTCCTCCAGGGGATCTTCCCGACCCAGGGACTGAACCTGGGTCTCCTGCATTGCAGGCAATTCTTTACCATCTGAGCCACCAGGGAAGGCCAAAGATGTGCCTAGACTTTAGGAACTCCAGTGCTCCTTGGCCTGGGGTCCACACCAGGGTATTAAGAGCTTAACATTCAGGATTCTGAACTTGTCCAAAGATCATATTATTGAACCAGAAGATCTTTAAATGAAGGTTGAGGGGATTCATCTTTTTAAATGTGAAAAAAAAAAGCTGATGATTTTTATATGGTAGTTGAAATTTGATGATGAGAGAGAAACTCCTCATCATCATTTCAATTCAACTCATCATCTCAATTTGGAAATGAGTTTAAACTCTAAACTCTAATTTGTGTTAAATACATCAGACGTATGAACTCGAGACTTGTTGATTCTGAGATCTAGATTTGGAGACAGTGGCTAAAATTCCTTAGCTCACCTGAGTGAATCTTGAGACTGTCTTCCTTCTCAGACTTCGGGATGAATTTCCTGGAGGAAATGAAGACATTTAGTGCTGAGCACCACCAGGGAAATGTCTGATCTGGTAGGTCTGAGGTGGGAGCTGAGAATTTGCCTTTTTCACAAGTTCCCAGGTGATTCTGGCTGCTGTTGGTCTGGGGTCATGCTTTGGGAACCACTAAGCTAAGGGTACAGGCTTGTAGAATCGGAAGTCTAAACTAGACTGTACCGTGTGTGGTCCTGAACCAGGACGTTGACATCACTCGGAAGCTTGTTAGAAATGCAGAGTCTCAGGCCCCACTCCAGACCTTTTGTATTTAAATCTGCATTTCATAATGCAGATAATGAATTGGTAATTAATGGTATTTCCCCGATGGCTCAGACAGTAAAGAATCTGCCTGCAATGCAGGAGACAAGGGTTCAATCTCTGTATTGGGAAGATCCCCTGGAGCAGGGAATGGCAACCCATTCCAGTATTCTTGCCTGGAGAATGCCATGGGCAGAGGAGCCTGGTGGGCCATGGTCCACAGAGTCACAGAGTCAGACACGACTGAGTGACTAACACTTTCCCTTTCAGGTAATTAATATGGAAGTGAAAGTTTGAGAAGCACCACTCTCAAGCTCCCTGTACGTGACTATCCAGTAACCTATAAATTGTTCTTAATTCTCAGGTGGAAAGCTCTCTGAGTGAAATAACTTTCCATTTGAATACAGCTCTGATTGACTATAACCAAGGACTGCAGGAGAATCAGCTTAGCACAATAAAAAGAAAACTCATCTCTCACTCACATCTCATCAAAGAATGAATTGGGACCTATAAAAATGGCCAATGAACAAATTCAAATGACTTTACTACACAGACAAGCTTGCTTTTGTCACAGGAACCAAAATCCCAGGAGAGAGTCTATACTTCTGAAATCACCTGTGGGGTGACTTCTTGTGAGTAAGAGCCCCCTGAACAGACGGGAGCTCTTGGGTGTTCACCTTTCAGCTCCCTCGTACAATTCTATAGAGCAGAAATGTCAACGGCTCTCTCAGTAGGGCCAGCCATAGCTCTCCCTGTGTGAAGGCAGGTGTTCAACATCAAATAACACTGCCCCGGACCTGAGCAACCCAGAGAAAAATGTAAATGAAACTAAACAGTTATGATAAGAACCAGTCGACCACCCGGTCCACCCTGCCCCCAACTCATCCCACCCACCTCTCTTCTCTGCTCACAAGAGCTGAAAGGCCAGGAGTTGTCTTTAGAATTTCAAATACTGTTTGGAAAAAACAGATCCTACAAACCTCAGAAATCAGGGCAGATGAATTGATGGTCCTGGCCACAAAGGATTTTACCCACAAGAACCCACCAAGCTATCCAGTGAAGGAGACAGTGAGCAGATTACAGTTTACTAAATGGGCAGATCTGTCTTCTCAAATAATTGGTGCATCTTTCATGCATTTGTTCTGGCAAGTCATTCATTCAACAAGTATATATACCCAGTGGTAGGGTCTACAGGAAATATGAAATGAAACACCTTGTAGGGGGAATGGGTGTGAAGATAATAAAAGCAGAATGCGAGGTTGAGAGTGTTCAGGAATCCCTGCAGAGAATCTCCAGGTGGGTGGGAGAGAATTTTAGGGTACCAGTCTCTGAGATGAAGGAGATGGGGGCCACAGCAGTATGAGCAGAAACTGGTGACTGGAGTTTGGATGTACTTGTCTCTTGAGGTCACTCCGCTTTTATTTCCAATGGAAACCAAATTTCCAGCCCGCATGTAAGCAGTTTGACTACCCTGGGCCAACACGCTGTGAAAAAGCTGAGACTGACCTCCACAGAGAGGCCTCAAGAGCGCAGCGAGGAGAGTGTTATCCAGCTATGCCTGTGGGAGCAGCTCCAGTCACCCCCGAGGGCAAGGTCGTGAGAATGTCCAAGCAGAAGATACCCAACCAAGCCTCTCCCCGATTCCTGTCCTAAAGAAACTTCGAGATATCAGAGAATGATTGCTTTTGCTTTAAACCACTAAGTTTGGAGGGATTTGTTGCATAGTCATTGATACACGGGCTTCCCAGATGGCACTCGTGGTAAAGAACCTGCCTGCCAATGCAGGAGATGAAAGAGATGCGGGTTCGATCCCTGGGTCAGGAAGACCCCCCCGGAGGAGGGCATGGCAATCTATTCTAGTATTCTTGCCTAGAGAATCCCATGGACAGAGGAGGCTGCGGGGCTACAGTCTATAGGGTTGCAAACAGTCAGATATGACTAAAGTGACTTAGCATGCACACACGCATTGATACACAGACCAGTTAAAGAAGGAAATGAACAGGTTGAGGGCATACAGAGTAACTGGGAATGGGAGCTACTTTAAATGAGGTGGAGGAGGAATAGAAATCCCATCTCAGGAGGGAGAGGTGAAGAGTTTGGAAAAGGGCATCTCAGGCAGAAGAAAACACCAAAATATTAAGGGGGGAAAGGACTGATCTTTGTTATGGAAGCCAAATGAAAAATAAGGTTGGAGATGCAGGCAAGAGACAGTTATGCAAGGTCCTGGAGGGACTCCTAAAGAATTTGATTTTCATTGGAGAACCCTGGGGTGACTTAAAGCCACTAGCTAACCCCAGTTCATGCCCATTACTCCAGTTGCCTTGGTTCCAAGGCCTCCTCTCCACAGGCCACCATTCCCTTTGTGTATGATATCAATCAAAATAATAGGCTTCTGCATCCAGTGGAACCCAAAATCTAGTGTTATCAAGAGACAGTACATCCACAACCCCAATCACCAGTTTCCAAGCTTCCTGCGATGGTCCATGTCCCCTTGATCTCAGAGATTGGCACCCTCTTTTCTATGGGGTTTGGTTATTCTCGGACCACTGGCCCAAAGTGGGTGTGCATTCATTGTTTAGCTGAATGTTGAATGAATGCCCAAATGTCAGGATAAATGGATGGGTCAACTCAATTCTTTCACAAAACTAAAACATAACCTTTGTGAAAGGGTCTTTCCCCTTTGACTCACCCACTTTCTAAAGGATGTAGTAATGACTACACAGTGGTAGTAAGACATCTCCCCTACCCCCTTTTCCTCTTAAACTGACATTTCTCCAGTGCTATTTGGTTCTCAATGGAAAGACACGGACATTCTAATGTTTCCTGTATTCCCAACAGGTTGTGGGCTAGCCTTCAGTAATTATTTATCAGTAGACTGGTGGATTGTTATAAGTTATCCTCGATCACTTACAACACTAGCCTGGATATATAGTGTCTTCTGGTCCTAAAGAGTTTGTCCCTCCTCCTTCCCTCCATTTTCATTCTTTGACTTTTCTCTCATTAGAGAAATGTAGAGGTGGGTTTGTTTTGTTTTTTCTCAAACTTGGTAATCAAACTTCCCTTTCTCCCTCTATACTTGTAGTCAGTATGGCACATTGATATGAATCTTTTTTTGAAATCTAATTTTGTAGAGAGAATTCATTAGGGAAAATAAATCACTATGAGTTCCTAAGTGAAAACAAGCAGAGGTGAAATACTACTTTAAAACAAAATTCTAAGAGATAATCATTTCTCACAATGGAACAAGGGAATATATGAAGTAAGTCATAAAGAGAAAAGCAAATATATATTGAGGCATATATGTTGAATCTAGAGAGATGGTATAGATGATCTTATTTGCAAAGCAGAGCTAGAGACATAGACATAGAGAACAAACGCATGGATTGGGAGATTGGGATTGACCTGTATACACTACAATGGATAAAACAGATAACTAATGACATGTATACACTACAATGGATAAAATAGATCACTAATGAGCACCTACTGTATAGCTCAGGGAACTCTACTCACTGCTGTGTGGTGACCTAGATGAGAAGGAAATCCAAAAATGAGGGGTTATATGTACAACTGATTCACTTTGCTGTATAACAGAAACCAACACAACATTGTAAAGCAACTATTCTCCAATAACAATTAATTTAAAAAAAAGAAAAGAAAAAGAAACAAAGGAGTGTAGAGGCCAGTCTTCACATGCATCCATGATGAGGTAGGGGTGGAAAGTAGGTAAAAAATACGAGTTCATGTCCAGAATGATGTTACATTTGCATTAAGAGGGAAATGCATAGACCCTCCACAATTGTTGTGTTGGATATTCAGCATGCCTTTGAAAAACCCTGTGGACTTTCTTTTTACCAAAGTTGGTAACGTAGTGAGTCCAGCTAGATAATGAGCAAACTTACCAACAAAGCATGCTTTCATTGTAGTGTATTAAACTCATCATCAGAAATAAATGTTTGAAAATAAGATGAAAATAAATATTATTATTAACTTGGTAGTCACGTTGTGGGAGGCAACCCAAATACCTAGAAATCTGGAGTGATTAGATCATTGTAATCTTAATCAGTTTTTTTTTTTTTTAAAGGATAGACAAGACTTTCCTGGCACTACGGTGGTTAAGACTTTGCCTTCCGATGTAGGGGATGAGGTTTGATCCCTGGTTGGCGAGTTGAGATCCCTGGCCTGGCAGCCAAAAAACCAAAACCTAAAACAGAAGCAATATTGTAACAAGTTCAGTTGACTTTAAAAATGGTTTACATTAGAAAAAAAAGAAAAGAAATCTGGGTAGGCAAATTGCAATAAACTCCAAGTCCTCTTTCCGCCTTTTGTTTACTACTGAAACAATGACATGGTCTGTTATGCCAAAGAGGTAACTGGTCAGTTTGGTCTGTCAGACTGCCAGTAAATTGATTTTGCATCCTTGAAGCACCATTTTCAAACATAGCACCTTCACTGTGTTATCTCATTTGACGTTTGCAAAACTGTGGTAGTTATCGTTATCCTTATGTCCATTTTATCAAATATGATCTACATAGAGATGATGATTTCTTGCAAATGAGCCTTCTAGTGTCTGTTGAAGGTGGCACTGGAAAGAACACTGGTCAGTGACTTCTGAGATTCGGACTCAGTTTTCACCGCTGGTCCTGCAACCCCACCACTGTGTCATTATCCAGTCCAAATTATCTTGGTCCTTGAACTATGAATGCCGATTAATTTACATGCTGAGTCACTAAATCATGTCCAATTCTTTGCAACCCTAGGACCAGGCTCCTCTGTCCATGGGATTCTCCAGGCATGAGTACTGGAGTGGGATTTTATGCCCTCCTCCAGAGGATCTCCCCAACTCAGGGACTGAACCCATGTCTCTTGCATCTCCTGCATTGGCTGGTGATTTCTTTAGCATGAGTGCCACCTGGAAAGCCTGATTAATTTACATAGTCATCGTTGATTCATAGATGTCCAGTTAGACTAGCACATGACCTTGAGTTACATTCTGAGGTCAAAGGGATATAAGAATGACTGTCTTGGCCCATCTGCCCCATAGTCTGTGGCCGAGGTTCTTCCTGAAAGAATGCTGTTGCTCTCTTTGAGGCCATCCTTCAAATTTATGTGTGTTTCAACTTCAATATCCACTTAGGGCTTTCCCTCTTACTCATGTCCACTAGGAAAAGAAGGCAACATTTAACTTAATCCTGTAATTCCTTAGTCTAATGATTTGAGGTCCCTTTTGGAAGGAGTTGGAAAGATAAATAAAATTTCCTAAAAGTTTGCTACTTGGAGAGGGTTCTGAGAGGAGGCAACATTGGAATGACCTGGGCGCTGATTAGCAATGCACTATCGGGTTCCACTGCATACTTAGTGAATCATAAATTGATTTTCCCAAGATTCCCCAGACACCTGGTAAGAAAGGACATTAAGGTTTGAGAAGCACTGGCCTGAAAGACAGGTTACTCATTAGACACAGCATCTGAGGTTGGACAATTGAGCGCGTTCTTTTGGAGGTTCTGGTGGTTCCGGTTGGTGATGCCTGCTGTTCAAGGTTTTGGGCACTAGAGGGGGACATTGGGCTGCATGGCTAAGTGAGCAGGGCCTCTCTCCAGGAAGCAAATGGGCATCTTGACATGATGCACAATTAAACCTTTTTTTTTCTTTTTTATCTCTTGTATGAAATTTAGTCCAGTTACCAAACAGTAACCGACACTTATTTAGCATGAGCTATGTGCCAAGCATCGTGCCAGGGCATTTACATGAAGGGCGTCTTTGAATCCTTAGAGGTATTATTATTGAAGTACTTTAAAGATAAAGAAATTGGAGGACTACCCTGGTGGTCCAGTGGTTAACATTCTGTGTTGCAATACAAGCAGCATGGGTTCAATTCCTGATCAGGGAATTAAGATCCCACATGCCATGCAGCCAAAGAAAAAAAATTAAAGATGAAGAAACTGGGGTTCGGGAAGTGGGGAAATACATTTATGCTCACACCACTGGGAAGTGACACGAAGTGATGGAGCAGGCATCAGGCAAAAAAGGTCCTTCTGACCATGAGCCGGAGCTCTGACCCCACGCCCTGCACTGCCTTCTCCTCACTCTTCTCAACAGCCCTTCAGGTCAGGCATCACGGTAACCAGTGGTGAGCCCTTTAAACCATTAAAATAGAAGAGCAAGGAGTTAAGAAAAATTCTGTACGTTTTTAATGCACTTTTTTGTGAGGCAGGAGAGCCCAAAGGTTATTGCACAGGCTTTAAAGTTATTCTGTCCAAAACAGAAGCCACAGGCTAGAGATGATTAAGAGCCCTTGAAATGTGGCTGTTGTGATGGAAAAAATGAGTGTTTAATATGTTTAATTCTAGCTAGTTGACCTTTAAACTCTGATAGTTGATTTTTGGGAAGCTTTAAAGTATGTTTGGAACAGCTTGGGGGTGTGACTCTACTTTTTCAATTGTCAAGTTTTTCATTAAAAATTTTGGGTCTATATATATATAAAATGTCTATGTGAGTATTAGTCACTTAGCCTGACTCTTTGCGACCCCATGACTGTAAACCACAAGACTCCTCTGTCCATGGGATTTCCCAGGCAAAAATACTGGAGTGGGTTGCCATTCCCTTCTCCAGGGAATCTTCCCAACCCAGGGATTGAATTTGGTTCTCCTGCATGTCAGGCAGATTCTTTACTGTCTGAGCCACAAACTAAATGATTTTACTGTACACATTAAGCTAACACAATGTTGTAAATTAACTATTCTTCCAGTAAAAATAGAAAAAAGATTAAAAAATTCTGTGTCTGAATGAAGATGTGCCAAAAGTGTAGCACACACACTGGTTTTCAAGGGCTCTATATAAAAAAAGGAATGCATTTATTAACATTTCATTAATAAACAACAACAACAATTCATGTACCAGCTACATGTTGAAATGATCATATTCTGGGTATATGGAATTACATAAAATACATTGCTAAAATTATTTCACCTGTTTCTTTTCACTTTTTTAATGTGGCCACTAGAACATTTTCAATGATGCATGTGGCTCACATAACCTTTCTGTTGGACCCTGCTGCTCCAGAGCTGTTGTTGGGTTCAAATCCTTACTCTACCATGCAAAGCTGTGAGAACTCTGTAGGTTTCCATTTCTTTTGTAATATGGTTTAACAGTACCTACCTCACATGGTTGAGAAGGTTAATGAGTCAATATATGTTAAGTGCTCACTGGGTGACAATTCTCCATGGGCTTTGTGTGTTTCTGCACCTCTGATAAGCAGAATTTTGTTGTTTTGTTGTAGTTCAGTCACTAAGTTGTGTCAGACTCTTTGTGACCGCATGGACGGCAACATGCCAAGCTTCCCTGTCCTTCACTATCTCCCAGAGTTTGCTCAAACTCATGTCCATTGAGTCGATGAGGCCATCCAACCATCTCATCGTCTTTCACCCCCTTTTCCTCCTGCCCTCAGTCTTTCCCAGCATCAGGGTCTTTTCCAATGAGTCACCGCTTCGCATCAAATGGCTGAAGTATTGGAGCTTTAGTATCAGTCCTTCCAATGAATATTCAGGGTTGATTTCCTTTAGGATTGACTGGTTTGATCTCTGCTGTCCTAGCAGAATGTTCTAAACTATCTTATCAAAGATGCTTGTATAGTAACAGCCTTTGGGAAATAGATGTAGCTTCTCCCTCTCATACAAAGATCAGGTGTGTTTGTCTGCTATTTTGAAAGATTTGGTTGCCCTAAGTGCAAAGTTCCTCTTCTGAAACTCAACCTTCTTCTACATGAGCAAGAATCATTCTGTGTAACCCTGTGTGAGCACTGGGGCTTGAAGAACTAGTTATGATCATGGCTATTTCTATGAGTAATAAACTGCCCTTTGTCTCTGACTCAGGGGTCTCCTGTCTTCTGCTGGTTTCTGAGACATTGTGGCAGGCTGACTTGTCTACTTCACTAAGTAGAGTGAAACGAACACACATTGTTCATCAACTACACTCCAATATGAAACTGAAATTAAAAAAAAAGAGAAATCTTGGACTCTTCAGAGTTTGGGACAATACTTTGAAATAGGCACCTGGAACACAGCACTGTGTTGTGTTAGACATTATTATCTTACCTGCCCCTCCTCCTACATCCACTTAATACAGCTGAATCACTGCTAATTTCTGCCTTTTGTGTCCCCTTCTACTTAGGGAGAAGTAGAGAAGAGAGGGTCCCTCTCTCTTCGGACCTCTGGCATTCCCACTGGTTGTACCTTGTGGCTTATCCTTCCTGGTGATATCTTGTTGCATGCGGTCAAATTGTCAGAGCTGAATCTTATAGATTAGCTTGATGGATTTGATTTTCTCTCTCCAAATATTGTTTCTTATTCTCTTCCAGGAGAATTTTCTAGAATTAAACATTAAGGCACACGGTGGTCCTGTATGCCCCCCAGTTCCTCTGATTGTACCTCCTCTCATACAGAGGACAGTTTGGCGCATGACAAGTGTCAGCCAGCACCTCTCTCCACCAAAAATTCTATCTGTCTAGTGCTACTTCTTCACTTTTTTTCATTAAAAAATTTTTTGGGGCTGTACCACGCAGCATGCAGGATCTTAGTTCCCAGACTAGGGATCGAACCTGTGGCCCCTGCCATGAAAGCACAGAGTTTTAACCACTTGATCACCAGGGAAATCTCACTGCTTCACTTGTTTACACTCAGACATGTGCATACACACAATCACAGAGGGTAGTTTACACATATGCATGAGATTGATTTTGACTGTACTATAAAACTATACCTAGAGTTAAGAGCTTTATTGGTTTTGGTCAAAGGCCAATGTAAAAAATTTCAGAGCAAAGAGTATATACAGTGTACTATTTGGAATAAGCTACAGGGTCAAAACAGAACAAAGCTAAACAGAATGTGAAACATTTCAGTGTGAATTATGTATAAAGGATAATCACACAAACACATCAGTGAAATGTTTTAACTGAACTCTCTGAATTGCCTTTAGCTCTGGTTTTTAAAGTAGCCAATATAAAAGGACACCTTACTTTTACACTGGCAACTGAAATTTAAATTTAATTAAAATGAAGACCCTGATGCTGGGCAAGATTGAAGGCAAAAGGGGGTGGCAGAGGATGAGATGGTTTGATAGCATCACCAACTCAATGGACATGAGTTTGAGCAAACTCTGGGAGATAGTGAAGGACAGGGGAGCCTGGCGTGCTGCAGTTCATGGGATCCCAAAGAGTTGGACACATCTTAGCGACTGAACAGCAACAAATAAAATTAAACATTCACACCAGCCCCATTGCAAGTACTCGAGGGCCAAATATAGCTCACGACTACCATATTGGACAGTGCAGATATAGTACATTTCTAGCATAGGAAGTTCCATTGAGGAGCCTTGCTGTCAAATTACATAAATGTCTGAATCAGGCGATATTATTCATTAGCAAACAGCATTAAAAGTTACATCCAAGGTATTTGGGACAGAATGCTAGACATGTTTGCAACTCTAAGCAATATGATTACATCTTGGCTTTAAGATAAAGGTATGAAACTTCAGCTATGAAAATTCAACACAACATAGAATTCGTTTTCTATTTTGTCAGTGGTTATATCTTCATTTAAATCTATCTGCTCACAGTGATATTTTCCTTTTTAAATGTTTTCTCTTGACAGAAATCTTCCACAGTTTTGTTATGACTGCATACCATCTTGGCACAATTTACAGAGCTTAAAACGAGCATATACTTTATTTATGGTGCCTATTGCTTTTACAAGCCAATTTATTTTGAACAGATTGATGGATTGCAAAGTACATAAAAACATTGCGCTTGTTTGTGTCATTATGATACTATTGCTGAAAATCACACTGGCTGTAGTAACAACAGCAACAAGGACACGTCTGGCATGACGGGGATACCTGACTGCCAGGTACAAACGTCTACCCTGTGTTGTTGTGTATATTCTACTCAACTCAGCTCAAGCCTGGAATGAAGGTATAAGACGTATGACTTTCCGTTTTGGTGACAGAAAGCCATTTTCCCACCAAGTTTTTGCATTATTACTATTCTATCCTTGGAGAAGGAAATGGTAACCCGCTCTAGTATTCTTGCCTGGTGAATCCCATGGACAGAGGAGCCTGGCGGGCTACAGCTCATGGGGCAGTTAAAAGTCGGAGATGACTGAGCGACTGAGCACATTCTGTCCTTGAAACCATCCTCTAGATCCTTGTGCTTCAAAATGTGGTCCAGGAACCAGCATCACTTGGGAGGTTGTTAGCGGTACAGAATCTCAGGCACCCCCAGGCCCTGTGTTTTAGCAAAGTCCCCAGAAAACTAGAGGCACACTAAAGTTTGAGAAACACTGCTTTAGACACTGAAGATGAGACATCGGTACATCTGATGCCATTTCTGGGGCAAGGTGTTACAGACTGAATCATGTCTCCTTTCAAAATGCCTATGCTGGAGTCCTAAGCTCCTATACTTTAGAATGTGTTCTTATTTGAAGTTAGGGCCTTTACAGAGGTAATCGAGTTAAAATGGGGTCATTAGGGTGAGTCCTAATCCAATAGGACTTGTGTTCTTATAAAAAAAAATAGGGGGAAATTTGTATAAGACCCATGGTGTCTACAAGCCGAGGAGAGGAAACAGAACCTTCCCTCCCAGCCCTCTCTGAGGAACCAACTCTGCTAGTACATTGATCTCAGACTTCTAGTCTCTAGATTTAAGAGACAATAAAAACTTTGGGTGATTAAGTCACAAATTTGCAAGGGCAACCCTAGTGGACACTAAATGGTTCCTCTTTTTCCTGTACCATGACTTGTCCACCTTTTTACATGATGTCTCAGGCATTTACACTGTTGTATCTGCTCAGAATATGGTATCTGTCAGTCAGGTAGGGTGCCTACAGCAGTCCTCTCGGGAACACAGTTCATGGAACAGACCATTACGTTTCTAACAGGAGCAAAACTACTTATCAAGGGCCCTGGAAGGAGTGGCAGCCTCCTTGTGACAGTGGGTTTCTTCAGTAAGAAGAAAACGATGGCCACAGATCAGTGTGTATGTTAGTCAATCAGTCGTGTCTGACTCTTTGTGACCCCATGGACTGTAGCCCGCCAGATTTCTCAGTCCATGGGATTCTTCAGGCAAGAATACTGGAGTGGTTTGCCATTCCCTTCTCCAGGGGCTCTTCCCAACCCAGGGATTGAACCTGGGTCTCCTGCATCTCCTGCATTGGCAGGAGGGTTCTTTATCACTAGCGCCACCTGGAAAACAGATCAGAGAGTGCTTTAGAAATGAGAAGAGAGAGCTGCAGGAGACATGAAAGGATTATTCAAGAATAAATCATACCAGGATGGGAGGAACAGGAAAAGTGATTTGGAGAACCCAGCGAAAGCAACAGAGAACCATAGAGGGTAGGAGAGGTGGCTGGAAGACTGGGAGAAAACTGAGTGTCTTTTCTAGCCATTTAGCTGCCACAAAATGCAACGGAGTAGTTAATAAACTATCTAAGATACACAATTTCTAATCTGCAATTCACATGGATCCTGCGAGTAGGAACGTCTAATAACAACACCTGTTAGAGCTGGAAGGAACTTGTCTCTCATTTTGCACATAAGGAAACTGAGTCCCAGGGCAGTGAGTGACTGACCCAGTATCACTGGGCTGATTAGTTGGAAATACAAACCTGGGAACCCCATCTCACAGCCGAAGCAGAGAATTCCTGCCAGCACACCTGGCTTTTGGAAGCTGTAGATCACAGAACAGAGTGTCTCTGATAATCTAAATTGCTTTACATGAAGCACATGGATTTTGCATCAAGTAATTTTAATTATAAGGCTATAAATATGTCAAAGGGATCTGATGACGTCTTATTAAATTACAAAAGTGAGCTCAAGCAGTTTCTGATGTGGGCATAATCCCAAGAAGAATGAGTTTTACAGTCAAGTGCTACTCAGGCTTCTCTCCCCCTCTCCCAGCCCCCAACTTTCCCCCTTTTAAATTGTTTGTTTTAATCATAGAAACTATCATCGAGAAATCAAGCATAAATCAAATTATGAAAATATCGTATCTAAATTATTTTTCTTCCTTTGATCCTTTCATTTCTTTAAATGCTGGTAGAATTTAATCTCCAGAGAGACACTTCAGACCTTCAAATAGGGGAAAAAAATGTATTTTTTTCTGATGAGATCGTGTAATTGCTATTTTAAGTTGTACTTCCATTGGAATTAATACATTAGTCTAAAATGAAATTCAAAAAAAGAAAAAAAAACATGAACGTAAAGAAGCAAGTTCAGAGAACTCTCTTATATTAGCTGTCTAACTCCTGGACAAATTGCAAGCTGATAGGTTTAACAGTACAAAGGTGAGCTATGAGATCTCTTTGTGACAACTGGGGGAATAATGGCCTTTTCCATTTCCATATATAACCCTGCAATTACTTAGGCAGTAAGTAAGGATCCCTTACCTTGAAGGTAGGATCCCTCTGACTATATGTTGCTGTGATCATGTTGGGATTCTAGGCAATGGTTTCTTAAGGTATTCTCTTAAAGGAGATCTCGTCGTGTTCCTTTGTAATGCCTCCTGTAATCTCTTTTCTCATCTGTGTCTAAGTCACTCTTACTAACATATGTTATCATTTGTGTATTTATTTTCCATCTTTTGGCCATGTTGCACAACATGTGGGATCTTAGTTCCCTGACCAGGGAAGTGCAAACCTGGGTCCCCTGCATTGGTAGCATGAAGGCTTCACCACTGGATCAGGGTCTAAAAAAGGAAAACAGAAGCTGCTTCTAGTATTTATGACAAAGGGAATTTAATGCAGGGGATTGGTGACACTGTTGATGGCAGAGGAGAAGGCAATCAAGGGATATGAAGAAACCCAGAGAGATGGTTAGCGTCAGGAAAAGAACCACTTCCATCTTTAGGCTGTTATATACCTATTATTATTATTTTCCTTATGGCAAGTAGGCAGGAGCTACTCTAGGTCTGTCAGGGATTCTAAGTAGAAGATATATTCTTGGGAGATTTATAATCTGATTGGAGAGACGAGGCACATGCAGAAAACAGATTGTGATTAAGGGCTAAATCTCACAGAGTCTCAGAACTGGAAGGGCAGTGGTGAGGGAAAGAGACCTTCTGTGCTTCCTGGGCCATTGAGGGGGCTTCCCAGGTGGAGTTAGTGGTAAAGAACCGCCTGCCAATGCAGGAGACATAGAGATGGAGGTTTAAACTCTGGGTTGGGAAGATCCCCTGGAGAAGGGCATGGCAACCCACTCCAGTATTCTTGCCTGGGAAATCCCATGGACAGAGGAGCCTGGAGGGCTACAGTCCATGGGGTCACAAAGAGTTGGACACAATCAAAGTGACTTAGCATGCATGGGCCACTGAGGAATGAGCTAAGGGATGCTTTTCATGGAGTTTCTTTGCCTAACTTAACACTTCTGGAGAGTAACCTGAGTTCCAGGACTCTGTGAATAAGCACCTGTGACACATTTTCTTCTCAGAACAATCTTCTCTTCTAGGGAAACAGCTTTACCTGCCAGTCAGGGAAGTATTTGTTCAGGAAGAAAGGAGATCGAGATGAAAGCATTTTGCTCTTCTAAAGAATACTGGCAGATTTAAAATTCATGTTCAAAATAGCATAGCTGACCTTGTGCAAATACTCTTGATACAATTAACTGGAAACCAAATGGGCAGGTCAGCGAGGTTTTACGGTATCTGCAATTGCCTTTTTTCCATGTCTCTCTTCTTCTATGTGCTTCTTTCTCTCAGGACTCTTGACTGCTCTTTTGCATTCTTCACTTATTAATTTTTTACTTCTTTGAAAGAATCGGATCTAAGTCATTTACAACTTGTAAATTTAAGTCAATATTTACACCCAATGAAATTGACCCTTAACATTGCCGTATATTTTGGGGAGTAAAATTTTGAAAATAGAACATGAAAAGTGAAAAAAGGCAAGAATAGTTTGAACAAGTAGTTTGAGTATAGGATATTTAAAAATTAGTTTATATAGTTAATATGGATATTTAAGAAAAGCTTTAAAAAATTCTCAAATAAAAAATAATTTTAAAATCGCACATGTACATTAGATCATAAGATAAAGTTTAATACATTTGATCATGTTAAAGGACACAAAACACAGCCAGTCTAACCAAATTTCAGGCATGCATTTACATAAATATATTAAATTAAGAAAAGAAATTATACACTTAAACATCCTTTTCACCTAAAAATCATTAAATCCACAGATCAACAATAAAAACCAATTCTCTGCATTTATCACTTCAAGATACAATTGTTCTATTTTAAAGATAACACAAATACACTTGTTAGAATTTATATGCATTATACATATATTATATATTACATAGATAGTGTGTATACATATGTAGTGTTTGTACAGATAGATAAATATATATACATGGGTGTGTGCACACATACAGATACACACAGATGTATTTTAGGCCATCTGTACTATTACTGCTGGATTTTGATGTCGAACTAAATTAGAGCAGTTGGGTGCGATTACTGTCTTCTGCTTCAAACGCACCCATTGGGCTCACAATCTCCCATTATAAACATCCTTGCCTTTTCTATAGTACATAAATCGTGCTGGGCACTTCAATAAATCTTTGTTAAATTAATGAATGGATGGATGGCTGAATAACAGAAGATCAATAAAAAAGAACTAATATTATAATAACTTGGTAAAGTAAGTCAAATTAATGCAAATATAGAAGGATTATCTAAGCTGATGACTTTGCGTGTTATTCTTCCAAAGAACATTTATAGAAAACATCTAGTACATATATTAACTTGCTTTCTTAAATGTGTACCTGCTTTTGTTACTTGTTCCCACAGTCTTCTGCCTCTTATTAACAGAAATCCAAGCAAAGTATCTTCTGTGATTAAGGTTATAGACAAATTGCCCTAATTGTCAAAAATCTAAAGGAAAATGAACTGCTAGGAAAACCAAAACTGAGAACACTTTAGCCATGCTAAAGTTAAAAGATAAAGTTAACCATTCTTTAAAACTGGACAAAATTAACCACAGATAAAGCCAGGAAAGACATGGTTTCTTTACCAATTTCTTTTATGCTTATTAATTATAATGATTTGAAAAATTTTTTAATTTTAATTAGCTGGGTTTCTTTTAAATAGACTTCTTTAGCATGTCCTAACGAATGAACTCCAAAAGTCTCATAGAAGCTCAGTATCATTTATCTTCTTACTCCATAGTTCTTGGTGAAATGCAAGTCCAAAAATGTCCTATGAATTGAATGAGATGTGGGAAATACCTGATATAAGGTTGTCAGTTTGATTTCCCAATAATAGTATTAGGAATAGAATGTATTAATGTGTTAATAGTATTAGGTTCTACTATACATAAACTCCTAATTTATTTTATGAAAATCATGTTTCTGATTTTAAGAATATAAGGTGAAGAATACCCAACACACTTTTGGACATAGACTATACCAAATCTGATCACACATTGTTCATGTGAATGGAAACTCTTGGCTAGTTATTTTTTAGTGCAGAGGGCAATGTACAAGAGTTAGTTTCTAACTGTGAAGACAAAGCTTATTTTCTATTTAGCCATTATGAATTTCCCATCCCTGTTAATGTTCTGGTTTTTTTTAATCTTGTGTTAAAACTTTTTTTAAGTTAAAAATTTTTAACTTGAAAGATTATAGTCAATTTAAAGAACTGACCAAGCATTTATATTAATTTGCTTGTGTATAAGTAATATAAAATCTACATATGCAAAAAAATCCTGACCAAAATGCGATGTCTGACTTTGTGATATACATGAGATGAACCTTAGAACTCATGTTGAGCTGACATCATTTTTTTGTTGTTGTTAAAAGCAGTGACAAGTTTTAAGCTTACGCTTTATGTTAACACAAGGGATCATTATTTTTTATTGCTATCAATCAACTTGTAGATGACCTATACAAAAGAAAGAATGTATCTTTCTTTTGGGTGCATCTTGGGTTCACATTTAATGAATCAAAAGAGCTAATCTGATAAGTAAATCTCTTCATAGTCACTAGGGAAATAATCACTATGACTGAGAAGAAAATGGCACAACACTTTCTCATGCCCACCTGAGTACACTGTGCTCCCCAAAACAGTTAATTTTAAGACCATTTTCAAAACTTATGAGTGCATATTAAGAGGAAGAAGTGTTGCAACTGGTTAGGATTAATGTCCAGCAGGTTTTATGGTCATGTTTTTAATATTTTTAATATCAAATGCTTCTATTATTAGGTTTCTCACCTTCTCTGCATCATATTAATTATAAAAGGTATGACTAATTTGTGTTTGTGTGATAAAGAGAAAGAAGGTAAGATAGAATATATTTCTTTAGGATATTCTAATGAGAAACTTTCTAGAGGTGTTGTCTATAGTCACAGTAACAGGCCCACTAACTTCTTGGAGGTATTAAAGAAATGGGCACATTTTCAAGGCATGGAACTTTGGTCTGAGTTCTCTGCAAGTTCACGTTTCATTCCAAGGGTGGGGTAAAAAGATTCTGAAGTCTCCACTGAGGGACTATTTAATTTTTCCCTCATAGATTTGGGATAGTCTTACTTAAGATTATTCAACCATCCATAGAGATGGTTGTTGTTTGAAAAGGAAATAGCTGCTAACTTTTCTTATTGTTAACTCACACTGTTGGACTGGGGACATTATTTGTAGCATCCAAGATGGAACCCCAGCTGAGCTGGGACATCTAGGCTGGGAGTCATGTACACTTTCTGTCACTTCTTTCAATGATTGCAATAGGTCAGTCTAGTCTGTTCATAATTTGTCTACTGTTCTTTATGATTTAGAGTTTGAACAAATGTACTAGGAGAGGAATTTTTCAGGAAAATAAAGATCATAACTGGCAAAATCAATAGCAACCTGCTCTAGGACATCTTCATTAGTGTCCTGAGGACATCTCTGTTTAGTCAAAACCAATAGAAGCAGAGAAGAGAGAGGTTAATAAGAGAAGGGATGTATGGGGTGGGGGAAGAAAAAAGATAGAGAAAGAGAGAGAGAGAAAGATATCACAGGTAACATTCTATAGAGATGCTCAGAAACTAATTTATTGAGCAGCCAAATATAAATGCCTATAATATACCTTATTTTTCCTCTTAAAAATTTAGGCTTAGTTTTTATGTTTCAAAACTAAAAGAAACTAATACAATTTAAATTAATGTGTACTTTGAAAGACCCTAGATGCAGCATCTAACCTAAGATCCTAAACCTAGGAGATTTCTTTTTAGTTTATGATTTGGAGATAAAAACAATATTACAAAATTGTTAAAAATTGTTAGTACATTATTATGTAATTATTTTCAAATAAATAAATAGAGAAGTGCTTACTCTTAAATATATAAATGAAAAGGAGAATAGCTTTCTATTTAGGTTGTATGTGTAGGTTTCTTTGCTCTTCTTTATGAGATAGTCCATTAATCTGGGAAAATTTCTGAGTATTCTTTGTGATAAAATAAAAGGTATATTTTACAATAGTCATATTGAAGGGAAATTCCAAAAAGAAAGGTATAGATGGAAGCCCTTTTTATCATTATTCAAGTTTCTTAAATCTTCCCTTCTTTGTACTTTAATGATGTGTCAATTCAGTTGTCTTCTTATTACCTCAAATAACTAGCAAGAAAACAAATTTCTATCAACAAGAACAAGAGTTTGTTAGAAGCAGTGGCAGAAAATATTTTGCCCCAACTCTTTATAACTACCATCATAGCATTTTACATTAAATTGATCCCCAAAGCTTAAGCTCTAGAATGGAAAAAAGGAATAATAATTTACACGTCTATGTTTACTGTATCTTTATCTCCCACATCTATATTCGTACAGAGGACATTTTCTTTCATTTCGATTATGTGCTTTTTTACTGAATAGATATTGCCATTCATGTGATGAAACAATTCTTTTTCCCTAGCTCATACTTTTTAACCGATTCCTACTTTCCTCTCATCATGAATTATTTAAGATCATTCTCAGTCACATATATATTTAAAATGTACTTGAAAGGAAAGGTCAAAAGTTTTTTTTGAAATGATCACTTAGTTTAAAATATGTAGGTATTAATCTCTCTGCTATTTACTTCTTTCCTAAGAACAGAAAGAAATGATTCCAATGACTGTCTTTGCTGGGGTTTAATGTCAGTGGATCTGTTTTCTTTTTAGAAAATTTTGATCTTTTATTCTAACGACTCCCTGTAGAAAAGGCAATGATACCTGGGGTACATATGTTTTTCTAAGTCATTTGAAACTCTTTCACTTGGGAAAGGACTATCTAAAAAAAAGCTGGGTCTGGTCAATTTAATCTAGGTATTTTTAAGTAGGAGAACTAATGACAATGGAACATCTTTTCTTTTATAAAGATTCTTTTGGAAAAGATGGAAAGATTCAAGATGTCAGAAAAAATGCTGTTGTTTTTTTTTTAAATTTGGCTGAATATACGGCAGTATCCTTATTGTTTTCAGTGAAACTATGAACAGGAGAATGTGTAATAAAACTGCACGATTTGACAGATTTAGACAGCTGGCTCCCTCACAAGAAGCTCACATTTTGTGAATGTCACCCACGTTGAATAAGAGATGAGGAGATGGTAGGGTCCATTTACAAAAATGGTTGTCAGGACATTTTTTTTTTTAATTGTAAAACTTTCTGTGATGGAATTCAGTAAAAGGGCTATGAAGAGAAAGCCACAGGCACAAAAGACTGCTATTAACCTACAGATGCGGGCTACGGCAGGGTTCACTGCAAGATTTGTCACACTGTTGGGCCAATGAAGTGTTCGTGTGACTAGAAGGGACCACCCCTTTTCTGGGGTAAGAGGGCAATTTGGTCTCCATGCTCATTTAATCCTGAGACTTCTTTGAATAGACTGTCCATTGAAACCTAAATTGTGCAAAATTATGCATGCACTTTTTAATGCAGGCTATTGTTCACTAAGCACTGAACCAAGACTTGTCAACCCATTTCCATTGGGCATGAGGTCACTTGAAACTTAAGCAATCATATATGGCAGACAAGAACAGGGTACTTAACCAAACTTTCTACGTGGTCGTTTCTCACTGTGCTTTCACTGCAAATCTCTCGCTTTCCAACAATCAACAAATATGAGTTGCAAGATTTTGTTTATTTTTTAAATTGACGCGCCTGTTCTTAAAGGTAAGGAGTAGGTTTGGGAAGTCTATCTGTGTTGTATAATCTGTCCTGCTCTACAATTTAGACTCTGGAGGGACAGATGTTAAAGAAGGGCAACCGAAAGTGGGGGCCCACACATCGAGTCGATGTTCCTTCAGTGGTGCAAAATGCCCTGATAACTCTTTATAATCCAAACATGGCAGGCTGACTTCAAAAACCACGAAGAGAAGAGTCTACCTGAGTTTCTGCAGTTTAAGTTAGAACATGTCTTTTCTTGAAAAACCCAAAAGAATGTTTACAGGAAATTTATTCTTACATGAACCAGAGAGGATTTTCATTGAGTTCTGAAGGAATGTACACATTAAAAGTCATATTTGGCAAGAATGAGCATATTAAAAATTCGTACATGTGACAGCTTACATAGGCAAGATTTGTTCAAAACGAGTGAACTCTTTTTCCAGTGAGGTTCGACTCAGTGTGAAACCCACAACATTCTAATCACATATACTCTGATGGGCTTGCTATGGTGAAAAGCATTTTACGAATGTTTAATGCTGGAATTTTATAATGAGTGGCTGTTTTCTTGCTTTTTCATCCGTCGTTAATGATTACATGTTGGCACAAGGATACATTGCTAGATTAGATCCACAGCACATTAAAGACTGTTTGCTTTCTCACTCCCCTTCTTTCCAATTAAGTTGGTGAAAAATGTAACTTTAGTATTTTACAGGACAGGGTAAAGGTGTTTCATCTAGGTGATGTCTATATTATAAAAATAAAATAAAAAATATAAATATGTAACACAAACCCAGTGCCTATTGTTAAATAAACTATACAATAATAGCAGACCTTTTAGGAAGATTGGTTTTAGAATATGCTGTTATGATTTAATTAGAAAACACTTGAAAACTATCTTCAAATTAAGCTAGAGTAACCAGATTTCTCTGCCAATAAAAAGGTAAGTGCGTTAACATTCTATAATCGGATACACTGATAAAAATGCAGATTATAATTTTATACCGTTGCCCACTTAGAAATTAATCAGGGCTGAAACATTCTCTCATATTATAGTCCTTTAATATTAATATAAAAATATGGCCTTTTAAAATTCAATCCATCAGATTGCACAGTAATGTTTTAAAACTCCATTGAAGTAGACTTCAGTGATTACAGACAGAAAATTCCTGGGAAGTCAAATCATCTCTTCCGGTGACATAAAAATGCCGTTACCAATTTACAATGGAATTTCCAGGGAAATTACTCCACACAAGGAAATACATACTTTTAAAACCCATCTATTATGCAACCACACGCATAAGGTTTTTGAGTGTGTGTGTATATGTGCATATGTGAACAAACATGCCAATATACACACAAGACCTGCACATTTCTGGAAATGACTTTTAAATTAATCAAAGAAAATGAAATCACAGGAGTGTGTAGCAAGATAACAGTTGTTCTTTTTAATGACAGGATAAAAAAATAAATGCCCACTGGAAAGGAATAGTCAAACAGTCCCAGAAACTATACAATGTAACTTGTTAGATCCAGCAAATAAGATGTCATGTCAATGATCTGATCAAGAATACCTGCCCTGGTCACTCTGCGGAGGTTTCTGTCCACCTGTTCACATTGAGGACCAAGATATCCTTTTTTACAGAGGCACTTGTTGGGTCTAACACAGACACCACCGTGGCAACACGCTGGCTCACATTTCGCTGGAAGAAGAAGAAGAGCAATAAAATTACGTTCCATTCTGTAGGTCAGAAACGGCACTGAATATGAGGCCAGTAAATACTTGATGAGTAAAGAAGGGAGGGAAAGAGGAGAAGAGCAGTCCCAAAATGATCCCAAAGCTAATAAATACAAAGAAAGAAGATTTTGGACTTCCAGTTATTTGGGGGCCAGAATGCAGCAGACAGTGGGAGATATTTCTAGAGAAGCAGATCACCCAGATCATGGGAAACAATTTCAATCCATTATAGAATTGACTTTATGTAAAACGAGGACCCTGATGCTGGGAAAGATTGAAGGCAGGAGGAGAAGGGAGCAACAGAGGACGAGATGGTTGGATGGCATCACCGACTCAATGGACATGAGTTTGAGCAAGCTCCGGGAGACAGTAAAGCCTGGTGCGCTGCAGGCCATGGGGTTACAAAGAGTTGGACATGACTTAGTGACTGAACAGTAACGTCGAATTTCAGTTCTTTAAAACTTCTGTTTCCCTAGGGCATCTCCAACAGAAAGTCTTCCAAGTACCTCTGGTTTCCATTCCTCCTGGCTAGGACCTCACGGTGGGAAGGGCATGGCCAGAGAGGAAGACCCAGAGGCTGGAATATCAACAGTCTAACAGCCAGAAATGGTTCGTTTTTTATTTTGGTTGGAGGGAGGATCCATTATGTGGATTCCCTTGGATTCTTCCCTTTCCTTGTTCCCAGGGGGTGCACAGCATATGTCTCATTTCTGATTGCACCTTGAAGCCCTTTCTTGGGGGGAGTCAGTGAGGTTGACCAGTGAAAGATCTTTTCAGCAATCCGTTTCAGGGTACTTTATAGCACAGGACTGCCTCAGAAAAGAATGTTTACCACTACAATATAGGTAGGGAATGTAAAGATGTACTGTTAAAATGAGGTGGAGACATAAAATTGAGCCTATAACTTAGTCTCTTACTGATAGGATGAATCTGGGGTGTGCAGCCACTGTAGATAGAATCAAATTCCTTGAATACATATCCTTATACTTCTCAGTGACAGTTCTTTTAACCTTTTCCAATGCATTAATAACAATCCAGGGGTCTGTGGCTCGTATATGGGAAAGAAACAACATGGAGAAAATAAACAACAATAGTCTTTTAAATTTGTGGGAGATGAGCAAACTATGTGAGTATATGAATAAAGTTCTTGGTTGGGTCAAAAATAACAAAAAAAAATACTTTAATAAAATGTTTCTGGTTTAATCTCATATATTCAAAGTATCTAAACTGATTTAGGGAAAAGATGAGAAAATACTTTATGAAAATATAAATTTTCATTTATATCATATATTATTATCATATATCTATTATGGTATATATGAAGCCACCTATATTCAAAATTATGTTTACCCTCAGCTTAACATTCTGTTACTAGCAGGCACTCAAAAAATTTTTCTTATCCAATGACTGGAGGTGACCTAAGAGTCAAATATAAGCAAAATATAAGTAAGGAATAAGACAGAATGGACACCAGGTAAAACAAGTCGAGAGAAAAGATATTATCAAGCATCAGAGGAAGCAGGAGGAAGAGATATCATCAGGAATTAGAATATTATTGCATTTAAACACTGATCCTCATTTTTTAGCCAACTAACGAAAAAATATAGAATATGAATATTTGTTTTAAATAATGTAACTATTTTATTTCTGTTGTTTCAATTATGATACCTTTTTCCTAGATATGTAACCATGGTATCAATCAGTCACATAATATTATTAGTGCTGAAGGAACTGAAGCTTAAAATGGATACTGTCTATGAGACTTTAAATATTGTCTACTTTATTTTGACAATATATAAACAGTGTATGGCTATAGTATTTTGAAACAAATACATGTTTAGAATAAAGAGAGATGGCCTTTATGAATGATGGATACTTTTAAATATTAACATGGGACTTAGAATTTTGTCAGCAAGAGAGACTTTAATGTTTGAAATCTTTTGTAAATAACACGAATATGCTGGTCATTGAAAACGTTCTTTCAACATACCCATCTTAAACTCTAGGTATCTAAATTAATCTAACTGTCTTCACAACAGGTAGAATTTAAACACAACTGCGTCTATTTGTGGAAGTCACAAGTTAAAGGATAGAATAACCCTGGAATGAAACTCCTTTGCTCTCTGAGCAGCTGCACACCTAGCTGACGGTCGACAAGGGAGTGGCAAAAAGAATGAAGAAAATCTCATAAGATGACTCTAGGTAACTGTATCTTCCCCTTTCCTATAAAAACACCAACTGAAAACCCCTATTTTAGGGCACTGCATCAAGGAAGCAAGCAACAAAATCAAGGGAGGGCCTATATGGAGTGTTTGAAAAATTCTGGCACTCAGAAAGGGCCTTTGCACACACCAGGTCACTGCTGCTGTTGTTCGGTCGCTCGGTTGTGTCCGACTCTTTGCGACCCCACGGACTGTAGCTCACAAGGCTTCCTGGTCCTTCACTAACCTCCAGGAGTTTGCTCAGACTCACGTCCCTGGAGTCGATGATGCCATCCAACCACCTCATCCTGTCACCCGCTTATCCTCCTGTCTTCAATCTTTCCCAGCATCAGGGTCTTTTCCAATGAGTCTGCAGGTTTGAAATCTCTAATCTGGGACTCAAAGCCCACAAGGATGACCTAGTTGGGCTGTTTTCACTTTTGATTTTGTGAAAGAACTCAATTATCTTTATAACTAACCTATATAAACGAATTGTTTACGTTAGGAAAATGGCAAAGTCTTCATGTATAAATTCAGAAACAAGCTGAGCATTACTATTATTGTAAATGGCTACAATTTTATCCTATTCATCTTTTTCTGTGAGGGGGACTGTACCTCTCAGTTTGTGGGATCTTAGCTCCTTGAGCAGAGATCGAACGTGAGCACCCAGCAAGCTTGGAGTCCTAACCACCAGACCTCTGGGGAATTTCCCCTTTTCATCTTATAGCTGAAAGTTCATACCCTTTTATCAGCCTTTCACTATTTCCCCCACCTCTAGCCCCAGGCAACCACTTTTCTGTTTTTATGAGTTTAACTTAAAAAAAACCAAATTCCATATATAAGTGATATCATGTAGTATTTATCTACTCTCTGGCTTTTTCACTTAACATACTGTACTCAAAGTCTATCCATGTTGTCAAAAATGGCAAGATTTCCTACATTGCTGAATAATAGTCACGTGTGTGTGTGTGTGTGTGTGTGTGTATGTGTGTGTGTCACATCTTTATCCATTGAGTCACTTACATTGTTTCCATATTTTGGCTACTGTGAATAATGCTGCTATAAACATGGGTATGCAAATATAAATATCTCTTTGAAGCCCTTTTTCACTTACTTTGGATAAATACTTAGAAGTGGCTTGTTGGATCATATGGTCACTCTATTTTTCAGTAAATGGCTACAGCTTTGAACATTAGATCCTTCTAGAAGAAATAACTAATGTTAAGGTCTTGAGTTCCTAGAGGCTGTCCCATGCCTTCTCTTTCCCAGGGACAACAGAAATACTAACCGACTCTGCAGAAGTCCCCTTCCCAGCCGGGACTGCAGCAGCACGTTCCCGTAGGGGTGCAGTAGCCATTCCGACAGAGCCGGGAGCACTCGGATGTCAGGGTCTGGGAGGGCTGGACCACGGCCCTGCATTCCTCAGGCATCAGAGGTCTGCATCAAGACACAAAATCAAAAGCGCATTTTGGGTGAAAATCAGCACTGGGATAAAATCGAGCAATTTTATAGCTTACAAAGCATGTCTCTTCCTTTCTATGGAAAATTTTCTTTTAAGTCACTCAGACAGAAAGGTCAACAACTTTCTAAGAAGACGTATACCCGTGAGGAAACAAAATAACCAGTTTTGAACCAAAGGGAGCACATTAAACATGGTTAAGAAACTTTATCATGATCAAGATTCATTGATTAAAAATGTAATTACATTACACCAATATTTTGGTGGGGCTTCCCTGCTGGCTCAGCGGTAGAGAATCTGCCTGCAGTGCAGGAGACGTGAGAGATGCGGGATTGATCCCTGGGTGGGGATGATCCCCTCGAGAAGGAAATGACAACCCACTCCAGCATTCTTGCCTGGAGAATTCCATGGACAGAGGAGCCTGGTGGGCTACAGTGCATGGGGTCACCAAGAGTGGGACATGACTGAAGCGACTAAGCACACACACAATTTTTTGGCATCTAAGAATTCCTAGCAATTACAAATTTAACAATGAAGACGTATGGATATTTTAAAGTTTTTTTTTTTTTTCCAGGACTCCAAAAGGTTTTAGGAATAGAAAAAATAGGTATATTTCGCAATATGAGGGGGCTGAAGGCAGTCATTAAAATGAGTGCTTGTAGCCTAAATAGCTTTGAAATTACTTTTTATTTCATTTTCATGTTTCTTTTGAGATACTTTTTTCCAGAATGACTGGTTTTGAAAGGACATAAATAATACATGTGTGTTTCTGGACTCAAAGTTTAAACTGTCTATGCAATAAATGATCTATGTAGAGAGATTTTTATATATGTGTGTGTATATATGTACATACATATTTTTATAACTTTATTTTATGCTGCTATGAAGAAAAAGAATGCTAATAGTAGCAAACAAAAGTATCTTATCTGTCACTTAAAAAGTCACAGACCTTGTTTTAACTGCTCGACAACTGCAGTCATTTAGAGAAGGACCAAGCTGCCTACAGAAAATTGTCATACGTCTTCATGTTTTTGAATGAGAGGTTATCTTTCAAGATGGTTCAGGCTAGAAGCATGATCCCAACTGCTCATTACCTCATCTTTGAGAAAAAATATGCAATGGCCCTTTGCTATCAGTCACTGCTACCTGCGCCTCAGTGTGGCGAGAAAGCTCTTTTCAGGGAAGGAATGTAAACAAATGCTTCATCACCAGTCAAATCACCACCGTGAAGAAGGCCAAGTCAGTTGGAGTCCTTAAGTACCATAACAAAGAAGGTGATAATTATGGGTCAGGACCACCATAGAGGTAAATGATACAGCTTTCTGAGAGAAGCAAATAATTAGGCCCCGCAGCCTCAGTTTTTTTGAGACAGGTTATCTTGTTATGCCCTGTGGCAACGTGAACTGTGATAATAATTTGAGGTCTGATCTGAGACTGTTTCTACAATGACTCAAAACCATATTTAAAATATCCAGTGACTTCTTTAGCTCCTCTCTCCAATTAAAACCCACTCTCTGTTGAAAGGATTGTTTGGGATGAACATGTACACACTGCTATATATAAAACAGATAACTAATACAAACCTAATGGATAGCATAGGGAATTCTGCTCAATATTCTGCAATATTCTAAATGAGAAAAGAATTCGAAAAAGGATACGTATATATGTATAACTGAATCCCTTTGCCGTACACCTGAAACTAACACAACATTGTTGATCAACCATACTCCAATATAAAATAAAAGTTTTAAAAATAAATTACTGATTTTTGCAACTATTGTGACAATTCAGAAAACTCCCTTAAATTGACTCAACCTCTTATTTAAATCTAGAAATGGTCCAGTTTATGTGAAGATACTTGAGACATTCTACATTTTCACTCAGAACACACTATCAAATATTTTCCTTGTCTCTCCCCACCACCCCCTGCCCCAAGGAAGTCTTTCTGGGAGTAAGGGCAGAGGGTGATATGGTGGAATATCACCTTAAATGGCCAAGGAAAGTGAGGGAATTATCTTCGCCTTCTTATTTTGAATAGCCCAAGTCTGCTCAATTTTTCCCTCACATAAAATTCTTATTTTGTTTGAGATACTATGGTGGCCTTTTGACCATCAGAAGAGCAGTTTCTCAGAAGTCACGATGTTCTTCTGAATTACAGATCACCACATTTACTAGTCAACAGGTATTGTTCACATTTTCCTGCTAACTGAGATTCTATTTATCCATTTCTATTTAGGCTACCCACTCCAGTATTCTTGGGTTTCCACTGTGACTCAACGGGTAAAGAATCCACCTGCAATGTGGGAGACCTGGGTTTGATTCCTGGGTTGGGACGATCCCCTGGAGAAGGGAAAGGCTACCCACTCCACTATTCTGGCCTGGAGAATTCCATGGACTATATAGTCCATGGGGTCACAAAGAGTTGTACATGACTGAGCGACTTTCATTTTCACTTCAATTATTACTAACTTGTTCATGCTCTTTCCAATTCATTCAAGAAAAAAGACGCAGAAGTAGAGTATATCAGAAATATATTACATGTTACATGCAATGGAAAATGTGCAATCACATAGTTCACATGCTACTTGATGATATGGTTTACACCTGAGCAGATGAATCTAAAGAGAAGATACCATGTGATCAAGAATGTAGGTGACTTCAATCAGACAACTACAACCAGAAGATGCTGCGTGTTTGAAGCAAAGTATAGGATCACTGAGTCATGTGCACTGGGAACAGATAAGGCAGTCTGATGAAAATGGATTCACTGCAGAAGTATGGTTTTTCGGGGCAGGATATCTGATCCTTGTTTCCCGGCTGATCCTCCAATTAGACAGTTTGATTTTCACCAAACATTCAAATGTGTGTAAACTCAGATTATGGAGGGAATTCTAATTTTTTTTTAAAATTTTGCCTAAGATAGAGCAAATGCTTATCTATCTGTAGATGCGATTGCTTCATGCTTGGGCCTGTTTAGTTTATATAAGACTGTGTGGCTGTCATATATAAACATGATTCCCTTAAATTTCTATTTAATTACCTACAAAAATAACTGTATTCTTTTATGAAGTTGACAACTCACATTCCTCACTTAGCATGTTAAAATCTGCCCCCACCCTCCTTTTAAACTATTATTCTATTGGGAACCCTTGAACATGAAAATGTACATGAAACATAGCCCATCACTTATTGGACCTCACTTTCCTTAAGGAATGAGGATTCCTATTTCTTCTTTCCCTTCCCCATTGAAATAAAAGTTTTCTGAGGGCAAAATCTGTATATTCAATCCTCTTCAAGTCTAGCCATTGACTGCCAGGTACTATACTCTTCATGGGGAGAAGACAAAAATAAAACAGTATCCTGATCCTCATGGAGACCATTGTGGGGAAGACAGACAGGCAAACACAAAAGTATAAGGCAGTAGGATCTTTGTTATGATAGAGGGGCATATAAAGTTATCAGGAATACAGACGAGAGTGCAATTAATTTAGGATTGAGGGATATTATAGAAAGATGATATTTAAGCTACCAAAGTATTTTATCTCCTCAATTACCTATAGTCCTAGGAGGTAGGAAAATACCATGGAATTTCAATATGTTTATTGAACTAAATGCGTACAGTAGAAACTTTTTCAAATCTAGAATATAAATTCCATGAAGGCAAATAATTTCCTCTCTTCTCTGTGTCTTTTTAGGACCCAGAAGAGTGCATAGCACATGCAAGATGCTTATTAAAAATCTTCTGAATGAATGAAATGAGTGTAATTTTAAAAGAGTGTTTGGTTCTTTAAAATGCTGTTGAGAACAGATAATTTAGGGGAGGGATATGATTAAAATTGATTAAATTAAAATTGATTAATCATTAAAAATGATTAAACTTTTATATCATAAACATAAAACTAAAAACACTGTATTTCTTTCTGTGGCCTAAATTAACTCAAGTCTTACAAAATTCTTCCAAGGCACAATTAAATTCATTTATTTTAAATAAAGCATTTTTACACTAATTATAATTGTAATAAATAAACAACAGGCTAAGAAGTAAGCAAGACATAAAGAGATATGATTATTTTCTCCTCCAATTGGGAATTAAGTCAACACATCAAAATTCATTCAACACAATCAAAACATATTTGGCAAAGCCTGACAAAGATTGTTGGAGGGCTCAACCATTTCTTTTCTCCACACACACTTTTTGTTCTAGGGACATTTCTTCTTTCCATTGAAAGAAGTAAGTTTCCTTTACATGGAATAAATAAGAATTAAGAAAAGGGAATAGAAGAAGTAAATGTGAACTTTATTATTGTTGTCACCTTGAGATAGACCTTCTTGTATTTCAAAATTGTTACATATACACACCTAGGGATCCAAACACAAATCTAGAGTATATACCTGTTATCACATTTGTCATTCTTAATTTTTATTGCACCAGAAATTTGGGCATTTTAATATAGGCCTAATAAGAATTGCTTAAATAGTATTCTCCTTTTAAACAATTCTTTTTTAAACTTTTAGACCCTTATGTCTACTGAATGAAGTCTGAGATAAAGTTTTCAAAACAGAAAACTGGCCTAAGAGGATATTTAGGTTTTTAATAAAGAATATATGGTGTCTATTTGTTGACAGTTATTCTCCATAATTCTCAGAAATTTAATTTAATTTCCTAATTAGAAAAACACATTTCCTAATCCCTTTACACATGACAAATAATGAAACACTAGAGGGTTAGTGCAGAAAACTACCCAACACTTCCTAATGTATAAAGCATTGTTTTCAGAAATGTAAGAAATTTTCTTAGAAATCTACTTTGATTCATTTTGTGTAGTAGTACAAAGCTTTAGATACTTTTAGGGAATAAAGGAGAAAATTGAGAAACCCGAGTAATTCATAACATACATCATACCATGATGACTTTTTGTGAATAGCTAAGGCCAACGGTGACTGTCTCTGTGTAGTGGGTTAAAGAATGATTTTAATTTTATGATCTTTAATTTAATAAGTGACTGACTCGATAAATGGGAAGTCTCTATCCATCTGTATGGACGCACAGGGGTAAATTCTGTCTTAGCAGGCCTGATCTTCAGAGTGAGTGCTGCAGAGACCGATCTATTGTGTCTTTTATAAAAAGTAAAGTGTTCATTCTGAAACTTTTGTAAGGGGTTCAGATTTTAAATTCATGTCATTGTAAAACAAAGTACATTGATCGTGAGTAATATTCTTTTTATAAGACTCTGAATCATTGTAAGTTTCAGAAGACGTGCTCATTCTTCAGCATCTCTTAGAAAATGTTCTGCTTGAGGTGATTGAGCAGGTGATGTAAGAACTGTCTTACTCTTTTTTTTTTTCTTGTGGAATCTTAGTTCCCTGACCGTGAATCAAACTCAGGCCCTACACAGTGAGAGAGCAGAGTCCTAATCACTAGACCACCAGGGAATTCCCTTATTCCTTTATCCATAGTCATGTTGGGACACATGGAAAAGTGATCCCTTATAACTATAACCTTTGCAAAACTATTTTCCTTTTTTTTTTGACAATTAGTCATCTCTATTATAGAAAGTAGAAAATTAAATTATACAATTGTTGTTTAGTCGCTCAGTCGTGTCTGACTCTTTGTGACTCCATGGACTGTAGCCCGCCAGACTCCTCTGTCCATGGGATTTCCCAGGCAAGAATACTGGAGTAGGTTGCCATTCCTTCTCCAGGGATCTTCCTGATCTAGAGATCAAACCTGTATCTTCTGAATTGGTAGGAGGGTTCTTTACCACTGAACCCAAAAAATTATAAAATGGGGAATAATAAAAGGATCTTAACAGAAATTTTAAGAAGGAATAGAGAAAATATTTCTGCTCTACTATTTGCAATTGGAGAATTGTAGTATGTGTGACTTCAGCATTATTTATATAGTCCAAACTGAGCTTCTGATATCCACACCTCAGTCTTAACCCTCAGACTTCCCAGGTGGTGTTGGTGGTAAAGAACCCACCTGCCAATGCAGGTGACATAAGAGATTCAGGTTCGATTCCTGGGTCGGGAAGATCCCCTGGAGGAGGGCATGGCAACCCACTCCAGTATTCTTGCCTGGAGAATCCCACGGACAGAGGAGCCTAGAAGGCTACAATTGATAGGGTTGCAAAGAGTCAGACATGACTGAAGTGACTTGGCATGCACACAATCCTGATCCTCCTACAAGGAGGGCAGATCTTCTCTATTTCCGTTAATGGCAGCTCCCTTTTTTGTTTTGTTTTGTTTTTGGCAAAACTATTTTCCTTTCATGTTTTTTCCCAGTTCTCATGAGGTAGGAAAAACGGTTAAGTCTGAATCCTCATTACTCAGTGTGACACAGAAGAGCAGCCCCAGCACCACCTGGGAGTTTGTCAGGAACGTCGACTCTCAGGCCCCTCCCCAGACATATAGAATCAGCGTCTGCACTTCACAAAGTCTGTCAAGAGACTCATGTGCATAGCCAAGTTACAGAGTGGCTTTTCTAATTTAGGGCCATTCCCAGCCAGTGGTGATTAATGGGGCCATGAATTAATGTGGCCAGGAGCTTCCAGGATGGAATATTCTGGAATCTTATGACTAGATGGAATAAGACCTCTGTACAAGGAGGCAGCCTTCCTGCACCACCAGATTTGATGGCTTAATGGGTCTCCTCACTCTGGAAGCATTTGGATACATAGGTGATAACCCATAAACACTCATTGGTTCTAAAATCATGACCCAGCACTTTTGCCTCAAAAAATTAAGAAAATGGAAAATTTCTCATGATTGGTGAGATTTTTACTATTTTCCCATTTGTATAGCTTGAGGTATAGGAGTGAGCACTAGTGTATTAGTACTGTCATCTTTTAAATACTCATTTTAGGGTCTTTCTCCAAGGTCAACATACAAAGGAATTTTTGTTTATTTTGAGTCTGGATGATTTTTTTTTAGTTTGGGTAGTCACTAAATTTTTCTTGCTCATGTGGACATTTCTCTTTTCAGTGTCAGTTTACCCGTGAGGAGTAGAAGTTTGGATTCAGGCTACATATAACCATTTTGTAGCACCTGTTAAAATGATAATACACCGTACAAATTCAATTTGGCTGTGAGGAATCTTATATGTGCATAATATAATCCTATTCCAGGTCAGAGAACAGAGACTATGGAATCTGTTTCTGTGTAATCATGCAAAACTGGTTTCACAGGACTTCGTGGCTATGTAGATGGCAGCACACATTTCCTAACAATATTTTTCAAGTACCATTTGAGATCTATAAAAAAATTGAATGTTTTAAGAGCTACTTGCTTTCATTCTTAAGGAATGCCTTCTTTGATATTATATCACATGTAGGCCACTTAGAAAAATCTTTTTATGTATGTCCTCAGTAACCCTGATATTGGAAAGAAGGAAAAGAAAACAAATTCAAGAATACTTCTGAAGTTATATACATTATTGATCATATTAAACATTATTAACTTGTACTGTATATTTCTAGAATTCAAATTTAGAATGGGAAAACCAGTGCTCTAGCTTATTTCTCAAACCACTGCATTTTTCTGTTCTGAAAGGCACTGAACAGTGGGGCTAGGTTTGGGCTCTTTTCTCTGGGGCCAAGGTTGACTTTGTTTTAAGGTCTGTGGCTTAAATGCTGACTGCATGATTGCTCAGACAAAGGAGTGTCCATTGTGTGTCCATACATTTGTTCCCCCATAGTGTCCACACATTTGTTATCTATGTCTGTGTCGCTATTTCTGCTTTGCAGATAAGATCATCCATACCATTTTTCTAGATTCCATATATATGCATTAATATAGCAATATTTGTTGGACTGCCTAATGCTATTGTTGTTCAGTTACTCAGTCGTGTCTGACTCTTTGCAGCCCCATGGACTGCAGCACCCCAGTCTTCCCTGTCCTTCACCAGCTCTCTGTCTTCACCTTTGCTTAAACTCATATCTATTGAATCAGTGATGCCATTCAACCATCTCATCCTCTGTTGTCCCCTTCGCCTCCTGCCTTCAGTCTTTCCCAGCATCAGGGTCTTTTCCAATGAGTTGGATCTTCGCATCAGGTGGCCAAAGGATTGGAGCTTCAGCTTCAGCATCAGTCCTTCCAATGAATATTCAGGGTTGATTCCCTTTAGGATTAACTGGTTTGCTCTCCTTGCTGTCCAAGGGACTCTCAAGAGTCTTCTCCAGCACCATGGTTTGAAGGCCTCAATTCTTCAGCACTCAGCCTTTTTTATTGTCCAGCTCTCACATCCATACATCAGCTCAGTTCAGTCGCTCAGTGTCTCCAACTCCTTGCGACCCCATGGATTGTAGCACGCCAGGCCATCCTGTCCATTACCAACTCCCAGAGCTTACTCAAACTCATGTCCATAGAGTCGGTGATATGATCCAACTAACTCATCCTCTGTTGTCCCCTTCTCCTCTTGCCTTCAATCTTTCCCAGCATCAGGGTCTTTTCAAATGAGTCAGTTCTTTGCATCAGGTAGCCAAAGTATTGGAGTTTTAGCTTCAGCATCAGTCCTTCCAATGAATATTCAGGACTGATTTCCTTTAGGATGGACTGGTTGGATCTCCCTGCAATCCAAGGGACTCTCAAGAGTCTTCTCCAATACCACAGTTCAAAAGCATCAATTCTTCAGTTTTCTTTATAGTCCAACTCTCACATCCATACATGACTACTGGAAAAATCATAGCTTTGACTAGATGGACCTTTGTTGACAAAGTACTGTCTCTGCTTTTTAATATGCTGTCTAGGTTGGTCATAGCTTTTCTTCCAAGGAGCAAGCATGTTTAATTTCATGGCTGCAGTGATTTTGGAGCCCTCCAAAATAAAGTCTCTCACTGTTTCCATTGCTTCCCCATCTATTTGCCATGAAGTCCATGATCTTAGTTTTCTGAATGTTGAGTTTTAAGCCAACTTTTTCACTCTCCTCTTTCACTTTCATCAAGAGGCTCTTTAGTTCTTCTTCACTTTCTGCTGTAAGTGTAGTATCATCTGCATATCTGAGGTTATTGATATTTCTCCCAGCAATCTTGATTCCAGCTTGTGCTTCATCCAGCCCGGCATTTCACATGATGTACTCTGAATATAAGTTAAATAAGCAGGGTGACAATATACAGCCTTGGCGTACTCCTTTCCCAATTCTGAACCAGTCTGTTGTTTCATCTCCAGTTCTAACTGTGGCTTCTTGACCTGCATGCAGGTTTTGCAGGAGGCAGGTGAGGTGGTCTGGTATTCCCATCTTTTTAAGAATTTTCCACAGTTTGTTGTGATCTACACTGTCAAAGGCTTTAGCATAGTCACTGAAGCAGAAGTAGATGTTTTTCTGGAATTCTCTAGCTTTTTCTATGATCCCACAGATGTGGCAATTTGATCTCTAGTTCCTCTGCCTTTTCTAAGTCCAGCTTGTGCATCTGGAAGTTCTCAGTTCACACACTGTTGAAGCCTAGCTTGAAGGATGTTGAGCATTACTTTGCTAGCATGTGAAAAGAGTGCAGTTGTGTGGTAGTGTTAATGAGATTATTAGAACATTCACAAATACCTGCTCAGTTTTGTTCTATGGTTAAAGATGTTACCAGAATAAAAGTAGATACCAAAGCCACTTACACCTTCCAGTAATTTCATATTCAACTTTATCCTCATGAGATAGGGCTGACCTTGTTACTCCCAAGTTTAGAAGATTAGAACATGGATGAAAATATGAAATAATTTTCATACAGCCTAATTCAAGATGATCTGGAATTCTTTTCTAGCATAGATTTTTACTCAACTGGTCCTCTTGAGGAACAAAGTGAGCTAGGCACTGTATTTCAGGCCCTTTATTAACCTCCCTATCCAAACACCACCACCAAGATACACAAGTATCTAAAAGGGTGTGTGAATTGCCTTCATTCAACTTTATCAGCTTAACGCAATGCATATATTTCCAGGGTAAAATTAGGAAATGAAGAGGTATATATTTCCTTGAAAGGAAAACCTAGGAGAAATGACTAATGAAACTAGATAAGGTTGTTTGCTTTTACAGAGAAACAAAGTCCAATTTTATTAAATTGCCTTAGGTGTTTCTTGTACTGTTTTTGTTATGTCCTTAATTCAGAAACTGGTCTACTATAATTATTAGAAAAATAGGCATTTCACTTTAACTCAGTGGACTTGTTCCTGAAAAATCTTGCATTGTGTAATAAAAATAAGGTTTATAGGAAAAAATAGAGCTGGGGCGGACTCTTCAAGATCTATGCAACTCTGTATCTAAAGCACTAAGAAGAGTAAAATGTGGTGCCTTGGAGAGGGTATGCTAGGGATATCGGAGATCACCTGCAGGTGGAGGAGAGAGTCACTCGGGGGAGATCAGAAGCACACAAAATATCGTATATTAATGCATAAATGTGGAATCTAGAAAATGGTGTACATGATATTATTTGCAAAGCATAAATAGAGACACAGATGTAGAGAACAAATATATGGATACCAAAGGGGAAAGGAGAGGGGTGGGAGGAATTGGGAGACTGGGATTCACACACATACACACACACACACACACACACACACACTATTGATACTATGCATAAAATAGATAGGGGCTTCCCAGGTGGCTCAGTGGTAAAGAATCCACCTGCCAACGCAGGAGACTCGGGAGACATGGGTTCAATCCCTGGGTTGGGAAGATCCCCTGGAGGAGGAAATGGCAACCCACACTGTTCAGTCTTCTTGCCTGAAAAATCCCACGGACAGAGGAGCCTGGTGGGCCGCTGTCCATGGGGGTCACAGAGAGTCAGATACAACTGAGTGACTGAGCATGCAAGTAGAAAATAGAGAACTAATAAGAAGCTGGTGAGTAGCACAGAAACCCTACTTAATGCACTGTGGTGACCTGTGTGGGAAGGAAGTCCAAGTGGCAGGGATAATACATATGTATGTATGGCTGACTCACTTTGATGTATGGTAGAAGCTAACACAACATTATAAAGCAACTGCTTCCCTGGTGGCTCAGTGGTAAAGAATTTGTCTGCAATGCAGGAGACCTGGGTTTGATCTCTGGGTTGGGAAGATCTGGAGGAGGGCATGGCAACCCACTCCAGTACTCTTGCCTAGAGAATCCCATGGACAGAGGAGCTTGGCAGGCTGCAGTCCTCAGGGTCACATAGAGTTGGACATGACTGAAGTAGCAGCATACTCCAAAAAAATTAATTAAAAAAACCACACACACATAAAACCAAAAACCACAGAACTGACGCTCTGATCTCAGGAGGAAGTGAGACCTGCAAAGGGCCATGCAATGGCTCCTGGGGTTGGCTGGGGGAACTCCGGGCCATACTTCTTTCTTGTTTTAACTCAACTGGGAAGGCTCCTTCTGCCTACACAAGTCAGGCTGAGGCCTTGTTCCTCTTGTCATTCTGGCTTTAGTTGCTTGGAAAGCTACATAATTTCCATGTTATGCAACCATCCTTTTCTTTTATAGGTGAGTTAATTAGTCTGAAGGAAAATCACAGCATAGCAGGACAGACTGGACCAGGAAGCCAAATTACAGTGAGTTTTACCCACCTTGGTACATATTGCCTTCTAGACCATTAATTTTGGCAATTTATAATATACCATGTTTTGACATAATTTTATTGTTCCAGAGTGGCAATATTTATCTCTGAGAACATTGCTAATGTTTTAGACAATGTGTGCAATCTCTTGATTTAAGATAAAAATAAGCCCCTTAGAGAAAAGGACTAAATTCTCATGTATATTCTCCCACCATAACACATAATGGACGCTACCCACTCCAGTATATTCTTGGTCTTCCCTGGTGGCTTAGCTGGTAAAGAATCTGCCTGCAATGCGGGAGACCTAGGTTTGATCCCTGGGTTGGGAAGATCCCCTGGAGAAGGGAAAGGCTTCCCACTCCAGTATTCTGGCCTGGAGAATCCCATGGACTGTGTAGATCATGGGGTCACAAAGAGTCGGACAGGACTGAGCAACTTTCACCTTCACTTCACTTCACTTTCACAATACCTTGCACACAGGAGACAAGCCAAAGATACCTGCAGACTGATTAAATCTCATGATTTAATCTCGTATAACTAGACTTACTCTGATAGGATAGAAAATAAAAACTGAAAAATTAGGATTCAATAAAAAGTCAATGCAATTGCATCCTAATATAAAGAAGGAACCAAATTCTGTTCAGAATTTGTCCAAAATCAATTTTTTTAACTTAAAAACAACTTACAAGCCATAAATGATAAAAATGTTAGACACTAAATAAGAAACATTGGTGACCAATGTTTTAAATGGGAAGTAAGATTTGAAACAAGTTTCTATCCTTTAAAATAGCACAAAAATGTCAGCTTAAATTCTCTTTGAAGACTACCAGGATGACAAATTTCTAAATTTTAATGTTATACCTTTCAATTCATTTGTCAATATTGATAAAATGAGGCATTTAGGCAACAGTTTTTTTAATCAAGTAAAGTGAATTAGTTAAAAAAAGTGATGCTAGGGTACAATATGTCTCTTTAGAAAGTGCATCTTCCTCTAGAAAGCATTTTTTACAAATTTATGTGGCTGTTCCATGCAAGATTAAATCTGTCTTTATCTCAAGAACTGCAATATCTGATGATATACTGTCTTACAATAAAAGTATGATATTCAGAAGGTCTGATAATAACAGATCTCCACCATTGTCCCAGGCAGGGAAGAAACATGGAAACTGAAAAGAAATGGTTTTAATTATCCTTTGATAAAAAATAAATTATTAAAAAAATAAACAATTAAAAAGAAATGCTTTTAAAAGTTTTTGACTCAACAAATTCTTTTTGAAGAATATATTTTTAGTTATTCATATTCTCCATTTTCTGCCTTTTTAACAAATGCCACTTGTAAGTGGCAATTCAATCAAGTTTTCATAGCAATCTGTACAATTAATCTAGGAACTGATATATCAGCATTAAAAATTGATAGTTTAAGGAAGACTATGTAATTAATATAAAGCAGAAAATTCCCTTGAATACTGTGGTCACATGTCACATCTTCAGAAAATAGGATCTAAATATAAGAAATCTTATAGTATAGGCTTTAAAAATAACAGGATCATTTCAATAAAAATTTTTAATAAATTATGATATAATATTTTGTATGTATCTTGAAATAGGTGATGGCATTACATAGACTTGTATGGACTATTTGAGTGTCTTTAAGTATGTCTGTGTACATATATACACATACAACAAGTCTTGGTAAAGAATGAATAAAATTCCAGTTATCCTTAGACCATTACCATACATTATGTATGCATTCTCATCCATTCATTAAAAGTTTATCTTATCCCATTCTTTTGTAATATATCTTTAAATTTTCAGATACTTCTGGCAATTTAGGAAGGATGTGTTAGCTAAAAATATTGTGCACCACAACATATGCTATGGCATATTAAGAATAAAAAGTAAGCAGGCACATATAAGTGTATGCCATTTTTGGTGATTGGAAATGTAGAAAAACCATAGCAAAAATGTGGACCATGCTTCCCTTGTCTTTTTGACTTCAAATCCACCACGCTGAATGGATTTTTATAAGGCATATACTTGTTCATGACCTCTAGTGTTAAGAAATTCTGTCATGTTTGAAAACTAGTCCCTGGTCGAGCCTGTGTCCCTGTTAATAGCTGAAAGGTCAATGGAGCTGCTAAACAGTTTGTGTTACTGTCAGGGTGGCCATGAAAACACCGCCTGCAGCAAGAGGACTTGGCAGCTGGGTCAACAGGCACTGTGGGGATTTATCAACCTAGGGAGGCCACTTGCATAAAACTCTGACTGATGAATTGGGACTAGACTGGCTTATTGGGCTAAACCCTCTCCATTATGCATGGCTTTCTTTAGGATGGCAGAGCTGCCTGCCAGCTCTGAGACATATGCGAAGGATAAACAGAACCAATTTCCTCTCATGAAGTGATTTTTTTCCTGTGTGGAAAAAAAAAAAGCACTCTTCAGCATCCAGCATACTAAGGAGTAGGATGAAGATATTAAGGAAAAAATAAACAAAGAAAAGTGAGGGGGGGCATAGTGGGGAGGAGAAAGAAGAGCAGTTTTGTTTTTTGTTTAATATTAATACCATCATATTTATTAGTTTCCAGACTTCCAAATAACACATACGTAAACAGAAGAACATTGCAAACTGTTGTTACTAGCAGCAACAGTCCTTAAACAGAAAGGGTTTAGGTGAATTAGGAGTGATTTCAAGATAAGATTAAAAGTCATAGTTTTTCTTTTAGCAGCTGGTATATGAACAGTAAAACCATAAATACATAGACACCCTGGTTTAGGCATGAGGGCGGTTTTTTATATTGGTCATACAGGAGTCTGGAGATAGGATGTTTCTATAAAATAACCTCTGAAGCTGGGAATTTGCATTGTTAATTTATAGACCTCTTAAGGGAATGGGTTGTGTGATTTGAGTGGGTATAACAGATAAGCAACCTGTTAAAATAGAGAAAGACTGGGTACATGGTAATTAATTCAGTATGTTTAAGAATGATTTTGTTTTACAAATTCCTGAAGAAATAACCCTGGAAATATTTCCAGGTCAAAAAAAGGGACTTTAGTTTCAGTTTATCTGAAACAAAAATTAAAGAATCTTTTTCAATAGTGTGAAAAAATTTGCATCCTATAAAAATGAAGCTTGGTAAGTTCACAACTCCATTAGAATCCTTTCATTTCCACTCCTCAGGAGCACTTATGTGATTCTGAAAAAATTTAACAAAGAATAAGCCTCTAAGACATGACTTGAACAACTGAAAACTAGACTCAAGAGTTCTTTCCCTGGAGACTCAGACAGTAAAGAACTTGCCTATAATGCAGGAGACCTGGGTTCGATACCTTTGTCAGGAAAATCCCCTGGAGAAGGGAATGGCAACCCACTCCAGTATGCTTGCCTGGAGAATCCCATGGACAGAGGATCCTGGTGGGCTAAGTCCATGAGTTGCAAAGAGTCAGATATGACTGAGTGACTGACATTACTACTACTACAGAGTTCTTTAAAACTCCGTGGACATCTTGACCCCAGTTTTGGCACTAAAACAACCTCAAAAGTTGTGAGATCAATCACCTGAAAATAATTCTTGAGTGCATGGAATGAACACCAAGGGTACTAAAAAGAATAGCATAGGCTTTAAATCCATTATTATCTTCACAGCACTCTGCAGAAATGAGGCAGAAACAAAATGCTCACCTGCCCTTGATAGACAGGCAGAGGAGCACCGTGTGGTGGCATAATGCAACACCCACATTCCAGGACTCAGAGACAAGACCATCTGACTACGGGGCCTGCCAGGATCAACTTCCTCATCTTAACCGGCCTCAAGTGGCACTACTAAATGAAACTAAAATGATGGCCCAGTTCCTGTGCTCTATGCACTGACATGCTGGCTGAAGGAGTCCCAGACCAGGGCACGCAGAACTCAATACTCAAAGCTTTAGGGGACCTAGTGAGGTGGGCCAGTAAACTGGGAGATTGGCATTGATTCAATCCTAACTCCGCCATGAGACTTGACTTTCCCACCTCTGAAGGTATCCCCATGCTAAGATGGAGGCAATGTTCATCCCTTTTCTGCTTTTCCCTTAAAATCTCCTGTGTCCTAGTTAAGCTGTAGAGAAAGCTGGTTGTATTCTCATGGAAGTTTCCTTTGATTACAATGGCATTTGTATTTTTTATAATAGGTTATCAAACCATCCTTTCTGAGAAGGATGCCCACTGTAAAGGATTTTACATTTATGTCAATAATTAAGTAACATATAGGCTGGGGGCTTCCCAGGTCACTCAGTGGGTAAAGAATGTGCCTGCGATTCAGGAGATGTGGAAGACCCGGGTTTGATCCCTGGGTCGAGAAGATCCCTTGGAGGAGAACACGGCAATCCACTCCAGTATTCTTGCCTGGAGAATTCCATGGACAGAGGAGCCTGGTGGGCTACAGTCCAGGGGGTCACAGAGTCAGACATGGCTGAGCGACTGAGCACTCAAATAACATATAGCCTGAGACCAAACTGTCCTTACAGATGGAGGTGGTAATGCTGGGACCTCATCTGATCTTGTCCAGATGACCCAAGAATATTGCATATGATTTATAAATTCCCTCATCTTCTTTAAAAATTATTTTTACTTGGAGGAAAATGGCTTTACAATGTTGTATTTGGCTTCTGCAGTACAACAAACGTGACTAACTACATGTATTCACATACCCCTCCCAGCGGAGCCTCCCTCCCCTCCCACCCTTCGAGAGCACGACAGAGCATGAGCCGACTCCCCGGGCCACGGCAGGCTCCCAGAGCAGCTTCCCACTAGCTGTCTGTCTGACACACGGTGGTGTAGATACATCAGTGCTACTCTCTCAATGCATCCCACCTTCTATGTCTACAAGCTTCATTTTGGGGGGTGTGTGTGTTTGTGTGTGCAGGAAAAAAAAGAGAAAACATAAATCTTATGGTGTGTGAGAATGGAACTTCTATGACACAATACAGAATATAAGATTTCTATGATTTATAGTTCTCCTCTTTTAGAGCCATGAGTCAACTGATATTTGAAATTTATTCTGAAAACATGATTCGAACAAGTCTGGGGTTCCTGCACAAGAATACAGTTAATCTAAGATTTTAATTGGAATGAGATATTTGTTGTAACAAGAAATGTCTGTGGATTATTATTATTATTGTTTTTTGGGGGGTTGATGAGGCTCTTTCTTCAAATTCTCCCTTAAGCATTTTAGAAAAGCAGTTGTGCCCTGAAGCAGACATCCTATTAACACTGTGAGGCTAGTAATTTGCTCGTGTTTCCAAAATAGCCCCATTCACATATACTAAAGTGTCTGCTTATACAGAACTTCCACTCGTGTCGGGAGAACTACTATAATAACAAACCTTGGCATCCAAATCGAAACAGCATGTGGCTCCCAACAAATGTTTATGAAAACATTTGTTTTCTTACAGTCAGTTTAATTTTGAAATGTATGCCTAGGCCTGTGTACAAGGACGGTGTCTCTGGGACTCTGTTAATCCCCCCCACCTCCTCAAAACCAAACACACCTCTTAACCCTGGCCCGACACGTGACAGGACTCACCAGAAACAGGCACCATAGTGCAAAGTCAGGCCTGTGAGGTATGTCACTCTGAGACCACCCTAGAGAGGAGGCCCCAAGATCGCAGAGCCAAGGCCCCTCACGGCCCCTGGTAATTAGACACTAATAATGGACTGAAGGTGTAAAATTCACCTCCACTCACCACCAACAGACTAAACAATCCATAGGAAGAGAGAAACCTTTCTGTGAGGAGCAAGAATGAATAATACAGCAGAAAGCTTGCAAAAGCGTATCAACTTTGACAAACATAATGGAATAACAATGGCTATTTCAAAACTAATGGCATTAGATCTGAGTGAAACCCTAGACTGTATTCTGAACCATTAGAAGGCTGCTAGTTTATGAATTAACATTGGATTGATTTTTGTTCTTAATATCGCCAACTTCAATAATCACCAAGGTGTCTGATTTCTGATTTTTTTTTATTCATTACTTTGCTTCTCTTGAAGGACACTCAAGGAGGAAAAGAACCCTTACCACGTGTAGATGGGTACTTCTCTTATTGTGAAAGAAAATGCACACTGCTAAATAGAGAAGGAAAACTATCATCATCGCTGTGTGACAGATGGGTATATATGATGTCCTCTATCACAGACCATTTAGCATTGATTATTCTTTTTTGTTCTGCAACACCAATGTCAACCTATATTTTTCTCAGGAAAGGCAATGAATGCTTTCTGGGATGGAAAAAGGACAAGAATCTCCATTTGTTAGTCAGTGATTTTTTTCAGAAAAACATATACAATTTATAACCTACAAATATTTTTAAAGGGGAATTAAATGAATGCTTTTAGTAAACTTTTTGGATTATTGGAATTTTTTTTTCTTAAAAGAGACTTGAAATTTGGGGATTTCAATTTGCACATGGGCTCATGAGGTTAACTTAGCATAGAAAGAATTAGAAATTCACCCACAGAGTGGCGTTTTAAGCATCCTTGAGAATAATATAGACAAATCTCACAGATAATGTTGGGCAAAAGAAACCAGAAACAACTGAGTACATTTTATACGATTCCACTTATAAAAAGCTCAAAAATGTGCTCAGTCACGTAGTCATATCCAACTCTGTGAGACGCCGTGGACTGTAGCCTACCAGGTTCCTCTGTCCATAGGATTTCCTAGGCAAGATTACTGGAGTCGGTTGCCATTTCCTCCACCAGGGGATCATGCCCACCCATGTGAGATCGAACCTGAGTCACCTGCATTGGCAGGTGGATTCTTTACCATTGTGCCACCTGGGAAGTTCAAAAATGGGAGAAGCTAACCTATGCTGTTAGAGGTCACAGGATGATTGCGCTTGGCAGGGGAGGTAACTGGAAATAGAAATGAGGGGTCTTCAGGCCGCCTGTACCCTTCCATCCCTTCTTTTGGGTGCTGGGTACATCGTATGTCACTTACGAAAAACTGTCATACTGTATGCTTATGATTTGGGGCCTTTTCTGAATACATGCTTCAGTAAAAAGTTTGAAAAAAAAAGGATTAAAAATTCATAGCACTGTGAAGCTAGAGTGCGATCACAACTGGTTTCACAGTGGTCATATATGTGAGTATACTGAAGTCCTGCAATAATTGTTTCTAAACTTACAACCTAAAACCTATTTCACAGAATGTAATTTTAGTGGCTTCTGAGAGTTCTGATTTTATCCATGAATTTAACAACTGACTCATGATGACCCAAGGTAATTTGAAAGTTGAGTGTGTGTTGAAGTTGGGTTAGGTGGGTAGAGGGTAGCAGGGGAGGGATAATTAGATTCTCTAAAGGATGAAAACATTCACATCTTCCTTTTGCTGAAGTCAATAACAGAATGCTTCCGTGGTTTTCATCTGTTTGGTCACAGAAGCTGTGAGCTTCCAGATAGCTGTGAAACGAGGCTTCGATGTTGAATTGCCAAAAAAACTTTCCTGGTGTTTGAGCATGCTCAGTCGCTCAGTTGCTCAGTTGTGTCCAACTCTTTGCAACCCCATGGACTGTAGCCAGCTGACTCTGTAGAGAGCAGCTCTCTGCTGACTATAAGGATGCTATGGCTATGTACAAGATCAAAGTAATGCTTTTGAAGGTCAGGGTATTCACGTCTAAGTTTTAGAGACGAGTTGAGGGTCTCTCAGGAGAGCACTCAGCAGATGGACAGGGCAGAAATGTTCATCTTTGAGTGCTAATTGCAATTCCATCACTAATTTGAATGCACTGGAATAACTTAGAGAATATTACTTGACTTAATAGAATATTTTTAAAAAAGCTCACCTTTTGGGATCGATAATTTTGTAGAGTTTTCCATTGTGAGTCTGGGTCATACTTTTACTACTTGATAGAATGTAAACTTCACCTATGGAGAGAGAAATGCAGTAAGTTAGTTCACAGTATTGTAAGGCTTCACCTTCTATTGACTGCGTGTGCATGCTCCGTTGCTAAGTCGTGTCTGACTCTTTGCGACCTCATGTACTGTAGCCCACTAGACTCCTCTGACAATGGGATTATCTCAGCAAGAATACTAGAGCAGGTTGTGATGTCCTCCTCCAGGGGATCTTCCTCACCCAGGGATCAAATTCAAGTCTCCTATGTCTACTGCATTGGCAGGTGGATTTTTTTTTAATCACTGGTTCTTTACCATTTGGGAAGCCCCATGTGTATGTGTATATTGGGCTTCCCAGGTGGTGCCCATGGTAAAGAATCCGCCTGCCAATGCAGGAGACACAGGAGATGTGGGTTCAATCCCTGGGTTGGAAAGATTCCCTGGAGGAGGCATGGCAGCCCACTCCAGTATTCTTGCCTGGAGAATCCCATGGACAGAGGGGCCTGGCGGGCTACAGTCCATGGTGTGGCAAAAGAGTTGGACATGACTGAGCAACTAAGCACTCACAGTACATATATATTATATACTCGTACATCCTCAGATCACTTGCCTGAAGATTATGAGAGCTTCCTAAGTCCACCCTCAGTGCATCCGGACTCCAGTCACTTCTTCCCACGTCTCCCCATTGCTCTGGTATGAGCAGAGGATGGTCTCTCACCCGGATGGTGGCCACAGCCTCCTAACTGATCGCCCTGCTCTTACGCTTATTCCTCTACGTTCACTCTCAGTGTATCAGAGGCAGAGATTCCTTAAAAGGCAAGCTAGAGTGTATAAATCAGAGAAGGTGATGGCACCCACTCCAGTGTTCCTGCCTGGAAAATCCCATGGACGGAGGAGCCTGGTGGGCTGCAGTCCATGGGGTCGCTAAGAGTCGGACATAACTGAGCGACTTCACTCTCGCTTTTCACTTTCCTGCATTGGAGAAGGAAATGGCAATCCACTCCAGTGTTCTTGCCTGGAGAATCCCAGGGACGGGGGAGCCTGGTGGGCTGTCGTCTATGGGATCACACAGAGTTGGATACGACTGAAGTGACTTAGCAGCAGCAGCAGAATGTATAAATTTGATTACACTCTTCTGGATCAACAACCTCCAATGACTTCTAATTTCCCTCCAATGGCTGCTACTCTCTCTCCAAGCCAAGTCTAAGTCCTGACAGTGGTCTATGACCATGTGCCCCACCTATTGCTCTGATGCCATCTGCAAAGTTTTTAGCCTCACTGGCCTCCTGACTTTGGAAACGAGAGGCAAGTTCCTGGCCCAGCATCCTGTTCTAGGCCCCCGCTGTCCTTGGCTCCTCCTGTCTGAGCATCTGTCCAGGTCCTGTCTGTCAGTAGATCACCACCAGGTGCATTTTCCCTCTTTCATCTGTGCTTATGTCATCTTTCTTGACTGTACTATTTATTTATTTTAATAGATCTTTTTGATTTGGACCATTTTTAAAGTCTTTATTAAATTTGTTACCATATTGCTTCTGTTTTCTGTTTTGGCTTTTTTGGCTTTGAGGCATGTGGGGTCTTGGTTCCCTGACCAGGGATGGGACCCCCTGCACTGGAAGGCGAAGTCTTAACCACTGGACCACTTGGGAAGCCCCCTTATTGTGTTATTTAAAAGTACCCTTGTCCCAATTCCTAGTACACTGTGCCAACTCTCTCCTCAGGAGAGAACCACTCTCATTTATGACCATTCCTTCCATATAATTCAATACATAGAACTGATCATATGAATAGGGAATTAGAAGTTGTTTTTATGATTATATGCTTATGAGACTTTAAAATTTATATTTGTTTCTCATTCATGAAATAGTCTTTGATGTAGTCTATATTTCTCTATTTTACTCTGTTATTGTGTATTAAGCACACCCTACTGCTTTCTCACTTCTGGAAAGGATATTATGGGACTTATAATAAAGGCATGACACAACAGAAAAAATGGCATTAAAAAATTAAGGAATGTAAGTAAAAAATTCATATTTGTTTCATCAACTACTTTATATAGTTTACCATTTAATCCTTAAAACAAACCCATTCTGATTTTATGGTTAAACACACACACACACACACACACATCCAGAAAAAACTCAGTAAAAAAAATCTAACTCACTTTATTATAGGACTCTTAATTAAAAACCAAAGAGTTTACATTGAAGAGTGAAAGTATATTTACTCTAAATTATGAAATATACAAGATAGTTTTGGTTTTGGACAGTAAGAACTGTGTGTGCCTCATTTCTGGTTCTCCTCCCAACATTGTATTAAGTATGGACAGATATTTGGACATTTTAACCACGGTGGGGTGACAATAGTAGGATACATGATGGTGAGTTATTGGCAGTAAGGTCTGGGGAAACCAAAACAATTCATCAAAATGATTCTAAATACTTTCTCTAACTCTGTCACAAACAATTTGATCCTAATTTATACTTTAAAATCCGAGTTTGCCAATGACGTTTAAATTACACTACAGAAGACTGAAGTGAGAAAGGCTATATTTCTGGTTCATTTGAATGGGGTAGAAGAATTTCAAGGCAGACTTAAATGCAAGATGCTTGCAATGCTAAAACAAGGAAGAGACAGACTGGGCTACTCTTCTTGGATCCCCATATTCCTGCAGCTCTGGAATCGGTGCTTTGTGCTGCAGGAATCTAGTTTGAGTTCCTTGGCAACCAAAGTGAATGGCATGGAGGTATTTCTGAGGAATTCTCTGTTTGGTGGAGGAAAAGCAAATCTGAACATTTAGAGTAAATAATTATGATTTAGATGAAAACACAACTCTTCTTTCTTAATACCTAGAAATTCATGTCCAAGGCTAAGGAAGCATGGTAGCCATAGTTTGTTTGGATATCATTCTTTAAAGGGAATCATTATGATAGCTACATTTATCTCTGAAATTTAAAACTGGTAGCATTTAATTCTTTGGTAACATTCCAATTATCAACCTCTTTTTGCTTTTTAAACTGCATACATTTTGGATAATATATCAACAAATAAATTGTATGTTATCCTGAAGATTATCAAGGAGAAGATAATTTTCATTCTGTTGGGAAGCAGATCTATAATCTCAGATTATTTCCAACAAATTTCATGCCTTGATGGGCAAAAAAATAAAAAATTAGGAAATAAAGTGAGATTCAGATTGCAACCTATCTTAAATTTATTCTAAGAGACATGGATAAGTGGAAAGGTTTTCAAACAGAGAATGTAAACAAATGACTTAACTGCTTCAAAAATATCAGTAGCCATTTGAAATTCTCTCTCTCTCTCTAAGATTCAAAAATTCTCTTTTGTTTCCAACTCCCATCTTCCTGCTTTGTTTCTTTCATGTTTCTGGAGTAGAAATAAGATTTAAAGACCCCCCAGAGAAAGTTTATTGGAAGAGAATACTGAACTGGTCATCTCTGCTGGAGGTTACATTTCCAACAAATGGAGGTTGAGATTATTTTGCTTGTTTTTCAGAGTAGAACAGAGACTCTTGGGCAAAGATTGAGAATGGAACTTAACAGAAATAGTTTGTACAGTACCTAATTCGTCTTCTCCAAATCCCAAAATGTGACCTGAAAAGTAACCTCTACAGGAACCACCATTGCCAAGACAGAGTGGTTTTTCTTGCCATTGCTTGCTCACAGGACTTTGCTGGAGGGTTAAGAAATTCCTACAAGAAAAACATACCAGAAACCTATGATGAAAATGTGCTTTTGCCTAAAAGACACAATGACATGTTTAAAATAAAGCTTGTAATAAATAATTCTTGTGCCACAGACCTGGCTTCTAAAGGGAAAAATAATATTGCCCAGAATGTGTGTGAATACTCTGAAATTCCCATGTGAGGAAAAAGTACTTAAAGATGACATTTTGTTTGGAGGGGGTGGGTACTAAAAGTACCTGAGTATGAGAAATACCCTCCCCTTCATCTGGAGAATGATACCTCCTGTCCAGGACTAGACATCATGCTGCGCTCTTAATCAGAGAGAGGGACAGGGGAAGAACACAGGGTCAGTTCACTTTTCTATTTCCTTTTAGTCACCAAGCATATCAGCTCTGTCATATGCCTGAATGACAGTGACTTGGGAAACAAGATCCTTATTTTGGGCTTCATTACAGAGTTTCTTATAATTATTGATAATGTGACCTCTAAGCTTTAGGCTAAAATTTAATTTTGCAGTATTCTTATCAATAGAGAGAAATTAAGGTCTGTTGTCAAAAGTCCTGAGAGTCTGGCAAAAAACAAACAAACAAACAAAATTCTTAGCCTTCCAATAATTTTTAAAATATTTACTTAACTCATGTAAAACTACATTTTTTTCAATTTACTCATGATCATGGTAAATTTATGTTAAGGATGAAGGAAAGAGCCTAAATAATATGAAATGTCCATCTGAAGACTTCTCTGCTCTTAAAAACTATTTTATGAATTTGATCAAGTCTGTTTCAAAAGCATCTTTTAGGAAATTCTTTAATTCCCCCCACCATACATGGTGGAACTAAAAGTAAATAACAGGACTTCCTTCATGGTCCAGTGGTTAAGAATCCACCTGCCAATGGAGGGGACACGGGTTCAGTCCCTGGTCCAGGGATATTCCACATGCTGCAGAGCAACAAAGTCTGTGAGCTGCAACTATTGAAGTCCAGGCTCTAGAGCCCATGAGCTGCAACAAGAGAAGCTACCACAATGAGAAGGCTGTGCATGGTGACAAGAGAGTAGCCCCAGCTCACTGCAAGGAGAGAAAGCCCTTGTGCAGCAAGGAAGACCCAACACAGCCAAAAGAAAAAAAGAAGAGAAAGACTAACTGGGAGGATTGAAACAAAATAAATAGTAATAAACCATAGTTTTTAATACAATAGTTTTAACAATAGTTTTTACACGCTTGACCTCCAAAGGGTGACATGCATTTGAATATTTTTTGATGATTTGCCAATAATCAATGGATATGTCATTCCATCTATCAAACAGTGGTGTCATGAAGCCTACCCATTACGATCTGCAAACACGTAGCTTCCATAGAGTCTTTCTGACTGGCAGCCTCGGTAAACAAATCCACCAACCAAAGGACCATTACTGAATGGCTTGAATTCTAAAAGTGATGGCTCACTTTCTGGAAATAAATAGACATAACATTAGATTAAATGAAACATATTTTTATAAAGGAAAACGAATGTAGGCCAGGGGGCTTCCCAGGTGGCGCTAGTGGTAACAACCTTGCCAATACAGGAGACATAAGAGATGCAGGTTCAATCCCTGCATCAGAAAGATTCCTTGGTGGAGGGCATGGCAACCCACTCCAGTATTCTTGCCTGGAGAATCCCATGGACAGAGGAGCCTGGCGGGCTACATACAGTTCATGGGGTCACAAAGGGTCGGACATGACTGAAGCCACTTTGCACGCATGCACACACAATGTAGGCCATGCCACAATTACTAGAGTAATTTACTTTAACTCTGAAATGTGTTCCATGATGCATGAGATGGATTCTTGCTATAGATCTTCAGCGAAAATAATTAACCCTTTTGCTTTAATATTATAAAATGTACAGGGCTTCCATGCATAGCAGAATGAAACAAAAATGCTCTGCAAATGCTTATTGTTATTATAACTTCCAATACATAGCAAATTTTCAATGACAGTATCTCTGAACATTTTAGAAATTGTGGACTTTAGAACTAAAATACTTAAACAAATAATACTTAATTTTTTTAATATTGAGTTTTTTGTAGAAATACTGTGTATACCTCCTAAACTGAGTCAAACCTCTGTCAAATTCTAGAAAATGTTTAAGTTTACACTTTAATGAAAATCATGGTACATAAAAGGTCTTCAAAACCACATTTGTTGCATATTTCAAAACACTGTCACTTAGTCAAGTAATATCTTCATTTAAAATGTTTTAAGAGTTTTTGTTTACAGGGTCATGTGGTTAACAAAGTCTATTTCAGTCATTCCTTCAGAATTACATGTGAATAGTCATGTATCTCAATCTTTCCATGCATGTTATTATGTTCTCAAAAATAAAGATGCCAATTACAATGAAAAAGATACAAAGCCAGATGGAAATTAATCTGAAAATTACTTATTACATCCTTAAATAAGTCGCTATCAACAGGAAGTCTTTAGGCAAAAGCTTGTGTGGAAAGACAAAAATTCTAAAGTCCTTCCGCTTCCCATGTGATTATGGTGAATAGGTGAATGTGTGCTCAGTCAGTCATGTCCAACTCTTTGCAACTCCATAGACTATAGCCCTCCAGGCTCCTCTGTCCATGGGATTTTCCTGGCAAGAATACTGGAGTGGGTTGCCATTTCCTTCTTAGGGGATCTTCCTGACTCAGGGATCGATCCCAAGTCTCTTGCATCTCCTGCACTGCAGGCTGATTCTTGACCGCTGAGCCACCGAGGGTGCCTGATGATGGTGAACATGATATTATAAAAAGTAGAACAATTAAATTTTAAGAGAATTTAATTTAATTCTCTCCCAGGGTACTGAGAGGCAGCAAAGCTGAATGTCTAAGGTCATGAGCTCTGGAATCAGGCTACCTAGGTTCAAATCCAGATCCTGTCACTTTCGTGGTGTGACCAGTAACCTTTCTGCGTCTCAGCTTTCTCATCTGTACAGTGTGAACAGTAAGAGGACTTCCAGGATTTCTCTGTAAATGAAATGAGTGAAGTTTGTCAAGTACTTATTACAGGCCCTGGCATGTAGTAAATGCTGTGGATGTGGTTATTTGTGGGGTTTTTTTTTCTGATTTATTGAGGAATAATTGACAAATAAAATTTGATATATATAAATAGTAAAAGAATTCTGCAGCTGTGTTTTTAATATATAAATGTAGGATCATCCATATTGTAATCAGTTTCAGCTGAACCCAAATTAATGTGATTGTAGAATTTAGTTTAATCTACAAATATAGCTAAAATTCCCACAGGCTAGTGACTCATTAGATTTTTTTTTCTAACCACATTATTCTTTGGTTTGGCTTTTATAAGATGTACACACACATACACGAATACCTGAAAAAAAATAAAGTAAAATAACTGAATACTACATGAACCAGCACAGCTGCTTCATTCCTGGTACTAAATAAATATCTGTATTGAATGAATAGAAGAAGTAATCAATTCAATAATCTTCATCTACTATGTTCCCTGAATCATAATCATATTTGATATACCGTTTCCTCCAAAATAAGTAAATACAAAAGTGTGGAAAAATAATAACTTTATATTTTAATATGTATCTCAAATACTCTAGTAATCATGTCATTAAAAATAAGATCTAAACATTCCATCTTCATGACTTGGGTAAATAACATGTTTTTATAAGTCTATTACTTTGTTTTCTCTAAAATAAACACCTTTAAAAAATACATTCTTATTTGAAACACATAATTTTCCTAATTGCTGAGACTAGCATGTTGGGTATTGAGAAATTTCTTACCCTTAACACTTATTTTTTTCCACTGTATATAAGATGTTAGGACAAGTTCTCTCTTATATATTAAATAAATAGAAGGTATTCATCTTGATTCTCAGATGAGCAAAATATAAACTGCTAACTTTTGAAGGTCCATTAAATTTTTTGGACCTACAGAGCAGCATTCAATCCACGGGGAGGGTAATTACCCAAATGGAGCCCCTAGGGCTTGTAAGAATCACTGGACCTTTAAGAAGCCAGCAACTGATTCTGTTACCACTGTTAGGCCAGTGTTCTGATGCTTTCCTAAATGCTTATTTTGCAGAAATCCTTTTCTCTTCAATTAATACACTAAAATAAAACAAAGCCCAAATGAAAGCCCAAATCAACAAATTATGCTCTACTTACCATAATCTTTCCCCTTTATGATCTGTAGGATTCTGGCCGATGATCTGTTCTTTCCATTGGAGTCTGAACAAAGTATTGTTAAATTGATGTTTATATCAGTGGGGTGTCGATCCACAGCGCATCTGCAACAAAAGTGGGGACACTCATGAATTCCTACCAGGGTATCTTCCAAACTCAGAGATGCCTGACACGGGAACCCTTTGTGGGCTGGCAAGGATCCTAGGGAGGATTTAATTTGGAATCTCTAGAAACCGCCGAAGGAAACATCCTGTTTGTTTACTCTGCTGAAGTTTAATGAGCTCTGGAGTGTATTTCTTAATTTCTTTTGGTACCTCCCTCCATTATGAACCTGTACGCTGACTTAAAACATGTGCTAGTCTGTTGTTACGGGAAAGCACGGATATGATACCTGGGTAACGTACAAGAGTAGGAACAGTGGTACCATCAACTCACACCTGCAATCCATGCTACAGGATACGTGGTCCCTGAGTTGTGATGATCCAGCATTATGATGCTGTGGAAGTGTTACATGGTGAGGAGAAACTGTACTTCAAGTTTTGATCTTCTCCCAGACTAATGACATGTGGTACAATACTCTCTTGTGATGCTGGGCAGAGGCAACTATAGTTCCCAGCAACTCGCGCCATCACTAGAGGAATCAACAATGCATAGACAACCGCTCTGTATCCCTACAACCATCCTGCTTTCCACTTTCAGTATAACATTTGATAAATATTGAAATATTTGATATTTGATAAATACCTCATGAAAACATAAGCATTCAACATAATGGCTTCCCTGGTGGCTCAGACGGTAACGAATTGGCTGGCAATGAAGGAGACCCAGGTTCAATCCCTGGGTCAGGAAGATCCCCTGGAGAAGGAAATGGCTACCCATTCCAGTACTCTTGCCTGAGAAATCCCATGGACAGAGGAGCCTGGCAGGCTACAAGTCCGTAGCGTCACAAAGAGTCAGATACTACTGAGCGACTAACACAGAAAGTGAAGTCGCTCAGTTGTGTCCGACTCCTTGCGACCCCATGGACTGTAGCCTACCAGGCTCCTCCGTCCATGGGATTTTCCAGGCAAGAGTACTGGAGTGGGTTGCCATTTCCTTCTCCAGGGGATCTTCCCGACCCAGGGATCGAACCCAGGTCTCCTGCATTGTAGGCAGACGCTTTACCATCTGAGCCACCAGGGAAGTCTAGCACAGACACACATTCAATCAAATAGGCTCTATGTTAAAAGATTTTGTCTAACTGTATACTAACGTAAGTATTGTGAGCATGTTTAAAGTGAACTAGACTAAGCTATGACGTTTGGTAGATGAGGACCATTAAGTGCCTTTTCCACTTATAGTATTTTCAACTTGCAATGGTTTCACTGTAACTTAACCCCATTGTAAGACAAGGAAGGTGTGTATTAGTTACAGTATTAATTTTGTGTTTCTTTTTTTTAAAGATTTTTTAAAAAATGTGGACCATTTTTAAAATGTCTTTATTGAATTTTCTATAATACTGCTTCTGTTTTATTTTCTTGCTTTTTAGCTATGAGGTATTTGGGAATCTTAGCTCCCTGACCAGGGATTGAACTTGCACCCATTGCATTGAAAGGCAGTCTTAACCATTGGACCACAAGAGAAATCCCTTGTGTTTCTTACATAGAATAAGTACATTCTAAAGTGTGGGCTGCCCTCACAAAGGGGAGCATGCACTCCAGTTTAAGGAATAAAATAAAGCTGGCCTTCACAACCACTAAAGTCCTTCACGTGGACTCTGACTTCATGTTCACCCCCAATCTATGGCCAGAATATTTCTGTGACTTAAGCCACTGACTGTAAACTCTATGAGGAAAGGAACAATTTTCAATCTCTTTATCACTGTTATTTCTGTTCCTTAGTTCAAATCCAGGAATATAAGGAGGGCTCAATATTTGTTCAATGTTTCAGCCAATGAGTGACTAGGTATGGGGAGTGTGGGTTGAGGGAAGAATGAAATTGAATAATATTTTTGAAATTTCCACAAATTTGGAAAACAGACCTGCACTGTTTTCAGATTTCTTAAGCTTGGCATTACTGACATTTGGTACCAGATATGTCTCTTTTTCTGAGAGGAAAAGGGGGCTGTTCTGAGCATTGTAGGCTATTTAGCAGCATCTCTGGCCTCCACCCACTATGTGTCAGTAGCATGACCTACTCCTTCTAATTTGTGGAAACCAAAATGCTTCTAGACACTGCCAAATGTCCACTGATGGCAAAATCATCCCATTGGGAATCACTGCTTTAGGCTAACAAAATACATTCATGACAAAAACAAAATCATTGGGAATTTTAAAATAAATTAAATTTTTAAAAAATCTGAGAGTAGGGTCTGGGACATGAGTGACATAAGATTCATAAGCAGCAATTATTTAAACAACAACAATGAAATAAAACCTGTTGGGGCCAGATGATCTCATTCATATTAGAGAAACTATAAGCCTGATCTGCCAAAGGTGGGTAGCTGTTCTGTAGCCAGAGTCCCTTTCTTGTCCTCATTAATTCAATGATTCCTGGAATACAATGATTGGCAGGGATCATGACACAGACCTGCAGTGACTTAAGGTGGAACCAAGTCCATATAGGGTTTCAAATTTTTCCTGTATTGCTTTTCTTTTGAAGATGGAGAAACTCTGACCAAGAAAAAAGTTTGACCTGTTTCTAACAAGAAAGAGGAAATCTGGAGGAAAAGGTGAGGTCTCCCAAAAGTGAAGCCTCTGGAGGCCATGAGGTCTAGCTCTGGCTGAGTACCAAATTCATAAGGCCCACTTGGCCCTTTTAACCTTTTTTCAGTTCAGTTCAGTCACTCAGTCATGTCCCACTCTTTGTGACCCCATGGACTGCAGCATGCCAGGCTTCCCTGTCCATCACCAACTCCGGGAGCCTACTCAAACTCATGTTCATCACGTTGGTGATGCCATCCAACCATCTCATCCTCTGTCGTCCTCTTCTCCTCCTGCCTTCAATCTTTCCCAGCATCAGGGTCTTTTCAAATGAGTCAGTTCTTCATATCAGGTGGCCAAAGTATTGGAGTTTCAGCTTCAGCATCAGTCCTTTCAATAAATATTCAGGACTGACTTCCTTTAGGATGGACTGGTTGGATCTCCTTACAGTCCAACGGACTCTCAAGAATCTTCTCCAACCTTTTTTAGTTTCTTATATAAAAAAAGCCCTGACAGTGAAACTTCTCTATATGATACTATTATTGTTGTTTAGTTGCTAAGTTGTGTTCAGTTCTTTGTGATTCCATGGACTGTAGCCTGCCAGGCTCCAGTGTCCATGGAATTCTCCAGGCAAGAATACTGGAATGGGTTGCCATTTCCTTTTCCAGGGGATCTTTTTGACCCAGTGATTTTAACCCACGTTTCCTGCATTGCAGATGGATTCCTTACCTCTGAGCCACCTGAGAAGCCCATATGATACTATACTCACATCATTAAACATGTATCCAACCCACAGGATGTACAACACTAAGTGAAGTGAAAGTGTTAGTCGCTTAGTCCTGTCTCTTTGCGACCCCATGGACTCTAGCCCACCAGGCTCCTCTGTCCGTGGAATTCTTCAGGCAAGAACACTGGAGTAGGTTGCCATTTCTTTCTCCAGGGGATCTTCCTGACCCAGGGATTGAATCTGGGTCTCCTGCATTGCAGAGAGATTCTTTAATGTAAATTACAGTGTTTGGGTGGTAATGATGTGTCAGTGTAGATTTCTCAATTGTAACAAATGACCACTTGGGTGGGGCATGTTGACAGTGGGGGAGTCAATGCTTATGTAGGGGTTGTATGGGAAATCTCCTTGCTTTCTGTTGAATTTTGCTGTGAACTTCAAACTAACCTAAAAATTAAAATGTCTATTAAAAAGAGGGAAGGAGGTACCTGATGCCAGCTACCTAAAAGTGCTGGCTGACAGTTACCAGTAAGAGGATAAGCACAAGGGTCTTGGTCTGCTGCTCTGCACCAAGGTGCTTAATAAAAGTCAGCTTTGCTCTGTAGCCAATAATTTTGGATTTCAGTTTCCTTTCTGCTTTATTAAATCCTCTTCTGCTTGAAATACTTTCAGAGGGAGGCAGATTGTTCAGCCCTCTACCGCCGGAGGATGTACGACTCCACAGCACAGGCACTCTGCCACGTGTAAGGTCTGGGGAGCACTCCGCCCTGTGTTTTTACACGGAGGGGCGGGACTCCCCGGGAGGGGTGCATGAAGGGTCCGGTGGGATTGCGGTGACTCAGGCTGCTCCGACTTCAAACTGCTGCTCGGTGGTGGCATCTGTGCCTTCTGAGCTCCAGGAATGGAATGTGACGGTTTCCTCCACATCCTGAGCCCACCTTAAGTATTCCCTGTCGCCCAGATTTTAAGATCTGCTGAGATGCCAAAAAGGAAATGAACTGTAGACTTGGGCTTTGATGGAGGGGAGATGAAGGGCAGGAGGGATTATAAAAAGAAAAAGTTCGAGAAATACTCACCTTGCACATAATGAACACTCAATAAACATTAAATAGCAATAATAACTTAACTAGTAAATGAATAAATGTGGCCAGATATCCCTTAGTATGAGTAACAGACCACAGACTGAATGAAGCCTTCATCATAGAACTGCTATACAGAATTATACTTCCTTGCATTTTTCAAGTGTATCCCAAATTTCTCACTCTACATACTTCTTTTTTTGGTGGGGGGTGGCACTGAATGGCATATGAGATCTTAGTTCCCCAATCAGGGATTGAACCCACGTCCTCCACACTGGAAGTATGGAGTCCTAACCACTAGACTGACAGGGAGGTCCCTCTAGTTAGTGGTCGTTTCTTTATGATTCACTGTAGCAAACAGTCAATCTGAATTCCTTTAATATTTATAATTTTTTTCAAGTAAAAAGGTTAACATTTAGCTCAACTCCTTCCAAATGCCTGAGTCATCTTATATTAAGTGAAGCTATGATAATAAGAACCATAATTTATTTAAAATCTATCAATTGTGTCAGATACGCTAGTGCTTCACTTACAGATTTGTATTTAATCAGTACAGCATCCTTGCAAGGTGGATATTACCATCCTTACTTACTGTATAAGGAAATTAACATTTAGAAGTGTTTAAGACCTGGGTTCAATCCCTGGGTTGGGAAGATCCCCTGGAGGAGGGCATGGCAACCCACTCCAGTATTCTTGCAGGAAGAAGCCCCATGGACAAAGGAGCCTGGCGGGCTACAGTCTATGGGGTTGCAAAGAGTCAGATACAACTTAGCGACTGAACAACAACAGAGACAAAGGTTTATTGTTTGTCTGAAGTGTTCAGTTTGAAGTCTTAATCATGACACTAGCCCACAGTGTTTATCTAATAAGAACTGTCCAAAATGTTAAGGTGATTTTTCTCTGTGAATTTGTCCTTTGTCTTGTCTAATCTGCCTTCTCAATCTGCTTCACACGTTAATAGAAGAAAGAGAACAAAATGCTGGGTGACAAGGAAGCAGTGTGATTTTAGCGGCACAGTGTTGGATGAGACTCCCGGCTGCTCTGTGCCTGGAAACTCTCCTTTCCCCACTTTGTGAATCCCTGCTCTGCGGTAAGGCAGGAGAGAGAAGAGGCTTGGATTCTCACCTGCCTGGATCATGGAGGCCGTGGGCAAACACTTCTGGGGGCTGGTTGGTGCTGTTGAAGTGCGGGTTGCTCCTGGGTATGGAATAAGGCACGTGGCACATGTCAGTATCCACGTCCAGCCGGAGCACGGAACCTGTGAAGTCGCTGAGGAATCAGAGGACAGCGTAAGGGTTTTCTGTTACGCATTTCACCTACACTAAATGCAGGAAGGTTACTCTATGGCTAAAAAAATAAAATAAAAACCACCTCCCCTCATTTGAGAAAAAATTATTAACGTTCCAAATGAAACCAGAGACTGTTTTGTTTCAGACCAGCACCGAGACACAGACAGCTCGAGGGTGACGGAAGGCTGTGGCATCGGTGGGGTGCTGCGTTTGGCATCCAGCCTCTAAAATGTTTTTTTTTTTTCCCCAATCCACGTGTTTAACGTCCCCTGAGAAGTTCCACTGAATGACGTCAGTCCATTAGATAGTGTGGAAGGTAGCTGTTGTAGAACCCCCATGGGAGGAACTGGTGTGAGGACATCTCAGAAGAGCGACTTCCAAAACTACCACATCAGCAGATTTATTGGATTCCCTTCATGTTATAAAAGCAGATGCTGATAATAACAGTTAAATAATTTAACCAAGGTGATCTAATTCAGTTTTTAATTCACTTAAAACACTTTACCATCAAGGGGCACCTGCTTTTCTGTTTTGTTTTTTACCTTAATCCGTCCATTTCTTCCATATCATCCAACGTGATCATCCCATCACCGAGGATGATGTATAGAAAGCCGTCAGGACCGAAGAGCAGCTGTCCTCCCAGGTGCTTTCTATGAAGTTCGGCGACTTCAAGAAATACTCTGGCCGTTCGTAGATCAACTTGATGGGGGTTTTTCCTACGTGGTGGGGACGAAAGAAATGATTGTGAAATTCGTCAGGTGAACCCAGAGAAAGCAAATAGGATACCAATAGGGAAGCACACACGTGGTATGTAAATAAGTAAACATACTGAAGGTATGTGTATAAAAATTGCTGAAAAATTACGTTAGTTTCTAGGTTTCCCAAGTGGCATTTGAGAGGGAAGAGAATTGTGGAAAATGCCAAAGCTACCATTTTTCGCAATTTTCCTTAAAGACACAATCGGGATGTTCAGCCAGATGGAGACTGAGGTTTAATTACTGCCACCTGATGGTAAATTATTTGTAACTTCTAAACAAAAAATTACAAAGACACAGTGAGAAAAATAACAGCAACCATTTTTTAAATGATACCTGGATACTGTGTATTCCACAACTCTAAGAATATGATCATGAGGCCCCATAGCCCACCGTTCTTGGTTGGTGGTATAAGACACATATAGCTTTCCATTTTTCTTGTAATTGGGATGGAATGCAAGGCTTAGCAGTCCTCTTTCATCTCCTCCCTGCAGTCAAATGAAAAACACAAAGAATTGTGAAGTTAATTATGTTCTTTATTGTGTTTCGACTGGAACCCCCAAAAGAGTCCCTTTCTTCTTCCTGGATAACCTTTGTCCAAACTCTTTTCTTTCCTTCGTTGCCTACTGCACACAAAAAAGATTATAAAACATTTCACTTTGCAGAACTCTTTAAAGGTTAGAAACAAGACAGTTGTCTTGTGTGGTTATCTACGCACAAGACACTTACACCACTTTTGTGAAGTGATTTGTGTATGTAATCTGGGGAAGCCAGGAAGACAAGTTGAAGTGCTGTGAAGAATTCTCTGCTGGGTTACTAGGCTGCTTGTAGTTCACAGAAGACAAATAAAAAGGTTCATAATCAGCAGTCACTTCTAATCCAAGTCTCCCAAACCTAAAACACAGTGCGGGCTGCCAACTCCCACTGTCTTGGCAATCTATTTAGAAAACAGTTAAATTGCTTGTGTAATATGTAAACCTTTGTTTTACCCTGGAGGCATCTACATCAGTTGTCACAACCATGGTGGTCTGTTCGTCATAGCTAGGTAATAAGCAGCCTTGGCCTAGAAATGAGGTATTTTTACATAGATCCTTTTGCTGCCTTGAGTTTTTTCTTTATAGAAAGATGGAGAAATGAGAGGAGAGCTAAAAGCCAGGGCTAGGGTGGGGGTGGGAAAAATCCTAGAGAGGAAAGGGGACACTAGGAAATAAAAGAAAAATCCCAAACAACTTTCTTTTGTTATTATATGTATGTCAAGAATTGTATACATTAGGCATGCCAAATGCTGTAACAATTAAAACATCATCGTGTGCTTAAATAGAAAGGCATTTTATCTTTATTTTCTGCTAATTCAGCTTGATGAAACTCAATATGGTCTTAGCATTTGTTTTATCCCACAAGTAGTCTAGGAATTTCTATAATGAAATCAAAGTATCTAAAATTATCAAGATCAGATACTTCAAGTTCACATCCTGGTAAGCTAGTGAGCACTTCGTCTGTAGTCTGCTGAGTTATGTACAATGGCAAAAAATGTGACCAAAACTGCCCTTAGGACATCACCTTATCCATGCTATTTCATTAAACAGCACATCTCTTAGGGTGAAAAGCTGCAAGCTACTCCTTAGACTAGTGTCAGAGGAGCAAAAAAATCTAATACTGCAATTTCTTCACTGGGTTATGCTCCATCATTCTCCTGCCTTTGTTCCCCAGAAGAGCTTGTGTTACTAGAAATGTATGATGGTGTGTGCAGTTTGTATGCTACATGGACTTGTGAATTTAAGTTCTAGGCATAAAAGTTTACTTTTAAGAAACATTGTTTATTTCCTGGATTAGAGAAAAACTGCTTTCATATGTATGCCATCCAAAGCAGAAACATCCAAACTTTAAGTGTGTGTAAGTAATAAAGTGGGTGCAAATATCCCAGAACTACTAAGTTATTATTCAAAAGGCCAGCCTCTTCATTTGCATATCACAATATGATTAATTTTAACAATGAGAACTATCTCACTGAAGGGTAAGTCTTTAATTTTTTTGGATTATCTTATTATGATGATTTTAATATTGACTCATCTTTCTTCTTACATCTTTATTAAACAGATAGCTCTTGCCTTTCTTATGAGACATTGAAAACAGGGATGTGTAACTAATATTTGATTATAGAAAAACCAGTGCACATCTAAACCTCCCTTACGGCTGTAGAAGGAGGCCTAGGGGTGGGATTTAGTTTGTAATTAATTCCTCTTCCGGATACATCCCCCTCTAAAGCTGTGAATGCAGGTTAAGTACTGCATGCCCACTTCACAAATGTTTGCGTTCCACTAGAAGAAGATTTTGTTGAATGTAGTTCTTTTGTAGTCTTTAATCAAATCATCTGAAAGACAATTTGAGCTGGCTAGCAACATGGTTTAAAACTGCTGGTTGCTTTTTGGGAATTAGGTGTAGAATTCATGCACGGTAGAGAGATAGATGGAAAGAGAGATTTAAATAAATCCACAAGTGATAGAAGACGGTTGTTTACCTTAGAGATTGACGTATCTCACGAATGAATTTGGAGTTGGGGGGGGGTGGGCATCACTGATTTTTATTAAAGGGCCAAATATGAAAACAGAATGAGACATCTGAATGACAAGTAAATAAATCAAGAAAGTCATTTCAAAAATGTCCTGAATTTTTCAGGTTATAGGATTTACATTTGTTTAGGTGGTACTGGTGGTAAAGAACTCTCCTGCCAATGCAGGAAACATAAGAGATGCAGGTTTGATCCCTGGGTCAGGAAGATCCCTGGAGGAGGGCATGGCAACCCACTCCAGTATTCTTGCCTGGAGAATGCCATGGGCAGAGGAGCCTGGCGGGCTACAGTCCATAGGTCGCATGGAGTTGGACACAACTGAAGCTATTTAGCACACACACAATAGTTACACATGATTTCACTTTTCTAAAGTCAATTTCCAGGTGAAAAGTAGTGTTCTGGGTGGTTTAGAAACAGGACTAATGACTCAAGTCATTTCAGAGAAATATTCACTTTCATAATTATAGTGATGAAAAAATTTAATATACTGTGTAAACAACCTAGGGTGTCTCTCAAAACTAGCGTTTTAAATTATATCATATACCACAATTCAAACATTGGGAAGGAAGGATATTTGACTCCTGTCGGTATTTTAAAGTATTGGTAGGCTCACATTTAGCTTGAATTAGCCTGCAGAGGTATGCTGTCCATTTAAAGTATGTTACAAATCATAAGAATGGAGAAGTATGTCGACTGGGCACGAAGTTTTAACTTTGGACCAGGGTCAGAGACTATAATGCCAGAACCACCATGAGATTTTTGAGGCTTCCAGACCTTCTGTGGTTGCCAGAAGGTTCATCAGCGCGTTGCCACCTGAGAGCCTGCGTGTTGACCCCTGGCGCCAGGATCGAAAAAACGGCCCAGCTCTCGCAGGCTCATCAGAAAGCCCTTATGTCAATGTTACCATCTTCTTACTCTTTCCCATTCTTTCCCTTCATTATGTGTAGTTTTATGGGATGAAAAACCAAGCACTCCTCTCAGAAATATCAAATTATTGCACTGTTTCTGCTGAGCATCTGGGGCAAATGAACCTCTAGTGATTAATTAGTTCAACCAAAGTTGTCTTAAAAGGGAGACAAACATAGTCCTAGATGGCAAGCGGAAGCTCCGCGGTGCAGGGAGCCACACCTTTCCAATGACACTGACTTCTGACATCATACTTGTGAAAACTGTTAACCTAATGTCCAAAATGTTTACCCTGAGTGATGTGAGAAAGAGTAATGTGTCCAAATATTCACATTATACTTTGTACTTTATTACTCAAACCAAATGCTTTGTGTATCTGCTGCCGGGAGTGACCTCCACTGCCTGAACCAAACAGGCAAAAAGTAGTTTACAACAACACTTAAGAGTTTCCTCTATTTGGATAATGCTTTTTTTCTTTTTTTTTCAAGTTCACCGATGGAAGCTTCAACAGAATATCATTACAGGTTACCATGAGCCCCTTTCTTCCCCATGCTCAGGCCTCTCAATACCACATCAACTTCTGGACAGCCTTTCACCAAGCACCAAAATCAGGCACTTGCATGATTTGAAAATAATGTCCATGATTTGAAAATAATACACTTTGAAACCTTGAGATCAACCCATGTTTCAGAGTGCATCATAAAACCTTCTTTAGGAACTTTTGTTAAGTAGTTAACCACCATTGTAATCATCGTCCAGCTCTCAGGAACAATTTCACGGGGGTCAGCAGAAAAGAGACAAAGCCCATAAACAAAGGGTATTGATGACTTTCATGTAAGTACAAGATGAGATCTAGTCCTACAGTTTTGAGATAAACTCTTCCCTGGTGAACACACCACAGTTCTAACCAAAGGACTACAAATATTCCTCTTTGAAGAAGAGGAAGCAGCTGTTGAAAAAGAGAGGGACTCATGAGATGATTCTAACAGGAAGTATGTTTTACTTTTTTAATAGAAATTGTGGGGCATGGCCTTTCATTATGGTATTTTAAAGAAAACATTCCAATGTTTTCATATTTCAATGTGGCTAAAGTTTTTTTCTAAATTTTTTCTGATTTCTGCCTGCTTTAAAACTGGCCTTAATATTTTCTGTCTGGCAACTGACTTGTGTGTTTTAGGAAACAGGGCTGGGCTGCGCTGAGCTGGGAGCATCATTTCTCAATTTTGCAGTTCGCTTAGTGGCCCTCTGGCAAGTGGCTGGCTTCACGTTCAGTGATCTATAGAACAGCCCTATGGTATAGAGAAAGCAAGGAAGTGTCAAGTAAATAAGGCACTCCCTGTTACTGTCTTGTCGAACAAAAAGCGCATTTAACACTCACTCAGCAAATATTTATTGAATATCTACTGCGTGTTAGGCATTATACTTGGCACCAGGGGTGAGATAATCAACAAGAACCAATTCCTGTCTTCCAGGTGCTTATCCAAGGAAGCAGGTAACAAAGTTTTCAGTTGTTATTTCCCCTATAACTTCTTCTTTATGATGCTAATTTGAGATGCAGGGCAGTTAATGCTTCACTATTATAAATATGCATGGCTGCAAACCAAGCATTAAAGAGAGTAAATACCTATTCTGGGTAACTTCTGACACAAAGTTTAATTAGCATATTTTCAATGAGCTTTCTCCACTCTAAAATGTGGTAAAAAAAAGAAAAAAACCTTGGTTTTATGACAGATAAATTACATGAAGATTAGGCAGAGTGTCTGCAAATAGTAAAACCATCTTCTAAATTTATCTTACATCTGTTACCCAGAAAAACACGTATGAATGAAGACCTCTGGTAGAACTTTTGTTCTCTTAGTAATGAAGGAGTTTCTAGGAATTAACATAAGAACAGACTGGTGGCACTTAAAATTCTCTATAAAATATATACTTTTATTAAAAGGCAAGTCACACATTACCTTTATTAATTGTCTTAATGTCTATGTTTTAATGGCACATTATCAGGAAAGGAACAAGAGAACTTGGAGACCAATGTGAGCCCCTCCCCGTACAAGCCTGTGCTGCTGCTTCTTATTTTTTTTTAAGCCTGTGCTTCTTAGATTGGAGCCTTTTGCTATTAAGAAATGACAAGCAGGTTTATTTGAGAATCGTTCATTCAAATACAATACCAGGTTTCTATTACTGCTGTAAAAAATCAGCATAAACTTAGTGGCTCAAAACAATACAATTAGATTATCTTAAAATTAGTAAGTTAGAATCCAACACAGATCTCACTGAGCTAAAGAATTGTGTTTTCAGAACCATGGTCCTTTCTAGAAGCTCTTAGAGGAGAAGTCATTTCTTGTTCCAACTTCTAGAAGCCCCTGGCATTCCTTGGATGCTGCTGCCTTCCTTCCATCTTCAAAGTCAATAATAGCAGGGTTGAATTCTCATCGCTCCCACTCTGACCTTCTCTGTGCCCTCTCTACTTTTAAGGATTTGTGATGACACTGAACCCACGCGGATAATTCAGTATAATCTTAATTCCATTGCAACCTCAATTCCCATTTGCCAATTAGGATGAGGAAGTTTTGGCAGGGGGAGCTTCCCCAGTGGCTCAGATGATAAAGAAATGGCTTGCAATGCCGGAGCCCCAGGTTTGATTCCTGGTCTGGGAAGATCTCCTGAAGAAGGGAATGGCTACCCAATCTAGTATTCTTGCCTGGAGAATTCAATGGACAGAGGAACCTGGCGGGCTACAGTCCATGGGGTTGCAAAGAGTCAGACATAACTGAGCGACTTGCACTCACTAATATCTTTTGGGGAAGGGCATTTTCTGTGTACTACACTATTTTAATCTGTTTTTTTAAAAGGATCCAAAGCACTGATGACTTGAGCCATCTTGGCTGTGCTCTGAAGGAGAGGATGAACGAAACTCACCCATACATTCACAAGGAAATATCCAAGGAGAAGATGCCTGGTGCTGGATAAGACTCTTGAGAGTCCCTTGGACAATAAGATCAAACCAGTGGATCATAAAAGAAATCAACCCTGAATACTCATTGGAAGGACTGATGCTGAAACTGAAACTCCAGTACTTGGACCACTTGATGTGAAGACCCAACTCATTGGGAAAGACCCTGATGGAGGGAAAGACTGAAGGCAGGAGGACAAAGGGATGACAGAGAATGAGATGGCTAGATAGCATACCAATTCAATGGACATGAACTTGGGCAATCTCCGGGAGATAGCGAGAGGCAGGGAAGCCTGGCATGCTGCAGTTCACAGGTTCACAAAGACGTGACTTAGGGACTGAACAGAAACCACAGCAGTGACCTCAGGAGAGCACTGTCACGGCCAGCCAGTGTCACAAGAACAACCAACACCCTTCAAAGTGAAGTGAAAGCACTTTTCAGAATGGAGGAGGAGAAAGTGGAGACCACCTATATGTGGGCACAGATGAACTCAGTCAAGAGCAGAACTCCTGTGTTAATCACAGGATGCTAAGAAGGTAAAATTAATGTAGGCAAAAACCATTTCCAAGCACTAGAGGACTTCAATCTCATTAAAACTTTATGTTGGCTTGTTCATAAGTTTTGAAAAGCACTGTATTCATTTCTCCACAACTCCTGGAAAAGATGAGAAGCATTGCTCTTCAACAGTTCCAAAAGTCTAATTTGGTCTCAGAAGAGGAGTCAATCTCCTGAAGAACCCAGAGGGCTTATGGGAGGGGCTGCATGATGTTATAGCACAGAATGATGTGGGCTGTTGTATAATATAATGAAGAATGTACTTGATTTTTGGCCCTGTTTCTTGACACAGAGCTCTTAAAACCATTGGAATTTCCTGAGTGATAGGAGCGTCTTTTGTTCTTCATTAGCCTTACCTAAGTTTATGCTAACAAAGTGACTTTTGGTATTTCCCCTATCCCCCATAGGTTCAGGGCTTCCCTGGTGGCTCAGTAGTAAAGAATCCACCTGTAATGCAGGAGATGCGGGTTTGATCCCTGGGGTCAGGAAAATCCTCTGGAGAAGGAAATGGCAACCCACTCCAGTATTCTTGCCTGGGAAATCTCATGGACAGAGGAGCCCCCGGGAAGGCTACAGTCCATGGGGTTGCAAAGAGTCAGACACAACTGAACAACTAAACAACAATCACAACAATAGATAGCTTCAGGATGGAGATTGGTAGCCAGAGGAGCCAAAAGATGTAATTGGGGGGTTAGAAGTTTCAGTCCCACCCACCAACCTCCAGGGAGGGGAGAGGGACTGGAAGTTGAGTTCAGTCACCAATGGTCATGACTTCATCAATCAGTGAAGCCTCCCTAAAACCTTAAGTGGAGGAGTCTGGAGAGCTCCCAGGTGGGTCAACATTTGAGGCACTAGAGGGTGGTGCCCCTGGAGAAGGCATGGGAGCTCTATGTCCCCCTAACTTCTATACCTTGTCCTACACTCCCTTGTAACTAAATGCTCCTGAGTTATAGCTTTTATAACAAACCTGTGGTGAAAAGTGAAAGTATTAGTTGCTCAGTCGTGTCTGACTGTTTGCGACTCCATGGTCTTATATATAGCCCGCCAGGCTCCTCTGTTCATGGAATTCTCCAAGCTAGAATACTGGAATGGGTTGCCATTTCCTGCTCCAGGGGATCTTCCCAACCCAGGGATCAAACTCAGGCCTCCCACACTGCAGGCAGATTCTTTACCATCTGAGCCACTGGGAAAGCCCAACAAACCTGTTATAGTAAGTAAGGCAACTTCCTGAGTTCTGTGAGTTGCTCATGGGAACCCCTGAATATGTAGTCAGCTGGGCAGAAATGTGGGTAGTGTGGGGACCCATTTATAGCTGGTGTCTGTAGGGGAGGCAGTCTTGTAGGATTGAACCCTTAGTCTGCGGGGCCTGGGTGAACTCTGGATAGTTAGTGTCAGAAATGAACTGAATTGTTGAACACCCAGTGAGTGCTGGAGGACTGGTTGATGTGAGAAAACCACGCCCCCCACCAGACCAAAAAAAACCACTTTGTCATTTGGTCTCAGAAAACATTCCAGAAAAAACCTGAGAGGTTCTTTAGCTCTGGGATCTAATGCCTGATGATCTGAGGTGGAGCTGATGTAATAGAAATAGAAATAAAGTGCACAATAAATGTAATGAACTTGAATTATCCAGAAACCATCCACCCACCCTGTCCAAGGAAAAACTGTCTTCCACGAAACCAGTCCCTGGTACCCAGAAGGTTGGGGACCGCTGCTCTATACCTTGTATCCTCTTTCTAGGAAGGAGTTCATGGTCAACTCTATCGAAGAAGTTTAAATTATACTTGGAATGATTTGGTAGTCTTCCTGTTAAACAAATTTTATTTTGGAAATGGACCTTTTTTTTTTTTTTTTGGAATATCTTGTGCCATTTTATTACTCACTCTTCTGGCTTTTCTTACTTTCACTGTTCTCTGAGCATGAAACCACAATATACTGAGGACCTATCACTTATAGTACTAATTCTCCCCTTTTCTTTAAAATTTCCTCAATTTTTCCAGATTTGGCTTTTCTTTTAAATAAGTTTGTCTGTAACTTACTCCGAGTTTCCTGATAATGAATGCTCTTCGTGGCACTGTCTTATCTCCTTAAGGCCTCTGCTATGCTTAATTGTATTTACCCTCTGTTCCAGTGCTTTAAAAAAGTATTTACAGTTTTCAAATGCTGGCAGGACCCATGCTCACCTAGACCACACTCTGACAAAGAGGTCTGTCCTGCTTCATATGAAGTTGGAGAACTGCTAGGAGATACCCCAGTAAGTCAGAGCTTTTAGGAAGTGTTTTATGGGGTGTATAATTTCTGGTATGGAGCAATTAGGCCACATCAAATGTACGTTTAGGGTTGTACGTTTTACCTTCTGGTGGTAGCAAATGCAAAAACAGACGAGAAAAGCACAAATGAGAAGACAAAAGATGTTTGAGATGGAGACTAGCTACCTCAAAGTCACAGCACCCTCTTCCATGATTCTCTTCCCTACTCTTTTCAAGCATAAACAAAATAAATCAGCCACACTGGGTTTAAGTGATGACCTGCATGGAGGCAAGATACCAGAAGTGATTATTTTCTAGAATTTACAGCTTTCCAGCTGCTTCTTATTCCATGTACTAATATTCTTTTGACATCTTATGCCTATGGGGAAGAAAGTATACACATATTCATTTATAGAGGTAAAAACTGTCATGATCACAATAATTTACATCTGAGGGTACATGATATATTTTATACTTTATTTTAAGCTTTCTAAGTTTATTTTAAATGTTAAATTGTGAATGGAACCAACTTTCCATCTGAACTGTGATATCTGGTACAGGATGGCACATTAGAGTGGATTGACTTGTTCCTTTTATGCTATCCAGGCAGCAGTTAGTTGCTGCAGAAACTTTAATATATGCTGCTCAAGGAATCCAATATGGTGTCAGGGAATGGCTTGGATACTAAGTACTATTGAGCTCAAAATGTGTCAAGTACTATTAATAATAACATCTGTCATACTCCAGAGTTCAGTTCTCCGAAATGTCTTCTCTAAAAGAAAAAAAGAATGCTTCAATAAAACTAAATTGTGTGGAACATCTATTTGAAATAATGACAAAATACTAAAGCTACAAAAAGTATAAACTCTTTAAAAACAGAATCCTAGCATTAAACACTTTTTTGAAGAAGGAAATGTATAGAGATATTGGCAACACTTTTAGAAAAAGTTCCTATGTTATATGTATAGGGTACCCAAAAATAAATTGACAGAAGTTTTGACAAAAACCACAAGGACATTCACGGAATTAAAAATGAATAGGGAATTCCCTACTTGTCCAGTGGTTAGAACTCTGCACTTTTCACTGCCGGGGCCCCAGGTTCATACCTGGTAGAGAACTAAGATCTCACAAGCAGAGAGGTGTGGCCAGAACAAAACCAAAAACAAACAAAATGAATAAAAATGATCATCAGAAAAGACTGTAAATACATTAAACTCTTCTATTATAACCTATGGGCTTAATACTTGTTGGGCCTTAGATTTTTAAAAGTACACATTTCATGTATAACATAGGATATTCAAATATATAATATATATATTAATATATAACTGAATCACTTTCTGTATACATGAAACTAACATAATATTGTGAACCAACTTCACTTCAAATAGATAAATAAAAATTAAAAAGACACATTTCTAGATTGAACTGAAAATGAGTAAAACATTGGACAGCTACATTTTTGGACATAGCAAAATATCAGATATGTAAACTAGGAACTAGACCAATTCTCCACTAGACTGCAAGGTTCTTAAAGGCAGGGGCCTCATCTTGGTATTTCTAGTGTCTTACAAAGTAAGACCAAGTGTCTTACAGCGGAAGCCTTGTCATGAACGGTAGCATGCACTGAACACTGTGCGCCAGAGACCATGCTAAGTAATTTGTAAGCATTATCTTATTAAAACTTTATAAAAACTCTAAAGTTTAATACTATTTTATTATTGTCTTTACTTTATGGATAGAGACACAGAGACGTAGAGGATTTGAGTAACTTGGCCCAAATGTACTACAAGAGGCAAAAGAGAGATTACCCGGCTGGAGGAGAAATAATGTAAACTGTTATGTTCCACCACCTCACCAAATATGCCCTAAATGAAGACAGAAACAAACACAAAATAGATTGTATTCCCTCATTAGCATCCACTGTTCATGGACTGCGGTAGTATTGAAACAGTCTTACTTAAGTTTACAAAGCTCTGCAGGAGAATGAAATGAAGCTTATATATCAGTTATTTGAAAACAAAGGTTTAACTTAGGCTTTAGGGCAATGCACTGATAAACTGACTATCTGGAAGAAAAAAATCCTGAATTTGTGTATATTTCTGTGGTGTAAATACTCTCACCATGGCCCATTTAAAACTGGTAACTTGATGTCTCTGACTGGTGTATGAAGAGGTGAGCACAGTTAGCTCTGGCAAACCCAGGACCACCACTGCAGAACATTTCTATTCTTCTTCAAGACTCAGTTAATAACATTCTTTCTCTCCACTAGTACTCTGCTCTTATCTTTCATCCCCTGCTTTACAGTTTTATCAAACTTGTTCCTTTCAAAGAGAAGTACCCAAATCATTTTGTAAATTGAACAGGGGTTCAAAATACTAAGTGAAGCATTAATTAAAGATGATATTTTTAGGTGAAACAATACATAAAAACTACTCTGGTCCAGTGGCTAAGACTCCTTGCTTCCAATCCTTGCTTGAGGAACTAAGAATCAACACGCGGCCTGGTGCAGCCAAAAAACAAAGTAAAACAAAAAACTAGTCCACAGCCAAAAAATAGAGTAGAAATCTCAACAATCCTTTTAAGGAACTTATTTGGTTATTTAATGGGCAAGAAAGGCAAATTAAAACTCCTTGGCAAAGATCTCTCCTCCTTCTCATAAAGTTGCTCAGATAATCAAAGAAGACAATGAATGAAACATCATTTTTATAAATTCCAAAGTGCAATTTGAATGGAAGATATAGCTATTACAATGGACAGTGAGGTAAGAGCCATCCTCAAACTGAATCAATCCACAAAACACTAAGATTTTGGAAGGGAATGTGATTTTGAAGCAGAGAATGTGTAGCCCTACATTTGAATCAGATGAGGAATGCATTTAAATTATGTAGTGGAAGTATTATCTTGCCGGCTACCATCCGAAGAACTTTTGGACTTCAAAAAATTGCAGGCATGGAAAGGCACACTGATACTTATATTTAGCACCAGGCTTACCACAGTTTTGATAAAGATCCGTCTATATTTCTTCAGAACATGTAGATGGCATGTGTTACCAGTGGCTTATTAATGAATGATTTGCAAAACTTGAGGTAATCTGAATTTTTATCCTAGCATTGAAACATACATACCTGGCTATTGCTATTGCAGGATTTTTTTTTCAGTTAAATATATATATATATATATATATATATACACACACACATATACACTCAGTTAAATATATATATACATATACTCAGTTAAATATATATATACAAACACTATATATATATATATATATATAGTATTCTCTAAAGTTAAAGTGATTTCTATAGTAAACAAAGAAGAATGGGAGAAACGGTTAAAAAATGGTTAAAAAATTAACCCCAACATATGTGTTTACTAATAATATACATGACAAGTAACAATATTTTCTCCCCCCTAAAAACAAACTCTATGTAAAAACGTACTTCCCAGATTTATGATAGAAAAATATGCATTCTTGGTATTGGCAAACAGCTGGGAAAATTACCTCAGAGCAGTATTGACTAACATAACATATATTTAAATAAATCTTTAAAAGACACTAAAATTTCGATTCAAATTTGAATATCCAGTTATGAACTAAGAAAGAATTTTAAATTACTCAGTGTGTGAGAGTATGTGCATCCATTAACATATACATCTCCCCAAAGATTAGATGATGCTATGGAATAAAGGAAATATTTGTTTATGATGGGGAGTTTCAATTTTTATTTCCCTTACTCTCTCAAATATTTCCTTTTCATGATCATTCTTTTTCTTTTTTTAGGATCATTCTTAAAGTGTAAATATTTTCTAAAAATTATTAAATTGATAAATATTCTGCAAACCTTGTTAGAAGAGCAACTAATTCCTTTGGAAGATGATTTAGAAAATACCTTTAACGCTTTCAAACCACAAGAGTATTTTATTTAATGGGTAAGAAATGCTGTTTTATTGTTTGGCAGCTTGGAAATCTCTTAGAATGTCTTGGTCTATCACAAAGAAAAGTAATTTTTCATAATTTATTAATAAAGGTCTAACAGAATTCAGGATTATTAACTTTTATAATAAAAGTAAAAATTTTAATGAAATTATTAGAAATATTAAATTTTTATATTGAAAGCTAAAGAAATAAAATAGACTCATATGATTTCATTTACCATCTTTAAAGCTAAAATTTTTGTGGCATAAAATCTGACCATTTTATTTTAAACATTAAATCCAAGGGTATAAAGCAAGTTTCCTTGATATTTTCCTCGACTTTATACCTTTTTATTTGAAAAATCTTTTTCCTCCTGTCAGAAAATGGAAGATTCAAGGTCTTTTCAATGAAACAAAGAAAAGAATCACAATATTAAGTATTAATGCTTCACTCTAGCTAAGGGTACAAAATATTAAGTGAATTTGACCTCTTGCTATTATAAAGTTTGTTTTTATGACGTGTGGCTAATATGGTGGTCATGCAGCTAAAAGCATTATCTTCACATCATTATATAGAAATACAACACTAGGATACTTGAGTTTCCTAGTCATGTTTCACTGCTCTTTGCCATTATATATTTCCTACTGTTACTCTAAAGAAGAACTCTAATTGACTTATATGAGAACAAACATTGAACAATTAAGTAAGATTACTGCTTTCAAAACAAATCTTGAAAAAAACCCCAACAGTTTAGACCACCAAGGAACACTAATAAATTTTAAAAAATATGAAGTTTTCTCTATGTGACTTCTCTTGAAAAGTTATGCAACAGATTGCTTCAACTTCAAGGTCATATAAAAGTTATGGTACTTTTGAAATTATTTTCTAAGAAGAGTTTGCATTTACAAGATTTAGATGTCAATTAAACTTGAAGTTTACGAAGATAGCAAAATGAAATTCTATTTTCATTAATCACTATTTTACAAAATGATCAAATGTAGAATTCTAACAATACAGCAACACTAAAAAGTGATCAATCCAAATCTTCATTTTTACATTAAAAAAATCATTCTTACTCCAAAATAACATTAGTTACAAATCAGCATTTAGTAAACAAACATAAGCTATGCCTCAGATATCAAAATTAAGCGACAATTTTGAAATTTAATATATACATGCCTATACTAATTCTGAATGATAGTAATTAACATATATTATTTCTGGAAAAATGCACCTTGAATATTAAATTATATAACAGTTTAAAACGCAAAATTTGCCACTCCATGTTTTCTATAATTAGGAAAGTATGATACTATGGCATTAAGACAGAATAAATGTGGGGACTGTGCATTATACGTATCTGAAAATATGAAGTCCAGATTAAAGATATGCAAGTAATGATAAAATCAGAATAGGATTTATGAAGAAAGACTATAAGGAGTGCTTGGATTTCTTAAGTTCGAAAAAGAAAACAATCTGAGTACACATAACTTGCTTCAAATACATGAAAATTTATTTTAAGGAGGACAGTGTTCAGTGCCTCACCTTTTCCATGTGAAGTTTCACCAGTAGGACAGTTTTCAGTGTAAAAGAAACTATTCCTTTTGGACCAAAAGGCAGAATTTGAGGAAACTTCTGACATTCATATTGCCTGAGATTGTGTCCTTAGTGAACTGAGGGAAGAGCCCAGCAGGGAAGGACAGGACCAGAGTTTTCTAATATGTTTATAATTCAACATTTGTAGCAATGGGGACAGAACTGACGGCAGTCACCATCCCATTTTCATTCATAGAATTACCATGCAGAGACAAGTTCCCGATTCTCCATCATAGGGCAAAGGAAGTGTTCATAAAGGCTGCACTTTCCGACCAGCCCCCACCTCCTCATCATTTATAACGCGGTCCCCATTTATCCTTACTCACTGCACAGATCTGCTCTCAGATTCCAGCACTCCATTCAGTCATCACGGGGGCAAATATTGTGAGCCAGTTGCTCCCAGGTCATTAGGCATCAAATTCCTATTCATCGGTGTCAGGAGGATGGGCTCAGAGCTTTAGACTGTCTAGATTTGCAACTTGTTAGCTTTTTGACAGGAGAAAGTGACTTAGCATCTCTTGTCTTTGTTGAATCACCTTTCTTTTTTTTTTCTTTTCTTTCTTATTTTATTATTATTATTTTTTTTCCTTTATTTTTATTAGTTGGAGGCTAATTACTTCACAACATTGCAGTGGGTTTTTGTCATACATTGACATGAATCAGCCATGGAGTTACATGTATTCCCCATCCCGATCCCCCCTCCCACCTCCCTCTCCACCCGATTCCTCTGGGTCTTCCCAGTGCACCAGGCCCGAGCACTTGTCTCATGCATCCCACCTGGGCTGGTGATCTGTTTCACCCTAGATAATATACATGCTGTTCTCTTGAAACATCCCACCCTCGCCTTCTCCCACAGAGTCCAAAAGTCTGTTCTGTACATCTGTGTCTCTTTTTCTGTTTTGCATATAGGGTTATCATTACCATCTTTCTAAATTCCATATATATGTGTTAGTATGCTATAATGTTCTTTATCTTTCTGGCTTACTTCACTCTGTATAATGGGCTCCAGTTTCATCCATCTCATTAGAACTGATGTTGAATCACCTTTCAAATAGGAACCTTTCCTATCTCAAAGGTTGTTGGGAGGTAGATAATGAAAAGAGCATAGCGTGGACCCTGACCCAGGGCTGGTGTTCAACGGAAGTCAGGCATTGTTACTATGCACCATGGCTGGGCTATTGTATTCTAGTTGGGGAAAGAGGCTTAGACAAGTAAGCATACAAACAAATGCATAATTAAATACTAGAAGGGACTAAAAAGAAAAGAATAGGGTGTTATGGGAATGCATATCACGGGGAATCCAATTTAGACTAGGGGATCAGGGAAGGCGCCCCTGAAGACAAACACTGAAGTTGAGACTCCAGGAGCCAGACAATGAAGGGGAAGAAAATTCCAAAGAAAGAAAGAATTGCATCTCCCAGAGAGACACTTTAATATTGAGTATTATTCTTTGGGAAAGGACAAATGTAAGGAAAAAGCACAGAAGTACACATACTCTCCCATTCTTGCTCTCTGATTACAGAGAATTTGAGGGATTTGAGGGCATAGATGAATAGAGAGAATTAAAATGTGGGTCGTTAATATGAGAGCTGGGTTTGAATCCTGGCTTAGGGATTTACAGGCTATTTGACTTTGCAGCAGTAATTTAACACAGTTGAACATTAAGGTTTTTTAAAAAATGACTTATAACTTTTACTTCATTAGGTTTCTTTTTTAATGAAAAATACACAGTAAAAATTTTAAGTTACTAACACACAACTGGTCCATATTAGCTGCTCACTAATCAGCTTTCTTTTCTTCCTCATGGTGGAGGGCAGAGGGATGGGCTTGTAGAGTAGCTCACGTACCTGACAGTAGACAACAAGGATGTGTACTTAAGTGTAAGAAAGGATTGAGCATTCAGGATTATATCCTGGGATGAATAATCATTTATTCATTCATCAATTATTTTGACAGAACTATAACCTCAAACCAAAATGCCACTCTGAAATGTTTCAAATTATCTTAAAAGAAATTTATAATTTTTTTTTCATTTTGACATACCTTTTCTGTCTTGATGGTTTCAAGTGAAAAACTATAGTTGTATAAAATGTTCATTTCTCATTTGATGGCATGCATGACAAAGTGACTCTCAGGGTGAGGACCCAGAAAGGGCAATGCTGATGGCATTTGGTTTTCTTGTGTGTGGCATTTGCAGCAAATCTGCTTGTTTTACTGTATGTTTGTAATTGTGTGAAATCAAATAAAAGAATCAATTTTAAAAGGTCATTTTTTATGGGAAATCTAAATATACATACTTATTTTTGTATTTATATATAATGTGTGAGTATAAAAATATAAACACGAACACATTAGCAAAAACTACACAGATACTGCAAGAATCATCATATGTTAAAAAACCAAATTTCCAGAAGCAGCAGTTTATCAGATGAATTATGGACACAAATATCAGCAATATCCACAAACTGCCTTGTTCTGCTGCTGCTGCTAAGTCGCTTCAGTCGTGTCCGACTCTGTGTGACCCCATAGACGGCAGCCCAGCAGGCCCCCCTGTCCCTGGGATTCTCCAGGCAAGAACACTGGAGTGGGTTGCCATTTCCTCCTCCAGTGCATGAAAGTGAAAAGTGAAAGTGAAGTCACTCAGTCGTGTCCGACTCTGTGCGACCCCATGGACTACAGCCCACCAGGCTCCTCCATCCATGGGATTTTCCAGGCAAGAGTACTAGAGTGGGTGCCATTGTCTTCTCCGTGCCTTGTTCTACTCTTTCTTAAATACCTCCAGATACAAAACGTACTTCCTTTTATGTTACACCTATAAGTTTAGGTGGTGGGAATCAGGAAATACGAAAATAACAATCAAAATTAATATGCATAATATAAAAACTTCTAAGGTTTTTTCCCTGACACTTATAGCCAAGATGTAAGGCCATGTTGATGTGACTATCAGAAATCCAGGTATCCAAAACCTACATTTTATCACTGTAAAAATGATAAGGGACGTCATTTCTTTTTTTCAAGCTGGTAATCTTTTCATTGTGTGATAGAAAACTATCGAAGATACATGTGAGATTGTCTGGAGAACTCTCAAATATACAAGGAGCATTATTTTGTATAATGCCACACATGATCCTAGAAGAAGTGTAGAAGATGGGACTAGCCTAAGACAAAACTGCCCTTACTGATGCTAGAGTGACTTTGGCATCCACCCCTTGCTGTTGAGCTGGTGAAAACACAAATCAAGCTAAATTTCCTTTGAATCAATTAATTTCCTGATATAAATCTAAACAGAGGTAAGAAAACCATGGACAGGATAAAGGACACCTTGTTTTTTCTCTTCGGCTATGAGAGATTTTTGTTTCTAATGACTGTGTCTAATAAGAAGAGTCTTCCTCCACTTCCTGGGCTTCCTGGGTGACTCAGTGGTAAAGAACCCATCTGCCAATGCAGGACACTTGGGTTCGATTCCTGGGTCAGGAAGATACGCTAGAGAAGGAAATGGCAACCCAATCTTGTCTGGGAAATTCCATGGACAGAGAAGACTGGCAGGCTACAGTCCATGGGGTCGCAAGAGAGTTAGACACCACTTAGCAACTAAAGAACTCTGCTTCCTATACACAAGCTTGTCAAAAGCTCATCTGATCATTTAACTTTGCTTCCTTGAAACAATAACAAAACTTTCTGTCATTACCTGAAAAGTAAGTTCAAGGGATCTGACAGCGAACACAGGACCCTTCAACAGATAGCCCTAGCCTCTTTTTTCAGCTTCAGCTTCTGCCATGTAGCTGGACGCTCCCTATGTTTTCACATCCTGCTGACTTTGCACTTGGCTATTTCCTCTGCTTGTAAGACCATCCCCATCTAGTTGCTGGGAAAGAACTTACTGATCTTTTAAGACCCAGCTCCAGCTCTTCTGCAGTCTTCTCTGATTCCAAAGAATGCCTGTCTCTTTTCTTCCTAGTACTTTCTACAAATTGCTATGACACCATATCACTTTGTTATTATGTTGTATTCATTGCATCTACGGCTCTACCTGGCTCAGATGTTTAAGAATCTGCCCGCAGTATGTGAGACCCAAGTTCGATCCCCGGGTTGGGAAGATCCCCTGGAGAAGGGAATGGCAATCCACTCCAGTATTCTTGCCTGGAGAACCCCATGGACAGAGGAGCCTGGTGGGCTACAGTCCATGGAGTCACAAAGAGTCAGACATGACTGAGTGACTAACACTTTCTCGTTTCACCACTTCCCTACCCATCAAGAAGAATCTTGAATAGAAATCAAGTCTGATTATTTTTGACTGTATCCCAGCACAAAGTCCAATGAGTTGGTTGCATGAGTAAAAGACTTTTAGCTCAATTTCACATATTATATATATCTTTGCCCCATGCACTTCTAAGGCTCAATTTATCAAAAATTTAAAAGGATCTATGTAGAAAAAGTACTAGAGTAAAGCTTCAGGAAAAATAGAAACTTAACAACTTCCACTTGGAATTAGTAAAAGAAAGGAGCATATTACTATAATTTACATTGGATGGTTATGAAAAAGCTTTTTCTGATTGCAACAAGTAATGGTCTATAAAATATTACTCTAAAATTGTTCTTTGACTTGTACACTAATCAAAGCACTAGTTCAGACAAAAATACAAGGTAATTATTTGCCATTAAGAGCTTAAGAAATTGTGTGCTTTCCTATCTAGTTGTTTTTCATGATGAATGTGTAAAAGAGAGCTGATGATAATATAGTGGTCCTAGAATTACTTCCTAGGATTAATGTCACTAGAAAACATCAGGTAAAGTATTAAGGGATAACACTAGACAATTTGTTTTTCTTTATAACTACTGGTCTAGAGCTTTAGAACTTCAGAGCAAAAACACTAATAAAAATCAGTCATCATTATGATGTCATTCTCATAATTTCCTTAGAAATAAACTAGCAAGTACAAAAAATATTTATAATGTACGACATCATCTATGTGCCTTTCCATTGCTTAAACTTTGAGTTATATTTAGTGAGGTTTCCTGTTTGTTATAAAGAACACCTTCTAGATGAAATAAAATACATTAATAAAAGCCCTTTGAAGTCAAACTATCTTTGTGAATTGCACATGTGCAGGAATAGCTTAAATGCTAGGGACTGAGCCAACTGTATGATCTAGTCCAAGTTATACAAACCCTTTTAAAAAGAAATTTTTGTGACCCTAACTCTTTGGAAGATATTTATCTGTCATTGAAATGGTTTAAATATCTAAAAGCAGCTCCCAAATGATATCTGCCTACCGGTATGGCATGGGCCCTAGATGACATTTGTAACCCACCAAACTTGGAGAAATAAGTGCGCCAGTGACATTTGTAGTTTTTGGTGCCTTTACTTTAAACCCGTAAAATATCTACGGCCTTTAACCACATCCAATTTTCAAGTCAGGATGACTTACACAAAATAGGAGACACAGGAGAATTGAGAAGTTTTGTATATACAAGAAACAGTTCTCAATTCTTCCACGCGTGCATATAACTTCTTAGATAATGCATTTCCTCATTTCTCTCATTTGGCAGAGTCAATTCATATCTCTGGGCCTGACACAGTCTCTTTGACATTGAACATACTCTCCATGACATGCGTCCTTCACAGTGTGAAATGGACTTGGAAAAACAAAAGAACAAAGGATCCTCAGGTTTCTTGAAATATGTCAGAGGGGCATAACCCTGCTCGACAGGTTCTAGTATTTAGACTCCCCAATTTGTTTTGGAAGAAAAATCAAACTTCCTATTCATCTAAGATAAGGAAAGCCTTATCTCACCACAGGTGTGCCTTTTCCCCAAGATTTGCAAGAATAATGCATTTTCATCTGTTGGCTACATGGGGCTTCAAAAAACAAACAAACAAACAAACAAAAATAACACCCCTCCAATGAATTCTACAGAAGGACATTCTGTCAACCAATATCAAACTGGGGCTCTTTTAGCAAGCCACATTTCACTTCCTTCATAATCATACTGTTCCAGGCCAAATCAAGCTTAGCTCCTTTTTCTGCTTCAACAAGCTGTTCCAGGGTTGACCCATACTTGGGAACAGAGGCTGGGGGAAGCAGAAACACGATCTGAGTTTAGCTTTGGGTTAGTTTATTATGGAATGCTCATTAGAGAGAGCAGAGTTGGAAATCAGTGCTGATTCTGGAGCAAAATGTCTTCAAATATTCACTGGTTGGTTTTTGGATGGTTATTGTACAATTCCTTGGGTTGAAAAGATACCCTGGAGAAGGAGATGGCAGTCCACTCCAGTACTCTTGCCTGGAAAATCCCATGGATGGAGGAGCCTGGCAGGCTACTGTCCATGGGGTCTCGTTGGACACGACTGAGCAACTTCACTTTCACTTTCAATGTACAATTACTAGAGTTAGACAGACAGGAATTTAAATCTCAGTTCTTCCAGTTAATAGAAATAACTGTTTGTTATTACTTAACATTACTTAACTTTTCTGAATGTGAGTTTTTTATCCATAAAATAATTTTTTATCAATAAAATAGGAATAAGAATATCCAAATTGTAGGACTATTAATAATGCCAGAATTAAAGTGGGTATATCTTAAAAAGTCTCTGAAATAGAATGAAACTTCAAAATGGTACATCCCTTTCTCTGTTAAACTAAAAGGTGTATGTCAATAGAGTGTAAGGTATCAAATTTAACTTTGATAATGCTGAAGTGGACTATAGGCCATTAGCAAAAAGACTCCAAAAAGCTATTAGGCACTTCTGGAACACCAAAAGCACTCACTAGATCAAATGATTTTTATAGTACTGTGGAGGGGCGGTAATGCATTGTGTGAAGAGGGAAGACCTCAAAGCATCAGTTTAATCTAGGACTATTGCACATCTGGAACCAAAGAATTGGAGGATGGTGGCTTCCCCTTGCCCATGTATAGCTCACTGATTCTTAAGCATATTTAATACATTTCCTACTTGTAGGAGACTGAAATATCCTCCTTGAGGTTGGCAGAAATTAAGCATTAAGTTTATACCAGTTTATAGTCAATGCATTAATGTCTACTCTAAACCAAGTGAAAGTGAAAGTTTTTCAGTCGTATCCGACTCTTTGCGACCCCATGGCCAGAATACTGGAGTGGGTAGCCTTTCCCTTCTTCATGGGATCTTCACAACCCAGGGATTAAACCCAGGTCTCCCACACTGCAGGCAGATTCTTTACCAGCTGGGCCACAGAGGAAGCTCACTCTAAACCAAAGCTAGGTAAAAAATGGGTTGCATAAGAAATAGGTTTTCCAGATAACACATTCAGTCCCTTGATTTGTTTGACCAGGGCTTCCCAGGTGGCACTAGCGGTAAAGAACCCGCCTGCCAATACAGGAGATGTAAGAGACGCGAGTTCAATCCCTGGGTTGGAAAGATGCCTTGGAGAAGGGCATGGCAACCCACTCCAGGATTCTTGCCTTCTCCAGTATTCTTGAAGAATTCCACGGACAGAGGAGTCTGGCATGCTATAGTCCATCCATAGGGTTTCAGGGTCAGACATGACTGAAGTGGGGACTTGTGGGGTCATAGTTTAAGGTGAGTGGCAGCCCCTCTCCTCCACTCCAAAGCACTCTACTTGGATGAAAGCTATCTTTACTGCAACATGGCTTTCCTGGGCAGGACACATGAAGAGAATATTATTAGGATATCCAAGGACTTACTGCATGGATGGCTGATGCTAGACAAGACAGACCCAAGCAGGATTGCCTGCTACATTATTCAGTCAAAATCAATGAATGATAAGAGGACTGGCTGGATATAACAATCCATAGAGTGACAATGCTGTGGTATATTACCAAAGAATAAATCACCCTTGTCCTGAAGATGTGGTCGCTTCTCTTAAGCCAATCAGCCATGGAGCCTAAGAGATAAAGAGTGATGCTATGAACAGGAATGATTCGGAAAGAAATCTAGGCTAAGTATCTTTCTTTTCAGTATTTATGCTTTCATACATTTTCTGAGAAACTTTTTGCCCTGGTGCCTTGTGTTGAGGCCAGACTAAGGTCTTCCTGCGAAGTTCCGACAACTAATGCATGCTGCTTTGCTGAAGTGCCATGGCCTTAGGGTGAGCCAGTAAATAGCCAAATAGCTTCAACTCCCATTTCTTTGTCCCCTTCTTTCCACTCAGAAAGTCATTCATATCTTTAATAACCTTTTAATAGTCTATACGAAGTCATTACCTTAACAGTTCAAGTTATTATTAAAAATTTATTTCTGAATACAATTTAAGATGGATAAGCAGGGAGCAAAAGTCTCCCTGATAATTACTTTTAGGAACATTTTCTATTTTCTCTTTGTTTTCAACATTTCAAGCACATCTTTAATCCTCCATTTCTTTCCCCATCCTAATTCTGATAGCCTCTTTAATCCCCCCAAACACTACTCTTTTGAAAGATAATGACTTAATATACTCAGATTCACAAGATAACAAAATACTGTATCTTAGTCGGCCTTTTTCCTTGAATAAGTTTTATGGTGTTCCTACTGGTTCTTTTCTTTTCGACTTCACAGCATTTCCCCAAAGACTCATTTCCTGGCTCTGGAAAAATTCCTTTTCTTTAAGCCCAGTGTCATAATAGCACTTCTCAGAGCCTCCAGGGAGGATACCGAACTTAATTATATTACAGCTGCTGTAATTTGGTGGCTTAGCCACACTTATTCCTTAACCAATTCATATGCTACCGAAGGCGAAACCAAGAGTAACCTCTCTTTATGCTTCAGCAACAAGCTGTTCCAAGAAAACCGTTGTTTATAGTATTGAGAAACTGTTCCTCCAAGCCACATCCCAGTGTAATGTTCAGTTGGCAAAAAAGAAGGTTGTATGCTGTTCACCAGGGAAATCTGCCTCACTCGACCACCCAAGAGGGCAGCAAAAATAAGTTACCTAGTAAAGGTGGTCTTTTATACAGAGGTCAGGCAGAACTTTACTGGAAACTTGGGTGGACTGGAAAGTCCTGGCTTAATATAGTGAACTGCATAATTTACCATGCGCTCAAATGTTACTGTATAAGTGAAGCTTATTGTAAAATCAATGCATGCTCCACTACGCTCTTTAAAAAAAGTGATTAAAAAGGAACAAAAGTGAATCAAAATGGCTTGTGCAAGATACTGCTTCCAAATCCTGGACACAATTCTTGATCAGCCCCCTTCTTACTCCTGGATTTGTTTTTAATATTTTTATTTTTTAATTGAAGGATAATTACTTTACAGAATTTTGCTGTTTTCTGTCAAACCTCCACATGAATCAGCCATAGGTGTACATACATCCCCTCCCTTTGAACCTCCCTCCCATCCCCTCCCCACCCCACCCCTCTAGGTTGATACAGAGCCCCTGTTTGAGTTTCCTGAGCCACACAGCAAATTCCTGATGGCTGTCTATTTTACACATGGTGATGTAAGTTTTCATGTTACTCTCCATACAGCTCACCCTCTCCTCCCCTCTCCCCATGTCCATAAGTTTATTCTCTACGTCTGTTTCTCCATGGATTACTTCTTTTTTTCTCTTCTTTTGTTGGCCATTGTCTACAGTGACAGCTATCTGCTTTTCTTAATGATTGAAAGGAAGAGAAGCTACTATGAAAGCAGGAGTGAAAAGGAAGAAGGCTTGGTAGTCATGTTGCTTATATCAGGCACAAAATAACAAGTTCAAGTTAACTGAAATTCCCTCAATTTTTCAAATATTTTTTTAGTTATTTTGTTGTCATCATCAAGGTCATTTTAATGTCTATTTTATGATAATGAGTCAGCTAATGATCAGACATAGTATAATTAAGGAGATTTGGTAGTTTTAAAATTTATAAAACTTAGGGCAACCATATAGCCTGGACATAGTTCTGGTCTATGTTCTAATAAAACTCTCTTTTCACTTACAAAGGTATCCCAGCTTGAATGATACAGTAAATGGTCATGCTTAATTTAATACATACTTCAAATATGGAGCATGTACAGAGGAGGAAATTTTGAAAGTATACTTTTCGAGGAAAATACCAGCTTTGTACCACAAATGGTGCTAAAGTCTGGCATGTGGGAAAATGACGTTAGTATAGTCCCTGTCTCTCAGGAGAAAATATGCCAGTGTAACGTGGTTACCGCTGCAGTGAGGGATGTAACGCATGAACAGTGTTCTCGGTCTATTCTGGACAGAGCAGAAGGCTGCAGTCATATCCAGGCATACCTTGAGGCAATTGCAGGTTTGATTCCAGACCACCACAATAAAGCAAAAATCACAAGAAAGCCAGTTACACAATTTTTTTGGTTTCCCAGTGCATGTAAAAGGTATGTTTACACTATGAAAAAAGTGAAAGTGTTAGTCACTCAGTTGTGTCTGACTCTTTGCAACCCCCTTGGACTGTAACCCACCAGGCTCCTCTGTCCATGAAATTCTCCAGGCACGGATACTGGAATGGGTAGCCATTCCCTTCTCCAGGGGATCTTCCTGACCCAGGGATTGAACCTGGGTCTCCCACATTACAGGCAGATTACCATCTAAACCACTGGAGTCTATTAAGTATGCAATAGCATTCTGTCTAAAAAAATAAGGTACATACCTTAATGTTAAAATATTTTACTGCTAAAGAATGCTAACCATCATCTGAACCTTCAGTGAGCAGAGCAGTCACATCAAAGATCACTGATCACAGATCTCTATAACAGATATAATCATAATGAAGAGGTGGGAAACATTTTGAGAATTACCAAATGTGACAGAAGATGAAGTGAGCCGATCTGTTGGAAAAATGGGGCTGAGAGACCTGTTCCAAGCAGGGGTGCCACAAACCTTCAATATGTAAAACATGCAGTGTCTGAGAAGCACAATAAAGTGAAGTATATAAAATGAGGTGTGCCTGTATAGGCAGGGTTACACTGTCAATGGTAGAAAGCAGTATATTCAGGGAGTCAAGACCATAGGTTGGGATTTGAGGTATATACACCAGACCGGGGTGTGCCACAGTCTAATGGAAATTCTGCCTAAGTCATTTAGAGTAGAAAAGCTACAGAATGCAATTAAAAGCACCTAGACTACTTTTCCCCCCAATAGTTCTAAAATACAGAACTGTCAAAAATAGCTTGTTGTAATGATGTCTAAAAACAAATTCAAAACCCTGGAAATATAAACTACAAAAAAAAAAAAAAAAGGATTCTATGAGTATTAAATTTTGCAACAACTTGGATGAATCAAAGAAGAAATTTCCAAAAGTTATGTATTGGATGTTATAACATTTCAAAAAAGCAAAGTCACACTGTTGGAAACAGATCAGTGAGTGACAGGATCGAGGGGCAGTAGGGGGGGCGGGGGAGGATGTGCATTCAGGGAGATAGAATGAGGAGGGTTTTTGGGGGTTGATGGAACTGTTCTGTATCATGATTCTGGTGCCAGTTACGTAAATTTGTACATATGTTATCGTACATAAAATTTGACTATAAATTAATTTTAAATTCAAATCAGAAAAAAAAATCTCAAAAATTAAAATTTGAGATAAGACTAAAATGTGCATTCAGAGGAGGGACTTCCTTGGTGGCCCAGTGGTCAAGACTCTGTGCTTCCAATACAGGGGCCACAGGTTTGATCCCTGCTGGAGGAACTCCCACAGGCATGGTCAAATTAAAAAAAACAACACACACAGTGCATTTAGAGAAACATGCTAACTTTTTCAAGATATCCCTCGTTTTGTCAAAACATCGTTGTGTAAATGAGTCTAGTGTCTTCAAAGATTAAAAGCGACTGAACTTCTAACAGAGGAGTATATTGAGAATAATTAATTGACCTCCTAAATCTGGGGTCAGCCAACTTTTTCTTAATGGTCAGATAGTAAATATTTAAACCTTTGAGGGCTATATCTTTATGGCAATTATTCATCTGTTGTTGTAGCACAAAGGTAGCCATGGATAATATGTAAAGAAATGGTTTGGCTGTGGTCCCATAAAACTTTATTTGTAAAAACAGGCAGAGGGCCAGATTTGCTCTGTAGTTTGCCAACCTCTAATTTAAGTTATTACCACATAGTGTATCTTAAGAATACTTTACTCTGGCTCACCACCTATATAATATCCAAATATGCAGAAGTAGTTCGAATAATTTTTTTACATGCTTTAAATTCAATTATTTAGGTATAATACTTCTTTTTTAAAAAATTTTTGGCTGTTCCCAGAGGTATGTGAGACCTTCCCCACCAGGGATTGAACCTATGCCCTCTGCACTAGGAGGTGGAGTCTTAACCTCTGGGTTGCCAGAGAAATCCCCATAATCTTAAAATTCAATTTCCAAAAACAAATCATTATAACCAGAGTGGTCTTTTGTTAGTTGTTTTACATTAATAAAACAAGAAGAAAAGGATGTAATTAGCTCCAGTTTTTGAACCATGGGTCAATTTTTACACTTAAATGCCTTGTAAATATATCATCCTTATTTATTCTTTATTTCTTCTACAAAAATGAAGAATAAGGTGACTAGCACTTGTTCTCATCACTTACAGTGAGGATCAAGATTGAGAAAATACTTTATCTCTGTTCCATTTGATCCAAGGTTCTTTATTTTAAAAAGTTAGTGAGAAATATTGGATTGCCTATCAATAGTCCAAGTATTTCAAAATTCTTGGACAGGAACATAAAATCCTACAATCTGACAATAGCACTTGATTCTGGAAGTTACTACTCTAATGTGGGCCATATTACAAGACCAGAGATTTGTTTTCAGTGTCTTAAACTCTCTCAGGTTCTGCCTTTCATTTTCTCTCTCTAAAACTATCTATTCCTTCTTCTCTGAACCCAAATATTCTCAAGTTTTCTCACTACCAAAATGTGCATTTAAAGAGCTGAAATTTGTTCCCACTAAATCTAAAAGAATGGTAAGGATAAGAGTCAGCTTTCTCAGAGATACCAGAATTTTAACAAAAATCAAGCTGGTAAAAATTTGATTGATAACCTTTAAAAAAATATTTCACACATCCTTCCTTTCAGAAATGCAATTGTAATATTTTCTTATTATCTTAGCGTTATCGTTTAAAAAAATGATGTTTTGTTTTTGCATATTGAGATTGTTTTCCTCAAGATAACTCTAATTATCAACAACACTAATGTTGCCTTTCCACATCTCTCTTCCCTCACAAAATTCCATTTAATTCAAATATCATTGACTTTTTTCTTTTGTTGGCCCACAATTCCACCGCATGCAGAACTTCCCTGACCAGGGATCGAACCTGCACCTCCTGCAGTGGAAGCGTGGAGTCTTAACCACAGGACTACCGATGAAGCCAATATCATTGAGAAGAGAATACAGTTCTCTTTTTATACTTTAATACTGAGGGATGTTTCAAAAGAGGTAAGTCTAATCCAAGGTGAATAGGTTGACAACAAGGAGTGCCACGTAGAACTTCCCTTTGTGTTCACAGAGAAACACTGTGTTTCTGCTAACAGAACACCTGAAAAAGATACAGGTATTGTCACCCTGACAAGAAGTCCAGCCTTCAGGGAGTATATGAAGTCATTTCTAGGGAAGGAAATAGCCACCCACTCCAGCATTCTTGCCTGGAAAATCCCATGGACAGAGAAGCCTGGTGGGCTAGTCCATGGGGTCGCAACAGCCGGACGTGACTTAGCAACTAAACAGCAACAAAAGTCTTTTCTGTCCTGCAAAGGTCCTGCTCTCCTGCCCTGCTCTCAATTTCCCCTTCTTGGTAAATCAGCCTCTAGGGTGCCCTGTGCGCCCTCCGTATTTCTAATCCACTGTTCCCTGTCACTCAGAAACGTGAAGGTTCGGGGAACTGACAGCAAAACATCAGCTCTGTTAACAACTGAAAATTAACTTTATGTAAAATTCAGTGCCAGGGTAGCTCCATGAGGCTAACCAACCTCAAAGCAATGATTTTGTTTCTCCAGTCTCTTGGTTCCTCAACCGTGGAATGGAAGAGCTGGACTGAACGAATCCAAAGCTTCCTTCGACGACTAAGTTTTATGGTTTTATGACTGCAGCGCATGGCACTCAGTAACAGCTATTTTTTTGGAACCTTAGAAGACATTTCTGCTTATTTTTGCTTTCCCAGCTCTGTCGAACTCACTACCAGACAAATGAGATGCTAAGCACAGTGGTGTGATCTAAGGGGTCTGGGACTTCTCCTCTCCTAGCTTTTTTATAAGCTTAGTGTAAAATTTATTTGCCAGAAAAACTAGATCTGAACTGTTGGGAAGAAGTTTATACTCTCTCTTTATTCCACTCCTTTGAACATTCAGATTTTTTCTGCATATACATTAATGTATTTTTTACCAGTGCTATCTCAGATCCCACCAGGGATGTTAGATAAAATGTAATACTTGACTAATACTGACTTAGTATAAATCTGGAAATTTCTGAATTGTGAAACTTATCTAGTTTCATGTAGAGGGTGATGAGGGATGATAAGCCTGATATATTTCTAATGATGACTTGAAATCTACAATATTTCATATTTTGCATCTAAAAATAAATGGTGCTTGGCATTATTTACATGTTTTTTGTGCTATGCTTATGTATATTCTTTGAACATGGTAATTTTCAACATATATTTTTTAAATCATTATTCAAAATATTCAGTTAAGAAACTAACATAACACTGTAAATTAACTATACGTCAATAAAATATTCAATTAATAAGAAGTCCTCATTTCCGGTTACAGATAAAAATTTTATGTGTTTTAGTATTTTTCAGGTCAATATTGAAATAGTGAGACATTCTCATATGAAATAAGTGAACAAGTTAAGTGGGGAGATATTTGAACCTGCTTCAAAGTCATCCTGGAATGCAAATCCAAAGGCTGTCATTTACTCTTTCTTCTAACATTACAAATCTCTATCTGCATGTTTACAATCAATTCATTGTATTCTATCAACATACAGAGACACAACTTCTGAACTTTCCCCAGGTCCTCTGGCTCAAATAGAAACCAATACACATTAGCTCGATGAATGAGTCGGTCAATGAATGGGTGGATGGCACACAGACAGCCATCTCCCCTGTGTGGAGCAGAGACATGTTATTTTTGCAGATCCATAAAACACAGGGAAGACATTCAAGAAGTCCCTACACAGAGAACTTCGGAAAACAGATTATTCCTCTGAGCTGATTAGAGGAATTCCACAACCTGGTCACCTTCTGGATCAAACAGTAAGTAGCTTTATTATCATCTTTGGTTAAGAGTCCTCTAGCTGGATCCTACTTGAGCTTCCATGGATGAAAAGTCAGTTTCAAAGAAAAACACCTTCTTATCATTTGACATTATCCAGTGGCGGAACAAAAAGTCTAACAAGGGGTCAGTGTGATGAAATAAAGCAGAGTTGAGTCACTGCAACTTTCTCCATGAGCAAGTGAAACACTGCTTTTGAAAAAAATGGATACTACAGGCAACAGTATAATAGACACCAAGGAAAACAAGTTAACTATTTTAGTTAGAGATAGTGAGCACACAGGCATGTATTTAGACAGAGAGAATGAAAAAGAAAGTCTGTCATTTACTTACGTAATATTGCACTATTCCTACATGAACTGGAGTTTTTTCATTAAAAAGAAATGAACTTTTAATTTTTGAATGCTTATTGCATGTAGTTTGCATTAATTTGAAGAACATGTGTAAATGTGATAAAGGCTTTCAATAAAAACACAAATAACTAAAGGTTTTCCTAATGTTAGAGATAAAAGTACACACATTCTTAGGTAGTCAGAATTTGTGCTTTTCAAACTTTCTTTTGCTTTCATTTAAGTGAGTAAACAAGAACAGATTTTAACATGCTTATTAAATATCTAGCAAAGGCATACTAACAGTCATGAAAATATTCAAAAAAGTATGAAAAAATGACAGTATTACTCATTAAGTAGTCTACAGCACATTAGTCATATCATCATGATTAAAAAGAGAAATTAAAATATGTCATCCTTGTTTACCAAAATTAATTCAGTTGCACAAAATGAGCTCAACATCATTAGAAAGAAAACGTGAACTTTAGAGACATGTGGTGTAAAAATATTCCAAAATAACACACTGCAAAAATGCAAAATCATCTAATGTTTCATATTCTGTATTCAAGCATTTTGAAGGCAGTTCTCTACACACTCCTGGAATTCTTGGAGGCAAACTCTATAGTGACTCACTAATAAATATGATTAACAGATGAGACTGAAATAGAAATTTCTTGAAAGCCTTTCAAAATAAGGACAGGACTGTGGCTTGTGTAGATTATTTCTTACTGGGCCTCAGCTACCTTGTTTTGGAGACAGGACATTATCTGCAATTTAAGCTATTAAGTCAGTCTTTCTGACCCCATTGTTTCTAGTGATTTAGTAATGCTTCCTGATGAATCATTTATTGGTACAACAAGCATCAAATCAAGGTATATTGATTTCCATGTCTTAAAAATAAACGTAAGCAAAAGTAAGAAACTAGAACTATGGGAACGATAAGAAAATACTGCCCAATTAGGCATATTGTACCCATGGAAAGCTCCAGTTGGGCTGCTTTACAACCTTTGAATGTCCCTGCCACATGACCCAGAGGAAAACCCGGTAATCTGAAGCACGGGAAGGAAGGCAGTCAGGATTGAATATTCAGAGCCTGGACTCTCTGATTCAGAGTAGCCTTCTTCGTCCAAAGAGGAGTGTACATATGTTCTTTCGGCTGCCCAGAATCCACTCCTGCCTCCCCTGCTAACAACGCTCTGATTTCCCTTTGGAGGGAAATCTCTCCCACACTTAGACGGTAGTGCTCCAGCCTTTGCTGATCTCTGCCCCTGGTCCAGGGGAGAGGACTCGACCCAAGGCAGGCCAATCACGGTAGCACGTGACTGGCCCCGGGTGGATGGGGGGCCTGAGACAGGAACATCATTTAGGGCACTTCTGTTGGAACTCTTAAGGGCAAGCAGCTCTTGTTCCCCTGGATTTGCTAAACTGGTAGGATGGGAGCCTGGAACTGACGCAGAAACCTGGCGAAGAATGAAGCTAGCATGGAGGAAAGTGAAGCCAGGGGTGGATGGGGTGAGGTGAGGGGTCAGGGTGTGGCTATGCTTTGATTAAGACCATTTGATGAAGCCCCTTTGAACTGAGTTTGTTTCCCCTAGGGTCTTCTTTCTCCCTCTGGATTCATTTTTCAATTCTTCTGAGATTCAGATCTTAAGCTGCCTTGCCCCCTAGACAATGAGAAGCTCTGAGATGCCCTACAAGGGGAAAGATGGCAGCCACAGCAGCAAGAAGGCAGCTGGTTATACGGGAGCCTGCTTTATCACCGGGGAGTGGCTGGAACTGTCTTGCTGTCTACTCTGGGAAGAAACTCAGAATCCCTAACTGTGTCCGGGGATTGTCTCTGGCCTCAATTTACATGTCCAGCCCCATCGCAATCCTTTCATGATGCTTCCTGTATGAAAGGTGCATCCCTCTTTCCTTCCCATTCCCTCTAAGAGTCATTCCGCATGTGAGGCGCCATAGTCCTCAGAGGGATGGAGTTCCCTGTTCCTTCCCCTGGGATCTCCCAGACTTGGCCCAGACTTTGGTTATACACGTGCGTGCCTCCTCAGTCCATGGAATTTTTCAGGCAAGAATACTGGAGTGGGTTGTCATTTCCTACTTTGGGTTGTAGCATGTAGCATCTGAGTTTCTCAGATCTCTGTTGCTTTTCCTGCCCACCACCAGAACACTCTGATGGTTTGGTCAGAGCACTCTGATTTGCCTTTGGGCAACTATCTGCCACACTCTCGGTCCTGTCTTTTGGGTTGGGGTCCAGAAATGACTCCCAAGATGGGCGTCTCTGCTCAGTACCTAACACATGTGAGTGTGTCTCCTGGTCTAGGTTCAATGGTAATTGAATAGCAATAATAAAGCAGAGCAGGCTGTTATGGTTGGAACCATCCAGATACTTGCATGGAGAATTTTTGACAGAAGGAAAAAACGAACACACACACACAAAGAAGAAACCACTTGGACATAGCTCAGTAGGAGCATACAGGATGACAAACAAATGCTTTGGTAGGATTAAAACAAACCGTCTAAGATCGTGCGAGTCAGTGTCGTAATGTGTCGTTTACTGTATTCTAACTATTGCTTCCAAATTCGTTTCCAATTTGTAAGTTTGATGGCCATTTTCTCTGATAAACTCCTCTTAGGGTTATCAACAAGTTATGTCCACATCCTGCTTGATTGTTACTCTGCTGTTGCTACGCCTCCCACATATAAAGAGAAACCACAGGGGTGGGGTGGGGTGGGAGGAAGATGACTTTCGCTGCTGAAGTTTTTGGAAGCTATTGTCTCCGTGTTTCTAACGTATTGTCAGCAATTTAATTTTTTCTTCAGCATTTAAAGATTGCTCTTTGTCTGTTGACAACTTCTTTACCACTGAGTTTTTCTCCTGGGTGGCATTAAACTATATTTAAAACTTACATCTTGTTTATATATGCTCTTGAGCCAGAACCTTTGGTTTACAGGAAAGAATTTGCTGATCTCTTTCCTTCCCCACTAAAAAACTACTGAAGTTACACTAATTGCTTCTACAACTGCATACTGCTGGACTCCTCAAAGGGCTGATACCACAGGCAAAGCTTAGACCACTTGGCTTTGCTTATGTTACAATCCGACATATAAATCAGAGAGATTATAGAAATATTCTACATTTAGTCTATGAATTTACATACCTAAACATTGTCTGATTAAAAATTAGGTGTGTAATTTTGGAGGGAAAGCTTATCTTTAGCAATATTTCATTCAGCCACACAGGATTCTATTATATATGGGTGTATATATTAATATAGACATACATACTTATATGTATATATAATACACTTATAAACAATAAAATTGAGCAGTAAAATTACTTTTCTTCAAGAAAGAGTTAAAAATACTGGCCCCTTCAATGTCATCTAAAACTAATGGGAAAAGAAAAATTAGACATTCATAGAACTAAAACTTAGACATCTGGGTCAACCTAACTTATGCCCTGATCATTAACAAGAAATTAATGATCACTTTATATTTTATATCCTGTAAAAGAGCATTACTTTCCAGCATTTTCAGTTTAAAAAAGCCAAATAAGGAGATATATATATATATATATATATTATCCAAAACTGAGTCTAAATTCCTACATTCAATAATTTTTGATGTAATTATCCCCTCAAAGTTCAATAAAAGCTTTCTCATAATGGAGACAACACAGAAACTGACAAGATTTGTTTTCAATAACTAAATATTTTGTGAAAAAAATGTATTCTGATGCAATATGTTCATTCATCTTTAATGGCTCGTATAAATTTTCAAGTGCCATAATATATTCAAATTAGCAAAATCATAGGGACTAACTTTTCTACAGTGTTCCCCCAGTGTCACCCAGGACAGTCATAATTTAACTATGAATCCATTTTGAACTCATATATATCTCAACTCATTAAATGTTTGGTATTTAAAAGTAAATTAACAGACATAAAAAAGCTTAGTGGCATGCTTCACTGGGGAGTTAAGCAACAAATGTGTGGTTAACACTATCTTATGGGCACAGGAGCGGTCTCCCTTTTACTATCATACTCAACAACGTGACTAAATGCCTCCCAGAAATTCAGAATTAGAAATGCAAAGGTTAGATAAAGTTAAAGGTCATCCCCCTACAGGCAAGAGGGGGCCAGCTCCCTACCAAGTTCCTAGCAGACTTGCTTCCCTAGGGCACATCATAAAAGTAATTTACTGACAACTCACCTTACCAGGGGTCATTTGGGGCCTCGAGTCTTCTGGAATTCACTTTTAAGAAGCATGATTAAGTGGGGACAACTATTGGCCCCAAAGTATTTATGCTGAGAACAAATGTCTGTCAGAATTAAATCCTTTGTGTGTGGTGGTTTCAGACTCAAAAAAGATGTGTGCCCTGATGAAAAGCACATATATTCTATTCACCAAATTAAATCTTAGAATGAATATGGTTAATTGATTTATGAGGTTTAAAACAAATACCCCAGAAATCCAAATAGACAACACAGCCTAATAAAATGGAGAATGCATTTAGCAGGTCAGTTAATTCTTTTTCAACGTCCTCTAGTCCAGTTTTGTCTCACACTGGAGGAAAAACGAATTCATATCGTTTCAAAGAAAAATGAAGATGCTGTGGAAACCAAGCCAGGAAAGTTGACTTATTTCAAAATTTTTGCAAGAAAGAGCTATTTCCTGATTAAAACAAATCTCCTGCTTTGAGTGCTTTTGATAATTTTGACATGAAATATTTGGTTTAATATTAGGTAGAGAAGGCTTTTCCACATTAAAAAAAAATTACGAAAGGGTAAAATATGTGTGCCTTGCACAAAATTAAAACAGATTATCTGACTCTGTGTGTGGGATACCGTTCTAATCTATACAGTGCGTGGAAATGAAGCTGGTACTTTGAATCGCCCAGCACACATCTCAGTAATAACAGGGGATGAGGCATACAATTTCAAGGAACACCCACAATGAAAATTATTCTTTCCAAACAGAGAATTGTTTTGGAATATGTTAGGTTAATTGGCGCAGTGGGATTTCCCTCAAGGAAACACAGAGCACTGAATCCTGACATGTGCAAGCAAAATGATCAAGCCTACTCTCTTCTCTTCAATTTTTCACATCTAATCTACTCTAAGGAAGTAAGTAAGTGCTAGTTGCTCAGACTCTGTGTGACCCCATGGACTGTAGCCTGCCAGGCTCCTCTGTGCATGGGATTCTCCAGGCAAGAATACTGGAATGGGTAGCCATTCCCTTCTCAAGGAGATCTTCCCACCCCAGGGATCAAACTCAGGTTTCCTGCCTTGCAGGCAGATTCTTTAGACTCTGAGCCACCAGGGAAAGCCCTCTAAGCACTGTCAAATTCACTTTTGTAGATTTACATGCAGAAAGAAAAAGAGACAGTTTTTTCTTTCTTTTTTTTTTTCTGCCAGCTTAATTTACAGCAACAAAGACTGATTAGTTAAATGAGGTTCCACTGGTAAAAAGAGAGAAGAAACTCACTGAAGATGTCTGTGAATATTCTACTTAGGAGAGTGAATTACAGGTAATTTAGAAGTAAGGTAATCATTTCTTTATTTTATGCTTTAGGTCATTATTTTACAATTTGAATAGTTAGAAATTCCATACAACACTGGCATATACTCCCTATTAGAAGGCCATAGTTTTTTGTATTCCATCATTATTTTAATCTTCTCTGACTTAAGAATGGGTTTCCCTGATAGCTCAGTTGGTAAAGAATCCACCTGCAATGCAGGTTTGATCCCTGGGTTGGGAAGATCTGCTGGAGTAGGGATCGGCTACCCACTCCAGTATTCTTGGGCTTCCCTTGTGGTTCAGCTGGTAAAGAATCTGCTTGCAATGTGGGAGACCTGGGTTTGATGCCTTGGTTGGGAAGATCCCCTGGAGAAGGGAAATGCTACCCACTCCAATATTCTGGCCTAGAGAATTCCAAGGACTGTACAGTCCATGCAGTCTCAAAGAGTTGGACACGACTGAGCAACTTTCACTTTCTGACTTAAAAATACCTCAATTTGGCCTGTTACATTCTACAATCCAATTATAATTATCCTTTTAAAAAATAATCACCTGACTCCCTTCCTCTATTTAAATATGCATCTTTCCCAAGGAGGAATATGTGTGTGCAAACACAAATAGTCTCTAAGCTGTGGTTACCATTTTTGTGAATTATCATTTACGACTGATATAGAATGAGCCCTCTTCTTCATATTGCCACAGTTGATAGTTTCCTGTAATTTGCAACTTTTCACTGGAACCAATTAAATGTCCCATGCTGTTACTGTACTGAGTTTTTAAAAATCCACACTTTAAAACTGTGAGAAAGAATGTATACATTCAGTAAACACCATGTGTAAAAATACTTACATTTAATTGGGTAAATTTCTAAATATTCTTCCCAGCGTTGATGCACTGAAAGTTGGAAATGAAAGGACCCTCAGTGATTATTGATCCTCTCATGTTACAAAGGAAAATTTGAGGCTCAAGTGGTCAATGACCTTGCCGGCACCAAGCGCTCAGAGCAGCACTGGTACCAGGAGTCAGTCTTCCCTATGACCTCCTTCTACTCCTGCCCCACCTCGCCGGCCATCTCTACATGGCTGCTATCACAGCTTGGGTCAGACTCTGTCACTCTCCTGTCCAGAATCCTCCAGTGATCCCGCCTTTCATTCACAGTAAAAGTCAAAGACCTTAGGAGAACATGTAAGACGCTCGATTATCTGAGGCACATCTTCCACCCCGCCAACACCACACGGATGCTGTGCAATCTTATCTGATTACTCTCCTCTTCCATCACTCAGTTCCACTCTGTCCTCCCCAGCACACCAACTGCCCGATTCAAGGTCATGGTTTATCTTTACCATGGAACCCAGGTTTGCAAACTTAGCCCCTCTCATCCCTACACATTAAAGACATTATACTTTCGTTAACTGAAACCCAAAGTCTCACTTCACGCTGAGTTATGCAGCTTTTAAAAATTTAACTGGAATGATGGTGACCTTATGAAGGAGAGTGCAACTATTCGTCAACATGGTAGGGTGTCCAACAGGCTCTGCAATTTGGGAGACACTACTTGTGTTTCTGTATCAGTACAAAGGCAAAAATCAGAATAAAGAGTAAACCCCATGCTCTCTGAGCCTGGGCAAGGATGGACTTCCCAATGCCCGAGTCATGCTGACTGCTTTTCTTTACCGTCATTTTCTTGGAAAGTGTTGGAGACTTGCACTGCTTTCTATTTCACTGACTTTTAGAGCTAGAAAGATCTATGGTATTATTTAGCCTCGTCCTCTGATTTCAAAGATGGGAATGGAGAGATGCCAGAAGGTTAAGCAGATTGCTCCCAGTCATACACCCACTGGGGCTCCGTAGGTGACTCAGTGGTAAAGAATCTGCCTGCCAATGAAGAAGATGGAAGAGATGCAGGTTCGATCCCTGGGTTGGGAAGATTCCGTGGAGAAGGAAAGGGCAACCCACTCCAGTATTCTTGCCTGGAGAATCCCCAGTGACAAAGCAGGAATCAAAGACGTCAACAATTTGATGCTGTCACCCAAAGTTTTAATAATTACTTATAAAGGAAGAAGTGTGCCTACTTAGTCATGCCCATAAGACTTTTTTTTTGGTTGTTTTTCTTTCTTTGTTCTGTTTCTTTCCTTTTATGCAGAAGTTTTATATGTACTGACATTTAATCAAAGTCAAAATCGTAAAATACACACACACACACACAACCTTCCTTGGACAAGGAGACATTGTCTTTAGGTTGCAATTAAGGAACTTAAGCAATTAAGGAACTATGCCAACTATTGGGTAAATCTTTTCTGGAGCTAGCTATTAATACATTGCTGCAAGTCACAAAATCCTAACGAAGATCAGCCCCAGGGTGGTGTGTGTGGAAACCCTGGGCGTAAATACATTATTAATGTCATGGGGTCAACCTGATTGTCCAAACCCCTGGAGATTTAAACAGAAGCTTTAAGAGTGGTACAGGGTAAAACCACAGACTGGGTAAGAGACAGAATGAGCTTTTGCAACCTCAGGTCACAGGCGTGAGCCCCGTCTTGGCTAGTAATTGATAACTTATGACAGATGTTTGGTGACCTGTGTGTGGAAGGAGTCGGTTCAAGTTTTGTTTCCCTTTTCTTGAGCAGGTGTGTTACCCACAAAGATGTTTGCACTGTGAAAATCTCATTCCCACATCTTTCACAGAAAGGCTAAGAATTTAATGGGAATTAAATCCAGCTATCTTTTTATCCTCTTAAGGGTTAGCACTTTTCTCATTTTTTAAAACCTTAAGCAACTTCCCTTCACTCCACGTACACAGTCTTATCTTAAGGAATTCTTCGGAACAGTTTCAAAGGGTTGGCTAAGGGAAATAGCCTGAGGACAGATGTCATTTTATTCAAACGCGAGATCCTTTTGGATCAAAGGTACTTTAGGATAAGAGACTGGTTTAGGAACAGCTTATTAGAATTTTCTTAAAAAAAAAGAGAATTTAGTTACTCTTAAAGAGAAAGACAGAATATTCAATATTTGAATTATTTGTAAGGAACATTTTTCCTCACGAATTCTGTGGCCATATGTAAACCTTCAAGATCCTTTGTCATCATGTTTTATTTTTATATTAGCCTCAATTTATTGGGTTCTTTATAAGCAGGCTAAATATAATTTCAACTACAAGCAATCATGGAATTAGATCAAATTCATTGATGTTCTCCTTTTCTCTTCTTGTGCTACCACATATATGTATGATAGGGTAGCTAGCACATTCTTTTTTGTCTTAAACAAATAATAATCTTTTACAGATTTTCTGCGATTTGCAGTTTAGGCCTGTGGAATTGCACAACATTTTTAAATGAGTGAACGGAAGAATTTAAAATTAGTTGTATACAGCATGCCTAGAAAGAGTAAAATGAAAATTCACAAGAAAAAGGAGTCAAATTTTACCTCCTTTCGGATGATAATTCTCACAATCCACTGTGACCGTATGTATTGTCATCTAGTATCACAAAGTCAAGCTGGGGTAGAAAATGACATGATTTAGAAAAAGATTCTCTCAAGTTTCTCTCATTGTAACACATTACACAATGGGCTCAATAAATAGCATCTCCAAAGGTGACTTTAATTTCTAGGCAGTGACCCAGTTTTCAAAATGTCCTTAGTTTTGGCCACTTTGATAGTATGATAACTCAACATAATTGCAGATTTTCAGATTTTTTTAAAAAAACCATTAAACTAAATCTCAATTGGTGATTAATATAAACAAATACATTAAAATGAATTATAGTCATTGATTAAAATATTTACTGTATATAAATGTTACATAGTATATAAATAGATCTCTGTACATATTTAGTATATAAATGTAAAGATGAAAGAAGTCTGTTAAAAGCCAAGTGCTACATAAACAAACTCCCCAAATTGGTCTTAGGTAGAAAGACACAAATCAAAGAGCAAACATGCTTACAGATTTAGGAAGCTTTCTATAAAATATTGAGTTGATGAGATAGGACAAGGGCCTCCCTCAGATGTGACCTGAGATGGGCCTGGGATGTGACAAGGAGGTAGCTGTGGTTATTCCATTTATATATTCTTGCACCTGACCTTCAGCACATTTTGTGATAAATTAACAAATGTTTGTTGCGTTGTTCAATTATGAAAACTTCCTCTTCACTGACCTCATATTTTACCCATCTGTCTCTCTTAGAAAAATATTTTGTTGAGTAATACAGTCTTTGTATCATGACATTACATGTTAATTTCAGAGCAACTTTGCCCAACTACTCCCCTACCAAATCCTGAGATTCTAAATCTGGTGGGCAAAAATATGTGCCTTCTTAGTTTTCAGTCTCAGTATATTTCCTTTGCAAATCCTGCAATTTATTAACTCTATGGCAGAGTGACACAAACCACGTTCCAAAGTAAACACACAAAAAGACTTACATTACTGTAATATCCAGGTTGAGAAAACCTCCTCTGAAAGCAGGGAAATGCTGATGAAAGCTTGCTGCCATACTCAGGGCTCAGCTGCTTTGTGCTTAATCATCATTAGGCACGTGCTCTGAGGAACCCCAGACCTGGGAGTTTTTGCATAATGAGGTAGGTAGCAAGGCCTCATACCTAATGCCAGAAGGTGATGATGTAAAAATGAAGACTTTTTTTCCCTCTAGTTATACATTTCAATAACATTCTGGGTTTATCTTTTTGAATGGAAGAAAACACACAATATAACTCTTTCCATAGGAGTGCTCTGTAATTTTGCTGCAAACACTGTCATAGAATTTCCATCAAGTGCCATCCAATCCCACACTAAGGGGGACTGTAAGACACCACAGAATATAGTTAACTGTGGCCACTGGAGCTTCTGAGTCATTCTGAGGGCTAGGCACCTTTTCCTTACTCTTCTTTTCATGTGAGTATAATAGTTAATATAAAAGTATAATGGTTTCCTATTAGTAGATGCCGGTAACAGTGAATGCTTACAAAGTACTGATACTTCAGAGTCATGTGAGATTGAGCACGTAAAGAGGTAGGTGCGACCTTTTAGCATGCCTATTCTACAGGTAAAGAAACCAAGCCTAGAGGTTAAACAACATGCCCAGAGTCAAACCGCCAGCACATGGTATGAACGCAGTGACCAGCACCCAAGTCTGCACGCTTGCCATCAGACCCAGGCCCTCAGCCTCCCTGCTGTTATGCAGCACCGCGCACGTCTCCACCACCTGTCCTCCACCTCTGCTTCTTAAATGTGCTCCCCAGCCTTTCCCTCTATGCAGTGGCTGCTGATCAAAAGCACAGAGGAGCAGAGCACCATGGTTGAGAGCGTGGCGGCCAACAACTGCCTGGAATATTCGGTTCTGCTACTGGCTAGCAGTGTTCTCACGGGCAGTTTGTTTAACTTCTGGGCCTCAATATCCTCGTCTCTGAAATGGGATAATCATCCCTGCCTCAAGGGGTTACCAGGATTACAGAGGTACTCTATGTAATGGCTTAGCGGAGTAAGTGCTTAAAAGAATAGCGGTTACGATTAGTAAAACATAAGACTAAAGTGGGCTTCCCAGGTGGCATTAGTGGTAAAGAACCCGCTTGCCAACGCAGGAGATGTAAGAGATGCGGGTTCGATCCCTGGGTCAGGAATATCCCCTGGAGGAGTGCGTGGCAACCCAGGCTAGTATCCTTGCCTGGAGAATCCCATGGACAGAGGAGCCTGCCAGACTACAGTTCATAGGGTTGCAAAAAGTCAGACACGACTGAAGCGACTTAGCACACGCACACACATCCTTGCTAAAAACATGGCCAGCTTGAAGACTATAATACTGGGAAAGTTTTGGGATGCTTGTGATTTCGTTTTCATTAGATGACAGAGCCACTGGAAAGTCATGCCAACTGATACTACCAACAGTCCTCTTTTATCTTCCAGTCAGATACAGAGAGCTGGTGGCTGCCACATACAGAGCGATGCTTTTGAAAGATAGCAGTGACCTTCTCGATGGTTCAGATTTCTTGGCTTCTCACTTGTTTTAAATGATTACCACTGGACCTTTGAGATTGATGGGCTCTGTTTCCTTTGCCCTTCAAATCTTAGATAAATACAAAGACATTCATGTAAAAGCTTTCCTCACCTCAGCCCTGAATTATGGGACCTAAAATGTAGGAGAAGGCACCTCTTTCTCTGCTTAGCTGGAGGTACCCTGGACCCTTAAGTTTCGACTTCAGTAAAAAAATATGATGCATGCTGGAGAGAACTTTATAGATTAAACCAGTTAACACTGGCACACACCATATCTATAACCATTTATATTTATTCAAATATCTTAAATAGAATTGCGAATGCCAAGATAAAAAAGTAAGAACACCAGAAATGAAATTAACTTAACCAAACAGGAAATTACATTGAGATTATTTCACATGACCAGGGAATAAAAAAAAAAAAGACTTCTCTGTTGGACATTCATAATAGACTTAAAATGAGATTAGACATTTAAAAATTGAAAACATTTATCACAGAGTGCAGGGCATTTTGATGCAGGATCAGTAACACTCAGTAAAATAAAGATAGTTGGGTTTAATACCATATCATTACTATCTTGATATAAAAAAATTATGGTAGTAAAAATTTTTACTTGAAGATCTACATTTTAATGGTTTGGAACCAGAATTATCCCCAAAAGAAGGTATTTATAAATTTATATCTGAGGGAAGACTCTTCAGTGAACTTCCTATCACTTTTAGAATGAATTTATTTCTACCAAGATCTCAATTCTCTTTTAGATGGAATTCAGTAATTCCTAATCCAGTAGTTTGATAGGTCAAAAACTTTAAAAATATCACTTCTACAAAAAATTCCAGAATGGCAACTCTTCTATTGTAATATTTATCAAATATATTAAATATATTTTGCTGCTTTCTTTCAACTAAACAGACACTTTCTTTCAACCTAAAACATGCTTAAAAGCAGAGCTCTAATTTTACTGAGGAAGCATTCGACAGGCGACCCAGTCAGCGCCATATATGTGTGCATGTGCATGAGTGTGCATGTGTATTCACAATATGTTTCTGATACCAGTTTTGAACAGTAAACTGCTTCTCATTGATGCTCTGACTCATTTCACTCAGAAAAAAAACCCTAGCATTGCATGTGCTCCCATAAGATCGCCAGATAAAGACAGAGGAAAAGGTGAAAGGAAGGGTCTCTGACCAACTTTGGAGAAGTAGGACATCCATCCCAATGGGCTGATGCGCAAGGGATTTCACTAAACCCTCGCTGCTCATGATCATGCGTGTGACTTACAAGCATGTGAGATCAGAGGCTGCCTGGCCGGGCCTTGCCCCAGCGCACCCTACCTCTTCCTCCACAATGCCCCTGTGGCTCCCAGGCACCTGGGCCACTGTCTCTCAAGAGACCCAATGTCAATGGGTTCAGTCACCCAGACAATCAGCAGCTTTCAACCACATGTCCTCTCCTCTCTTGGTAAAAGGACTGCTTTGAAAAGCTCTTTTGAAATGAGGATCTGAGTAGATAGGGAAGGACAGGAGCCCAGGCATACTTCTTTCAGTGATCAACAAGTCTTTAGCTCCGTCTACTGCATGATGTTTGGGTGAGCCTCTTGGTCCTCTGACCACCCCTGAGAACTGGGGTGGGGGGGGGGCGGTGCAGAGAATGGTATGTGTTAGTCTACCTGGGTTGGGGGGCACCCTGTAGGTAACAGGTGCAGGCTTGTCTTAACTACTGCATACACACAAGGCTAAGGCTGATCCTTGGTGGTCAGGGCAAGTTTGATTAGATAAGACTAGAGTAACTTCCAGTGTCCCTGTCATTATTTTAACAAGGGTTTTCAGATATAAATAGCAAATTACATTTTATGAAAAGGAATGAGAACATTTTTTGCCAACTAGCTGAATACCAAATTCCCAGTGGAACAAAAACAGGAAAATGTAATAGGTTAAGCGACTGTCCAACTCAAAGGAATTGTTGAAAAAAATTAATGTCATTTTCTAAGACTTTCTATCAAGAGTCTCACATGCTGCCAGAGTTAACTAATCTTCTCACTCAAAGTGGACAAATAATATGTGAAGGTCAAATAAGTGACAGAAGGTACAGGACAATGGGGGCTTCCCTAGGGGTTCAGCAGTAAAGAATCGCCTGAGAAGCAGGAGACACGGATTCGATCCCTAGTTAGGGAAGATACCCTGGAGGAGGGCCTGGCAACCCACTCTGGTATTCTTGCATGAAGAATCCCATGGACAGAGCAGCCTGGCGGGCTACAGTCCATAGGGGCACAAAGAGCCGGACATGATTGAAGTGACTGAGCATGCGCACGCACATGTGTGCATACAACAATGCCAACTAGTGTCCAACCATTTGCTCCCAGTGGTTACTTCAGAAATATGACTTGGCCATAGGTGGGCAGAGAAAACGTGTCTCATTCCTTATTCAACTGATCCAGGGGTTTGGCTCAGTCTAGACCAGTGCTTTTCAAATGGGCCCCATGATGAAATCACCTGTTAAATCTCTACAAGGGTACCAACTGAGTTCCAACTCCAGATATTCTGATTTAATTTGGGCAGTAGAATGTTCTAACGTTCCCAGTCATCTCTACTGTGCAGTCATTCTTAAGAACCAGTGGTCTATCATCCCCAAGAACTTCAAATAGATGAGGCTGGGTCTAGTATATCCAGAAGTTCTGACTACGGATTCAGACATAAGATTAATTTAAAGATTTCAAATCACGGTGATCTTGGCATTTCCCTCTTTGGGATAGAACAACATCAACAACAAGGTGTATGCTCCTTCCCACTCCCACACTCAACACACAAAATGAAGATTTTAAAGTCTGCTCATCAGTTGGCCATTTGAGCCATTTTTCACGGCAGCCACATGAATGGTCAGCTTGTACAATGCACTAATGCTAAAAATCTAGCAAACTGCTATCTAGTTTTAAAACTATTTTTTACCTATTCTTGGTAGTTTCACAAAGCTCAGTCTTCTAGGATTTGAGCTGTTGTGAATGGAATCACCTCTTCCTAAATGAAGTAGCAGTTTAAATTCATATGGCATAGAATTTACTCTATTAATCCAACTCCACAATTTCCTAGAGCAAAAAGAAGTCAATGCTTTAGTTGGTGCTTTGCAGTTTTGCCCATAACTTTTGCTCAGTGAAACTTAGTTATGCTCTCAGGATATTGAAAAATCTCCTATAATATAGGCAGCACAATCTGGGTGTTAGATAACTGGGTTGGCAAAAATTTCATTTGTGTTTTTCCACAATGGCTTATCAAAAAATCCATACGAATGTTTTGGCCAAACCAGTAAAAACCAGATGCCATATTTTCAGCTTTAGTCAAGACCCATTTAGGGAGGTGTTCTCTAAGTTCTCCAAATGACTGGTTCTTTGTTGGTGGTATAAGAATCAGGGCTGGTAGATATTTAAGGACATCAACCAAGTCCAGCTCTCTGCCACAAAAAGGCCAGTCCTAACCAGGTAACAGAAATCCCTGTCGATTCTGAATTGACCATTAGCAGAAAAGGAATTCTAAATTCCCTTATACCCAGCACTAGCTTTTAGAAACTCTTATAATCAAGAATTCCTCTTTATGTCTGATTTAATATACTCATATTGGTCATTAATGAATACCATGGAGGGAATCACCACTATAGCTTGTCCTGCATTTATTTCAAACCTACCAAGATTGGGTTTAGCATATAGAATTATTATTAATGCTATGATTAGAATATTTCAGCCAATACTTTGGTCTGTTAAAACAGTTTTATTCCCTCTCTTAGGACATTTAAAACTGAAAGAATAGGGAAGTGATATGCATAATAATTTATGAAAATTCCTATTTGCATTAACACAAAATAATCATTGAAAAACTCAGAAGACTGCCACAAACACACTAATTTTTCACACATCAAGAAGCCTGAAAATTACTGTGAAATGATTGTGATACTGTTTTCATTTCAAAAGTCTCTGAGGGGCATACCACAAAAACTAGCAGTCTAGTCAACTTATAAATGTGTTGGCATCTGTTCCATTAAACTAACAGTAGTAGAGATATGCAGATGACACCACCCTCATGGCAGAAAGTGAAGAACTAAAGAGCCTCCTGATGAAAGTGAAAGAGGAGAGTGAAAAAGTCGGCTTAAAGCTCAACATTCAGAAAACTAAGATCATGGCATCCGGTCCCATGACTTCATGGCAAATAGATGGGGAAACAGTGGGAACAGTGGCTGACTTTATTTTTGGGGGCTCCAAAATCACTGCAGATGGTGATTGCAGCCATGAAATTAAAAGACGCTTACTCCTTGGAAGGAAAGTTATGACCCACATAGACAGCATATTAAAAAGCAGAGACATTATTTTGTCAACAAAGGTCCGTCTAGTCAAGGCTATGGTTTTTCCGGTGGTCATGTATGGATGTGAGAGTTGGACTATGAAGAAAGCTGAATGCTGAAGAATTGATGCTTTTGAAGTGTGGTGTTGGAGAAGACTCTTGAGAGTCCCTTGGACTGCAAGGACATCCAACCAGTCCATCCTAAGGGAGATCAGTCTTGGGTGTTCATTGGAAGGACTGATGTTGAGGGTGAAACTCCAATACTTTGGCCACCTGATGTGAAGAGCTGACTCATTGGAAAAGACCCTGATGCTGGGAAAGATTGAGGGCAGGAGGAGAAGGGGATGACAGAGGATGAGATGGTTGGATGGCATCACTGACTCAATGGACATGGGTTTGGGTGGACTCCGGGAGTTGGTGATGGACAGGGAGGCCTGGCGTGCTGCGATTCATGGGGTCACAAAGAGTCAGACACGACTGAGCCATTGAACTGAGTCACTTCTAAGACTTCCAATCTGTGACTTGTGACAGGGGTTCCTTGGAGACTGAGATAAAGGCATGTTGTTGCCTGATCTACTTGAGGATCTACTTGAGGACAAGGATGTGGTCTTAATACTGACTATACAGCATACATTCAAATTTCCATGTGATAGGTTCCTATCTCACTGATATCACTAGTGCCAAATGCTAAAAGAATCCAAAATATGCACTTTGAAATATGTCAATTTATGTAACTCTACACATGTATTATACATATTTCTACATAATGGGTAGAAGAATGGATTTTGAAGTTTATTTTAAGCCTGAGAAACCCTGCAGCTCTCCTAGGAAAGAATGCCCAACAGGGTTCTGCAGAACTCCTAGAGGCCTACAGAACATATGTACTGCAGAATCACGGCACTGTCACAAACTGGCTTGTATTATTTTACGGCATGATGAGATGTCTCAATATCAGAGAAGATAAACTTTCATTCATATCCCAATGAATGGGTGTGAATGAAAAGAGAGAGTCTTAAGTGACTCTAATCAGAAGAAGGGCATTCTTTAGGTAGTTAAATTGAAGTAGAAACAAGAACATCAGTTTTTTCCTCCCTGCAACAGAATTTTCCAGTATTCTGAGCCCATTTCTTTCACCTACATTTTATCATACATAAACTTTTAATACCAATGTTTTAAGTAAAATGGTATTTGAAAACTATTCTCTCAAATAGCTGAAGATATATTTTAGAGTTAATTGGCAATGTGTATCATGGTGTATGTCCCTCAACTCAGTAATGTTTTATCAGTGAATTTTAAAGAAATTATCTATAATTAGGTTACATAATATATACAGGAGTGATAAACAACATTATTTACAATGATAAAAAGAAAATACTGGGGTAATCCTAAATATCTCTTAATAAGGAAATGGAATGCTCAAAAGACATTAAAAAAACTAAGTTTTTGAGAAAAGTTTCCAAATCTGGTAACATTCTCATAACATAGTATTAGGTAAAAAATGAAGGCTAAAAAGATTTTATAAAAGCTTATTTTTATTTTAAAGTTTCCTAGGAAAAAACTATTAGAGAACATATTCTTCTGTGTTTCCAGTTATTAAAACAGACTTATGTTACTTTTGCAATCAGGAAAAATTAATTTAATACAAAAATGGAAGTAAGTATATAAAAATATTAAGTGATATTCTTTAATTGATAGGATTACAAGGTGATGATTTTTAGAACACTTTCCCCAATGCTTTATTTTATAGAGGGCATGTTTAACTCTTCAAGGTCAGAAAAACACTTTCAAGGTCAGGAAAAAAACAACTCACTTGTAGTGAGTAATGCATTTGCTGCAGTATCTTTATTCCTTTCTCATGAGGTACCATTGGCAGTGAATTATCAGAATACATTTCAGAATGTATTTATTGAACTCTGATGTTCAAAACAGTAATGGTTCATTTTAAGACTTTGGATTATGTGCTATGAAATATAATGAAAAATTTTATTGGGAGAAAGTTGAAACTACTGATTTAAACAACTTTTCTAAATGATCTGTGTCTTGGTGCCAAAGCTCTTTTCCTTAAAGGACCACAAGTATCATAAGTACTTCTTTTGCACAGTTATATCCTGGTCAGTTCTGAGTGTTCATTGGAAGGACTGATGTTGAAGCTGAAACTCCAATACTTTGGCCACCTGATGCGAAGAGCTGACTCATTTGAAAAGACCCTGATGCTGGGAAAGATTGAAGGTGGGAGGAAAAGGGGACGACAGAGGATGAGATGATTCGATGGCATTACTGACTCAATGGACATGAGTTTGGGTAAACTCTGGGAGTTGGTGATGCACAGGGAGGCCTGGTGTGTTGCAGTCCATGGGGTTGCAAAGAGTTGGACACGACTGAGCGACTGAACTGAACTGAACTGATGCTGTCACAAGGTGACCTTGAGGCTGAGTGGTCCCAACAAGAGGCATTCTCTGTACTCTGAGTCATCCTAATTATTTCACATGGTAGATACTGAATAGATAGGTATCAGGAATATACGTATATTTTTTCTTATTGATTTCTTCTGGTTTTAATGTTCTTACCTTTGAATAGAGCTCAACAGAAGAAGAAGGAGCTTATTTATATCATATGAGTGGAAGAGTATATATCCTCCCTCGGTTTTTTTCCAGTTTAAAATGAAAAAGATAATCAGTTCTCCTGAAATCATACTTAATTTATTTCATTCTAAGACATTCATGAACTGTTAAATGTCTTAATTTTAGAATGCCACAATTTGCTTATAGCTTAGTACTACTAATATTGTATCATTCTGCTTTCTTGTGAACAAAGGTCTTGCCAACAAAGGTCCATCTAGTCAAGGCTATGGTTTTCCCAGTGGTCATGTATGGATGAGAGAGTTGGACTATAAAGAAAGCTGAGTGCTAAAGAATTGAAGCTTTTGAACTGTGGTGTTGGAGAAGACTCTTGAGAGTCCTTTGGACTGCAAGGAGATCAAACCAGTCCATCCTAAAGGAAATCAGTCCTGAATATTCATTGGAAGGACTGATACTGAAGCTGAGATTCCAATACTGTGGCCACCTGATGCATAAAACTGACTCACTGGAAAAGACCCTAATGATGGGAAAGATTGAAGATGGGAAGAGAAGGGGACGACAGAGGATGAGATGAAGAAAATGTGACAGTATTTGTTTACACACCTATTAGATTACTGAACATGAGAATTCAAATTGAAGAAGCGGGAAAGAAGGCAATAGATGCACTTATATGTTATAAAGGTGGCTAGTTATAGAAAAAAATATTTGACTTACCTGTAAAAATATTGTACAAGGAAATCACAGTATAAATAGCATATCTTATGACACAGAGTCAAACAGAGATGTAGTGAAAGAATGACTTGCAATTTTGCCAAAATAACCCAAAGGCCTCTTTGTTTCTGCTGGCAGATGCTGGTATACAATTCTAATGCCTGTTAAACAGTACTTAAACAAATATTTTATAAAACCAAGAATCATTTTAAGTATGTCAGTTACATAGGGAAAACAAGTCAAAATACCAATCTGATTGCACTGCTTAATCATCACCAAATAACATGAAAAATGTAACATCATTGTCCTGATTTAGTGGCCATAATTATTGTGCCCCTCTATTGTCTCCTTATTTTCTCCTACATTCTTTCCTTTATTGCGAAGAAACACCTTTAGTGAGGACAACACTAAAATAAAATTAACATAGCCAGAGCAAAGATAAATAAAATTTAAAAAGCCAACCTTTATTCCACTCTGAACAAGTTTGTGAATGTCCAAATAAGGCTCCTTGAGAATTTCTCCTTCGGGGGTAAGTATCTTCACATAACCTTCTTTTTCCAGAATGAAGAGGCGGTGGGAGCCGTCCCCACTATGCAGGGCGCTGACAGGCTGGCGCAGCCCACTCACAACCTCCTGGATACAGAAGCAGTTGTGTTTGTGCTTTCTAAACAAATTAAAGAAAACCAGTAAGCTTTTCTTGAGATGAAGGAGGTAAGAAATGAAAATAGCATCCTTTCCAAAATGTATTTCCTCTAGGAATCAATGAAGGGCTGCTAACCCAAGGTCCCAATCTGATTCTTTTAAATTCTTTTCAATGGGGGGAAAAAAAAACCCTCAAAAAGCTTTCTATCAGAAAGCAAAGGAGAAAATCCAAACACATACGTATTTTAAATTTTTCACAAGTTCACTATCTTATCTTTCAGTGACTCCAATTAAAATTAGCGTTACTCACAGTAATTAAACCTTACAGAAAGGTGCTCAGAGAGAAAGTTCTAAGATCTATTTATAAAACTCTGTTTAGCTAATAATAATTGTGCTGAATGTTTCTACAGTGCCATAAGCCAACAACAATCATACAAATCAAGTTTAAAACTAGACTCATAAAATTCTCATGAATCATAGAGAAGCCAAGCTCATAATAGAAGGTTAGTAGTCTCAGCATTAAAGATATTTAAGCGAATATGATTTTAGAGAAGCAAACTACCAAAAAGAAAAAAAAAAACAAACATCTGGAGGATATAACTGCTGGATATGAGCATAGACAGATGACTCATAGACGGATGACAAGGCTTGTCAGGTTTTTTTTTTTTAAGATTTAATAACATTTATCTTTATGAACCTGCTGATCTCTTCCACTTTGTCATATTCTTCCATCTGGTCCAAGTAGTTAGAGGCTGGTCCTCTGATTTGTTTTCTTGGAAAATCAGGAAAGCACAAGCCACCATCTTTTCTTGCATAGTAAAAGCAAAACTCATCAGCAGTAGTTTGAAGTAAACCTTTAAAAAAAGTAAAAAGATGCCTTAGAAATATTTAGTGTTATGGTTAAAAACACCACATTTGAAAGACAAAATATAGGTCAAGAATTTTCAGGAACTATATGAATATTCTAGGAAAATATATAGACAAAAAAAATAAAAGGGAAGAACACTGTATTTTGGCTTGGGATTTCCATTTCTTTTTAAATCAAACATTTAAAGTTGCAATACAAGTGAAATGATATTGTATTAGATGTCTTAAAAGGCTCATATGAAATAGAGCTAATATGAACCCAGCATTAATTGCATTGACTCTATTTCCAAACCTTCCCAGTTTCCAAATGTCACACTTTCACATTCATCTGATGACTATTCAGCACTTTTTCCCCTACCATATTAATAACTTCCTAAGAAGAACAAATTGCGGTCAAGAAAGAGACAGACCAACAAGAGCCAGCTTGGGTCATTTTACAATTTTTACTGTATTATCACTCATACATGATTAAATGATAAATCTAGTTACTATTGCAAGGTCATGGATTATATGCCACAGTAAACGACTGACTCCCTGCAATGATCAAGCAATGAATTGATGCCAGTAACAGAGCCTCTATATTCAAATGTGTTGGTGCCTTTTTCTTGCTCACTTACAGATTATTTTGTAACACAAAAAATAATCTTTAAAATATTCTTTCAATCTTCTCAAACAGAAGAGCTGACATACTACTCCTCACTGAAAAAAAATTAATATGAGCCAAAACAAAAGTATAGAGAAGACTTAAAGCGATCTGAATGAAAGGAGTTATTTTTTCATTTGTTACATAGTAAGAATTTTTATCAAATAAAAGTTGAATAAGAAAGAAGATCTTATCACAAAAAAGAATTTTGACATTACTTTTACAATTTGAGTTAATAAGGTAGGTTTTTTTCTCTTTTCTTTCTTTTTTTTTGAGGGGAAGGCATAATGGCTAAGATTCACTTCCATATTCTGACAATTTTGTTATTAAAATATGATATTGTGATTAGAATGGACTCTATTGCTGTCCCAAATTCCTGCTTCTGATTTAATATCTTCAGTTATGCTCAATCCCTTGATTTTTACCTAACAAATCAAACTATTGTACTCCCAGGTAATCAGGGAATGTACCTGAGGTTTAAAAGTTGTATAATGGATGCAAGTTTGCAAGTATTTGTAAGAAAAAGAACTTGGAATTTGGGGACAACCAAGTGAGGCTCATCAATGGAATATGAAAGACACTAAAAAGTTGATTTTCTGTGAGTTTAACTAAAGTTAAACTTGAGTTGAGTCCCCTCCAACCTAAGACTAACTAACCTTGGAATCTGAGGGTCCCACAGGATTAAAACATAATATATATTTTCACCTAACTTGTGGGCGAAGTGTATCATCCCTGAATTTCTGAGACAGATTCTTCAATGCCAATATCTGACTAACCTACTGGGCTTCCTTGGTAGCTCAGCTGGTAAAGAATCTGCCTGCAATGCAGGAGACCTGGGTTCAACTGCTAGGTTGGGAAGATCCCCTGGAGGAGGGCATGGCAACCCACTGCAGTATTCTTGCCTGGAGAATCCCATGGACAGAGGAGCCTGGCAGGTTGCAGTCCATGGAGTCGCAAAGAGTCGGACATGAGGAGCAACGAAGCACAGAATTGGGAGACATCTTTTCTTTGGGAAGCAGGCGAGTAAGAGCAGATGTCATTGGAAGTCTGTGTGTGTGTGTGTGTGTGTGTGTGTGTGTGTGTGTGTGTGTGTGTGTGTGTGTGTGTGTGTGTGTGTGTGTGTGGTGGGGGATGGGCAGAATAAGGAGCCATGGCAGCTGCGAAGGGTGCTCCCTGGGAATGAGTGAGTGAGTGTGTGTGTGTGTGTGTGTGTGTGTGTGTGGTGGAGGATGGGCAGAATAAGGAGCCATGGCAGCTGCGAAGGGTGCTCCCTGGGAGAGTGTGTGTGTGTGGGGGTTGTGTGTGTGGGGGGGGGGGGATGGGCAAATAAGGAGCCATGGCAGCTGCGAAGGGTGCTCCCTGGGAATGAGTGAGTGAGTGTGTGTGTGTGTGTGTGTGTGTGTGTGTGTGTGGTGGGGGATGGGCAGATAAGGAGCCATGGCAGCTGTGATGGGTGCTCCCTGGGAATGAGTGAGTGTGTGTGTTTGTGTGTGTGTGTGTGTGTGTGTGTGGTGGGGGATGGGCAGAATAAGGAGCCATGGCAGCTGTGATGGGTGCTCCCTGGGAGTGAGTGTATGTGTGAGTGTGTGTGTGTGTGTTGTGTGTGTGTGTGTGTGTGGTGGGGATGGGCAGAATAAGGAGCCATGGCTGCGATGGTGCTCCTGGGAGTGAGTGTATTGTGAGTGTGTGTGTGTGTGTGTGTGGTGGGGATGGGCAGATAGGAGTGGCAGCTGTGAAGGTGCCCTGGGAATGAAGTGAGTGTATGTAAGTGGCAGCTGTGATGGGTGCTCCCTGGGAGTGAGTGTATGTGTGAGTGTGTGTGTGAGTGTGTGTGTGGTGGGGGATGGGCAGAATAAGGAGCCATGGCAGCTGCGATGGGTGCTCCCTGGGAGTGAGTGTATGTGTGAGTGTGTGTGTGTGGTGGGGGATGGGCAGAATAAGGAGCCATGGCAGCTGCGAAGGGTGCTCTCTGGGAGTGAGTGTGTGTGTGAGTGTGTGTGTGTGTGTGTGGTGGGGGATGGGCAGAATAAGGAGCCATGGCAGCTGTGATGGGTGCTCCCTGGGAGTGAGTGTATGTGTGAGTGAGTGTGTGTGTGTGTGGTGGGGGATGGGCAGAATAAGGAGCCATGGCAGCTGCGAAGGGTGTTCCCTGGGAGTGAGTGTGTGTGTGAGTGTGTGTGTGTGGTGGGGGATGGGCAGAATGAGGAGCCATGGCAGCTGCGAAGGGTGCTCTCTGGGAGGGATAAGGCAGCTGGAAGGAGGTTGTCTTTCTTTGAAAATCCAGGGATTAGAAATTGAGGAGCGGAATGAATGCTACAACAGCATTTACTCATCTTCAGCAATTTACTGTTTGCAAGAAATTAAGTTCTCTCTTCCATTCTTCAATGGCTAAGCATCAGAGGAAAACTGCACAGTAGTGTTAAATAATTCTGTTTGAGGTAAAAAAGAAGAGAAGGAAAACTGAGTTGCTAAATCAAACTTTTTCCAGTTTTGGCCCAGATGTTTCTGGGAGCTAGATGTTTTATATATAAATGCAGATATAGATCTATAGATAGAGATATATATTTACCTTTAGGCAGGAAGTCTCTATGCCAATATGATGCATGCAGGAAGACTGCTATACTATGGATATATTTATAACTGAATATGTGAAGGAGAAATTTTGTTTTACCTTTGTTTTACCTGCAGGGGTCACACATAAATTTCAAAGTACAACTCAGAGAACATTTTGAGTTCATTTTTAAAAAATAATCTGTTTTTCAACATTAGAGTCTGCAAACCCATACTATTTTAAGGGGAAATAAATGAATAATGCCAGTGGTTGATTGAATTAGTTGAGGACAAATATGAGGAAATGAGAAATGGTTTTCGAATGGAACATCTGAAGATCGATGAGTGCAGATTCATAAACTCTGACACTCCAGAGATATTATGCTATCTTAGCAAATTAAACAAAACCAGAATGCTACCAATGAATTATTCTGAGGTTTTTACAGTGTTAAAGGCAAACTGAACAATCTAAGTGGGAAGAAGGGAGCCAACTTAGAAGACTTTTACATAAAAATATGGGCATTTTCTGACAATTATGATAATATGAATGGAAACATCTAATACTTTTATTAGTACTTTATCTTAAATGATCTGATTTTATAGACAGTGATGAGTAAGATATATTTTCTGTGAAGAGCTAAAAGAGGATCTGGTTTTGGGACACTGGGCTAACATTTATTTCCTGGGAAGATATAGTTTAGCAAATGGTACCCTTCTGTTTAGAAGGAGGCCCTGAAGAGCATTTTACTGAAGGCGTGCAGCTCACCCTGATTATCATCATATGATCAGGTCCACTATCGATGGGAGTACACTGATGATTCCAGCAGCTGTAATGGTTTCATAACTCCTGATAATTTATCAAATGTTCTGGAACTGTAACTCCTTTCCCATCTTACTATACCACAAAGCACCCTGTAAAATACTGGACATGTAAATAAATATTCTCTATGCAGTTTTCTAAGCTCTAGATTTTCTCTAAGCAAGTATGCTAGAGAAAAGCTACTTTTCCTCATTTTCTTTGCTGTTTATATTGATGAGGAAAAAAATGGGAAAACCCCGCCATCTGTAAGGCTTGGACTGGAAAGCATTTTCCAGCAGAGGAGGTAGATCTGGGTGCATTAATCCATCCATTCTGGCTTGCTCTCTGGGGCACTAATGAGACACAAGTGTAAGATATTTGACTAGGGGTCAGGAGTGGCTGTGGACTTTAGAAACTCAGTGGAATCAAATCTATGACCTTGGCCTCTTTAGCAACGGGATTAAACCAGTTGAACTAATTGTGTACAGACAGTTCACACTACCCTCATCTATGGCTGAGAGATGACAGTCCGAGAGTGATAAAAGTCATTATGGTAATGAGTGTAAATTTAAAGGAAGAAGCAAAACCCCAGAGTTACCCTTTCATATCCTCCCCACAGAGTGTACTTATTAGGTCATCATTTGGTGAACAGCAAAGCATCTCCTCTGTTCATCGTAATTCAGGCAGAAGAAGAGACACATGGTATTGAGAAAGGAGTTCCTATGGGTATTTTTTTTTTTTTAATGAAATTTGGGGATTTTTAAGAAGCTTTAAGAGTTTATCTCCCTCACTAAATTCACAGCTGAAGAATATTATGATCAATAAAACTCCAGTATATCTTTACTGCAGTGATTTTTAACTTTTGTTTTTTTTTTGTGGAAATAAGCAGACTATGAATTTTTCTGAATTAAAGTTTCTAGAAAATTGCTGTCTTTCTGGCATACACGTATCGCAGAGTGAACCACACTTTCTTAAAGCTGTGAGGCTAAAGCAAAGGGATAGATCATTTATGTGTTTAATTCTTCATGTATGGGGCCATGGGGGAAGAAATGAAGATGTCTCTGGAATTATTTTCTCTCTTTCAACCCTTCTCAGCAGTCCTTAAGGTCCCGTCCTCTTCATGATTTTGATTTGCAAATAGATGAGGCTGATGAGGACAGGTTAAAAAAAAACAAACAGAATCACAAAGTAGCTGTTTTTCACAATGTCGAACTTCAGAGAAGAGCAAACCATGACATTAAATAGATTTAAGAAGGTGAAAATATTACAAAGTCACTTTTTGAGCAATTTCTGAAAAAGGAGTGCTCTAGAATTCTAAAGAGCCTTCTGTGTTGGGGGCCAGGGCCAAGGGGAGGATTGTCATCTGATTTATCATACTTTAGGAAATGGTAACCTGTGTGCCAAGGATCAGCCTGGCTAACAAATTGATCGACACAAACAGTGTGTTATTACAGCTCACTTTGGGGACATGTATTTAGAGCGATTATTAGCATTTGATGAATGCAGAGGAATCCCCTCCTTTTTGCTGCTAATGCCTGCAGGCCTGGCCCTGAAAATCCCCCTGGCTGCTCCACCTACCACTGGAGTGGAGCTTTCATCTGGTTATCTTTCAAGGCAGCCTGGGTGGCCACCAAAAGCACTTGACATCTTGATGCACTTCAGCAGTTTTACATATATACAAACTTTGGAGAAAAATAAATTTGTCATTCGTCACCACATGTGTTGATCTGGGGAGCAAGGTGCTTACAGGTTGGCTCCTGAGCTGTTTGCTGGGCTCTCTCCCTCAGTGGATACTGCTTTTTGTTGTTTGTTTTGGAAGCTAAAATAACTTCAAATAAAGGAAGTGCCCCACAGATGAGTCTCTCAATTCAGCCTAGTGGTATTTATCTCAAGGAGATAAAAACACCGAGTGTCAGTATCATTTTCAGTTTAGAGTGGTAAAGGCAAGCCTTCCAGACTGGAAATTTGCAGCAAACCTTGATGGGACCTAATCTGTTATCACTTCTCAGCAGGCCATCTAGGCAACCGTGACCTATTCTACTTTGCTTTGGGGAATGTGATAAAGAGGAAGAAACAGCTGGTTTAAGGCAAACCTTAGAAAGATGGCTGTAGTTTATAAAGTCAATAATAATATTTTCACATTGAATGGGTTTAGATACATGTTATGGTACACCAAAGGAAGCAAGCAACCCTAGTCAAAATGTTTTCTTAGGCTATTAAGAGCACTCTATTAAAAAAAAAAAAAACAAAACCTACACATTTCTGGGTCAGAGAAAAAAGTAAAATGTGCGTAGCAGTTTAAAAAAATTGTTCAAGTGCATCCTACAGTTCTTAAAGCTTGTCTTTTACTTCAATGCCATTGAGTTTTATAAACTGTTAGCATCAGTAGATTTGTTTGTTACACTAAACAGAATCTGTCTTATTAAATTCTTTTCTACCTCTGTGTTGATACCAGGGTTTACAAACCTCAGATGTTAAATTAATCAGTGCCCAAGAACTTATACGTTTATTAGGGTCCAAAATATGACCATGTATATCTGGGACATTATAGGCATAAGAACTAAACTTTATCTCACCTGTAAGTTTCCCATTGCATACAAGTGGATTAAGGCATTTAACTTCTGAGGCTACTAGGTAGCTCAGTAGTAAAGAATCCACCTACCAATGTAGGAGACTCGGGTTTGACCTTTGGGTTGGGAAGATCCTCTGGAGAAGGAAATGGCAATCCACTCCAGTATTCTTGCCTGTGAAACCCCATGGACGGAGGAGCCTGGTGGGCCACAGTCCATGGGGTTGCAAAGAATCGGACATGACTGAGCGCACGCGCACACACACACACACACACACACACACACACACACACACACACACACACGAGACTCAATTTTCCTCATCTGTCAAAGGGACACTAGAACTTTCCTATCTTCCTCACAGGCTTTATGAGAGGCACATCAGTCATTATATGTAAAAGTACTTTCTAAGGTGTTACATTGAGGGGGGGCTTTCAAATTATATTTTATTTAAGGAAATACCTTAAAAGTCAGTGGACAAACTGCACTTACATATCAACGGTGTGGAAGGGGAGGTTGTCTTGATAGTGACATTGATGAGCAAAGACACCAATGAGAAATCTGATCAATAATCCAGCATGTGTAAAGATTACCAACTGTATTATCAGTTTAACAAGAAATGTAAAACACTGCCACAAAACAATGTACTGTTTGTAGGGTGAAATGACAGTTATCCTTTTAGCAGCAATACAAGGTTACAAGTTTTTAACAGTTAAATTACGAGGTAAAAATAGGTATTTTGAAAGGAAAGGCAAGATAAATTTTACACCCTGGTGATGGACAGGGAGGCCTGGCGTGCTGCGATTCATGGGGTCGCAAAGAGTTGGACACGACTGAGCAGCTGAACTGAACTGAAAGCAAGCGTTTGGGCTTTCCTGGTGGCTCAATGGTAAAGAATCTGCCTGCCAATACCTTGAGAGCTGGGTTCGATTCCTGGGTCGGGAAGATCCCCTGGAGAAGGAAGTGGCAACCCACTCCAATATTTTTGCCTAGGAAACCCTATGGACAGAGAAACCTGGCGGGCTATGGTACAGGGGTCACAAAGAGTCGGATGCGACTAAGCAGCTAAACAACACCAGCAAAGCAAGTGCTTAGGAACAAGTATCTTGGAAAGCTATTCTGCAGTAGTTTATTTCACTTAATCATCTTTTTTTTTTTTACCTGGAATATGGCCTCGGCAAGTATAAAAGAATTCTTTGCAATAGTCTTTGCAGAGCAAGGGAAGTGCCAGATCTCTTTCCAAGGCTTCTCTCTCAGGTGAGTAGAACAGGCTCTGAGAATGTGGAGAGCAAAGGGCACACTTGATTTCCTCCAGTAACTTCCCGCATTCTGTGTTGTTGGTAACAGTAAATATCTGGAAGCCAGAAATTAGAAAAAGACTTCTGTTTAGTTCTACAAAGTTAGGTTTAGTTATGTTTTTTGGGGGGCGGTCATCATAGAAAGAGAAAAGTTCATTTAGCCAATGCTGTAGTCTGCAAAGAATCACCAAGTCACAATACAGAATACCTTTATGAGGACACAAGCGCAGTCTCTGGCTTCCCAGGCGGTTCCAGTGGTAAAGAACCTGCTTGCCAATGCAGGTAAGAGACGCGGGTAAGAGAAACGGGTTTGATCCCTGGGTCAGGAAGATTCCCTGAAGGAGGGCATGGCAACCCACTCCAGTATTCTTGTCTGGAAAATCCCCTGGACAGAGGAGCCCGGCAGGCTACAGTCCACAGGGCTGCAAAGAATCGGACAGACTGAAGTGACTTAGCAGGCAGTCTCTTGGGCTGGGATGGGAGGGCAAAGGGTAAGGATGCACAGACAGGCTTCTTACTCTTGTAAATCAGACTGTTTGTCCTTCAGGTGTGAAAAATTAAATGATAATTATATTTAAGACTCCTTAACTCTTTTTCTCACCCTGCCTTAAAGTATATACTGACAGACATTTAATTTGAAAACTCCAAATATCTTTATCCAACTCTATGTAAAGCAACTTTTTAACACATGGGTTTTTTGTATCTTGGGTAAAAGTCTCTTTCATTCCTGGAATGCCTAATGAGATTCTCAAAGATGTTATTTAAACAATATTGTTCTCATTTGAATTAATTTTCAATCTACAGATTGCCTAGGGAAAGTTTTGTAAAGTGTGGGAAATATCTTCTTTTCGTGTTCTACAAAAATAATACCTGAAGCTGAGTAAAACAGGTTTAAGACCAACTTTTATTATTCTTTATATCTTAGCCAGGAAAAATTTTCTAACTAGCTCCTCAGGTATATGTACGAATAAACACAAGACTTTAGTAAAAGTGTTTTTGTATAGTATTTAATGAGTTTTAATGAAAAAGGGGCATACAGTATTATTATGTCTTTTATATCAATAAGACTAATTTGACAGCTACTGATTCATTGAGGTTAGCAATTTGCACGTAAAATAGATCTCAGTGTCTAGAACTAAGTTTAAAAAACTGATTTCAGGACCTCCTCTAAGGAACAGAATATCAGCAGAATATTTGATACATGAAATATAGTACTATCAAATTAAGCATTGATTTCTCATATTAAAAACACCATAATGAGGTGGAATTTCATATAAAAATTTCGTTCTCCCAGTTTATATAACTGTGTTTACACTTATTTCTTTACAACTATGAACTGAAATTAACATTTTAAACACTAGATCACTGCTTAAAGCAAGTATTTCATCGCAAGTTGAGGTTCTAATTTGAGTAAACTGAGTGACTCATATGACTTCTGTTTTTTTAGGATAAAGATATTCTAGGTGATCACAGAATTTGGATCTGAAAGAGCAAAGCAACTAAAAGAAAAAACAAAGCTGCACACAAGACGTGCTGAAATTTTAGCATGTAGTAATTAAAAGTCCAGTAGAAGCTACCCTGTTTCAGAAAAAAAAGTGTGTACATATATGTATATGATGAGTTGTAACTGTCTACAATATGCAGAAACTTTATTAATAATTAAAATTGTGCTTACATTTTTATTTTTATCATTTTATTTAAATGACAATTGCTTAAATGGTTAAAGTTTTCCAAAAGGAAGCATACACCAGACACTTAGAATTTGCATTCCAAGAATGCTTTAAATGTCTTTTCTTGTCCATACTCTGTCAGACCTCACCAGATCTATTCAATATTAATACTGTTCAACTGTGTTCTGTTTGTTTATCACATGGCAGTCCAGTAAGAACAAAACAACTGCAGGATGCTGAGGCCACCTCTTTTGCTGGCTGACAAACTGGAATGTAATTACCTTTGGTTTTATGGAGAATATGCAAGCTTAGATTTTTCATAGTTGAAACAAAATGATCCCCATGCACACTCCCAGCTGCTGTCCAGGAAGAGCCTGATTTTAGTGCCTAAAGAATTTTGTCTTTTACAATTTTTGGAATGTGTCCTGGCCACAAGGTCTCTCATCAAAAGTTTCAGAAATAGGATTCAATAAATTATCTGAAATCAAGTATAATATTATTCTTTGTAAAGTTTCACGCTGTCCCGGCCCAGCAGGATGGTAACATTTTGCTCTGTGTGGGGTCTGCAGTGTAAATACCTATTTGAAGATAGATAGAGCCATCATTCTGGCTTTGGTTTCAATGAACCAATAGTCCTACTGAAGTCAATTAAACTGACTCAGCCCAAGCTGCAACGCTGTTTTAGACAGATGAGTGCTGGTGTGTGTAGGGTATTTTTTTTCTTTTTCTTCTTCTTCTTTTTTTTTTGTCTATGTGTCTGTGTCTATACAGGGCCTTAACTTTATGTCTGACAATGTCATCAATCTTAAGAAGAAATTTAAGCTAATTTCCTGTTTCAATTTTTAAAAGCCATATATGAAACCATCAAATTATAGCGGTTTAAACTAAATATACTTTGGAAATCATGTAAAACTTTGAAACATTATTACAGTGCGCCTAGTAATGACTGTGGCTGTTGCTGACTAATTTACAACATCTGGCAGGTCATCCTTTAATCTTTAGCCACATGAAAGTAAAAATCCATAGAAGGAAGGTAAGATAAATCCTGGAATACACAGTGAAGCGTGGCCTACAACTACAGCTTATCAACAAATAGTAAAACGGGTGACAGAGACCTTCTGTATTTCTCTTTATCAAGTAACTGAACAAAGAGGATAAAAAGGCATGCACATGGGTTCGATGAGGGGACAAAAGGGGAAAATACAGGACAGTATATTATATGATGCCTTAAGATCACTTGGTACACAAAAAGTTATTTCTAAAAATCATATGCCTACAAGGTTGTTCAGCTGT